>NC_042616.1:42009400-42609400 GCF_901001135.1 Rhinatrema bivittatum | reverse complement strand
CAGGAGAATGCTGGGCTGCATAGAGAGAGGAATAACCAGTAAGAAAAAGGAGGTGGTGATGCCCTTGTACAGGTCTTTGGTGAGGCCTCACCTGGAGTACTTTTCAGTTCTGGAGATCATATCTCAAAAAGGAAAGAGACAGGATGAAGGCAGTCCAGAGACCAAAATAGTGTGGGGTCTATACTGGAAGACTTATGAAGAGAGGCTGAGGGATCTAAATATGTAAATCATGGAAAACAGAAGGTGCAGGTGAGATATGAGACAGACCTTCAGATACCTGAAAGGTTTTAATGATGCACAAACTTTGAACCTTTTCTGTTGGAAAGGAAACAAAATTAGGAGTCACAATATCAAACTCAGGGGGACAACTCAGAACCAATATCAGGAAATATTTCTTCATGGAGAGCGTAGTGGATGCTTGAAATGCGCTTCTGGAGGAGGTGGTGAAGAAGAAAACAGTCAACGAATTCAAAGGGGCATGGGATAAACACTGTGGATGCCTAAAGGCTGGAGGATAGAAATGAAGAAGAGGGTGCATGGGGGTAACCTGCATGGAGCAGCAGTTACTACCCTTAACAGAAAGCATGGGGATTACTACCCTTAACCAATAGCCTTGATGCAACTGTAACATTACTCCCTGTTTCAGTGGGGCATAAGGATGGGGAGGGGAATTGGATATAGACGACAACCAACATGGGCCCTACTTTTTTTGGTCTGGGGTCCTGATGCAGACATAAGGGAAAAAGCACAGGACGGCTTCTACAGCCAAGTCCCAAAGCAAAGAACATCAAGCAGCATAGTCTGAATTATCATGAAAGCTCCTCACCCACTAAAAATGTTGCTAACAGTAATTTTGTTATGGATCTGAACGTCGCTTGGTTTTGATTGTTAATATTACTTATCATAAGGCTTTGGTATAACTCCACTAAGCTGTAAATACTACCCTTAAGAGAAACATGGGGGTATCCTGCATAGAGTGGCAGATACTACCATAAGAAGCTTGCTGGGCAGACTGGCTGGACCATCTGGTCTTTTTCTGTCGTCATTACTATGTTACCTCCACAGAGCAAGCAGTGTGGATAGAGAGAGGACTCTTGCTCAAAAGAAGAGCTAGGGAAGCACTGAAAGCCCCACCAATCTTGCTTCCCAAATTTTAAAACAAAGAGGGAGAGGAGGGCAGAGACACACATGAACCCATCACGATGGACTAACTATATACAAATGCAGGAGAAGGGAGAGGTCAGTGTGGTGTGGGCAGCTGGCTTACAGGCCGATACAGTACAGTGCACTCCAACGGAGCGCACTGTTAGCCTGCTCTGGGACATGCGTTTTCCCTTACCCCTTATTCAGTAAGGGGAGGAAAACGTGCGTCCAACCCGCGGCACCTAATAGCGCCCTCAACATGCAAATGCATGTTGAGGGCGCTATTAGGTATGCGCACGGGATACAGAAAGTAAAATGTGCAGCCAAGCCGCACATTTTACTTTCAGAAATTAGCGCCGACCCAAAGGTCAGCGCTAATTTCTTCCAGCGCCGGGAAAGTGCACAGAAAAGCAGTAAAAACTGCTTTTCTGTGCACCCTCCGACTTAATATCATAGCGATATTAAGTCGGAGGTCCCAAAAAGTAAAAAAAAGTAAAAAAAAAAAAAGTTTGAATTCGGCCCGCGGCTGTCGGGCTGAAAACCGGACGCTCAATTTTGCCGGCGTCTGGTTTCCGAGCCCGTGGCATCAGCGGTTTGAGAACAACGCTGGCAAAATTGAGCGTCGGCTGTCAAACCCGCTGACAGCTGCCGCTCTTGTCAAAAAGGAGGCACTAGGGACGCGCTAGTGTCCCTAGCGCCTCCTTTTACCCAGATCTACCGCGTCACCTAATTTAAATAGAGAATCACGCGCACCGGCGAAGGGCCGGTGTGTGCGCCGGGAGAGCGGGTGTTCGTCCGCTCTCCCGCAGACTTTACTGTATCGGCCCGTTAGTTAGTTACCTTGTCTGCTGTATGTGGCCACCAGAACTCCTTTATGGCAGGGGGTCGGGAACCTATGGCTCACGCGCCAGATGTGGCTCTTTTGATGGCTGCATCTGGCTCGCAGACAAATCTTTAATAAAAAAGTAAAAATCTAACAAAACCTCCCACCCTCCTGATGCCCCCCAAGACCTCCAAAATTAATTTACTACAACTCCTGGCCCCCCCCCCCCCAAGACCTGCCAAAAGTCCCTGGTGGTCCAGCGGGGGTCCAAGAGCAGTCCGGGAGCGATCTCCTGGGCTTGGGCTGTCTGCTGCCAGTAGTCAAAATGGCGCCGACGGCCCTTTGCCCTCACTATGTCACTGGGGTCGACCAATGGCGGCAGCAGCCCCTGTGACATAGTAAGGGCGAAGGGCCGTCGGCGCCATTTTGACTACTGGCAGCCGACAGCCCAAGCCCAGGAGATCGCTCCCGGACTGCTCCTGGACCCCCGCTGGTCCACCAGGGACTTTTGGCAGGTCTTGGGGAGGGGTCAGGAAGGTGGGGGGTTGTACTTAGTATGGCTCTCACGGAATTATATTTTAAAATATGTGGCGTTCATGGCTCTCAGCCAAAAAGGTTCCCGACCCCTGCTCTATGGTGATGTTTCCAACATTCAGAGTGAGTCATATTCAGTGCTTAGTGCATGTTCTTATATCTAATTGGTTAATATCTTACTTGGGCAAATCTACAGTTTCAAAGCTGTATCAGAGTGCGGCAATTGCGAGTTGATTGATGGCTTACATCTTATTCTGCGCTGTTAAAGCATTTTTTCAATAGTAGTGCCAGTCTTTGCTACTCTTTGCTGATCTTTTCTCTCAGTGATTTGTTTCAGTTGTTGCATTTCTAGATATTTCTATACTGTACCTCTCCCTGCTCAAGCTCCTTTATGTTACAATCTTTGGTCAGAGAGATGTTTTCAGATTTATTTAATTTTCTTTTAAGGAAAGGTCACCTTAGCAAGGGCTTCCCAAACTGTGGGTAGTGACCCCCAAAATGGGGCCACAAAACATTCAGCTGGAGTCACAAGTGCTTTAAACAGCAGTGCTCTTCAGGAACCAGCAGCAGTACAGATAGTGGAAGTCAGCTGGGACCTGTGAGACAGCATGTACTGATAGGCCCTACTCTCACGAGAGTTTATGTGGTAATAGGAATTCCCATGTGAGGAGGGATTGCAGGGCCTGTGGGCTTGCACTGGCTCACAGGCCCTACACTGACCTTCACTACTAACACCGCTGCCACTTGCCGATCTCTGTTGGACTCAGGACCAGCCATGAAAAGAGGGGAGGGGATGGGAGGGCTGAGTATACACAGGCCACTGGAGATTGCCACTGCTTCTCTCTCCTCGGCCAGCACTGAACCTACCCAAGAGAAAAATGTTGCACCATCACCAGTTTGCCCTCTCTTCCCACCAGCTGCCATTCATCATTGGGCATGGGGCCCAAAGAAAAATATTGCCGCTGACCCTAGCCAAGGGGATATTTGGAGGAGGTGGTGTTTCACATGAGGAATCAGATACAGAATGGGTTTAAGGATTAGACTAGCTGGCAGGGAGGTTTCAGAGGAGGGATCATCTGGAAAGCATGTGGATGTGGGGGTGGGAAAGGATTGGATGTGGAGTGTGAGAGAGAACATGATAAGATTGAGTGGAGGATGTAAGGGCATTAGTTGAGGATGGACAAAAGAGAAGGGATGGAGAGGAGAAGGTGAGGCTGGCCTCTGATTGCATATAATGATACTTAAAGATCTTTAACAGCAGTCACTGGGTGCTGACACCACTGTGAGCAATGCCGTTCTTGAGTTTTTCTCTTTAAGAACATGTCATACTGGGTCAGACCAAGGGTCCATCAAGCCCAGCATCCTGTTTCCAACAGAGGCCAATGCAGGCTACAAGTACCTGGCAAGTACCCGAACACTAAGTAGATCCCATGCTACTGATACCAGTAATAGCAGTGGCTATTCCCTTCCCATCCCCCTAAACCCTTTCTCCTACCTTTTTTTTTATTTCATTGCTTACTGCGCCGTTAGAGCAGCAGCAACTTGCGCTTGCAGTCCCTTCCCCGGAACAGCGGCAAATGGCCCTATGAAGACGCGCAAGGCCCGGGTATGGGCGTAACCCTCGTTTTTTACGCATGCAGGGGAATTAAAATTTGGCCAGAAGTCAACTTGATTAATAGCAGTTAATGGACTTCTCAAAGAACTTATCCAATCCTTTTTTAAACACAGCTATACTAACTGCACTAACCACATCCTCTGGCAACAAATTCCAGAGTTTAGTTGTGCATTGAGTGAAAAAGAACTTTCTCTGATTAGTTTTAAATGTGCCACATGCTAACTTCATGGAGTGTCCCCTAGTCCTTCTACTATCCGAAAGAGTAAATAACCGATTCACATCTACCCGTTCTAGACCTCTCATGATTTTAAAGACCTCCATTACATCCTCCCTCAGCCGTCTCTTCTCCAAGCTGAAAAGTCCTAACCTCTTTAGTCTTTCCTCATAGGGGAGCTGTTCCATCCCTTTACCACGGTATCTGGTTTTTGTGCATCAATCTTCCTGTTAGTTGGAATAGGGATGTCCCACCTGATCACAGCTTCTTTATTCTTTTCTCTTCTGTTAGGCTTGTGCTCCCATCGATGTTATAATGTTTACACGGCTACCAATTAATAAACCATGCCACCTTGAGCCTTTCTGTATACAAGCCTTTTATTTGATTTTTTTTTTAATTTGTTTTTATGATGTTTTTTGACACTTCAAAGCAGATTACATTCAGGTACTGTAGGGTATTTCCCTAGCCACAAAGGGCTTACAATCTAACAGGATCATTCATCAAGCCGAGTTAGGGCTCTAACTCATGTTATATTGCGTATGTACGTGACCTTTTGCATGTCCCCATCCAGATACCCTCCTCTATTGCAATGATCTTGCTTGCATGCATGAATAATGCAAATGCATGCAAATAAAGTCATTACTAAACAATTCAATGCAAATATTTTATCATGGCCGACCGAGGTGATCAACCACGATAAAATAACACCTCCCTTGTAAGCGTTAGATGTGCAGCGGGAAGCCCAGGACCCTAACACAGACTCCCACCACACATTTAAAGTGGCCGGGGGGGGAAAAAAAATCATGGGCAAACGAGGCTGAGCAGGAGATTATTGCTGACCCCTGTTTCAACCCGGGACTGCCAGTTGAGGTGGCCCTGACTCCCCAAAAATTAAAAAAAAAAAAAAAAAAAGCTTAAAGTATGCACATGGCGGCAGCCCTCCCCTCTGCCCCCCTGAGGAAGCAACCCCATCCTGAGACCCCTTACCTTACTGTCACTCACACATCATGGACTAGTGCATCCTCACATCTGACCTGCTCAACACCATTTTCCAAAATGATGCTGATCTCACCTTCCTCCGGCTAGGAAGGGGCTTTGACTCTAGGGAGGCCAGGGGATTTGTCTGCAGGCCTGGGAGGCAGTGGGAGGGGGCTGCTGTTTTGGGGGTCAGGGGAGGGGGGACTTGGACATAGTGCACGGCAGCAGCCCCCCCCCATACTATAAACTTATTTTGGGGGAGTTGGGGGCCGTCTCAACTGGCAGTCTCAAGCTTAAATGGAGGTCACTAATGACCCCCACTCAACTTCTCTGTTTGCCTGCAGTTTATTTTTTTGGCAGCTAGTACCCTTTTAAGACGACGGTGGTCCTGTGAGGTTGGGGCCACTCGCCATATTTTTTTGTGTCACGATGTTTGGCCATGACACGAAAGAACACGTCATCAAGCCGCAATGTGTTTTCAGGGGAGGGGCTGTGGAATTTAGAGTAAGAAAAACCATTTTTGGTTTCTTAAAGGCCTCTATATTTCATAGATTGGCTATATGGAGAAGCACAGTGGAAACATTCTAGATTTTGTAGTGCTTAGCAGGCATGTTGTGTTTTGAGTTGCTGTTATCCTAAGAAGTAAATGTACTGTCAGATTTCCTATAGGGCCCATTATCACGGTAACACCCCCCAGTGATATTGAGACTCCTCCTGTGAGAAGACGTTGCAGCTTGATGAATCTAAGGGTAAGCTTGTACCTGACACAACTTGAGGCCTTCCTGACATCAGCATGTCACACCTAGTGATGAGATGTGTAACCATTTAGAATTCTGATCTGTAGAATCTGTATTCTCACCAGAATCTTCTCTCTCAACAATGTGTATAGTTTGATGTTTTGTGAGGGATTTCTTTTGAAAGAAGCTTTTACCACATTCAGCACATGTAAATGGTTTGTTGCCTGTGTGGATTAGTTGGTGGCTAAGGAGGACACTCTTCCGAATGAAGCTTTTATTACACTGATTACATGAAAAAGGTCTCTCTCCTGTGTGGATTTTCAGGTGAGCTATTAGCCTATCCTTACGAATAAAGCTTTTATCACATTCAGAACATGAATAAGGTCTTTCGCCAGTGTGTATATTTTGATGTTGTGTGAGGTTTTTCTTCTGACTGAAACTTTTACCACACACTGTACAAGTAAATGGTTTGTCACGGGGGTAATGGATTTTCTGGTGTTGTGAGAGGTCTGTCTTATTAATGAAACATCTTTCACATTTAATACATGAGAATGGTCTCTCTCCTGTGTGGGTTTTTATGTGCCTGGTGAGGGCACACTTCTGAATGAAGCTTTTATTGCATTCAGTACATGAAAATGGTCTCTCATGGGGGTGACGTCTCTCTGCAGTGTGTATATTTTGGTGTCTTCTAAGGCTGTTCTTCTGAAAGAAGCTTTTACCACAGTCTGGACATGTAAATGATTTGTCACCCGTGTGAATTTCCTGGTGTTGTGAAAGATTTGTCTTCCTAATGAAACTTTTCCCACATTTAGCACATGAGAACGGTCTCTCTCCTGTGTGGATCATCATGTGTGTTGTGAGGGCACACTTTTGAATGAAGCTTTTGTTACATTCAGTACAGGGAAATGGTCTCTTATGGGGATACTGACTCTCATCTATGTGTATATGTTGGTGTCTTGTGAGGCTTTTCTTCTGAAAGAAGCTTTTACCACACTCAGAACATGCAAATGGTTTATTGCCAGTGTGGATTTTCTGGTGTTGTGACAGGTCTGTTTTTCTAATGAAGCATCTGCCACATTGAGTACATGAGAATGGTCTCTCTCCTGTGTGGATTCTTTGGTGAGATATTAACATATACTTGCTAATGAAGCCTTTCTCACATTGAGAACATGAAAACGGTCTCTTACTAGTGTGTATATATTTGTGTCTTGTGAGCTTAGTCTTGTGATTGAAGCTTTTCCCACACTCAACACACTTAAATGGTTTGAGACCTGTGTGGATTTTCTGATGTTGTAAAAGGTATTTCTCCCTAATGAAGTGTTTTCCACATTTAGTACACAAGAATGGTTTTTCTCCTGTGTGGGTTTTTTGATGTAATATTAACATATTCTTAATAATAAAGCTTTGTTCACATTCAGAACATGAAAAGGGTCTCTCACTAGTGTGTGATTTTTTATGTTGGCTCAGGTGTTCCTTGCGCATGAAACTTTTGCTGCAGTCTGTGCATGAAAAGGCCTTTTCTCTTGTGTGCTTTCTTAGGTGTGCTCTTAGATTCTTCCTCAAACTGAAACTTTTCCCACATTCATTGCATAGAAATGGTGTTTTGACCACGTGGGATTGCTGGTACAATATTAAACGCGTTTTCTTACCAAAGATTTTTCCATAGGGGTCAAACAGAAAGGCTTTCTTCCCTTTCCCCTTTCTCTGCTGGAGGCTAGAAGTCATTTGATCACTGTTATTATTTTGGAAGGGTGTGTCTGCTTTCAGGTGTCCTTGGTGCTTAGGGATATTTGCGAGCTCCCTGTCAGCCCCCGCACATGCAGCGTCTCCAGCGGGCGAATCTCCTGCAGGGTCTTGCTGCTTCTTTTCCAAGACCCGCTGCCTATTCCTAGTGTTTCTCCTCTCAGTCGCCTTGGAAACATTCTCACAGACACTTCCTGATTGGCTTGGGATCAGTCCCAGTTCCACAGGACATTCTTCTTGTTTCTCCTCCTCTCTCATTTTATCCGGTGCCATCTCATCTCTTGCTGGATACAAAAGAAGGCATTAATTAGGAATTAGTAACCCTGAAAATATTGCTGGTCTTCTGATCCTATAATCACTGCTCTGCAATTGTCACACAGCAATACAGTCACACATCTCTGACCAGTCACTAGTGACCATGGAAAGTTACCAATGGCGTGAGGGCTGCATCAAAAACCATATGAGACAAGACTTGAGAACCTAAATATTTTATTTATTTATTTATTTGAGGTTTCTTATATATCGATAGCCGTTTGCACATCGTATCAGTTTACATACAACTAATAACTTATGGGCAAAGCCCCTTACAAAGAACATTAGAACAATGTGGAAAACAAAACAAATATACAGAAGATATAATTGTAATAAATAGAACTATACAATAAAATACAAGAGATATATATGTATGTGGGAACAGGGAGTATAAGAGTTACCTTAGGCAACTATATTCATAAAGATATCTTAAGGAGAACACTTATGCTGGAGGGGTCATGATACTATCAATACAATAACTTTAAAACTATAACACATTGTCATTAGAAAGGTGTAAAAACAGCAGTGTTTCCTGTTTCCCTGCCCCTATACACCGCATAGGGGCAGGGAAACAGGGGGATAGGATAGAGACATTTAAAAGTTAGAAAATTATTAATAATGTTAAACATATCTTTTTGAAAAGAAAAACAGACAGTAGAAGTAGGGGGTCATGATGCAAAGCTCAAAAGGGGGTAGACTCAGGAGCAACATCAGAAAATATTTTTTTCTCAGAATGCATGGAGGATGTCTGGAATGACCTCCCAGAGAAGGCGTTGGGAACAAAAACAAAAGAGAATACAAAAAACAATGGGATAAATACAGAGAATCCCTGGAGACAGAGGATGCTAATGAAGCACTGGGTAACCTACATGAAGAAGCAGCTAAAGCCAAAAAAACAGTGCTGGTGAGACTGGGACGGGTTTATGCTTCTCATTAACACAATGAGGGGGGTGGGGAGGGGGTGAGAGATGCCGGTGAGAGAGAATGTGTGTGGGTGAGAGAGGGGGGTTGACAGCATGGTTGGTGAGAGGGTGTGGGGGAGTGCGAGAAACAGCTTGATTGGTAAGAGGGGGAGTGCGCGGGATGCTTGAGTATGGGTTTCAGAGAGGGAGCCTGTATGAGGGTGTGTGTATGTGGAAGGGAAACTCTTACAGTGAATTTCTAGGGAAATTCTGCTCAAAACAAGAGCAGATGTGCCAATAAAAAGGCTCGCCACCCGGGCATAGAATGGGTACAGTTGCTAGTAAAAAATGTATTACCATATATCATGCATAACCAAGCACACATCCACATACACACAGGAATAATGAAACCAAGAATTAAATCTAAATAAATGCAGCTCTGCAACAATCACTAAACTCTCTAATGCATGAATTCTTCTTGGCAAGGTGACCAAATCTACAATGCAAAACATAGATCTTCATATGAGAGATAATCCCCAGATTTTCATCCTAAAGTGTGGACCTTCATAAGAACATGTCATACTGGGTCAGACCAAGGGTCCATCAAGCCCAGCATCCTGTTTCCAACAGTGGCCAATCCAGGCCATAAGAACCTGGCAAGTACCCAAAAAATAAGTCTATTCCATGCTACTGTTGCTAGTAATAAAAGTGGCTATTTTCTAAGTCAACTTAATAGCAGGTAATGGACTTCTCCTCCAAGAACTTATCCAATCCTTTTTTAAGCACAGCTATACTAACTGCACTAACCACATCCTCTGGCAACAAATTCCAGAGTTTAATTGTGCGTTGAGTAAAAAAGAACTTTCTCCGATTAGTTTTAAATGTGCCCCATGCTAACTTCATGGAGTGCCCCCTAGTCTTTCTATTATCCGAAAGAGTAAATAACCGTTTCACATCTACCCGTTCTAGACCTCTCATGATTTTAAACACCTCTATCATATCCCCCCCTCAGCCGTCTGTTCTCCAAGCTGAAAAGTCCTAGCCTCTTTAGTCTTTCCTCATAGGGGAGTTGTTCCATTCCCCTTATCATTTTGGTAGCCCTTCTCTGTACCTTCTCCATCGTAATTATATCTTTTTTGAGATGCGGCGACCAGAATTGTACACAGTATTCAAGGTGCGGTCTCACTATGGAGCAATACAGAGGCATTATGACAGTTTCCGTTTTATTCATTCCCTTTCTGTTTCCCTTTATTCATTCCCTTTCTAAGAATTCAACATTTTGTTTGCTTTTTTGACTGCCGCAGCACACTGAACCGACGATTTCAATGTGTTATCCACTATGACGCCTAGATCTCTTTCTTGGGTGGTAGCACCTAATATGGAACCCAACATTGTGTAATTATAGCATGGGTTATTTTTCCCTATATGCATCACCTTGCACTTATCCACACTAAATTTCATCTGCCATTTGGATGCCCAATTTTCCAGTCTCACAAGTTCTTCCTGCAATTTATCACAATCTGCTTGTGATTTAACTACTCTGAACAATTTTGTATCATCTGCAAATTTGATTATCTCACTCGTCTTATTTCTTTCCAGATCATTTATAAATATATTGACAAGTAAGGGTCCCAATACAGATCCCTGAGGCACTCCACTGCCCACTCCGTTCCACTGAGAAAACTGTCCATTTAATCCTACTCTCTGTTTCCTATCTTTTAGCCCCGACTGGGGCCCAAGTTTCACCTAAAAAATGAGGCTGCTTCAGGGGAACTAAAGTACAAAAAACTAAACAATGTTCTTGCCCAAAAATATGCATGTTAGAAATGCTGCTTGCCAACTAAGTATGCCAAAAAATATTTAAATCGATGTCAATCAAAAGAGATCCTTTGAATACACTCCTGCATCGGCACGGTCAATCGGTACCAGGATTCACTATAGACCTAACAAATACCAAGATATACCGTATTTTTTGCTCCATGAGATGCACTTTTTTAAAAATGTCTGTGCGTCTTATGGAGTGAATGTAGCGTCTCTCCCTCTGGCACGCCGTCCCCCCTCCTCCTCCTCCCAATTCAGCCCGATCAGCACGGTGGCGCAGGTCGAATGCAAGAAACATTTTATCACAAGTCATTCTGTCTGGGATAGAGGACACATGACACAAACATTTTACTTTTTTAGTTCATGGTATAGTTCAATATTACCCTCATGATTTTCTAATATATCTAAACAAATGAGAAGGAAATGGCCTGTACTAACCATAAACTTTGATGCCATGTATCGTCTTCTGTCGGAAGAGCTTGAGCTCCCTGCCGGGCTGCTGTACATTTTACAGCGAAGGTCGGCATGGCGCAGGTCAAACATCAGCTGTTTGAACCGTGTGGGCTACGAAGGCCCCTCCAGTTCAAACAGCTCCCTGCCGGTCTGCTGTTCCCGGGGTGCATCTTACTGCGAAGGTCGGCGTTGCGCAGGTCAAACATCAGCTGTTTGAAGCCCCTCCAGTTCAAACAGATGACATTTGAACAGGACTCTGTTTACCTCAAAAAATGTAAAAAAAAATAAATAATAATAATAAAAAGCCTCCAAGTAAAGACCAAATATTTATAAAACAAAATGTTCAAAATATACTAAATGCTAATGTCCCAAAAATGTTTTTTTTTTAATACCAAAAATTAACCCAATTCAAACAACCATGCCTTCATCGGGATGAAAATCTTATGGCAGCAAAATTAAACAGAAAAGCCGCTACTCCATCAAAGCTCTTCGGGCAACTTCAGAACAAAAAATAAAGGCACACATATTTCAAATGCCTCAAAATTGAATCCCATGTGAGAATCTTAATAAATGGATAGTCCACACTTACTGAGAGACTCACAGCATTGCAAACCACACCGAACTAGTCCGACCAGAGCTTCTGCAATCTTTTCCACTTTTTTTTTTTTTTACCCTTTTTAAACCAACCGAGTGCTTAAAAAATTGACCAATCAGAAGAGACTACAAGGATGGAAACCATCCAATCACAGCTCTCCAAAGCAAAATCTTAGCGTCCAATCATTACTACTATTACTGCTCTTGAAACTAGCTCCATGCTACAACCATTCTTACTTTTACTGCTCTTCGGGACCAGCTTCATGCTACAAATTAACTAATCAAAAAACTCCCCAAAATGTGAGCAGTCCAATCACAATTTATCAAACTGAAAAACAGACTTGTATACACCTTACAAGTCTGTAAGGTGTTTTCCTTTCTGGTTTAGAAGGGTGAAACATGTTTTTGTTATATTTTCTTTATAATTTTGTTTAGTAGCTTGTTCTATAGAACCCAACATTGTGTAATTATAGCATGGGTTACTTTTCCCTATATGCATCACCTTGCACTTATCCACATTAAATTTCATCTGCCATTTGGATGCCCAATTTTCCAGTCTCACAAGTTCTTCCTGCAATTTATCACAATCTGCTTGTGATTTAACTACTCTGAACAATTTTGTGTCATCTGCAAAATTGATTATCTCATTCGTCCTATTTCTTTCCAGATCATTTATAAATATATTGAAAAGTAAGGGTCCTAATACAGATCCCTGAGCCACTCCACTGCCCACCTCCGTTCTCCTTCCACCCCCCCGCACCTTCCCTTCCCTAACCCACCCCCCCGGCCCTATCTAACCCCCCCCTAACTTTGCACGCGCCGGGTCAGCTGCCGTGCTCCATGTTCCGGTCCGGGGGCTGGTCCGGAGGCCGCGGCCACGCCCCCAGAACGTCCCCGGGCCAAAACCACGCCCGCGGTTGGAAAGCTCCATGGATGTCCCTGCAGGACCATAGTTCCAGACTGGGCACTGCATAGATGTCAAACAGGCATCAGGTGCCAAACTTTTTGATGCCCAGGTGTCCTAGCAGCCGAGATTTCCACTTTTGCTGCTTGATTCCAAAAATGTTCTATAAAAAATCCAAGGTGTTCAACACTTCTTCAAAATCTTGACAATTTCCTCCTCCTCCTTTGCACTTCCAGCTCAGATGGAACCAGGAGTGGCATCTGGCACCATGAGCCTCCATTCACAAACAGCCCCTCCCTCTCCCTCATAGCTCAATCGTATCCGGTGCACTGAGCTTTGGTTCGCAACTCTCTGGGGATTTTTCTCTCTTATTCATTTGTATTTTTGTTGATGAAACCAAATTCTGCTGCAGAGCAGACACCCCAGATGATGTGAAAACCACGAGGGATATAGTGAAGCTTAAAGTATGCTCTAGAGTTTGGCAACTAAGATTTAATGTTACAAATGCCGAGTCATGGATTCGGGCTGCAAAAACCCGAGGGAGTGGTACAGTATAGGGAGTGAAATGCTTCCAAGCATGAAATAAGAGCGGGATCTGGGAGTGATCGTATCTGATGATTTCAAGGTGGCAAAACAGGTGAGTAAAGTAACGGCAAAAACCAGAAAGATGCTTGGCTGCATAGGGAGAGGAATGGCCAGCAGAAAAAGGGAGGTGATATTGCTCTTGTATAGGTCCCTGGTGAGACCTCACTTGGAATGCGGTGTACAATTCTGGAGACCGCACCTTCAAAAGGATATAAACCGGATGGAGTTGGTCCAGAGGGGGCTACTAAAATGGTCAGTGGTCTTTTTTCTAAAGCAAATGGGGATAGACAAAGATCTAAACATGTACACCCTAGAGGAAAGGCAAAATCAGGGAGACATGATAGAGACATTCAAATATCTCTAAGGTTTCCATGCACAGGAGGTGGGAGCCTTTTACAATGGAAAGGAGACTCTAGAATGAGGGGTCATGAGATGAGGTTGAAATGGGGATAGGCTCAGGAGTAATCTTAGGAAATATTTCTTTACGGAGAGGGTGGTGGATGTGTGGAACAGTCTTCCAGTGGATGTGGTGGAGACAAAACAGTGTCTGAATCCAAGAAAGCATGGGATAAATACAGGGGATCTCTAAGGAAGTGATGGGAATTATAATGCTAAATTAATTGGATGGATGGGCAGAATGATTAGGCCATACTGTCTTTCTGCCATCACGTTTCTGTGTTTCTATGGTGTAGGAAGAGATTAGAGAGGAAAGGCAATGAAGAGCTGCAGAGTGAAGGCACTTGTAAGTGAACAAGAAAAGCTTGAACTGTGTGCAAAAGTGGTTTGGGAAACAGAGGAAGAGAGGATACATGGTTGTAGTGATGTTGTGGGAAGTCATGCAGCCGAGTTTTGAAGAGACTGAAAAAAGAGCGATGATTCAATGGGAAAAATGAGAAAACAGGTTGTAGTAGTCCGAGGAGGTAATGAGAGCACGGATAAGGGATTAGAAATGTTTTTGGCTGTCTGCAGAGAGAGCGAGAGAGGAGCTAAATTCAGCCCAAGGTTACAGGCTGAAGGGAAGCAGAGACCTCAGGGGAAAAGATGGAGAGAATGAGAGATAAAGAGGTCATGAATGTAGGCAAGGTTTTTTGAAAACAGAACAGGCATTCTACAGAGAAAATGAGAGAGAGAGAGAGAGAGAGAGAGAGAACAGGAAGAGTGGGCAGTAGAGGATCAGCTTGAAAGAGAAGAGAGTTGATGGGCCCAGATAGAAAGTGAGTTACCATGGAGGGCCAGGACTGAGATGAATATTCCCAGCCAAGAGGAAGAGTAGGAGAAGAGTGGACAGAAGAGAAGTAGAGGTGTGGTGACAGTAATGAAGATGCGATGCTCACAGAGTGAGAGGAGATGGCCGGATGAAAACCTTGAAGGATGGTGGATAGGGCAGAAGACAGAATGGCTGGGGAGATGGAGACTGTAAAGAAAAGGGACAATACTTATGATGTGAGATAGTATATATGAAAACCGTTCTGGGCACAAACATGGGATAAACACTCAGACTGACTGGTAGGGGCTGGCCTCAAGTAAAAAAAACAAAACAAAACCCAATCAATCACAGAGCAATAGAGGAGCTGAAGCCAGGAGAAAAATCACAAATAACCTTCAGTAAATCAGCCACTGGGTCAGTTAAAAGTGCAGATAATGCAATCCTTACCTAGGGAGCTCAGGGTCTCATAATTATCCTTCATCACCTCCCAGTAAAGTTCCTTTTGCCCTTCATCTAAATACCCCCACTCCTCCAGGGAGAAATGAACGGCAATGTCCTCAAAGGTTACTGGGACCTGAAACACAAATCAGAAACACACTCAGTGGCGTATGGAGGGGCTCCCAGCTGGCTTTATTCTCCTAAAGTTTTATCATGGCAAACGGGCACCAGGACACATCTCCCCCAGGCTTCCCCTTCTGTGTGGTCCTGGATTCAGTTTCCTCTATGCACCACAAGATTTGCAAACCTAACTGTGAAAAGATTTTCTAATACCAGAGACAGAGAATATCAAAAGTCATTACCTGGGATAAATCAGAGTGCAATGATCATCCAGAACATCTGGTTCTGCTACATCACGAGAACTCACTGTGCTAAACCCCAAAAGGGCAAGTAGTAGTTACTTTCACCATCCGCCTATCAATTGCTTCATGCACTAATTTTATATTTATATTCTCATTTTTTAATCGGTTGGATTTTAGATTTGATTACTCCCCTATCCAAACCCGAGCGCAATGCAAGTTACAAGGTGAGGTACAGCAGGTATTTCCTTGCCCTAGAGGGCTTAAAATCTATGGGGGTCAAATTTCAAAAGGATTTACATGCAGGAGCTCGGATTTTACGTGCATAAATCATCCTTTGAAAATTATCATGGGGAAAAATACACACAAGGCATGATTTCAGGCGCCCTTTCCCACAGGGGGGATGGAGAAGCTGTTTGCATGCATGCTTGTGCTTATCGCAGGTATGGTGTCAATGTACACATGGTAAGTTAGTCCTGCTCAAGAGCAGCTGCAACTTGCTGTGCATAGGGCCCCACACCTACCGGCAGCAGCAATGAATTTTCAAAGCAGATTTCCATGCATAAATCCATTTTGAAAATTCTTGGGTACTGCTGGGAGGCGTGAGGACAAATCTTCTTTGAAAATCTGCAGGTACTTGCAGATTTTAAGCCTCCACGGGCTACTGAAATAGCTTGATGGGCGTGGGACTGGAGGGTGAAGTGACCTGCTCCGGGCATAAGGAGCATCAGTAGACGTGGGATTTGAGTCCTGGGTTTCCCTGGCTCTCAGCCTGCTGCTCTAACCCCTCGGCTACTGATCCGTGCCTCAAAAAATGAGTTCAAAGAAAGGGACGAGCAAGGAAGGAGAATCGAAAGAAATGGCAGGAAGCAGAAGCAGAAGCTGACAAGGGTCCTAAAGCCCGACGAGCCGCGATTGTGTGCGGGGAGGAGAACCAGGAAGAAGAGGCTGAGAGGATGCAGGGAATAAAAAGCAGGATTGTATTTTCTCCAGCCCAAGGAATGAGATCCGTCCAAGGCTCATGTCTTCTGCTGGCCCTATGCAACATGTATGTGCGGAGGCTGGATGCATCGCTTAGCCCTGCACCTCCCGCCAGTCTCCTACCTGCTGAGCAGCGTGCCCTGCGGCCATTCTCCTTGCCCTTCTCCGCTGCAGGATTTCCAGCCCTGCACATCCCCCCCCTAGGTAGGTGGTTGGATGGTTTACACTTTGTCGGGTGCCAGCGCTGTGCTTCCCTCCTAATGGCTATAAAGGGAAGCAGAAGGGAGTAGAACAGAGCAAGGAAACGAGTAAGCAGGAGGAAGGACGGGGAAGAACAGTCTCTGACTGCTGCCACCTGCTGCACCCGCCGAGTACTGACAGCAGGAGCTGATCCTGCACGCAAGGCTGCAGGGTGAAGGCATCAACGGCTCCTGCACTTTCGAGAATATTTTTACTGGGGAGGGGGGGGGTACCATGTTTCCAGGCTGCAAAAAGAGGAAAATGAATACATATTTTTAATTTGACAATTCACGGGCAACTTGTGCTTAACAGGGATCGACTCAGTTCATCACTGAAGCTGACACGGTTCTTTTTTGCTCTCCCTTCTCACACTGCGAATGTACAGCATTCTTTTTTTTTTTCACTGATCCAAAGCCAGCGAATAAAAGAAAGGAGCAGGGTGTGGACTCACTGAAAGGGATTCCACTTGCACAGTACAACTTTAGAGACTTTAATGGATATTAAAGTAAGAGTCAAACACTGCTGTGAAAGATGCACCCCTGAGACAAATAGGGGCATAGCAAGAAGCAACCCAGGATAAGACTGAGTGAATTCATGCAGCTGGTCAGCCTCCTGGCATATTTATTTATTTTAAGTAATGTGCCAAGGCTTTTTCTTATCATGTGTCTATGGGGAAAATAGCTTAGTAAACTAGGTTCTTGATTATTATAGTAAAACTTATTTAATATGAGAGGGCCAAAATCAGGGACAGTCAGGTTTTATAAATTTAAAAGCAATCTCAATTTAAAATTTAAAATCAAAGATATTGAAATGAGAGAGGATGGACCCTTGGTCTGACCCAGCATGGCAATTTCTTATGTTCTTATGTCTTTGGTGGATTGCAAATCGGCTAAAGACAGGAAACAGAGAGTAGGATTAAATGGACAGTTTTCTCAGTGGAGAAAGCTAAACAGTGGAGTCCTCAGGGATCTCTACTTGGACTGGTGCATTTCAATATATTTATAAATGATCTGGAAAGGAATACGATGAGTGAGGTGATCAAATTTTCAGATGATACAAAATTATTCAGAATAATTAAATGTGGATTAATACAAATTGCAGGACCAATTTGTGAGACTGGAAAATTGGGCATCCAAATGGTAGCTGAAATGTAATGTGAATAGGTGCAAGGTGATGCATACAGGGAAAAATAACCATGCTGTAGTTACACAATGTTAAGTCCATGTTAGGAGCTACCACCCAGGAAAAAGATCTAGGCATCATAATGCATAATACATTGAAATTGTCAGCTCAGTGTGCTGTGGCAGTCAAAAAACCAAATAGAATGTTAGGAATTATTAGGAAGGGAATGGTGAATAAAACAGAAAATGTCATAATGCCTCTGTATCGCTCCACGGTAAGACTGCATCTTGAATACTGTGTACAATTCTGGTCACCACTTCTCAAAAAAATATAGTTGCACTGGAGAAGGTACACAGAAAGGTGACCAAAATGTTAAAGGGGAAGGAATGGCTCATCTATGAGGAAAGACTAAAGAGGTTAGGGCTGATCAGCTTGGAGAAGAGACGGCTGAGGGGGGATATGAGAGAGGTCTATAAAATCATGAGTACTAGAACAGGTAAATGTGAATTGGTTATTTATTCTTTTGGATAACAGAACGACTAAGGGGCACTCCATGAAGTTAGCAAATAGCACATTTAAAACAAATTGGAGAAAATTATTTTTCACTCAATGCACAATTAAGCTCTGGAATTTGTTGCCAGAGGATGTGGCTAGGGCAGTTAGTGAGCTGGGTTTAAAAAATGTTTGGATAAGTTCCTGGAGGGGAAGTCCATTAACTGCTATTAATCAAGTTGACTTAAGGAAAAGGCACTACTATTACTGACAGTAGTAGCATGGGATCTACTTAATGTCTGGATACTTGCAACCTGGATTGGCCACTGTTGCAAACAGGATGCTGGGCTTGATGGACCCCTTGGTCTGACGCAGTATGGCAACTTACATTCTTTTTTTTTTTAAATAATGTTTTATTCCAGAGTCAACAAATATAAACAGTCCACAACAATAAGTATACAGCAATAATGATGAAAATTCCAACATGAAGTAAGACAATATCTTAATGGACATGCCTCTTGGGTTTTGAATAAATCACCCTCAATAACATACAACAAAAATATGAAAATAAAACCCCGAAATCTAACCACAGATTCACACTGACTGGTCAGTGCAAACTCACAAATTAATTCCCTGGCAAGATAAAAAAAAAAGCGATTTAACATATTCTGAAACACAGCAATAGCAATTTGAACCTCTACAGGCAAAGTATTACAAAACTGAGACCAAGTCAGATGGGTGACCATTCACTAAAATTTGAGCACTAGGAGAATCGTATAATGCCTGGATACCCTGCAGAAAGGAATTACAAAAACCATATTCTGGGAGTAACCAAAAAAGAAATGACCAAATTGACCTTGTCAAATGCTTTTTCAGCATCTAGGCTGAGAAAGAGCGCATCTAAGGGGCTTAGTTCCAGAAATAAAACCTTCACAATGTTTACTAGTGAATACCTGTTATGTACAAACCCCACTTAATCCAGGTCAATTAAATCTTTCAGCTAATGAGAGGAGGATATGACATCAGAGGAGCGAGCGGTCCCCTAAACCGGAGCTCCTGACTGAGCCAAATTGAATCCAAAGAAATCGCAACCATCCAGAGACGATTATATGTCTAAAGGATACTCTCAGTAAGCTTAGTACAAGTAGATGTCATTTCGGAGGGAATCATTCGATTTCCGAAAGTTCTCTTATAAGAAAATCGCCAGAGAAGATCAGGCTGAGAAAACCAAGATGGCGGAGGACCCCGGAGGTGAGTTGGATGAGGGCCACGAGGAACAGATAACAGCCTCAGATGCTGACATTCCATCAAGAGGGGAGTTCCGAGCCTGGTTCCGTGAACTCAGACACGATATGAAGGCATACAAGATGGAGGTAATGGAACTCGTGGGGGAAATGGGGCACCGTATTTTTGAGTATGAAACGCTCATGGAGTCAGAAGCAGAAAAACTAACTGTGACTTAGTTTTTGGGTACTTGCCAGGTTCTTATGGCCTGGATTGGCCACTGTTGGAAACAGGATGCTGGGCTTGATGGACCCTTGGTCTGACCCAGTATGGCATTTTCTTATGTTTCAAAAAGATACTATAAGCATGTCGCTTGAACTTCAACAGTTAACTACCAAATTAGAAGACATGGAGAACAGAAATCGAAGGATTAATTTACGATTCTGGGGAATCCCAGAGTCACCCGAATATGCAGACTGTGTACAAGTGATTTCCCAACTGTGTATGGATATTTTTTGCAAAGGAAGCGGAGATATCACAGCAGTTTCGGACTTGACCCGACAAGTCAAAATAGAACACACACATCGAGCGTTAGGTCCCAAAATAGCAAACAGACCGTGAGATGTTATTGCGTGTTTTCACGAATTTGCAGTTAAGGCGCGGATATATTTAATGGCTCGCAAACAGATGGATCTACACTTAGGGACAGATTTTCAAGGGGTTACGCGTGCCGGGCCTATTTTCAAAAGGCCCGGCGGTGCGCGTAAAGCCCTGGGACGCACGTATGTCCCAGAGCTTTTCTGAATGGGTGGGACGGGGCGGTCCAGGAGGCATGGCCGAGGACTCCAGCACAGCGGCCCTTTGCCGCTGTGCCGGGAGATCGTGTGCTGGCAGCACTTGGCTGGCAGGCGTAACTTCCACAACAAAGGTACGGGGGTGTAGGAAAGTTCCCTCCGAGGCCACTCTGATTTTGGAGCGGCCTCGGAGGGAACAGGGAAAGCCAGCTGGTCTCCCCGAGTCCTCGGCATGTGCAAGGTGCTCTAGTGTGCACCCCCTTGCGCACGCCGACCCCTGATTTTATAACATGCGCACGGCTGCGCATGCATGTTATAAAATCGGGCATACATTTGTGAGTGCGCCGGGTAGCACGCACCAATGTAGGCCGCACGTGTAACTTTTAAAATCTGCCCCTTAGGGGGCAATGAGATACAGATCTTTGCTGACGTATCTCCAATAACTGTTAAGAAACGCCAGGAGATGAAACCTATAACCACCATACTACATAAGGAGGACATCCGATATTGCTGGCTTTACGCCTTTGGCCTGGGGTTCACTGTCAAAGGAGTTTCACACTGTGCTCAGAATGTCCAGGAAGCAGCGGTAATACTCAAGGAAACAGGCTTTGCTGCCCCGGATATGAAGCCTAGCTCGCCCTCTCATTCCTTGCAGAAAGAGGAACCGTAATGTCCATAATTTCTGGACTCAGGGCCAGGGCAACAAGAACACTCAGACTCAGTACAATGGTACAAAGTAAAATTTATTTGGCTTTACAAAGTGTTCCTGGGAGGTGCGGTATGCTAAATGCCCTCTATCTTTTCAAAATAACTAGCATCTCTCAGAATAACCGAAGTGGCTCTCCTTTATAGTCAAAGATACAGTATTGCCAAAGTTTCTAGAATCACGTGACTGCCCCAAGACTCATCTACAGAAACATATCATGCTGTAGTCATGACAACCTATCATGTATAGGAAATGCTTGTGAGGATCACTCCTTCATTCATTTGTAAAAATCATACTCTTTACTTGTTTTCCCTGACACCCCCTCCCACCATAAAAAGTTCCTTTATCAACATGGCTTTGATGCACTTTGTTCCTTCTGATATCCTGTTGATCTTCTTTGTTGTGTAAACAGATAGCAAGTCTGTGTCCTATATAGGAGATAGGCCTGAATTCCGTTTGCTGGCGCCAGGACTTAATTAAAACTGTAACCTTAAAAGAAGAATCTTTTCACGTGGCTCCTGTCCGTTGAGATATGCATTTGTAAGACAAAAGCTTGCATCCTGGACCCAGCTTCCCTGTATTGTGGTGCAAACATTGTCATTGATGCCTTCCTGGCCTTTAATTATAGGCTTTGCAGAGCCTGCTAGTTTCCAGATCTTTCACATTCTTTGAGTCTTAAGATGGTCAGAAATTCACTATAGTTCACAGCCCTCTGAGGATTCTGGAAATGGCTGAATAATCCACAGTGCTGAACCAAAATTATGAATTATATCAGTAATTATTGTTCTCATTGTAGGTACGCACTTCTCAGCTACTGGACAAGGGGTATTTCAGCATGGGTTCCGATGCAGGTCATCAATGCAATTACTGTTTCTAAGGTACCAAACGAGGAAGACATCTCTGCTACTGAATTTGGTAATAGTGTTCTTACTCTTAACTGGATAAATGGCGACCTTAAAAATTCAGTCCTTAAATGTAAAAGGATTGAACTCTCCATGCAAACGAAAACTACTATTAAAAGACCTCCATAGAGCAAATATTGCCATAGCAATGGTTCAGGAGACCCATTTGAAATGATGATTTGAGCATTTAATGCGCTCTGATCTATATCCAATCCAATACTGGTCGGCTAGTTCTAAGACAGCACAATAGTCTGGGGTTGGGATACTCTTTCAGAAAGATTTTGCTTTTGAGCTGATAGGGTGTCATCGAGACCCATTAGAGAGGTTTATTATGGTTATAATTAAATGTAGCAGGAGAAAAATATACTTTACTATGTTTATATGCTCCCAATGTGCAACATGGACAGTTTTTTTCCAACTTAGCCAATACCATTCTGACTCAGATGGAGGGATATTTGATAATGGCTGGCGACTGTAATATGTCTCTAAATCCACGACAGGATACCTCCGGGGGATATGGTTCTGTCTCCAAAGCAGATCGTAAACTTTTTGTAAGATTTTTGGCTAGGTCTTTCTCCCCAGAACTTTGTAAATAACTGCTCATCCTTATGTTAATTCCTATAGCTTTTCTCTCCTCTCCATGTTGTGATTTACCCTTGTTTATTGTAACTTTATCGTTTCTTGTCACTTGTTACAGTTCATATTCTTCTTACACACCCTGTTAATTTAAACCGGCATGATGTGATTGTATCATGAATGCCGGTATATAAAAACCCTAAATAAATAAATAAACAAACAAACAAACAAATAAATAAATAGATACTTGGCGATTTTTATACCCCAAAATTAAAGATTTTACCTTTTTTTTCTAAGCCCCACAATACCTACTCCAGGATTGATTACATTTTTGTGGACCAGGACTTAATACATAAATTACTTAAGGCTGCTATAGAGCCCATAACATGGTCAGATCATTCCCCAAGTTGGGCTGAACTATCTTTTCCCAAATACGACAGGGGCCAACGCTTTTGGAGACTAAACGATAGCCTTTTAGAAGAAGAGACCTTTACTACACAGTATCAGGCCGCCATAAATGAGTATTTACAACTGAATCCAGTCCAAGAAACATCCCCAATTGTTGTATGGGATTGCTTGAAGGCTGTAATTCGAGGGAAATTAATTGCTAGAGCTTCTTATGTAAAAAAAAAAAGGGATTGGCAGGAGCAGGAGAATTTAGTGACCCATTTGATCCAACTTGAACAAAGACATAAAAAGGTTTCTACACAGGAAATTAGACTACAGATAGACATATGTAGTAGGGATGTGAATCGTTTTTGAACGATTAAAATTGTCAGATAATTTTAAAATCGTTCTAAATCGTTAGAGTGCACGATACAATACAAATGCCCCCGATTTATCGTCAGGGGCATTTGTATTGTATCGTTAAATAGGGCACGGGAATTATTTGGGGAGGGCGGGAAAACCGGCACACCAAAACTACCCCTAAACCCACCCCGACCCTTTAAAACCAATTCCTTACCCTCCCGAACACCCCCAAAATGTTGTTACCTGGTGGTCCAGTGGGGGAGGGGGGGGGTCCCGGCGCGATCTCCTGCTCTCGGGCCATCTGCGCCATTTTGGCTACCACTAATTAAAATGGCGCCGATGGCCCGATAAAAAAAAAAAACCCACCCGACCCTTGAAATTGACCCCCCACCCTCCCGACCCTTTTTTTTTTAAGGGAGGCCCGCGCCGCTAAAAGAAAAAAAAACCCACCCGACCCTTTAAATCGACCCCCCCCCTCCCGACCCTAACCCCTATAATAGGGGCTGATGAGTAAAGATGGCCGGCGCCATCTTTAAAGATGGCGCCGGCCATCCAGTGCTCCTACCATGTGACAGGGGCCGGACAATGGCACGGATACCCTGTCACATGGTAAGGGCAAAGGGGCATCGGCGCCATTTTTTTTTTTTAGAAAAGATGATGCCTGGGAACGGGAAATCTCTTCCCGAGGCCCCCCTGGATCTCTCCTCTCCCCGAGGCCCCCTGAGGCCCCCCTGGACCACCAGGTAATTTTAAAAAGTTTTGAGGGGGGTCGTCGATTTAAAGGGTCGGGTGGGTTGGTTTTTTTTTAGCGGCACGGGCCTCCCTAAAAAATAAATTAGCGATGTGAATTGGAATCGGAAACGATTCCAATTCACATATCTTAACGATCAGATTTCCCCCCCCCCCCCCCCCCAGCCGAATCTGATCGTTAAGACGATCTGGCACACGATTCACATCTCTAATATGTAGATCTCAAATAGTGGCATTAGATGTTGCCAAAATTGCCCATTCTATGGAACAGGTTAATCAAGTTTATTTTGAAGGAGTATTAGCTCTCAGTGTGTGGACTCTTAGTCTAACTTATGATAGATAAGTCAGAAGGTGGATAGAGAAAAACAGTCTTTAAAAACTGACCTTTAGGATGAGATGAACTGACCACATAGTTGAATCTCAATTAAATATTTATTCAAAAATAACATAGTTCAGGAACATAAACACTTGAACTTTAAATGAGTGAATACATGGGAAAAAACAGGTAAAATCCAAACAAAGCAAAGTAATGGCAGAGACCAAGCTGCAGCGAAGCGTTCACGATTGTAGACAGTTGCCAAGACAACCAAAACGCTTCCCTGCAGAGAATATAAGGATCTAACGTTAAATGAGAACTCTAAACAGCACGAGCCCTTCTCTAACAACACATAAACAGCTAACATACCTCAAGGTTCAGCAGCGCGAGTCCCCCATTCCATAAGCCTCTTAAAAGGTAGATGCATGCGCTGGAATAAACAATTTAAAAAAGACCAGCAACAAGTGTCCCCGAGATGATGTGCGCGCACACACCACGCATTCGCACGCTCGTGCATGCACACATGCTCCCCGACAGACGTCGAAACCCACGGGTCGTCTCAGAACGCAGCACCGGTAAACCTCCCGGACGATGCGCCAACGAGCCGGATCGGCAACTACCCACCCAGGCCCTGGCATAGCCCACCCTGACCAGCGGTAAGGTCACAACAAGGAGGAAATAAAGCGGGAAAATTATTAGCAAACAAATTAAAAGCAAAACATTTGCAGAATATGATTACAAAAGTAAAGGATGAGCAGGGTAACATGCTTACTTCCAAAGATGCTATATGCCAAAGATTTCTATGCTTTTACTCAGACCTATATAAATCTAATGCGGCAATTCACTCTGAAGACATGGAAACAAACAAAGACGGACTCCTCAGTCTTGCCTTTACCCTGTTATCCATCTGTATGATGACTTTCTGAAAGGTATATCCCTACCCTGCCTATCAGACTGTCAGCGAGCCCTTCTTGAAGGGGATATTTCCCCAAGTGAAGTCCTAGTGGCAATTAAACAACTAAAGAAGAACAAATCGCCTGGTTTGGATGGCTTCTTAGCGTGTTTTTATCAGTGTTTTGCAAGTGAGTTAACAGAGCTTCTTGCACATATGTTTAACTACTTACGCACTGAGGGATCCTTGTCTCCAAATTCTAATGTAGCTGGGATTACTATAATTGTGAAACCTGGACGAGATCCCATGCATTGTGGATCCTACAAACCCATATCCCTCCTCAACATAGATTTAAAATTGTTAGCTAAAATTTTAGTAAGTAGGCTCAATGGCTTTGTGGCACAGCTTATCCAAATCAGGCAGGTTTTATTCCTGCCTGATTTGTTCCTCTGATAGTGTTAGGAACATTTTGGATTCTATTTGGTGGGTTAAGCAGCAAAATCTTCCATTTCTACTCATGGCTATAGACGCTGAAAAAGCTTTCGATTTAGTTCATTGGCCATATTTGTTTAAGGTACTACACAAACTTTATGACTCCCCGTGGGCTTGTATAAAGGTTAATGGGGGATATTCTACTAATTTTCAGGTGGAAGGGGGGCACGTGCCAGGGATGCCTCTTATCCCCGCTCTTATTTGCCATATTAATTGAACTGCTAGCGCAAAAAATAAGGGACACTCCTGATATTTTTGGTATTCAGGTGTAGGGATGTGCATCGTTTTTTTGACGGATGAAAATATTGTATGATATTTTCTAATATGTCAAGTATCGGGGGTCTCCGAAAACGATAGGAAAACCCAAGTCAGGAGACTGACTTGGAGGCGGCGTAAGATGAAGAATTTTGGCCTAGTTTATAAAGCACCCTGGGAAAGAGATTGATATCCGCCTCATTGGTGGAGAATGATCTCAAACTTTTATATCGATGGTATTATACACCTGCCAGGTTGCACCAAATATACCCTAGCCAGTCAGATGGAAGGGCTGTGGGGAACAAGGAATGTTTTACCACCTTTGGTGGGGTTGCCTGGCCATCTATACACTGTGGCAAGATATATCCCAGTGGTTAAATCCCAGGGGATAAATATCAACAGATTTGCATAAAATGTATTACCGCAGCAGCCAGATGTGAATTGGCTTATAAATGGCGGGAAAGCACTGTACCTACTTTAGCCAATGTTCAGCTACGGACTGATAAGCTTTACAATCTGTGTAAAAAAGTTACTGCTCCTAAACGGAGAAGGGTCTTGGTGTTTCAAAAGACATGGTCTTCGTCTCTAGAGTGGAGAATCCAGCAAATGCTTACGTGAGGAGTCCTTGACCCGTAATAAGACATACTATGCCACTTTAGACAGGTGAGAATTGATTATTGATACTATACAACCCTGGGGGGGGGGGGGGGGGGGAGGGAGAATGGGGTATTAGGGCATAATAAATAAAAGAGGAGACTGGGCGCATACGTTTATTGGCAGTACAATACATTGTATCGTGGGTGCTTCAGGTTTGCTTTATGTTACATACAGATGGATAACAGTGCAAAGCTCAGACGGAGGAGTCCGTCCGTGTTTGTTTCCTTTGTGCTATCGACACACTGTACAATTACTGTCTGAATCTGTTTCAATTTTACCTGTTGTATGGAAATGTTTGGTCTCTAATAAACAAATTAAAAAAAAAAATCTTTCAGCTAACACAGAGGCAAACAATTTCACATCAGCATTTACAAGGGAGATCAGCCTAAACAAGTCAGGCACACCAGGATCCTTCCCTTTTCCATTTAAAATCATAACCAACACCCTATTCATATCATTGGAAAAACACTTGCGAGCGGTAGCTTCAGCAAACAGCATCTTCAAGGTAGGTGTTATAGACTGACCCAAAATCTTATAAAATTCGTTTCCCAAACCATCTGGTCCAGGAGCCTTGGACAATTTCAATTTCTTTATTTGTGTTACTATTTAGAAAAGAGATGTGAGCTTCAGTTAAATGGGAAATATGCAAATCTTGACAGATCTTTCTGTTTACAGTATGCCACCATTATGTTAGCAAAAATTTTCAATTATGCTGACAAAGCTATCGCCAGTCGTGGCCTAAGGGAATCTACTCGGTAAGCCCCAGGCCTGTGAGTTCTCTCGACTGGAATCACTTTTCGTTCTCCTAGAAGATTTAGTTGTTCAGGCAACCAGCACTCACATAAATGGCTCTGAGTCCTCTACCGATTCTGGGATGCCAATTGGCCAGATATTAGTGCTGCGAGGTCTGTTTTCCAGGTCCTCTAGTTTGCTGGAAACTTGCTCATTTGACTGCTGGAGCCGAGAAACCTGAGCCTGAAAGTCTGGAAATTGATCTTCTTGCTGAGAAATGAGGGATTCGGCTGCCTGAATCTGAGCCTCGTGTGAATCCACCCGTTCTGTACGGCCCTCCAGAAAGGCTTGCATTTTTTTTTAAAGCCAGTCTTCTAAAACGTCAGTGAGCAATTTAGACACCGGTTTTGAAACGTCCATAGATATTTCCTGAATGACTTCTGTAGTAAAGGAAATTTCAGTGGTAGATACTTTCTGTGTAGATTTACTCTTGTTGGCCATAACTTCCCTGAGCTCGGTAGACAGACCAGGCAACTCCTGAATTACAAATTTGTCCATATAATCACTCCAAATGACCAACAGGATAGTGATCGTCCAAAAAAGTAGAGGGGAAAAAAATCAGTATAACAAAAATGAAGAACCAGCAGCCAGGGTAAGATGGATTTCCTAGGCAGCCCCCCTCTTACAAGAGAGACGTGTATTCCCTTAGCAGGTCATCACGTGACTCCAGCAACTTATATTCTTAAGCAGATACTTGCACCAATGATGCTGAAAGAGCTCAGTTGAAAAAACTGTTAAACAAGCATAAAGTCCTCGTTGCTACCGCTGCCTACGACTGTGGCCTGACTGATTTGCATGTCATGTCAGTGCCCACAGATTCTAATAGCAAGCCCATCTGCATATGTCAGTACAAGATACCGTTGGCTTCTTATGAATAAGTGCAAGAAATTCTAAATACCTTAGACCAGTGGTCTCCAACCCTGTCCTGGGGGCCCACCAGCCAGTCGGGTTTTCAGGATATCCACAATGAACATGCATGAGAGAAAATTTGCATGTTATTGAGGCAGTGCATGCACATTTTCTCTCATGCATATTTATTGTGGATATCTTGAAAACCTGACTGGCTGGTGGGTCCCCAGGACAGGGTTGGGGACCACTGCCTTAGACTAAACAGGAATTATTAGGAACTGTAACAGTACCTTTAACAGTCCCATATGGCCAACCTTGAAAAAGAATAGTACTTGGAGACTGGCTATAGATTAAACAAAACTGAACAAACAAAATCTTTTTCTAGGTCGCCATGGCACATGTGCATCAAAACCTACCCAAGAATAAGTGTGCCAAATATTTTATTAGCCTAGACCTAGCTTTGAGGTACTTGACAATTCCAGTGAATCCTAAAGCTCAGAATAAATTGTCTCTCTCATTTGGGAAGAAAATCATGTGGAGACGAACCCATCTGAGTAAATTCTCCCACTACTTTTAACATTTTTTTGCACAAGTATTACCTGATGCAGTTGCTAGGAGTACCTTAGTGTGCATGGATGATATCCTAAATAAGAGTATCACTTTTCAGGACCACCTGGCAGATACTAAGCATGTTTTCTACCTAGCGGAAGGCATCTGGAGCTAAGTTATACTTCTCTAAAGGGCAGTGACATAGAAAGTCACTCAATTACTTAGGATATGAAATTTCAGCTGATGGACTATGTCTATAAAATAAAGAATAGAAGCTTTACAGAAGCTCAGGACTCCCACCACTCTGCATTACACGTTTTTGTGAACATGCAATTACTCCTGTCAGTTTGATTGATCAGTAAGCAGAGATCACACAGCCTTTGGTCAAACTCCAGCAGAAGGATGAGCCATGGCAGTGGGGATCCAAGCAGCAAGTAGCAATGGATGAGTTGGAAGGAGATTCTTGGTAAAGCCACATGTCTTGCCTTTCCAGCGGGTGGCAGGGAGCTCTTCATAGAATTAGCCTTCCCTCCAGCTGAATGAGCACCGTCTTGTACCAGAAATATGTTGCTGACAGGAAAGTCATAGCACATGTTACTAAGGATGTAACAGTGTAGAAAAAAAATATTCGAACTGAGAGAAGCGTCTTCTCGCAACAGCATTGGTTCTCCAACATTTCAGGAGTTATATGTCACATTCCACACCTGCACAAGACCGACAAGAAATCAATACCTAGCAACCCTACGCACCCCCGCCCCCTCTCTACAACCTTGCATCAACAAAGGCTCGATCACTTTCCATAGCTGGCCCCGCCCTATGGAACTCTCTGCCAATTAACCTACGCCAGGAATTCTGCCCAAAGAAATTCAAGCACAATCTGAAGACCTGGCTGTTTAAGCAGGCATACGCTGACACTGGCTAAATACCTCCCTGAACCCCTCACGCTCTTACCTCCCGCTTTCCCACCCTTCTTTATCCCCCCCAGGCCGGCCCTCCCACCCCCCCTTCCTCTCATTTTCCTCACCTCCTTAGTTCCCCCCCACCTTCCTAGGCCTCCCCCCCTTTAATCTTTTCTCAGCTTCCCATCCCTCCCCCTAACAAGTCGTTCTGATAATGAATCTTCTGTAAAATACTGTAACTCTAGCTCACGTTATTCGCTTTAAGCTAAGTTCCTGTGTTCGCAATTATACTTTTTCAAGTTACTTGTATATATGACCAGGTCCCTGTAAAGCGTTACTTTGCCAAGGTCATGTTTTATGTAAACCGATGTGATACTCAAAGCGTATGTCAATATATATAAAAATCTTTAAATAAATAAATAAATGTCCAAATAGAGAAATTAATAGCAGAAAACTGTCACCTGTCTATTAATTTCCTGGAAAGTGGCAAACTCAAAGCAGGATACATCCATATTTAGCAGGATCATATCCTACACATGCACTCTTCAAGGTTGGCAGCTTGAGGTGAGACATGCGCAAGGTCCTAACAATACCATGCGGAATACATGCATGCCTTATTAACACTGCTGAGATGACAGCCATCACCCTGTTAAACCATGTATTCATTTATTGAGGTCTGCCCAGGAAAGGAGATTCTGACCAGGGCACTCACTTTACTGGGCAAGTGATAAGTATATGTGAAAACTGCTAGGTGTGAAAAGCAAACTCCACATATCATATCACCCACAATCTTACTGACAAGTGGAGAGAGAGCACACAAAAACATCCCGAGCCTCTTAAAGTACCCGTCCGCATCAGGTAAGGCCTGAGATGTCAAATTGCCCCTAGTACTGATGGCAATAAGAGCCACCCCACACCGTACCATACATAGGTTTATCACCATCTAAAAATGATGAGAGTTGGAGAAATGGTTTTACCAAAAGCATCTGCTTTACAGGACAGAGGATGCTAATCTGACGAGTAACCACAGCACATGAGTAAATCAATTTAAGAGAACACCTGCAAAGCACTTTTGTTTTCACCCAAAGGAATTTAGAAACAAACACGAGAGGCAGAAAGTCCTACTATGATTTACAGACTAACTCCTGAAGATTATGAAATTGGCAACAAGATCTTTTACTACAATTTCAGTAAAAACAAAACCATAAGAAAATGAATTTTTGCCTAGCTGGAAAGGTCCATTTGTAATTGTGGATAAAGCTTCACCTGTTGCCTATCTTATCCAAATTAAGAGAAACCCCAAAAAGTAAAGACTTCCTTAAATGGGATCTCTTTAATCAGCTCAGACCTTGCCATTCTCATAAACTTGTAGATCAAAATTCTGCACTTGGTGATATTGACGCCAGTAATGAAATAGAAGAGTAGTTCTCTATTCTCTTTAAGATGGAGAATCAAACACCCTCAGGGTGCATTTCCTGGTACTGGTGCTGACAAGCATGGAAGCAGCCAAGTTAATAGAATCTGGTCCTTCCTCCAGTATTCCTGAACACTCAGTTTGAGAGTCACCCAGAAACTGCATGTGTCACTGGACCCACAGCATGTGATCCAGAAATATCTTAACATTACTAATATCCGTCTTCCTGTTAGTAAGACTTGATTCAGTGACCACATGAAGTGTGCAACCACGAACATTAAGAATATCATCTTGTGTCAGCTGGACAAAATTATGATCCAACCCCTCAAGAAGGATCTAGATAGACTGAAAAGATCTTTTCTGAGTTAGGTCTCCCCTTTTTGGTGCATCCATGTCTATTGCAAATGCTGTTTCTGTTAAAAATGTGTAAAATACTGCGAGAGTTGCAGGATGACATGAAAAATAATCTCAGATCAGATACGACAACAAGATTAACTGACTGCTCAGGGTAAAATGCTAACACCATAACCTCAGCTAATTTAGATTTCCAAGCTACTTGAGCAGAAACAAGAATACCTAACTATAATCAAATCGGTGCTGAGTGAGGTACATACCTTTATTTAACCCATTCATGCATTCATGAATGATTTGTTTAGGGAATAGGATAATAGCATTAGTAACTTAATGAAAGGACAGATCGGCACTTAATTTGTTTGTTTTACAGATGCTTTGGCAACAGTTTCCATGTTATTTTGGGTTATCTAGATTCAAATTACTTTCCACATGAGTAATTTCTATATGGATGTAAAGAAAATGGAACTTGCTTATGACTTAAATCTGCCTTTTATCTACCTGAAAATGTTTATAATTGAAACAAGTAATTAACATAGGTACCTGGTCTAGCAATCTTTACCCTGTGTGTTGAAACAACTGCCTTCTAAGCATATCCGATTTACAATCCACAGCAATATTTAATTCCTGTGCCAACAGAAAAAGGTTGAGTCCCACTTAACCATTCCTGAAGCAAACTGCTTAAGCTCTTTTTAGTTTTTACTCTGGCAACGTCCAAGAGAAAGGTAAAATCACTATGATCAAGTATGATGACTTCTCTGAAACCAAATAAATAATTTTTGGTTAGTTAGTACCCCACTCGGAGAGATAGCTATTGCTAACAAGCATGATAGTACCAGTAAAGTTCCTTTACCCAGCAATGTTTCTTTAATTACTGTGCCAAAGAACTCGATGGTTTCTCTAGGGAGTGCATCATTATATTACCTGGAACCAGAACCAGTCCCTACAGACAGACAGAGCCTGGATGTGTTTCGAGGACATAAAATCAGCTTTGTTTAGAACCTGATTATCTACTGGACTATAAAAGATTTTCCACACTGTTGAACTGTCCATTGACCAGGATACAGGGCAAACCACAGGCTACAATTATGATTCCAGGGATGAGAAAATTTTGCAAACGGATTGTTTTGACTTATAGCTTTTCCTATCCTCATTGTCTCATCAGTTACTCAGTGTGTTTTCTTATTTTTACTCTTTAAGAAGGTCATGAAAAGATGTTGATTTGTGTATAAGAATAGCCACCCCTCTACTTTTAGAGGTACCAGTAGCATAAAACACTTGTCCCACCCATTTCTTACGTAGCTTACGAACCTCCGCTTCCAGCATGTGGGTTTCTTGCAAAAAAGTGACATGGGCATGAAGTCTGGCCAGCCGAGCCAGTACCTTCTCTCGCTTTATGGGGGTACCTAAGCCTGCCACATTCCACGTTACCATCTCTAACGCCATTGAGCCAAGTAGAGGGGAAACTGTCGCAAATTCGTCTCATCTCTGAGAAGCTGTGGAAACAAGGAGTGAATGGCAAACATAAAAAACAAGCGCACATACTCCCATACAAGTATTATGAACCCAAAACCCCGGAGGTTCTCTGCAATATTCCCATGAAAAACACAACCAAAAATACACCCATTCCCTCCCCCACCCCCCCCACCCCCCCATTTGTAAAAAAAGAAAAAATGGCTTGATCCAAAAACCCCCCATCCCCGAACCCAGATGTGAACCAGGAACAAAAATTACCAACTCCAATATCATACCAAAACCCCTAAAAGGGGTTAGGGATCACGAAGGTGTACCCATGTGTACGGCTGCCACCCCTCCCCATCGTGATAAAGAACTTGAAACAACTTTTTCAAGCAAACTCTTATGCCAAATTCTGAATGAGTAGAAGTATCAAAAGGAAGCTCATAAAAAGAATAATAAAACGAAAAATACGAATAAGAATAAACACGTCCACTAGCACCAAACTGTGGGGAAAAAAAAAAAAAATCAGAGAGATCCTAGACGCATGTAGGTTCGCCCAAAATGGCGCACTCACCTTGAAACATGAAGCTTCCATCGCCCTTAAAATGTCAAAACAAGCGTTGCGCAGCAGGTGGAGATGAATATTGATAGTCTGAAAAGAGAACAGTTAAACCTAGCTCCCCTGCTTGAAGTAGCATCCCACAAACAAAAAGGAAATGCCAGTAGAAAATACAAAGAAAAACAGGCTCCCCTGTGGTATTACTGTTCATGTGGCCGCAGATATTTCCGGAGAAGGAAGGCTTCCCACAAATGTTTGAGCCTCCACAGGCGAGGTAAAATATTTTTGCTGGCCCTGATGAGTGATACGGAGACGTGCAGGGTACATTAAGGCAAAGCGAATTTTTCGATTAACCAAATCGCTGCAGACTCCACTGAATGCTTTCCTCATCAGGGTGATGCGAGGCGAGAAATCTTGAAACACTAAAATTCGATGAGAATCATAAAAAAATTCCCTCACTTTCCGATAGTGTTGCAGAACCAGTTCTTTATGGGCGAAATGTAGGAACCGCGTCAGAATGACCCACGGTCTTCGCTCTCCCTCTCCGGCCATTTTTCTACCCACCCGATGAGCCCGCTCCATAAGGCCCCCCGACGGTGAGGCAAGGGAAGGAACTAAGCTCAATAGCCAGGCTTCCAGGAGACGCGGCAAATCAGAATCAGGTAGGGACTCAGGTATGCCCACAAATCGCAAGTTGTTTCTCCGGGAGCGATTCTCGAGATCGTCTATTTTCTCCTCCTGGGCTTTTACTTGCTTGTCCAAGACATTTACCCGAGTCTCCAACGCGCCTATGTCATCCTCCGCAAGACCCACGCGGCCTTCCACTCGCTCCACTTGTCCGTCCATTTCCACAAACGAGGCCCTCACCTCGGCGATCTGTTCTGAAATTTGGTGAAGCCTCATATCCAGGGCAGTAACCACGGCGTGAGATATTTTTTCCTCTAAGAAGGTATCAGCAAACAGATCAGCCATCTTTGGGGAGGCAGCCATCTTAGGCACCAGAATCTTGGGCTTCTCTTTTTCTTTTCGTGCGGATCTAGCTGCCATATGGAAACCCCGTTTTCTGGAAAAACTCGATCGGTGGAAAGGCTCTCAATAAATTCACGGGGCTTCGCGAATAAAATTTGTCGAGTAAGCAAGCCAGATACAAACTGGGTATAGGATGTGTGAACATGCTACACCGTTGCTTTATTCATTCTCAACGCTCCCCATCCAGTGGAGAATTAAATTTAAACTTGCCATCCTTATCCATAAACTCATTAATAATGTTTCAACATATGATGAATTAATCCAATATTATGCATTTAAAACTACTGCAATTCCTTTGATCTGCCCAAAAAACTTACCGTATTTTTCGCTCCATAAGACTCATTTTTTTCCCCCGCAAAAGTGGGGAGAAAATGTCTGTGCGTCTTATGGAGCAAATGTAGCGTCTCTCCTTCTCGCGCGCCATCCCCTTCCTCCTCCCCCCAACTCAGCTCAATCAGCATGGCGGCGCAGGTCAAATGCACACCGCCCCCACGACCCTCTAGTGCGTCTGGACAAATGCGAGGGAGATAGCCCGCGCCGACCATGGGCCCCGATGCCGTGTGCCGTCCTCCGCCGGCGGAGCTCGAGCTCCCTGCCGGTCTGCTGCTCCTGGGGCGCACCCCGCCGCAAGAGCCGGCATGACACAGGCCAGACATCAGCCACCCGAACCACGTGGGCTACGGAGGCCCCTCCAGTTCAGACGGCTGACATTTGACCTGCGCTGCGCCGGCCTTCGCAGCAAGATGCACTCCGCGAACAGCAGACCGGCAGGGAGCTGTTTGAACTGGAGGGGTCGCCGTAGCGCACGCGGTTCTAACAGCTGATGTCTGACCTGCCCACGTCGATCTTCGCAGTGAGATGCACCCCGGGAACGGCGGACCAGTGGGAAGCTCGGGCTCTGCCGGCGGAGGACGATACATGGCATCGGGGTTTGTGGTTGGTGCAGGCCATTTCCTTCTCATTTGCTTGGATGTATTGGAGAGTCATGGGAGTGATATACTGCCTGGGATGGAGATTACATGACAGAGACCTTTGCTTTTTTCGTTCTTTTGTGTATTTCAGTGATTTCTGATAAAATGTTTCTTGCATATGATGCAATGTGGCTTTTCAGAACTGATTAGCAGTTTGACAGCTGAAATTAATGAAAAGCAAATAGAATTACTGCCTGTGCTGATTAAGTGGCTACCTGTTGAAATATTAGGAGCAAATTGCTCTCCTAATCAATGTAATAAAGCCCTGATTATTTATTATTGAACTTTGGAGCAGTCATGAAAGTTTAAAATAACTGGTGTGAGAGAGCTGTGTGTATGAGGGAGAAAGTCTGAGTGTGTGATTGTGGATATGTGAGGGAGAGAAAACCAGTGAGTGTGAGTACCTGTGTGGATGTTCTCTGCCTTACTATAAAAAACAAAAATAAAAAAATATCCCACAGACAGCCACCAGGGGGGAGCTCTGTACAGAGCCCTTCATGGGGACAGAATTTTTTTTTTCTTATTTTCCTCCTCTAAATCCTAGGTGCGTCTTATGGTCAGGTGCGTCTTATAGTGCGAAAAATACGGTACTTAAGGTTCCTTCCCCACTACAGATGTGTATTCATTTAAAATGAAATAGACAACACCAATGGCATTGTCTGTTTCATTTCATTTTACTGGAACTTCAAAACAAAAGAAAAAAAAAAACACTGAAATTTCAGGTTCTTTTGAATTTCGTGTTAGTGCATACTAACTAGACAGTGTACATTAATCATGAAATTAGGGGAAACAAAAAACCCCAAAGAACCATTTTAAAAACAAAATCAAGCAAAAAAAACAACACACACACACACTGAACACTCCTATTCCCCACATCTGGAGGAAACCTACAACTAAGCCTTGCAGGTCCATTATATATTGAAACTCTCCCGGGGCAGATATTGACAATGATTTCTACAAAAACCTTTTTAAAAAATCACTTAAATCTTATCTTTTCAAGCATGCATTCGCGTTAGAGCCTTAGGATTGCAACCCAGCAGACACTAAACAGCAACAAGTTCTTAGGATTAACTGTGGCATTTTTATGTAGCATTGTATTTTGTATTATTCAGGTGCAAGTAGGTTATGTATACCTATGTGTTAGCTTTCTGTGTTCTGTATGTTTTATTATGCATGTTTACAGTACTCACCACAAACACTACTGTATGTAAGCAGGCTATACAATAAAAAAAACAAAACAATGTTTATTCTTCGTCCTGATGTCAAATCTATTTTTCCTGTCAAAAGAAAACTGTTTCAGTGCCTATATGTGCTCAGAGTTCCAGTTCAAGGCCAGACATCTCCTCTGTTGTAATTTCATCACAGGGAGAATTGTTGAAGTTTTTTTTTTATGCATAGGATGATGAAATAGAGCAAGCAGGCCAATATAATCGCTGCATCCCAAGAATATTGCAAGAAACTGACCTCTTAAGCTGTAGGTTGGACAAGACCGGATTCTTTGATAACCTGATGAGATTAGTCGGTAAATAGTGGCAAACTTGTTTTTACAGCAGCCATCCTGTCTGACATGACACAAGGGAGAATGATTAACCTGTGGGATCAAAGGAGGATCTGAACAGTCTGATCTGCTACTCTGGATGGGGGAGGTGTATTCAGCAGCCATGAGGATACCTGAAGGAGGAATAATTTAAAAGATACTCAATCATTGCCCTCACCTAGCACAAATGGAAGGAAAACAGCAGAGGGGCTCGAGTTGGTTAATTGATCCTGGTAATTATTATATTTCTACATCTAGATCTTAGGTAGCAATGCCTATGGAAAATATATTACAGTGGGTATTATAGTAAAGTTATGGGAATTTGGCAATGGTTTTGCTCTGTGGTCTTATATAGTTATATATATGTTTTGGATTGCATTTAATTACAACAATGTCCAATGTACAGAATCTGCAATTGTCTGTTTTACTATTCTTTCCTGTGCTGGCTATGAAACAACCTGTCCATAGTCCACCATCCACTGCTGTAGTTATCAGTCTCTTATCTTTAGGTTAAACTTCATCCCTTCTTAACCATTTCTGTTTCAGGTTTTGATCCACATGTGGCTGTTGCAGTAAATCTTTGTATTTCCCACTGTATTTATACTTTTGCCAATTCTTTTTCTTTGTTGCTGAGCTGATCTTTTTTTTGCAAATTCTATTGCTCATTTCCATACATGTTCTGATAGATTTCACTTACTTCTCCAATTCTGGCCATTCACTTTTGTACTTCATCACTTTTAGAATATTTGGGTCTGCTGATGCTATTTGATAGACCTTGAAGTTTATTATAGCAGCTCTGTGTGTTTAATCAATTTCTATAAGGCCCATACACCTTCAGCTCCTGGATGTACAATCTGTGCATGCACGGGTTTTTAGAGATTTAGAAACTTCTCAATGCCTGCTGGGCATTGAGAAGTTTTCTTATTATTCAAATGTTTAAGATCCTTGTGAGGCTTGTCTATGCTTTCAGAACTGCAGGGAAGTGAAGGGATTGTAAGTTGACTGATTGTCTCTTATTTCATGATGTTAATTCATTTTTCAAAAACAGCTCTGGTTTTCAGGACATCCAAAATGAATATGCATGAGTTTGAATATAATAGAGGCAAGCCATGCAAATATACCTCATGCATATTCACTGTGGATATTCTGGTTGTGGCACTCCAGGACTGATGTTGCCTACCCCTGGTTTAGCTTTTTCTTATATCAGGTCATAATGGCTTTAAGATGAACTGACCTTGAGTTCTATATACACCACTTTTGTTGCCTTCTATCCTATCATAATGTGTGGATTCTCTGATGTCTTGTGAGCTGCATCTCCCAACGGAAGCATTTACCACACTTAGTACAGGTAAATGGTTTTATTCCTGTATGGATTCGCTGGTGTTTTTTGAGGACTGTCTTCTGACTGAAACTTTTATCACACACGCTACATTTGAATGGTTTCTCAGTAGTGTGGAGACTCTGATGTATTGTGAAAGCTGAATTTGAATTGAAGCTTTCATCACACTTAACACATATAAATCGTTTGTCATTCACATGTATTCTTTGGTGGACTGTGAGGTCTGCTTTCCGATTGAAACTTTTACCACATTCAATACAGGTGAATAGTTTCTCACTAGTGTGAAGTCTCTGATGAATTGTTAAAGCTGAATTCCAACTGAAGCTTTTACCACATTCATTACACATAAATGGTTTCTCTCCTGTATGAATTCTCTGGTGCACCTTGAGGTTAGATTTTAGATTGAAGCTTTTATCACACTCAGTACATATAAATGGTTTTTCTCCTGTGTGAATTCTCTGGTGGCTGATGAGATGTATTTTCTGAATAAAAGTTTTACAGCACTCAGTACATCTGAACGGTTTCTCATTAGTGTGGATTCTCTGGTGCATTATGAGATTTGTCTTATGATTGAAGCCTTTTCCACACTCAGTACATGTGAATGATTTCACTCCTGTGTGAGTTCTTTGGTGGACCGTGAGATTTGAAATCTGACTGAAGCTTTTACCGCACTCTATACATGTGAATGATTTGTCTCCTGTGTGAATTCTCTTGTGGCTTTTGAGATTTGTCTTCTGATTGAAGCATTTTCCACACTCAGTACATGTAAATGATTTCACTCCTTTATGAATTCTCTGGTGACCTGTGAGAGCTGAAATCTGACTGAAGCTTTTACCGCACTCTATACATGTGAATAGTTTTTCTCCTGTGTGAATTCGCTGGTGGTGTATGAGGTTTATTTTCCGTTTGTAGATTTTACCACACTCAGTACATTTGAACGGTTTCTCATCAGTTTGGATTCTCTGGTGCACTGTTAGGGTTGTCTTTTGAATAAAATTTTTACCAGACACAGTATAGATAACTGGTTTCTTATCTATGTGATTTCTTTCATGATTTATGAGATGTATATTCTGTTTGACTTGTTTAACAGAGTCAGAATTTGAAACTGGTCTCGGTTCAATTTGTAATTTTAGGCATTGTGCGAAATCTGTTGTCTGAGCTTTCTGCCTAATGAAACTTTCCCCAAGTTCAGAAAATGTAAATAGTCTCTTCCTTGTGTGTTTGCTTTCTTCTTCTAGTAGTTTTCCCATTTGACTGATGGTTTTCTCACAGTCTGTACATGTATATGGTTTCTCTTCAGTATTAGATCCTTCATATGATTTCACAGGGTCAGAATCCCTGAAGAATATCCCACATCCAACACATAAATATTTTTGTTCTGGTGTCTGGTTTCGCTGCTCTGCCCCTGTGTAGGCGATAGTACTGGCACTTTGCTCACACACAGGAGAATTATCAGCTGAGTTGCCTATTGTCTTTATTTGCTTCTTTTCTAAGTTGCTCTGATTCCTGCAGTCCCTTCTCCAGGCAAAACACAAAGAGATTTTCGCTCTAGCTCTTTCTGATATCATCTTGTTCCTATCTGGATTCTCACCGACTTTCCAGTGGTGTGTTTTTGTGCTATTGTTTTTGGGATCATCTTTTTCTAAACAGAAAAATGAAAATAAAAAACATTGAGTATTAAAATGTTTTCTGGACAGAATAAGAGCATTCAGAGAAGAGAGGAGCTCTGTTATAACTAGAATTCAGACTCAGCAAAGAATATTTAGGTAACGATGAAGAGAATTCCCCACTGGGTAACTCCAGGCTCCAGCACAACAACCTCTGACCATGGGACAGTAGTCAGGAAACACTGCTAAAGCACTTTCTGTTCCTTTATTGCGTAAATTTATTTATTTATTTATTTAGCATTTTTCTATACCGACTTTCCAATAACAGAATTATTGATCAATTCGGTTTACATTCTCAACAATAACAATGACAAGTAAATGTCTTACAATGAACAGGTCGAATTAACTTGGGTTAAGATATATGGGGTTAATAACATAATTAAAAGGTACGGTGCCTAATGTAGTCTAGCTAAACAGGTGGTATTATAATGTTGTTAGATAATTAGACTGCCAAAGAATATGTGATTTCTAGAGAAGGTCTATATAGTTCTGAGTAACATACAGAGATCTATACTGATGAAACAAAATTGTAAATCATGTATTGTTAATCTAGACGGAGCCAATCCAATAGGGAGCAGCTCATCTTACGGAAATCAGATCACAGGGCTTTCGGAGTCTGAATTTGGAAAAGGATATCCTGTGTGCCTGTAACAGAAACCCTGAGAGTGATTAAAGTGATCTCCAGAGGAGCTAGCAAAGGGGTCTCTGCAGATCCCAGCTGCTCCTTCTACTCCTCATCTCAGCAGTTTTACCCCGGTCCCTCTTATTCCTGCACTCACCTGAGCAGCTGCTTTTCCCAGTTTCTCTTTCCTGTGATCCCGGCTCATCCCTGATGTACGGCTCTTCTCCTTGTTCAATGCGGGAGATAATATCAGGGGTGACGGGTGGAGAGCCTGATCCTGGGGGGAGAACACTGCATTAGGTTTCCCATAATCACTCTGAGTGTGAGTTTCCTAATTTTAGGAAATTAAAACGTTTTACCTGCATATATTCACCAACATCAATGAACACAACTTTTCAAGCTCTTGGTTAGAGAGACAGATGCATAGTTCAGAGGCCCAGTGTATCTCAAAAACATCACATAAATCTTTACTCATCTTTATAATCTCGCTGTCACCATGAAGAGTGCAATATATCATGGTCCTCATTATCTCCTAAAAACAGGGGAATGATTGGAAAAAAGTTGTTTCATTTTAGTATATGCCAAATAGTTTTAGCATACTCTAAATCAGCGGTTCTCAACTGGTGTGTCACGGCACACTAGTGTGTCGCGAGGCACCAGCAGGTGTCGCGCACCCGCTGCTCTTCCCCCCCCCCCCTAACCTCAGTGAGACGAACACTGCTGCCATTCCTGCCCAGGCTATCAGCACCTTCAAGCATCTCCTTCTTGAGGAATTGTGTAATCATGCTGGATGCTCACATTATTAACAGGCAAGGCTCCCAAGTACAACATCTGAAATAAAAAAAATTAACCATCCTCAAACACAATCTGAAATGTACGCTACGCAGCGAGACAAAAGTTGCACAAGGAGCTACCATACTTTTTGTGGCCCTCTAATAAGGGAGCCAATTAAACCAAAATCCAAACAGATATACACCCATTAAATGTCAAGTACATGCTTCTTTTGAAGATGATCACCGCATGGACCGCCGCGCTCAGCAACCCGGACGCCCTACCTGCACGGTAGGCCTCTCTGCATCTCACGTTTCCTGACCCCGATGGAAAGACCGCGGAGGCAAAGCGACTGACCTACCTCCATGGTAGGCCCTCTTCCTGCCAGGACCCACCTTCCACAGCTGGCCCAACCCGCACTGATCCAACCGCCCTCCGGTAGGCCCGACTGCGCTCACCTGACCGCTCGTCGTTGGGACTCACCGCATCGTTCATTCCCTCCCCAGCCAGTGAAAAAGCCAGGAATAACAGCCTTCCCCCTGTGGCCTTAGAACCCACCCACCGACGCAATCAAGGTGGCGACGTGGGACCGACCGACCTACTTAAGATGCCTAAGCGCGTCTTTGGCGTCGTGCAACAAAGGGGCATGCCCCTTGGTGCTCCCCTTAGCGCGTCCTCATGTAATCACCTTGTCACCAACCTCCACATAACAGACCTTCCTCAACCAGTGGATCCCTCTACTGTCTGATCAGAACCTCTTAATCCACATCTTCTCCCTTCACCGGCTTCAGACGGACACCAATTAACCCACTGACCAGTTTCCATCTCCAGCCTTCATCTCTCAGCTTTGAACCACAACGACCCCTGATCTGCTTCAGCTCTACTCAACACTTCAATACCACCAGTGCGTCCCTCATTGAGGCAATTTACGACGTCCCCTACGGTCTATTTCTTTTACGACAACGGCCATGCTTTCACTTGTTACTGCTTACTGGATCTGCATACTATATGGTAGTTGCACTGTTCCTCATCTTCTGTATAACTATCACTTGTAATTTGTTCCCCCCCAATCTCCCCTCCCAACTGCTGCCGAGCAATCACCAAACCCTCTGTCATACTCCTCTCCTTTTCCACCCAATACTTCAATGGCTTCTCATACCATCCCCCGTATTCACCACCCACACAGCAGACTCCCATTCCCATACCACCACAAATCCCCCCCCCTTCGCAAGTTCCTCCTCCCTATCCTCATTACCCCCTTGACACAACTTCTAGGACTCACTACCCTTTCGATAATTCTTTTCAATTCGCAATCCCTCTCTAAAAAAAAAAACCAATCCTCAACGATCTCCTTATCGACTGTAAACCTGATATCTGTGCCTTCACAGAAACATGGTTCAAGGAAACTGACACTGTCCTCCTTAATCAACTCCCTACCCTCTCTTATGAGATTTTTTCTATCCCAAGACCCAAGAAGAGAGGAGGTGGCTCCTCCTGGCAGTAAAAAAGCACCTTAATCTAAAGCCGATGCACACTGACACCCCCCCAAACTGGAAATCAGCCTTTCAAATCCCCTGAATTGCAAATCTGCCTTATCTATGCCCCGCCAGGCTCCATAGAACTCAATCCCTCCCCCATAATCGAATTCATCTCGGACAATATCAATATTGAAATCAAAGCTATTGTTCTAGAAGACTTCAATCTCCACATAGACTCAACCACACTTACATCATCCTGTGAAACCTTCCTCACCTCCCTCCAAGCCATAGGCTTTTAAACAGATTATTACATCCCCTACCCATAAAGCTGGACACTCTTTAGACCTCATTTTCATTAACCCATGTATTCACTCTCCTTACACACCCACTTGCACCCCTGTTCCCTGGTCAGACCACTTCCTCATTGAAACTCTACTCTCTTTAAATGCATCGATCACTTTTAATCCTGCACAAAGCTCAACTATTGTATTTAGAAAACCCTGTGCTAGTGAGGATCTATCCTCTGCAATATCCAATGCCCTACCAGAACTCGACTGCTCCAACCTGGACGCTGCCTTAGCCTCCTGGAGCAACCTCACACTAGACATCGCTAATAAACTATGTCCTATCTCCAGATGCGAGCTGCGACCCTCTTCAAAAAACCTCCAACCTTGGTACTCGGCTGAACTTAAAATACTGAAAAACAAACTCAGACAGAGAGAGAGAATTTGGCATAAAGACCCTTCACCTCAACACGCCTCCAGCTTTAAATCTGCCCTTCATCACTACAGACTTTCCACACTCAACTCCAAACATGATTTCTATGCCTCCAAACTACACGAGTACATGTACAATCCTAAGGCCCTCTTTTCATAGGTTGCTGACCTCACCAAGTCCACCCTGACCACCATCCCTGATAATGAAGCTTCTGCTAGATGTGAAGAGCTAGCTCTGTACTTTCAAAAAAAATTGCTAACATCCTCCTCAGATTCCCAAACTCCTCGCCTTCAGCCATCCCTTGTTCTGACCCTAACACCGCCACCCTTGACTCACTCGAACCAACCTCTGCCAAGGAAATTGAATCTATCCTCAAAAAAATCAAACCCGCCCGTCACCCCACACATACCATCCTCACAAAAACCCTCCTCTCCAATCCGAACACCATTGCCAAACCCCTAGCTAACATCATTAACTCCTCGCTCTCCTCTGGCATAGTCCCAGACACCCCTCAAACAAGCTTAAAAAACCTTCATTAGACCCCCCAAAGACCCTTCAAATTTCCGACCCATCTCAAACCTTCCCTTTATCTAAAAATTATGGAAAAGATCGTAAGTGGGAATTAACAGATTATCTTGAAAACAACAAGATTCTCCATCCGAACCAGTTTGGTTTTCGCAAGCACCTCAACACAGAAACACGCTCCTACTCACCCTCTCCGACACCTCATCAGAGGCATAGATCAGGGTCATTGCTACCTATTGGCACTACTAGATATCTCCGCTGCATTTGACACAATCAATCAATCACAACCACCTCCTCACCCGGCTGACAGAAATAGGCATCTCAGGCTTAGCTCTCTTGTGGTTCAAATCATGTTTATCCAATAGAAAGTTCTCCATCAAAATAGGTAATGCAGAATCCACACTCTACTCCCTGTCCCAAGGTGTCCCACAAGGTTCCTCCCTCTCCTCCACTCTTTTCAATATACATCTCACACCCCCTCTGTCAGCTCCTATCGGACCTCGGCCTCAAGTTCTCTCTCTATTCTGATGAGTCCAAATCATCATTCCCATCCATGATTCTTTATCTGATGCACTGAAGCTTTGGGACACATGCCTTGCTTTCATCAATAACTTACTCACAAACCTCCACCTTGCCTTAAAACACAACTAAAACAGAACTGCTCCTCATTATCCCAACACCAAACCCTGAAAACCATCGATCTCCAATGACCTGGCCTTCAGTGCCATATCCGTCCAGCCTTTTGTAAGAGATCTTGGGGGTCTTTCTGGACCAGCAACTGAACTTAAAGAAATATATTAACTCTATTCTCAAAGATGGCTTCTATAAACTCAATGTCCTAAAAAAACTAAAACTCTTGCTCCATCGCCATGATTTCCGGACAGTCATTCAGGCCACCCTCGCCTCCAAGTTTGATTATTGTAACTCCCTTCTGCTAGGGCTCCCCTACTCCACCATAAAACCATTATAAATGACCCTCGCTACAGCATTCTGGAGCATCACAAATGCCCGGAAATCTGCCCATATCACCCCCATACTCAAAGACCTCCATTTGCTTCCCATCCCCTCGTGTATTCTCTTTAAAACACTATCCATCATCCATAAATCCATCTACTGCCATAACTCTAACTGGCTTACTGCTACGAACCTTCTGCCTCACACACTCCAACTGTCCCACCAGAGCTATTAATAAAGGAACCCTCCAGGTACCCTCTCTTAAAAGGCTCATCTCTCTCCACAAGGGATCGTGCCATCTCTATTGCTGGCCCCAAGCAATGGAACTCACTTCCCACCTTTCTTCGACTTGAGCCCTGTACCACCAAATTTAGAAAAAAAATTAAAGACATGGGCTCTTTAAGCAGGCTTACCCAGACTAGACACTGACCTCCTTCTCACCTACGCCACCCCCCTCTTGATCTGATTCTGCATATAATGTTATTACTAGCTCCTGTATATTATTTTGTTTCTAATCTCTCGTAAATTACAGTACAATAATTGTTATTTGCTTTATATCTTCTGCTCTGTCTCGGGCTTCCTTGCCTCCCTGTTCTCCACCCCCCATGTTCCTGTTTTATGTACTTTCCACCTGTCAGTTTGGATGTAAACCGGTATGATGTTGCTCACTAATGTCGGTATATAAAAGTGTTAAATAAATAAATAAATAAATAAATAAATAAAGATTCTCCGGAATATCTATGAAGCCTTCTGCCTCCATTGGTGACGTGCTGCCATTTTGGTGAACCAACCCTAGGAGTGGAAAATGGATGAGTGCAGGTCACATTCTGAGCCAGAGATACAGTTAGCCCAGCTGCACACAGGATCTAAAGGATTTGCTGCCTCTTGCTGCAGAAACTTGGAGGAAAAAAAAAGTGCTGCAGGAAACCTGAGGCTCTGTGCTGAGCTAATAATCCCTTTCTAATTGAATTCCCTTGGAACTCCATCTTCTTATTCATTTATTTCCCATTCCCTCCAAGGTTCGGGATGGGGTACATAAAAAAAAAAAAAAATGGAGAAATTACTTACCTGATAATTTTGTTTTCCTTAGTGTAGACAGAGGGACTCAGGACCAATGGGTATAGTGTGCTCCTGTCAGCACTTGGAGACGGATCAGATTTCAATCTGACGTCAGCCCCTAGTACATATACCCCTGCAGGAAGTGCAGCTCTTCAGTATTCTCCTCGAAAAGCATTATGGATATATGTGAGACTGACTGATTGATTACTTTAACAACTTGATTAACTTGTATAACTTCATAACTTGGTTAAACGTTATAACTTGATTAACTTAATTAACTTGGATTGGTTGATTGACTATAGCTGGAGACCGCCAGTGTACTCAACCGGAAAGCGTCGACACCCGGTAGGGTGGATGCCCTAGGTAAATGAAAAATGTAACTTACCCTTGGGTCATTTGGAAATCCTTGCATGACGGCAGCCGTGGATGGGATGCTGAGTCCATCTGTCTACACTAAGGAAAACAAAATTATCAGGTAAGTAATGTAGAGATTTCTTACCTGATAATCTCCTTTTCCTTAGTGTATGCAGATGGACTCAAAACAAGTGGGTATAGTGTGCTCGTGCTAGCAGTTGGAGACGGATCTGACGTCAGCACGGGTACATATACCCCCACAGGAAGTGTAGCAAATCAGTAATCTTCCTTGCAAAAGCTTTATGGATATATGTGTGACTGACCGATCGATTAAATCAACAGGATTACCCTGACCAATTGATGGTAGCTGGAGACCGCCAGTGTTCTCAACTGGAAGGCGTCGACACCCGGCAGGGTGGAAGCCCTATATAAGAAAACATGGCTTACCGTGAGTTGGCGAATCCCCATGTATACCGGCAGCCGGGCGGGATGCTGAGTCCATCTGCATACACTAAGGAAAAGGAGATTATCAGGTAAGTAATCTCTACATTTCCTAGCGTGTAGCAGATGGACTACAAAACAAGTGGGATGTACAAAAGCTACTCCTGGACTTGGGCGGGAGGCTGCCCGAGGACCGTGTAGAATTGCCCTCGCAAATGCTGTGTCCTCCCTGGCCTGGACGTCCAGACGGTAGAATCTGGAGAAGGTATGGAGGGAGGACCACGTCGCCGCTTTACATATCTCTGCAGGTGACAGCATCCTAGTTTCTGCCCAAGAGGCCGCTTGCGCTCTGGTAGAGTGAGCCTTGACCTGTAGAGGCGGTGGTTTTCCCGCCTCAACGTAGGCTGCCTTGATAACTTCTTTGATCCAGCGGGCGATGGTTGGCCGTGAGGCCGCTTCCCCTTGCTTCTTCCCGCTGTGAAGGACGAACAGTTGGTCCGTCTTTCGTACTGCTTCTGACATTTCCAAGTATCTGGCCAGTATTCTGCCAATGTCGAGATGACGCAGTATTCGACCTTCTTCTGACTTCTTCAAACCTTCCGTAGACAGCAAGGATATGGTTTGGTTGAGGTGAAAGTTGAGACCACTTGGGTAAGAAGGAAGGAACCGTGCGAAGATGGATAGCTTCTGGAGTGATTCTGAGAAACGGATCACGGCCAGGACAGTGCTTGTAGCTCTGAGATGCGGCATGCTGAACACACAGCCAGCAAGAACACCATCTTCAAGGTTAACAAACGGAGGGACAGGCCTCGAAGGGTCCTGAAGGCGGATCCCGCTAGAAATTCCAACACTAGGTTGAGGTTCCACAGGGGCACTGGCCACTTCAGTGGCGGGCAAATGTTTTGACTCCTTTCAGGACAACGTGAAAACGTCCTGGGTGTTTGGCAATGGTTGCTGCCGTCGCTCCTGGGACCGTAGCAAGACAGCCACTGCTACCTGAACCTTGATGGAGCTGAGGGACAGTCCCTTCTGAAGTCCATCTTGTAGGAAGTCCAAAATGATAGGAATCTTAGCGGCATGTGAATTGGTGCTGTGAGAGTCGCACCAGGCTTCAAAAACTCTCCAGATCCTGATATATGTCAGTGATGTGGAGAACTTGCATGCTCGGAGGAGTGTATCTATTACCGGCTCCGAGTATCCTCTTTTCTTCAATCTAGCCCTCTCAATGCAAGACCGTAAGAGAGAATTGAGCTGGATCCTCGTGGAGGATGGAACCTTGCCGCAGCAGGTCCCTCTGTGGAGGCAGGCGTAGAGGATTCCTGCCAGTAGTCTTCTCATGTCTGCGTACCAGGGTCTTCTTGGCCAATCTGGGGCCACCAGAAGAACTAGGCCCCTGTGATGCTGTATCTTGTGTATGATTGCGCCTAGTAGGGGCCACGGCGGGAAGACATATAGCAGGGTCAAGGCTTGTTTAAGGATAGACTCCAGACGTCGGTCGTGTTCGTCCTTGAGGGCTGCCCCTCCCTCCACTGGAAATAGTGGTGCGCTTAGCTACCGCGCAGGACCATGGCATCGACTCTTGGCATACAAGGAGATCCTTGGTAGCCGGGTCCAGGGGGTACATGGTTTCCAAGGCTCGTCCCCCTTTGAATTTGGCTTCCGGGGCATTCCATTCCAGGTCAATTAGTTGCTGTGCTGCTTGCAGCAGAGGGAAGTGGCGGGAAGTCTGCCGAATGCCCTTCAGCGGAGGATTCTGTTTAGGATCCTGCGAAGTACCTGGGCCCGGGATGGCGAGCTCCGACAGGCATTGGGTAACCAGGTCCGGGAGCTCGTCATTGGTGAAGAGGCGTCTCATGGCTCGGTGGGACTCTGTCCCCGGGAGAGACTCCCCCTCTTCTGGGAACTCTGTTTCCTCTTCAGAAATGTCCGAGTCCCCATAGGTGGGGCTTCTGGGTGGTGGAGGTCTGGGCCAGGGTCTTGAAGGGCCTGGGGCATCAGGCTCCTCCGGTGGGGCTTATGGGTGCTCGGTCGGGGGTTCTGCTTGCATCTTAACAAAGGCATGGACCCCTCTGAAGAACTCCACCCATGAGATGGAGTCCAAGCCGAGGGGCGCTGGTTCCCTGGGGGTGCCCGTCTGAGGGGGGTCTGCTAAATCCGGGGTATCCCCCGAGGAGCTATCCCTCGGCCCTGGGTGGGACTGGCCCTGAACTGTATCTCCCAGGGCCTCCTCACACTGTGTGCACAGAGAGTCTTCCTCCTCTCTTTGTGCGGCTCTGATGTGGCATGCAGGGCAGAGGCCTTGAGCTTTTATCTTTGTTTCTGGTGGGGGCATGGTAGTCGGCGCGTAAAACTTATGCGCTCCGGTGTGCCTGCGCCGTGTGTAGGTGTGCGCGCAACTAGCGGGGCGCGCGTATTCTGTGCGCACGGCCTTGTGCATGTAGTTTATGCGCACAAGGGGGTATGTGCGCGTAGGTTATGCGCACATGTACCTTATGCGACTAGGCAGATTATGCACTCTGTGGAACGGAACGGCAAAAGAGGCCAAGATGGCGACGACGAGCACGCGGGCAATATGGCGACCACCTCGGAGGGTCTCCACGTGGGCAGACCCTTGGAAATAGCCGGGGCCTGGCCCTGAAAGGGCGGATCAACCCGGTGGCGCTGGTCTTGATCAGTGACCTGCGCTCCTCCTCGATCCTCGGAGACCAGATGAAGAGAAGATTTTTACTTTACCTTGTCTTCAGCGCTTCCCGGTTTCGTTCCGGGCGGTCTCCGGCTGGGGGGGGGGGAGAGGGCAAATACCTTCACCGCCGCGCTCGAGGGTGCACCCGCTGCCTCTACGCCGCGCCCGAGACTTCGGGGGATAGGTCCCCACCGCGAATTGGCCGCCGGACCGAGGCTCACCTCTGAGGGACCACGGAAATCACCTCTGGAATCTCAACTGGGGGAGGGACCCGCAGGTATCACCGCAGGAGAGCGGGGCTCGTCTTCAGGTAGGTTTCTTCTTTAAACTTTGGGTTTTGTTCTTTAAATTTGGTCTAATGCTCTGAGAGTGTGCAGATAGTCCCTAACTGCTATGGAGACGGAAAAATACTGAGGAGCTGCACTTCCTGCAGGGGTATATGTACTAGGAGCTGATGTCAGATTGAAATCTGATCCGTCTCCAACTGCTGACAGGAGTACACTATACCCCATTGGTCCTGAGTCCATCTGCTACACGCTAGGAAAATACTATTTTAAAATAGAACAATAATATAATCCAAAGGATATTAAGACATAACAATTGCTGCACAAACGGCCATCATTCTTTCACTGACAGAATGCCAAGTAGAAAATCATCTGCAGATCTAATGGGACATCCAGGAACATACATCTTAAGATTTCTGGCTAAATTTTCCAGGCCACCACCAAGGAAGGCTTTACAAGTCAAGAAAAGAGTTTTAAAATGAGGCCTAAAAAAAACAGGGAGCCAATGTAAAATTTGTAAGATGAGCATAATATGCTCCTTTGTGTTACAGCTGGAAATCAGCCAAGCAGCTATATTTTGGAATCATCTAAAGACTATGAAGATGTTTCTGAGTGAGACTAGCTAAGACAGAACTACAATAGTCCACCTGGGACAGATCAGAGCCAGTAGCGCTGTTTTAAGATGAGTAATCTAACCATATAAAACTTAAACTTGGCTATATTTGTAACAAAGAACATACTGTATGTTCCATGGATTTTAGTACAGAACCCAGAACCATTTCATGAATCCTCACAAATTAAGATGATGTGCCACGCCATCCAGATTGATCTGCATGTCCAGTGTGTGCATGTTTCCCTTATCTATCCACAGGATCTTTTTTACAGAATTGTGTAAATGTAATATAACACCCTGATTCAGCCCCGCACAACATTCATTCTGCCCTCACTGTAACCCCCTGAGCCAGCCCCGTGCAACATCCATTCTACCCTCCCTGAAAACCATTAACACAGCCCCATGTAACATTTATTCTATCCTGCTATAACCCACTGACACAAGCAGAATTACTTACTTTTTACTCCCTGGTCATGTTGCTTCTTCTGCATGCATTCACCTGACAGAAAGCCAATGGATAACCTAGGCCCTTGCTCTCTGTCTCACTTTTTACCAGCTCACATAAAGAAACTCTCAGACTCAGAACTGTCTTTTTCATGATGTCCTATGATTACTAATAAAAATATTAAATTCTCCCTTACCTAGAGAGATCAGGGTCTTATAATTTTCCTTCATCACATCTACATAAAGCTCCTTCTGCTGTTCTTCTAAATCCTCCCACTCCTCTTGGGAGAAATAGATGGCGATGTCCTCAAAGATAACTGGGACCTGAAACACAAACCCTTCCACACTCAGCATCTTCTGCATCTCATAAACCAGGAGACCTCCAAGTTTGGGACTCAGCAGGGCAGGGGCAGAGTTTTCCTTGCATCTATATATCATATCAGAGGTCCCAGTTTCTAGCAGTGGCACACGGAGAAAATTCTGCATAGAGTTTATTAATTCTCTGGCAGCACACTTGCATCAATGTACATAAAATAAATAAATATATATATATTTTTTACATTGTAAATAAAGTAGTTTTTGAAACCTTTCTGGTGTGCCTATTTTGTTTTTTATGTTTTTGGACATAAAGAATGCAGGAAAGAATTATATAAAGGAGATCAATGACTGTTGGTCCATTCATTTGTAGGCACTTATGGATAATGGATTAATACAGGTTGTATTAATCCATTATTAATACAGGTTGTAATTTTTTCTATATCTCTTTATATTTTATTGTACACCACTAAGAACCTTAAATTGCATGATTTATAAATATTTTAATTAAATTTAATCTTTACAATACAGATGGAAATTCATCAAATATGGCATACAGGAAAAAAATCTCAGAAGAGTTAAAAAACTAGAAACATTTATTATTTCAATAGAACCCCCTCCTCCCAAAAAAAAAAAGACAAGTTCCCAATATTTTCTATAGAAACAAGTTGCAGGCTGTAGAATTTTGATCAGAGTTCCATTACAAAAGCCCCCAACCCCTCCATGTCCAGAACTTTAGTCAGAGAAACACAGGCAGAGAAAAATATCTGAAATAGCTGGAGAAGGTAATGCCAAAAGGCACCTCTCACACACTTCCCATACACATACCCTCCCCAAAATATTTATCCTGTCTCCAGCCAGACACACACACAAACCAATACATCACTCAGGAAGGTCCAATGTGCCTTTTCTGCGACCTAGGTCTGCTTGGAATCCAATTAAAGTCAGAGCTGACTGCAGTGTCCAGGTTAGAAAGCTGCAGCAATGTTGAAAAGAGAGGGAAAGCAGGGGGGGGGGGGGGGGGGGGGGGGGGGGGGGGGGGGGGAGGGAAATCTCCCACCTGAGCAGAAAACTCCTGCAGGCATTTTTTCCTTGCTTTCAGGATTAGAAATGAATTGGAGGCTCTATCTGTAGGCTGCAAAACCCTCCTGAATTGCTGGGGGGAGAAAGGGAGATCCAGCTGGAAGGCTCCAGGAGTGAAAGTCTCTTTTTTTCCCTTCCTTGTAGGCTGCTGAATGTTGATCAGCACTCCATTAGAAAAGCCCCCACCCCCTCCACTTCTAGCACTTTGGTCCAGAGCAACATAGGCAGAGAAAAAAAAATATCTGAAGTAACTGGGGAAGGATGACACCAAAAGGCACCTTCAAAGCCCACCTCTCCCACACTTCCAAAGTACACACACATACTCTCCCCAACACACATTCACCCTGTCCTCTGCCAGAAACGCATACAAACATATACATCACTCAGGAAGGTCCCAAAGTCCCTTTTCAACTCCCCGGGTCTTCTAGGGAAACTATTATTTGACTTTGCAGTGTCCTAGGTTAGAAAGGTGCAGCAATGTTTGTATAGAGGGCAGGCAGGTGGAGGCAATCTCTTACCTGAGCAGAAGCTCCTGCAGGCATTTTCCTTTCTGCTTTTGCAGCTTTCAGGATTAGAAGTGAATTGGGAGCTCTTTCTCTGGCTGAGAGCGTCTTATTGTGCTGCAGGAGAGAAAGGTTCCTTCCCCAGAAGCAGCTCTACCTCCAGCCCGACGCACGCTGATGATGTCATGAGCTAAACGCCGAGGGAGCTGTAAACAGCTCTGGTAGTGCGGGGAGCAGGCTGGAAGGACTCTTTACAGCATGAAGGGAATTTTCCTTCTAAAGAATAAAATCTGCAAAGAACAAAAATGAATGCTATTGATTCTTAAATTTGGGAAGGGGAAAATGCAATGCTATTTTGTTTAAATTTGGAAATTGTCTTGGATACTGGTCTGTACATGACCTTTCCCCTCCATTTCTGTTTGCGGTTTTTCTTGTCGGTTCCCCAGTTTCTCTTGTTGCTTCCCTTCTGTGGCTGGGTGCTGTACTGGGGTAAAAGTTAAAGACATGTATTTAATTTCATGTCTTAATCTCCTAGCCCCAATTCCAGATGATGAACAAGAAGCCCAGCTCCGGCGCCAGCATTTTTGCCGTCTTGTGTGAAAAATTACCGTGCTGACTCCTGCCCCGTTCTGGTTTTTTTTATTAACACAAAATAGTTTTCCCCAATAACCAATACACAATAGAAACTCAGTTTCACATTCTGTCCCAGGACCCTTTCACCACTGAAAAAAGCTCTGCTCCCTCCTGCAATCCAAACTGTCGAAATTGACACACTTCCTGAGCCTAATTGACCACATCAACAGGACTAAAATCCCTAAATTGTGTAGGAATGATCCCCATGTGCTCTGCTCCACTTACTGATATGTAAAATTGGTACGGGCTGGACCCTGTAGCCAGCACCAGTTTATTGTACAGAAAAACATGCACTGCTGTGGTACTACCCAGAAAACACTGCAAAGACCCCACTTGGAACCCCTATGGTATTAGGCCTATTGTAACGCGTGTTAGGTGTGTATCTGGCGCTTGGACAGCTTTGAGTGAATTGAATGACAACACTATAGTAAACTCCCATTCCAAAACAGTACTAACATACATACAGGCCGATACAGTACAGTGCGCTCCGGTGGAGCACACTGTTAACCGGCATTTGAACACGCGTTTTCGACGCACTAGCTTTACCCCTTATTCAGTAAGGGGTAATAGCGCGTCGAAAACGCATGTCCAAACCTCCATGAGACTAATAGCGCCTGCAACATGCAAATGCATGTTGATGGCCCTATTAGTCATTCCCGTGCGATACAGTAAGTAAAATGTGCAGCCAAGCCGCACATTTTACTTTAAGAAATTAGCGCCTACACAAAGGCAGGCGTTAATTTCTGCCGGCGCCGGGGAAGTTTTTACTGCTTTTCTGTGCACTCTCCGACTTAATATCATGGTAATATTAAATTGGAGGTCCCAAAAGATAAAAAAAAAGTTTAAAATTAAAAAAAAAAAATTTAAAATGGGCCCGCAGCTTGAAAACCGGACGCTCAATTTTGCTGGCGTCCAGTTTCCGAACCCGTGGCTGTCAGCGGGTTGAGAACCGACTCGGCAAAATTGAGCGTCGGCTATCAAACTCGCTGACAGCCGCGGGTTCAGTAAGGGGTAATAGCGCGTTGAAAATGCACGTCCAACCCCCCGAAACTAATAGCGCCCGCAACATGCAAATGCATATTGATGGCCCTATTAGTTATTCCCGCACGATTCAGTAAGTAAAATGTGCAGCCAAGCCACACATTTTACTTTCAGAAATTAGCGCTTACCCAAAGGTAGGCGTTAATGCCGGAGGCAACCGGGAAAGTGTACAGAAAAGCAGTAAAAACTGCTTTTCTGTACACCCTCCGACTTAATATTATGGCGATATTAAGTCTGAGGTCCCAAAAGTAAAAAATAATTAAAAATTAGAAAAAAAATTTTTAAATCAGCCCGCGGCTCGTGGGTTGAAAACCAGACACTCAATTTTGCCGGCGTCCAGTTTCCGAACCTGTGGCTGTCAGCGGGTTTGAGAACCAACGCCGGCAAAATTGAGCGTCGGCTGTCAAACCCGCTGACAGCCGCCGCTCCTGTCAAAAAGGAGGCGCTAGGAAATTAAGACAAGATATCAAGGACTATAAAACAGAGATGTTTGATCTAATTGGCGAATTGAGGAAGGAAATGGCTGAGCTAGGCCAGCACATGTACGATATAGAAAGCACAGTGGAGTCCCAAACAATGGAGATACAGCAACTTCGAGATATAACTTCGGCTATACAAGCAGACTACTCCTCTCTACTTGACACGGTCGAAGATATAAGAAAATAGATCAAGAAGAGCAAACTTAAGAATCCAAGGGGTCCCGGAGACCCCCAAATTATCTGACTGCCAAGAGGTGGTTCAAAAGATATGCAAACACATTCTTGCACAAGAGCAACCTTCTGAGGCAATGGAGACCCTACCATCAATCACTATCGATTCAGAGAGAGCACACTGCGCCTTGGGCCCAAAACCTTCCAACCGCCCGCGTGACATTATTACTTGTTTTCATAAATTTGCTGTGAAAGATAGAATCTTTGCCGCAGTGCATAAGTTACTCTCCATTGTATGGGAGGGCCATGCGATAGCGCTTTCTGCAGATCTTTCAGCAATCACCCTCCAATGCAGGCTAGAAATGAAGGAGATCACCGATATATTACGTCGGGAAAAAAATTCGCTACTGGTGGCTTTACCCCTTCGGTATCAGATTCAAGGGTCATCTCATTGAGTAAAAATCAAACAATAAAGCCGCCTCGATCCTGAAGGACGCAGGATTCGAGATTCCTGCCGGGACCCTGAAAGCCTCTTTGCAAATGGCACGGAAGTCAAAGGCCCCGAGATGGCAGAGGGTCAGCAAAGGAGGCCAATGCCTTCGAAGGAATGCCGATGACAGGATTTCTGGTTCCTCTGCCACATGAATGTTGCTAAATATGGGTCATTTGCTTTCTATTTTTATCACGTTATAGCTAAAATATAACGATGTGAACATTATTTCTACTGTTGGTAAGATGGGGCGGGGGGAGGGGAAGGAATTGGGAACAGGTTAATGATGATTGCTGTTCTTAGCATTGACAGTATTTTGCTATCCTATGCTTTATTTCAATTTTTAGGATTTTAATTTATAGGACTAATATTAGGGTTCACAGCAACTTGAGTTAAGGTGACCCTTTTTGGTTTTTCTGTGTCAAGTATGGGGACCTTGTGCAAAAGGGAGCTATTAGATATTATTTCTCTTCTGTTCTTTAATGGCCACTTTTAAAATTTTATCGCTTAATGTTAAGGGGTTAAACTCCCACCATAAGGATTGAATAAGTTCTTGGAAGAGAAGTCCATTACCTGCTATTAAGTTCACTTAGAGAATAGCCACTGCCATTAGCAATGGTAACATGGAATAGACTTAGTTTTTGGGTACTTGCCAGGTTCTTATGGCCTGGATTGGCCACTGTTGGAAACAGGATGCTGGGCTTGATGGACCCTTGGTCTGACCCAGTATGGCATATTCTTATGTTCTTATGTTCTTTTTAATGACCTATGCCAATTACAAGTGGGGGTGGCCTGTAGTCTGGAGTCGCACCTCAAATGTAGGCACAATCATTTGATGGTTTCTTCTGATTATCCCTCTCAATTTGGTCAGCATCAACAAAGGAATCCAAATACATTGGGGTTGGGATTCTTATACGTAAGGATCTGATATTTGAATACAAATATTGCTATAGGGATCCCAAGGGAAGGCTTTTGATTTCAGTTTTGATTATTGGGGGAAAAGCATATACTCTGGTTAATATTTATTCACCCAATACCAAACATGGTCCCTTTTTCTCTTCTCTCTCAGAGCTTATTTCTACATATGCTGAGGGGCACCTTCTTGTTGCAGGGGATTTTAACCGTACATTAAACCCAGCCCTTGACAATTCCCAAGGTCCAAAATCATCATCCTCACAGGAACATAGACTGTTCAAATGCTTTTTGGTTAGAGAAGGTCTTGTGGATGTGTGGAGAAATAGATATCCTCACTCTCGGAACTACACGTTTTTCCCGCCAGTTCACAACTGTTACTGTTGCATAGACATGTTTTTGCTAGATAAAGGTTTAGTATCAAGAGTTGAGATAGTAGATATAGAACTGATCACCTGGTCGGACCATGCACCGGTTTGGCTCACCCTTGTCTTTGGAGGTTACGATAAGGGTCAACTCTATTGGAACCTTAATGAAAGTCTTTTAAAAAATGAGACCTTTGTGGTTCAGTTGCAAGATGTTATTCGAGAATATCTATCCTTTACTGATATGAGCGATACTTCTCCAATTACACTGTGGGAGTACTTAAAAACAGTGGCTAGGGGGAAATTGATTGCGTAGGCTTCTCATAGAAAGAAACAGGAAGGGAAGCAACAGGAAGAGCTGTTCCAATAAATAACACAGCTTGAAGCCTTACATAAACAGGGGACGTCTATTCCAATTTTGCGTAAATTAGAATTATGTTGCACACAATTAGCAGACTTAGAAGCAGCTATAATAGCACATCAATTGGAGATGTTTAACCAGCGATACTATGAAGGTGGAAACAAGGCAGGTAAACTGTTAGCTGGCAGGTTGAAGGCTAAGGCTCTCCATAATAACATGGTAAGAAGTTAAGAACATAAGAAATTGCCATGCTGGGTCAGAGCAAGGGTCCATCAAGCCCAGCATCCTGTTTCCAACAGAGGCCAAACCAGCTAAAAGATGAATCCGGAAATATTCTCACAGCAAATATAGATATCAGAACGCAGTTTCTGTGCTTTTATTCAAATTTATATAGTGCAGATACCGCAATTGATACACAGACTGCAGATCAATTTTTGGCTTCCATATCTCTTCCCAATTTAGATCTTGCTCACAGAGAATATCTAGTTAAGGAGATAACCCAAATGGAAGTGGCAGTAGCCATTAAGAAGTTAAAAGGGGGGAAATCACCTGGCCTAGATGGTTTTACTGACTGTTTTTATCATAAATTCTTGTCCAAAAAGGAAATGTTATATCAAATTAATCTTATGCAATGCCACTTCCCAAAAGGTTATTCTTTAAATGTATAGCCGCATCATCAAGCCTGTCAAGCTTGTTCTCTGTGTTTTCAAAAGAGAGCCGCCCGGACCTCTAATCATCTGTGGTGGTCAGTCTTTCTTTTTTTCTATTTTTTGTTTTTTTTGCGATTTTTTATATATTAATCTTTTTCAAGAAGGTTTTCAATATTTAAAAGAAGCTCAACATACGGCCGAAGTTTCACAGCAACAGCTGTTTCATCAGGAGCTAATGTGCAGTAACAATATTCTTTCAATTCATGAATAATCTCTGTCAAATAAATCCCTGTATTGGAAAATACCTGTGGATAAGGCGACCCCATTTTTAAAGATGAATTTTAAAACTTTAAATTTCTCAACTTATACACAAGTATGTACGGTACATTTAGATGAATACCATTGGTGATGTTCAATGTGACAGACTCTTTGTCGTGGCCTTTCCTAAAGCTGGATTGAAGGAGGTGCAAGATCTTTCTCTCTTTGAGAAGTCAAGGAGTTGGAAGTAGACTACCTTTTCAACTAGTTTGGATAAGGAGAGCCTGGGTGAAAGTTATTATTTTGGGGTTGGAGCTTGGTTTCATTACTGCTTTTTTAAGCATGTCGGTTAACAAGCCTTGAGATAAGATGCCATTGATGATATGGAGAGAAATGGGGCAAGATCATGCTTTAGGTTGCAAATGAAACTTGGAGGAAAAGAGCTTAGCTAACTCTCTAGAGGATATTTTCCACCTCTTAGGGGGTGATAGTTCACAAGTCAGTGGGGTGTCTGCAGGGAGTTCAGATGTCCCTGTGGTCAGAGATGATGTTGTCTTTAAGGGAGGTGTGAATGATGAAGAGTTGTCAAAGGAAGAATATATTATTAGAATCTTATTCATGAAGAATTTAATAAAAACACAGATACATGATGGCAGAAAAAGACCATATGGCTCATATAGTCTGTCCATCCATTCAATCTATCTAGCCCTTACACTTCCCTTCACTCCCCTCAGAGATCCTCTGTAATTAATAAAAACATAGATACATGAAAGCAGAAAGTCTTTTGCTTTATGGCCTCCTCTGATGGTAGAAGGAATCTAAGAAACTAATTTAGAGAGCTTCCGTTCTAGTTTGAACAATTTACTCAGATGGTTCATAGAGAGTCTTAGCTGTTTGGAGATGTAGACCTTTTTTGCCTGAAGAATGGCTATTTTATATCTCTTCACATAAGAACATAAGAAAATGCCATACTGGGTCAGACCAAGGGTCCATCATGCCCAGCATCCTATCTCCAACAGTGGCCAATCCAGGCCATAAGAACCTGGCAAGTACCCAAAAACTAAGTCTATTCCATGTTACCATTGCTAATGGCAGTGGCTATTCTCTAAGTGAACTTAATAGCAGGTAATGGACTTCTCCTCCAAGAACTTATCCAATCCTTTTTTAAATACAGCTATACTAACTGCACAGCTATACTAACTGCACTAACATACTTCTTGCTGTTATGGAGGTTGGTGTTTATGTTTTCTCCAGGCTTATTGAAGTTGCCAGAGTTCCTGCTTCAGACCTTTGTGGACTCACGGAGAGTTTCTAGGGTATCTAATTTGCCTGGATTTTAGCAGAATTAGGCTGTTAATTACTTAAGTAAATTCATTGTTCCATTGCTGGACTAGGACCTCTGGTGGATACAAAGGTTTTGTATTGTCTGATACATAGAGCAGTTTTATTATACTTCCAACACTTGTGATGGAGGAAAGGTTCCTGGATGACAATTTTAATGGAGGGGGGGGGGGGGGCACGCAAGATGGGTTTGATTTGGGATAAGAATGGGGGCTTGGACAATGTAATGGGCCAACCATGTGAGTAGGTTCACTGTAATTGCATTGGGGTCAAGATTGAAGTTCGCAGAATGAAAAAATAGGTCAAGGAAGTAACTGTGCTTGTGAATGGGGACCTCAATTAACTGAGTGAGCCAAGATCCTCCATGTCACAGAGGAATGCTAAGGGTTTGAGAAGAGTCGGGGGCGAGTGCCTGGAGAGTGGTAAATTGTTGCCTTGAAATTTTGTGACTAGGCAGATTTGCCTATTTATTGGAAATTGATTAGATCAAGACCCAGGAAATAAATGAAGATGAGAGCAACCACTCCTCCGTAGCCCATGGGACAGGGGTGTGTAGTATATGAGAAAGCCAGGTGGGCAGAGTTGTGCAGGCGTGACATTGTCACCCTCTCCAATCCAGGTCTCCATAAGGCAGAGTATATGGAGGTCGTACTCTTCAATGAGACTGAGGATGTGATAAGATTTATCATTTGCCAAGTGGGCATTAAGGAGTCAAAGGCTCACAGAAGAGGGAGAGCACTGTGTATCCTTGGTTTAGTTGCAATATTGGAAAGTGACTAGGCAGAGATATTTAGTGTGAATTTGGGTGGCTGTGGGGTTTTCCTACACCATGTCACCTGAATAGGGAGAATGTGTTGAAGCACATTTTGGTGATGTGTAGTGGCATGAGTCCACTTCACCTCTTAATCTTTGATAATATAGTATAAGTACACAACTTCTCCTTGTCTTATTAGGTGGGCTGGGCGCTTCTGGATGAGAGGACTTATTGAGTATAGGTGGAAAATGAAAACCTCATAGTAGAAAGCCTGAACAGATTGGTCATTAAATGGTTACTCACAGCTGGATGGAGAACCAAGGCTTAGAGGATGAAGGAGGAAGAATGAAAGCATTTCCTGGTGCTCTCAAAGTTGCACATAAACAAGGCATGCCCTTTGGTGTCAGGCCCACCTAAGGTGGCCCCTTAAAGGGGCCTTAGCTCAAGAGGGAGGGAGGTGGGGGTGGTCCCAGGGAGGAGCTATCCTATCTACCCTGCATGATTGTAGTCTGCAGGAGGAGGGGAAAGGAGCCATGGGGAGTAGTGGTGGGGGTCTCACCTCCTCATCTCTGTAGGTTCAGAATCCTGCTTCCCTCCATGACTGGCTGCAATGTATCTTCTGGCCCTAAAGGGGCCTTAGCTGGAGTGGGAGGTCCTGGGGAGGAGCTAGCTGATCAGGCCTGCTCCTGCATGATCATGGTGGTGAGAGGAGGGGAAGGGAGCCATGGGGAGTAGTGGTGGGGGTCTCACCTCCTCATCTCTGTAGGTTCAGAATCCTGCTTCCCTCCATGACTGGCTGCAATGTATCTTCTGGCCCTAAAGGGGCCTTAGCTGGAGTGGGAGGTCCTGGGGAGGAGCTAGCTGATCAGGCCTGCTCCTGCATGATCATGGTGGTGAGAGGAGGGGAAGGGAGCACTGGGGAGTGATGGTGGGATCTCCCCTCCTCACCTTTTATCTGTAGGTAATTGGTATCTCTGAGACCAGTGCTAAATCCTTAGCCCAAGGAGTTAATAAGAATACTCAGTGGATTCAGTGACAGACAATACAGGACTGGAAACAGGGAATATCCTTCAAATAGCCCTCATTGACTTTTGTTGTTGGGAATGGCATTGTCCATCTTCATAATTCAGATGGAGCGTAATCTGAAACAGAGTCATAGTAAACTGTTTTTTAACTCTTTATTTATAACATTTATAAAAAAATATAGAAGCAACAAAGCTTGAAAGTAATAAGTCACTGTAGCATAAACCATTCAACATAAGACAAATATCTACATAAGATATAATCACTGAAAACCACAATCACAAACCAACCATAAAAATGGGGTAGTAGGGACCATTGGAACAACCTCTCAAAAAAGGGGAAAAAAAAGAAGAAAGAGGAATAAAGACTGTAAATACTACTATTTATTTGCTACATCTGCAAATTTAAGATACAGGAATGGAAGTCAGGTGCACAACAGACCTACGACAGCAACGTTTTTAACTGATTGGGTTCAAGAAACGAATATCGATTGCCATCTAACTTAAGTCATCTTGAAGGATAATGAAGAAATATTCTCCCCCTATGTCAAAAACATTTTCTCTCAATTGGAGAAAAGCCTTCCTCCTGTTTTGAATTTGTCTTGATACATCGGGGAATATCCACATTTTCTGACCCAAGAACAAGGCATTCCTGCTACAACAAACAATCTCATAATCAAACTTTTGTCCAGATTCGAGGAACAAGAAACCTGCAGGGTTGCCTGCTCTTGCATCTAGGGCCGGCGTAACCATTAGGCGACTGCCAGGGTACGCACGGGCGCCATTTTCAAAAAAATGCTAAAGAAGAGGCAACAAGTCATACAGCACTTGCTAGGTTTGGGGGGGGCTGGAGAGAGAGAGAGCTCTGCAAAAGGGTGATCATAACTTTATATATCTACCACTGTCAGAGGGCACATTCAACTGAGGGTGGGGTTTTTGTGGGGAGGGGCAGTGTTACAGTGGTCTGCCTAGGGCGCTACAGACCCTTGCACCGTCCCTGGTTGGATTATACCCCGAGATAATTCCGGGAAGTCAGTCAGATTTAAAGAGCCTGAGGAAACTTGTAACAACTGAGAATCATTTTCCACTGCTGGTTTTCTCCCCCCCCCCCCCCCAATTAACAAATACATAAGGCATTTTAGTAAAGGAAGACCCATGTTCATCAGAAATACAAAGAATTTCTTTCAAATATTTATTAACTAATTCCTTAGGTTTAAAAAGAGAAGATCAAAGAAAACTAAGCATAATAGAAGAATCATTTACAAGGGCAGATCTGACATCTTGAGGACTAGAACCACGCGACTCAAGATTTTCAATCTTTTATTAAATTCCTCTGAGGCTGCCTGAGACAACAATTTGGCCCTTAATCGCATCCAATGAAGAGGAGAAATTATCCTTTTTTTTTTTTTTTTTTAAAGAGGACTATGACACACTAAACATCCTCAAATCCTATATTTGCCAGTTTCTACAAAAAGGAACCCAACCAGAGAACTCAGTCCATCCACCAATAGGAATTCTGGGGGCTATATCACGCCTCACTTCACCTCCAAAAGCCCCTACGGGAGACTGGGAGTCACTGCCGGGGTTCAGAGCAGGAGGAGGAATGCGGATCTCAGGGGTTAAAGATGAATCTGTCTCATGCTGGCTAAGCACTGTTCCACTTGTGCTGCTACCAACAAGTCTCCTGAGCATAGCACCTTTTGACTGCTATCATCTGGGGAATAGTCATTTGTGAAGAATAAGAGGGTAGAGCACTAACCCGACCCCCTTCTCTTACCCATATCTGAAGCCAGGAAACAAAGCAGGGTAAACTGGAACAGTCAAACTTTCGCAAAAACCAGGACCTAGGGGTACGCAGCTTTGACGCCGCGCACTGGCGCAACACAAGGCATCTTTCTTTATACAACTGAGAGGTGCTGTCCGATGATGTCAAGCTGCAACCGGGAAGCAGTCCAACGCAGGTATTCCAGGCCAGGCAGGAAAAGCAGCAGGTACGAGGGATCTTTCAGCCACATTTTCAAAGTAAACTTGATGTACTCAATAAATCCAGGGTTCATCCTAGACCAGGGCTGGATTTAGGATTTTGGCACTCATAGGCAGACTGCCACAGTGGCACCCTTTTGAAGTTGCATCTGGCAAGCTGCCTTAAAGCCTCCTCTTTGGCCTGAATATTTGGCACCTTCAGAAGCTGTCCCCCTACGTAGTTGCCTATATTGTCTATACCTAAATCTGTGTTCACCTGGAAATTTCAAAGCGATTTATAACACTAGACTGTGTTATACTGAGGTTTAGATTTCTTATAGCTGATCATAATGATGTATTTAGGATGAAGTGATCTGTGGTTCCATGTGCTCCTCTTTTGTTTCCTTCTGTTGTGTCACAGTGTATAAAGTCTCTGGTGCCTTGTCAGAAATGAATTGTTACTGAAGTATTTTCCACACTCGGTATACGTAAATAGTTTTGCTCTTATGTAACTTCTCTGGTGGACTGTAAGGTTTGCCTTTTGAAAACTTTTACCACACTTAGTATATTTGTTTATTAGTGTGGATTCTCTGGTGCCTTATGAGATGCACCTTTTGAGTGAAGCAATGTTCTCACTCAGTACATATAAATGATTTTACTCCTGTGTGAGTTCTCTGGTGAACTTTGAGACTTGATTTCTGAATGAAGCTTTTACCACATTCAGTACATGTGAATGGTTTCTCTCCTGTGTGAATTTTCTGGTGCATTGTGAGGGTCCTCTTCAGGCCAAAACTTTTACCACACTCCGAACATGTGAATGGTTTCTCACACAAGAGAAATGTTTTTTTAATGAAGTATCTTCCACATTTAATACATGATAATGGTCTCTGACCAGTACTGATCTTGTGATGAGGTAGTATTGCTTTGCTTAGGAAGTTGTTCTCATTTTTACAACCTGAAAAGGGTATTTTTTGTGTGTGGATTTTCTGATGAGATGATGGGTTATCCTTTCTACTGAAGCTTTCATCACATTCGGTACATAAAAATAGACTTTCAAAAGTATGAATTTTCCACTGTCTTTTAAGGTTTAACTTCTGAGTGAAGTGTTTAACACAGTCAGAATTTGAAACTGGTCTCTGCTCAGTTTGTATATTTTGGTGTTTTGTGAGATCTGTCTGAAAAAAGGTTTTCTCTCTTTCCTTATAGGAACATGATCTCTTTCCTTCATGACACTTTTTGTAGTGTGCTAGACAACTTTCTCCACATCCAGAAAATGTAGAGAGTCTCTCCCTTATGTGTTTGCTTCCTTCTTCCAGTAATGTTCCCACCTGACTGATGGGTTTCTCAGAGTCTGTACAGGTAGATAATCTTTCTTCAGTGTGAGATCTCTGATGTGATTTCAGAGTTGTAGGATCCCTGAGGAATATCCCACATACATCACATAAATATTTTTGTTCTGTTGTCTGATTTCTCTCCTTGTCCCCTATGTGTGTGACATTACTGGCTCTTTCCTTACACACAGGAGAATTTTTAACTGAGTCTCCTGTTGAATTTCTTTGCTTCTTTTCTGAAATGCTTTGATTTCTTCTATTTCTTCCCCAGTCAAAAGATGAAGAAATATTCTCTCCATCTCTTTCTAATAACATCTTTTTCCCATCTGGATTCTCACTGTCTTTCCAGTGGTGTCTCTCTCTATTATTTTTTCTGGGATCATCTTTCTCTAAACAGAAAAAAAAAATATTGAGCATTATTATGTTTTCTAGAGATACAGAATAAGAGATTTCAGTGAAGTGAGGAGCTCGGATGTACCTAAAATTCAGACTCAGCAGGGAATAAAAACGTTTTAGGTAATGATGGAAATAATTCTGCACTGGGGGACCCCAAGCTCCAGCACAGAACCCCTGACCATGGGATAGGAGCTAGGAGAGTTATCAGGAGTGGTTGTTGAAGCACTTCTTGTTCCTTTATTGAGCAAACCAGTTACATACAGAGGAGATCAAACACTGTAAATCATGCATTGATAATTGTAGGTGGATCCAACCCAAGAGGGAGCAAATCATCTTACAGAAATCAGATCATGGGGCTTTGAGTGTCTGAATTTAGATGTCCTTTTCCAATATGCCTGGTGCCTGTAACAGAAACCCTGTGAATGATTACAAATATCTCCAGAGGAGCTTGTGAAGGGGGTTCTCTGCAGTTGCTCTTTCCACTCTTCAGTTTCACCCTGGTCCCTCTTGTTACTGAACTCACCTGAGCAGCTGTTTTCCCCCATGACTCTTTCCTCTGATTTCGGCTCATCTCTGATGTACGGCTCTTCTCCTTGTTCAATATGGGATATAATATCAGGGGTGATAAGTGGAGAAGCTGTTCCTAGGATAACAACACTGCATTAGGTTTCCCATCACTCTGAGTGAGAGTTGCCTAATTTTAGGAAACTAAAATCTTAACAATTCATATATATACATCAACATTAATGAACAAAAATATTCAAACTTTTGGATACAGAGGCACAGTTCAGATGCCCTGTGCATCTCAGAAAAGGCACATAAACCTTCTTTCCTCATCTTTAAACCCTGGTTGTCACCAGGAAGATTGTAACTCTGTTCACGCATTACATACAAGGGAGCGATTAAATACTGCCATTCTAATACCTCTCACATGTTTCTTTTGCAAAAGGATCTTGTTCATAATAGTGACCATCAAACTAGGAATCATCAGAATTGCTATCGCATTGCAACTCCATTTGCTTTATCTAAAATCATGGGCCAGCGTATATTTGTATATCATGTCACTCATGAATGGCTCTCTTCTTTTTATGTTTTTCTTTTGCTGATAAAAACATGCATTTCCTGTTGTTCTGCCATGTTAGAAAATACCCAGTCACTGACAAAATGTACAAGATGCATATGGTTGACCACCTCCCTGAGGAAGAATGCAGAGTTCGGAACCAGACCTGTGTCATAAAAGGCATTTCATAAAGTGCTGGATTACACTGAACATATAAGTGCACTGTGTGTGTAAGAATTTCATACAGATGATAAGTTTTAGATATATCATTTTTTTATCCGCAAAAGAAAAACATAGAAGAGAAAGCCATTTATAGTAATATGATACAAATATATGCTGACCCATGATTATAGATAAGGCAGCAGGGAGTTACAATGCGATAGCAATTCTGATTGTACCTAGTATGATGGTCACTATTATGAACAAGACCCTTTTGCATAAGATATATGTGAGGGGACTATAGAGTGACAATACATTATGGGTCTCATCTTAAAATGCACAAACATCATTAATCTCCTAAAGTCAGGGGAACAAATGCAAAAAAGCTGTTTCATTTCATCTCTTTTCACTTTGTTTAGTTTCATTCCATTTTAGTATGTGCTAAATAGTTATAGCATACTCTAAAACAATTTAATGTGCTCTTAAAGCACTTAATGCAAACTAAAAGCATTTACCACATGAGAAACAAAATGATTTGACAGAAACAGAAGCCCATCCCCACCAAAAAGCCACTCTGCACCTCCTGCTGGGTATAGGAGTACCGGATACCATCAGGAATTAAGGAAACCATGGTGGTTACACATCTGGAGACAGAACCAACCGTTGCCAGTCCTTTCTCCCGATCTGAAGCAGAAGCCAGGAGAGAGAGAGAGAGAGAGAGAGAGAGAGAGAAGTCAGCCCTTTCCTCTCCACAGACAGCCTGCGAGCGGCTCTTCATGGACTGAAGGTGCCCATGAAGCTGTTCCTACAGCTGGGAGAGGAGAGATCTGGTCAGGCTCTGTCTCTCTCAGCTCTTCCACATCCAGTCTGGGCAAAATTTTCACCTGCAGGAAGCCTGGGGTTTCCTACAATGTTTACTAATTAGGAGAATCATCTACAGAGTCACAGATGTGTACATGAAAATTAAAATCCAATTTAGCTAGTTCCAGAAAGACAAAAGACAGATCCCACCTCCTGATTTCCTCATGTTACTGAACTCTATGATCCCTTCATCTATCAACTATATCACAAGGACAAGTGCCCCTTAAATCTGGTCTCCGCCACCCTTTTGGTCATGTTCTGGATCTCAATTCCCACCTGTCATTTGCTTTCAGTCATTTCATGATGGTAGCAGGCAGTCAGTAAATAAGTACATAGAACTTATCTTTCACCATTAAAGTGTTAATCATACAGGGCAGGAATATTATTATATGAACTGGACATGAGAGAAATGACTAATGAAATTAAGAATGCTCTGATGTTTCATTCTTCCCCCTACCTAAAGCAAAGCCTATTAGATGGAGAGTTTCTGAGAAGAACTGATGAAAAAAAACGATCTTGGTCATTTATTTCAATATGATAAAGAGTACAGCTATTTATGCATAGCAAGGAAAAGCACTGGAAAGCCCCTAGTAGTAGGATTCAGGGAACTTCCGTTTAAATTGCTGAACAGGCTGATATATTCTTCTGATCGTGCTTTTAAGGCTGGCATCGCTGCTCATAACAGGTGTTTTAAATGTGGTCAAATGGCAGCAAGGCTGGGTCATGGATTTTGGGAATGTCCTCTTATTCAGAAACTTTGGGCCACTATATTTCATTCGATGGGGAACTGGTTGGGGGGGGGGGGGGAACATCTATCTGCCATTCGGCGGAGCTATGTCTCTTGGGGATGCCTTCTGAGGACGGGGGCTTGGGGACAGCAGGTAATGATTTTCTTTATAAATGCTGTTTGGTAGGGGAAGCAATGTGTTCTCCTCAGGTGGTTGGAATCAACTCCTCCCACTAGAGACCTTTGGTATTAAAAACTCGATTGCTTGGTTATGTTTGGAATCCAAGTCCGTTAAACTGAAATCTCTTTCCTTTAACTAATACAAAGTATACCGAATTTTAAGTTTTTGAGTGCAGAATTTTAAAATCTTTTGAGCAGAATTCCCCCAGGAGTAATTGTCCCCAGAGTCACCTGTAGAAATGGCTCCCAGCAAGACAAGACCTGCAGTTCGGAAACCCTATGTGAACAAATTGCCACAAAACCACCGTTTTTAAGGTCAGTAACTTCAACGAAAGGCTATTCATCGGTCGAAAAGTGGGGTCCTGCCAAAAAATCCAAAACTAGATTTAGACTCCACAAAGGCACCGGTATCCACAAGGGAGGATGAAGATGCTTCACTCCTTTTAAGAAACAGGCCACATCTGAATGACCCGACAGGAGTCCACCCTTCACCTGACCTCAGAAACAGGCAAGAGCCACCACCTGTACCTTTAATGAATTAAGTGTCAACTCTTTACTCATTCCATCCTGCAAAAATTCCAAAATTATTTATTTATTTATTTATAACTTTTATATACCGGCATTCGTAAAAAAAAACATCATCATGAGCAAGAACAAACGAGGAAGACTAAATGAGGAAGAACCCCTCAAACGAGGAAGAACTAAATGAGGAAGAACCCCTCAATCTTCACACCAAGTCTCAAATACTTGCTAAACCCACATAAAGGCTAAGGAAGAGAAGAACTTCCTCCCTCGAGCAAGGTGGCAGAATATCCATGCTTCAGCAACTGAGCTCTCTCAAAGATCATACATACTGTAAGACAAAATCGAGTCAGATCTTCTGCCATAGCAGATTCCCGTGAGCCAGAAACCGGAAGGGAGAGTCCACCAAGAGTCTTCGCAAATCTGCATACCACGGTCTGCTGGGCCAATCTGTTGACACCAGAAGACCATCCCCATGTGATTCTTGATTCTCCGAATCATTCTGCCCAACCATGAACCATTGGATAAAGGCATTCAGTAGCTTGCTCTCCAGCCACTCCTGTACGAAGACATCGATGCCCAAGGACTTTTGATTTCTCCTGTGACTGAAGAAACAAGGAAACTTTGCATTGCGAGAAGTCGCCAGCAGGTCCAGAAACGGAAGGTCCCAGCAATCCACAACAAGCTGGAATGCCTTGTTTGACAATTCCCATTCTCCTGGATCCAGACTCTGTCTGCTGAGAAGGTCAGCTCTTATATTCTCTTTTCCTGCAATGTGCGAGGCTAAGATATCCTGAAGATGCACGTCCGCCCATTCTATAAGTTGGGCTATTTCCTGCAACACTTGCCAATACTTCAAAAGCCTGCTTAAGGATAGCCTCAATTCTCCTATCCTATGCATCCTTCAAAGCTGCTCCCCCTCCTACAGGGATAGTCGTCCGCTTGGTAACGGCACACACAAGCGCATCCACCTTTGGAAAGCGCAATTGCTCTCTTGCAGCTGGATCCAGGGGGTACAGTCCTTCCAAGGCTCATCTCCCTTTAAAATTAGCTTCCGGGGCACCCCACTCAAGATTAATCAATTCTTGAATGGCCTCTATAAGCAAGAGGCTTTACACAAAGAAATCAAAATAGATCTTTCTTTGGCTCAGACATGGAGTCAGACCCTGGTACTCCCAGCATCTTCAATATCTGGGAAATCAGAGCCGGTAACTCTGACTTCCTTCTTCTCTTCTCCTTTGAAAATTTGTTTAAGTAATCCCTAGTAGGGAGATGCACATCCACCATCTGCTGGAGACGGAGAATACTGGTGGGCTGTTAGTGCAGAGGTATATATACCGTGATGTCAATTTTGCTCCATCTCCATCTGCTGGTAGAGGTGCATAACCCACTGGTTTTGGATCCACCTGTCTATATGCTAAGAAAAGGAGAATTGGAATCAGATGATTTTTATGGTCTAGGGTACTGAATTGCAGACATTATGGAAAAAGTGCAGGACTGCTTCTACGGCCAAGTCCAAAAGCAAAGCACATTCAAACAGCAGCACTGTATGAAATATCAGGAAGACTAATCACTCTGTAAAAATGTTGCTAGCAGTAATTTTGTTGTGAGTTTGACAGTTGCTTGGTTTTGATTTTTAATATTACTACCCTTACCATAAGGCTTGGGGATAACCTGCACAGAGCAGCAGTTACTACCATAAGAAGCTTGCTGGGCAGACCGGATGGACCATTTGGTCTTTTTCTGCCAGGTTAACAGTGCGCTCCAGTGAAGCGCACTGTTAACCCGCGACTGGACGCGCGTTTTTGACACACTAGCTTTACCCCTTATTCAGTAAGGATAACAGCACGTCGAAAACGTGCGTCCAACTCCCCCCGAACCTAATAGCGCCCGCAACATGCAAATGCATGTTGATGGCCCTATTAGGTATTCCCACGCGATACAGTAAGTAAAATGTGCAGCCAAGCCGCACATTTTACTTTAAGAAATTAGCGCCTACCCAAAGGTAGGCGTTAATTTCTGCCGGCGCCGGGGAAGTGCAGAGAAAAGCAGTAAAAACTGCTTTCTGTGCACCCTCCGACTTAATATCATTACGATATAAAGCCGGAGACCCCCAAAAGTTAAAAATTAAAAAAAAAAAAAATTGAAATCGGCCCGCGGCTCGAAAACCGGACATTCAATTTTGCCGGCGTCCGGTTTCCAAACCCATGGCAGTCAGCGGGCTCGAGAACAGACACCAGCAAAATTGAGCGTCGACTGTCAAACCCGCTGACAGCCACCGCTCCTGTCCAAAAAGAGGCGCTAGGGACTTGTTAGTGTCCCTAGTGCCTTTTTGCCACGGGCCTTAATTTAAATAAATTAATTTAGTGAATCGCACGCACAGGAGAGTGGCCTGTGCGCGCGCTGTATCGGCCTGAATGTTAGTAAGTAACCCCTAAACTGAGGGGTACACAGACCTCTAAGGATACTGGGATAACCCAGAGGGGAACTCAACCAGCAACAATGGGGAACAGGTTTCCATTGGGAAAATCAGTCCTAAGAGACTGTTATCCCAAGAATAAAGAAGGCTTCACCAGGCCAAGGATCGAATCTAGGCTCTGGAAGCTTGTACAACCAGCCCTTACATGCCCACAGATAAAGGAGATAGAAACTACTGGCAATTGCCTGAGGCCACACCTACTGTATAACCCAGAGTGAGGGCATAAAAGAGGTGTGTCCTCTGTCTCCATCAAACGAGGCATAAGAACTGGTCTAGCAGGAAGGAAAGAAACTTTGTTTTGGCAGAATTAAATATAAGTTTCTTATAACCCACCGACAAAGCCTCATGTGACATCCATTCTATCCTCAATATAACCCAGTGACACAGCCACATGCGACATCCGTTCTACCATCAGTATAACCCACTGACACAGCCCCGTGTGACATTCATTCTACCCTCAATATATCCCACAGAAACAGCTACATGTGACATCCATTCTATCCTCATTACAACCCGACACAGGCACATGTGACATCCATTCTATCCTGCTATAACCAATACAGTCTATTACTAACTTTTTACACACTGCTCATGTTGCTTTTGCTCCATATATTCAGATGACAGAAAGCCAATTTATCGCGTCAACCCCGTGTACATTTTCTCACTTTTTACCACCTCACGCCAGGAAACTCACACTCAGAAGCTGAGTCTTTTTCATGATGTCCTAGGGCTGCTTACCCAGAGAGATGAGGGTCTGATAATTCTCCTTCATCACCTCCTTGTAAAGCTCCTTCTGCTGTTCTTCTAAATCCTCCCACTCCTCCTGGGAGAAATAGATGGCGATGTCCTCGAAGGTTACTGGGACCTGAAACACAAAGCCTTCCACACTCAGCACCTTCTGCATCCCCTCCATCAGGAGGCCTAGCAGGATAAGGAAGAGTTTTCTTCGTATTTGCTAGCAGTAGCAGAAGAGTAAATTCTGCATCGAGTTTATTAATTCTGTGACCAAATATTTTAATTCTGCAGCACACTCGCATGGATTTGCATAAATTAAATATGTAAATCTATTTTACATTATAAAAAACTTTTTTCAACTTTTCCGCAGTATCTACATATTTTTTTTTATTATTTTGAACATATGGAATACTGGAAAGAATTATATAAATTAGACCAATGTCTGTGGGTTCTTTCTTCTCTAGGTAGTTATGGGATATGGATTCATACAGGTTTGTTGATATTCTGTAAATTGTTTAATGTACTCATATATGTTGTATTGCATACCACCAAGAACCTTGGATTGCACAGTTTATAAATATTTTAAATAAAATAGTAACTTCACAACATGGATGAAAATGTGACTATCTCAGAAGAGTTAAAAAACTAGAAACATCAGTTTATTATTTTAAGGGAAAATACTTCCCCCCAAAAATTGAGAAATTACTTACTTGATAATTTCGTTTTCCTTAGTGTAGACAGATGGAGTCAAGACCAATGGGTTATATGCTCCCCTGCTAGCAGATGGAGACAGTCAGGTTTCTAAGCTGATGTCTCCTTAGATACACCCCTACAGTAACCTCAGCCCTTCAGTATTCTCTTCAAAAGCCATTGTGGACATACTATTGAAAAAAAACCAAAACTTGATTAGAACTTAATTAAAACCAACTTGACTAAAAACGGATAGCCGTAACTGTATTCAACCAAAACAAACACTGAACCCCAAGTAAGATTATACATGCCCTGATCTAGAGATTGGGCGACGGCTTGGAATCAATATTCATTTTACAGACGATTCCTTGGCACTGTTCTTGGGCAGCTGTGGGTGGGAGGCCGAGTCATCTCTCTCACTAAGGAAAACGAAATTATCTGGTAAGTAATTTCTCCATTTCCTAGCATGGAGCCAGATGGACCTAGAACCAATGGGATGTACAAAAGCTACTCCCGATCGGGGCGGGAGGCTGCCTGAGGTCCGTTGGCACCACCCTTGCAAAGGCTGCGTCCTCTCGGGCCTGAACGTCCAGGCGATAGAACCTGGAGAAGGTGTGCAAAGTAGACCACATCGCCGCTTGGCAGATGTTGACAGAAGACAGCAGTTTAGCTTCCACCCAGGATACTGCCTGAGCCCTAGTGAAATGAGCTTTAATCTGAAAGAGTAATGGCTTTCCTGCCTCTACATAAGTTCCCGTGACCACCTCCTTGATCCAGCAAGCTATGGTAGCCCGTGAAGATGGTTCGCTCTGTCTCCTTCCACTGTGAAGGACAAACAAGTGGTCCGTCTTGTGCACCGGTTCTGAAACTTCCAGATTCCGCTCCAAAAGCCTACTGACATTTAAATGGCAGAGGAAGCAGTATTCTTCCGTGTCCTTGTGCCTATCTAAGGATGGCAACGAAATGGACTGATTCACATGAAACTCCTAGACTACCTTGCGCAAGAAGGATGGAACGGTATGAAGTTGTAACGCTGCTGGCATCATCTGGAGGAATGGTTCCTGATACAACAATTCCTATAGTTCAGAGGTGCAACGAGCCGAGCATATCGCTATCAGGAACACCATTTTCAGGGTTAACAAGTGTAAGGACAGACTGCACAACAAAAGGAGGGCCCTGCCAAAAACTCCAATACTAGATTAAGATTCCACAAGGGAACCGGCCACTGTAGGGGTGGCCGGAGGTGCTTTACCCCTTTTAGAAAACAGGCCATGTCTGGATGCGCCGACAGGCGGGTTCTGTTCACCTCACCTCTGAAACAGGAGAGCGCCGCTACCTGGACATTCAATGAGTTAAGGGACAACCCTTTATTCAAGCCGTCTTGTAAATATTCCAGAACCAGAGGTATTTTGACAGTCCGGGGGGTGGGGAGGGGGGGGCAACATCGCATTCCTTGCACCAGACCTTAAATATTCTCCAGACCCGCATATACACTAAGAACGTCAAGAACTTCCGTGCGTGGATCAAGGTGGTAATTACTGCCGCTGAATATCCATGCTTCATGAGGCGAGCCCTCTCAAGGGCCAAACCATAAGATAAAATTGAGTCGAATTCTTGTGAAGAACTGGACCTTGCTGTAGCAGGTCCCTGTGCAATGGGAGGCACAGGGGTTCTTCACCAGAAGTCTCCAGATGTCTATACACCATGGGCACCTGGCCCAATCCGGAGCCACTAGGAGGACTAATTTCTTGTGGCACTCAATACTACGAATGACCCTGCCCAGCAGGGGCAATGGAGGGAAGGTGTATAGTAAGTCCTCTTCTGGCCAGGTCTGAACAAGGGCATCGATCCCCAGGAACCGCTGATCTCTTCTGCGACTGAAGAATCGGGAAACCTTTGCATTGTGAGATGCGGCCAGCAGGTAAATGGACTGGAGGCCCCAGCGATCTACCAACAGCAGAAAGGGTCTAGCCAACAACGCCCATTCTCCTGGATCCAGACTCTCCCTGCTTAGAAAGTCTGCTCTGATGTTGTCTTTTTCTGGATGTGGGAGGCCGAGATCATCTGTAGATTCAATTCTGCCCATTCCATAAGGAAATCTATCTCCGACACTTGCTGGCTCTTGATTCTCCCCGGCGGTTAATGTAGGCTACCGCTGTTGCATTGTCCGACATCATGCGGACCGCCTGATCCTGGAGTATGTGGCTGAATTGTAGACACTCCAATCTGACTGCCCGGGCTTCCAGGTGGTTTATGTTCCAGATCACTTCTTCCTGGGTCCAATGTCCCTGGGCTCACGTCTGTCATGAGGACCAGCCAGTTTGGCGGGGACAGGATTACACCCTTGCCCAGGTGAGCTTCCTGCAGCCACCACTTGAGCCGAAAACATACTTCCATCGGTAGGTGGAGGTGAAGCCAATAGTCTTGAGACAGCGGATTCCAATATGAGAGCAGGGAGCGCTGAAGTGGCCGCATGTGTGCCCTCGCCCACGGTACTACCTCCAGGGTTGATGCCATCAAACAGAGGACCTGAAGATAGCACCACATCTTGGGGTGTATCATGCTTGTCAACCGACGCACTTGGGATATCAATTTCCTTATCTGCGAAAGTGGGAGGAAGACCTTGCCTTGCTTGGTGTCGAACCGGTCTCCCAGATATTCCAATTACTGGGAGGGCTTGAGGCTGCTTTTGTCGATATTTACAACCCAATCAAGCTCCTGAAGCAGGGACATCACCCTGCTGATCACCTGGAGACTCTCTTCCCAAGACTTCAGCCGGATCAACCAGTCGTCCAAGTACAAGGCACAACTCTTTCCTCAGTGCCGTCACTACGATCATCATAATCTTGGAAAATGTTCTGGGGGCAGTGGCCAGGCCGAAGGGCAATGCCTGGAACTGATAACGGTGGCCCAGTACCACAAAACGTAGGAAACGCTGATGTTCTTGCTGGATTAGAATATGGAGGTAAGCCTCAGAGAGGTCCAGGGAGGTTAAGAACTCTCCCGGTTGTAGGGCCATTATCACGGAGTGCGGAGTTTCCACGCGGAAATGAATTACCCGTAGGTGTTGGCTGACATTCGAATTCCAGGGTGGGGTGAAAAGAACCTTCCTTCTTGGGTACAATGAAATAGATGGAAAAACGCCCCAAATTTTCCTGGGGTGCTGATACTGGAATTATAGCCCTCAATTTGAGAAGCCTTATCAAGGTAGACTCCACTGCCTGCTTCTTGTGCTGGGACTGGCAAGGAGACATCACGAACATGTCCCGAGGAGTGCTGCGAAATTCCAGTACATATCCTTCTCGTATGACATCCAGTACCCATTTGTCTAACGTGATCTTGACCCACTTCTGACAGAAGAGGAATAGTTGACCCCCTACCTACTTGTTCCATGGATGGGTTTGGCAAAACTTCAATGGGGAGTTTGGGCTAAACCTGAATTCGAACCTGCCCCTCTCTTGGGCTGTCGGCTCTGAAAGGACTGAGACCTCCACGAGGACAGAGGTCTCTGAAATGCAGTTTCCTTAGTGCCGAAAACACTGGGTGCTACTGGATCGACTCCTCATAGGTGAGGGGCGCCGGGACTGCTTTTCTCTTATCTTCCGGTAGCCAGGGCACTGGAGATTCACCCCACTTACTGGCCAGCTTTTCCAATTCACTTCCGAAGAAGAGTGATCCCTTAAAGAACGTGTCTGCTGGCCAATTTTGCAGCCATAGCAGACTTCTGGCCACTATCACTGAGGCCACTCGTCTGGCCAAGGTACGGACTAGGTCAGTGCCCACGTCAGCTAAAAAGGTAATGGCAGGTTCCATAGCTTCTCTGGAATACTGCCCCCGAGTCATCCACCTTACTAGAGAGGAGCAGGCATGAGCAAGCCACCAGGGCACAACAGGAAGCAATCTGAACGTCATTGCTTTTGTGTCAAAACTTGCTTAAGGATGGAGTCCATCCGCCTATCATGCACATCCTTTAAGTCCACTCCTCCCTCCACTGGGATAGTTGTTCGCTTCGAAACAGCACAGGCCAGTGCATCCACTTTAGGAAAGTGCAGATGTTCCCTCACTGCCGGATCCAGTTGGGTATAGCGCTTCTAATACTCGACCACCTTTAAAACTCGCTTCAGGGACATCCCATTCCAGGTCAATCAATTCCTGGATGGCTTCCAGTACTGGAAAACAGCAAGAGGCTTTCTGTGGAAACACCAGAATGGGATTCTTCTTAGGTTCTGTCATGGAGTCCACCCCAGGAACTCTAACCATCTTCAGAGTCTGGGAAACCAGGGCCAGCAATTCGTCTCTATGGAAAAACGTAACATGGTCCGATATGGTTCTAAACCTGGAGGGATTTCTCCATTTTCCAATGAATCTGGATCCCCTTCTTCGACGGTGCTGTCCAAGTCCCTGCCAGAAACACCCTCGGTGAGGCGAGGTATGTCTCGAGGTCTGCTGATAGGGCTAGGGTTCCAACTGGACAGGGGCAAGTGAAGCCGACTGCGCCTGTATGAAGGTTTGAAGGCCTTGAAAAAATTCCACCCAAGAGAAGGCTGCCAGGTCCATACCTAGCCCAGGAAGAACTGGAGTAGGTGCCATGAATTTCATTCTCCTACGGAAGACCCAGCCCCGGGATTATTCAGATCTAGCGTGCTTCCGGTTAAGGTTGTGGCTGACCCATCCTTAGAATGGGAAGAACCGGGCTTGGTAAAGTCTGGGGAAGTCAACTCTCCCTGGGCCTCCTCACAGTGCTAACATAAGTAAGAATCCAGGTCAGACTGAGTAGCCCTAACATGACAAGCAGCGCAGAGACGGGCGGATTTTAAAAGCCCTGCTCGCGTAAATCCGCCCGGATTTACGCGAGCAGGGCCGGCGCACCTATTTTGCATAGGCCGCCGGCGCGCGCAGAGCCCCGGGACGCGCATAAGTCCCGGGGTTTTTTTTTAGGGGGCGTGTCGGGGGCAGGGCCAAACGACACAGCGTTTTGGGGGCGGGACGCGGTGTTTCGGGGGTGGGCCCGGGGGCGTGGTTTCAGCCCGGGGCATTCCGGAACCGCCCCCAGGTCGGGTCTTGGCGCGCCAGCAGCCCGCTGGCACGCGTGGATTTACATCTCCCTCCGGGAGGCGTAAATCCATGGATAAAGGTAGGGGGGGGATTAGAGAGGGCCGGGGGGGTGGGTTAGGTAGGGGAAGGGAGGGGAAGGTGAGGGGAGGGGAGGGCGAAAGAAAATTCCCTCTGAGGCTGCTCCGATTTCGGAGCGGCCTCGGAGGGAACAGAGGCAGGCTGCATGGCTCGGCGCACGCCGGCTACCCAAAATCGGCAGCCTTGCACGCGCCGATCCAGGATTTTATAAGATACGCGCGTATCTTATAAAATCCAGCGTACTTTTGTTTGCGCCTGATGCGCCAATAAAAGTACGCGATCGCGCTTTTTTAAAAAATCTACCCCAGAGAATGGCACTTATGTTTCTTTGCTGCCGGAGCCATTAGAGATGGCAGTTGCTAATCCAGCTGGCTCGTGCTTGTAAACTTTTGTGCGCGCAGATTTTGGGCACTTAAGCATGCCACGGCGAGGCGCATGCACAGCGTGTGCGCTCCAGAATTCTGCGCCTAAGTAGTGTGCGCGTACGACTGCTCGCGAAGTTGTGCGCGTATGTATGTGTGCGACATTGTGTGAGCAGAGTCGGCATGGGCCATGCGTACCAACGCTGTATGAAGGGCAATGCAAGGAGCACAAAACCACGCGCAAGATGGCGCCAATGCAGCCTACCACATGGTGTGCTGACAAAACCTGAAGTGGGGCCATTCAACCCCCTCGGATGTCCACTTCCCTTACACCAATGGATCGGGAATGACGTTGGTATGGAGTAAGTCTTACCGAAACCTCTCCAACGTTTTTGAATGGGAAATCTTTTTTTTTTTTTTAAACTTAGCCAGGCTCGGTGCTTACTGGCTGAGATGGTCTCTGGCTGCAGAGGGAGAGGGCTTTGGCCATCACCACTGCACTCGGCTTCCTGCACCTGCTGCTTTTCAGCTGCTTCAGCAGCAAAGCCCATGCCAGGAACCGGCTTCCAGACCAAGGCACACCTCTGAGGGATTTCGGAAATCGCCTCAGGTATTTTCAACTGAGGAAGGGACCTTTAGGTATCACCGCAGGAGAGCGGGGCTTGATCTTTCTCCCAATTTAAAGATGGAATTTTTTCTTCTAAAATGTATATCAATCCTGGTAGGGAAAGCACATCCACATCTGCTAAGAGACGGAGAGATACTGAAGGGCTGAGGTCACTGCAGGGGTGTATCTAAGGTGACGTCAGCTTTGAAACCGGACTCCGTCTCCATCTGCTAGCAGGGGAGCATATAACCCATTGGTCCTGAGTCCATCTGGCTACACACTACAATGCTTTCTATAGGAAAGAGTTGCAGGATGTAGGAAACTGACCAGCGCTCCATTACAAAACCCCTCACCCTCCACACCCCGAACACTCTTCCAGTACTTTGGTCCAAAACTACATAGACAGAGATAAATATCTGAAGCAGCTGGTGAATGGTGACAGCAAAAGGAATCTTCAAAGCCACTTCTCCTACCCTTCAACAGTTCTATATCCCCCAAACATCACATAGAATCTCACCCTCACATACAGCCATTTCACCTCCCCATACCTAAACCCAGACCCGTACAAAGGCATCACAAACACACCTCTTCCCAACCACACCCAGAAATACTCAAACATCCCCAAGCACCACCACACTAAGATACCCAGAAACACCCTAACATCCATCCATCTCGCCTCATGCACCCACATATACTCACTCTCACCCTCATAAACATACCTCCAGTCACACAGTATACATGCACAAGTCCTCCAGCCACAGATTTACCACATTCCTCCACATATACAACCCAACACATTTCCCAATTACACCATCCCAAAATACCCTCTCCTGACACAAACCTAAACATCACTTTGGAAGGTCCCAATGTGTGTTTTCTGCACCCCAGGTCTGCTCGGGGTCCTATTAAAGTCAGGGCTGACTCTGCACTGTTGCAAGGTAGAAAGCTGCAGCAGGGTTTGTATAGAGAGGGCAGGAGGTTTGGGGGCAATCTCCTACCTGGGCAGAAGCTCCTGCAGGCATTTTCCTCTCTGCTTTTGCTGCTTTCAGAATTTGACATGAATTGGGGGCTCTTTCTCTGGTTGGGGAAGAGAGGGAGCGCCAGCTGAAAGGTTGCGCAGAAAAGAGTCTTCCCTTCCTGGCCGGGTTCTTTCCCTAGAAGCGGAGCGGCTCCGCCTCTTTGCCCTGCGCACACTGATGATGTCATGAGATAAAAGGGGGGACGAAGTTGTAAACTGAGATCCAGCAATGCTGGCGAAAGGCTGTGGGGGCACTCACACTCTGAACATTTTCCGTATATATAAAACCTGCAAAGAATTAAAAAAGAAAATTATCGATCTTTTTTTAATGTGGAGAGAAAAAATGCAATTGTTTAAATTAAAATTCTGGAATTTTCTTGGATATAGGTTTGTACGTGTGTGTCCTTCCTTCCATTCCTGTTTCATTGTATTCATTCTATCTTACCCGTTTCTATTGGTGCTTCCCTTAAGTGGATGGGCACTTTGAAGGGATAAATTTAAAGAAATGTATTTATTTAATTTCATATCTCTTGTCCCCTGTTCCAGGCGATGAACAAGAAGCCACATTTAAAATATTACTAATTTCATCAAATATTTATGACTACAATTTTACAAATAAAACTTAGAAAATCAATAAATACAACACAAATTAAACAGAAATGTAAGGGGGGTATTTATTTTATGATTTGTTTTCATTTAAGGGGATGTGAGACTTGGGTTTGTAAACTTTTCAGGAAAGGCAGTTCAAAGTGATTTCCTAGTTCAAAGCTGAGCAGGACAGACACAGTCCTTCCAGACCTATTCAGTAATGGAGCATGGGAAGGGGAAGGTATACAACTACTTTAAACAAAAGAAAGTGGCTGGTGTGAACTCTCTTGCTCTCCTAAGTCCACACATATGCAAACTCTTCACACTTTTCCTCCTCATTCCAATGATTTTTCATCTCTAGCTTGCTGCAGTGATCAACCCCCCAATCCATTCTTCACCCACCAGTACTGAATGTCTTAAAAGCTTTAGTCAAAATGGACAACTCACAAGCCACAAGAAAATTCACACATGTGAGAAACCATTTGCATGTGCTGAATGTGGTAAAGATTCAGAGAAAAGTCAAAATGCAAAGGACATTGGTGAGAGACCATTTCCAGGTCCTGAGTGTGTAAAAGATTCAGTGCTAAAGCAAAACTCAGGAGACACCAGAAAGTCCATATCATTGAGAAACTATTTTCATGTTCTGAATGTGGTAAAAGATTTCGAGACAAGACCAATCTTACACGCTACCAGAAAATCCACACAGATGAGAATTCATTTGCATGGTGGTGCCATCTTGTGTGCATCTCATATTGCCTGCCATAGAACGTTGGTATGCACAGTACGTCGGCTCTGCGCACACTCCGCATGCATAATGTCGTGCGCATACTTATGCACACAATAAAGTAAGTGCAGCATAGAGGAAAAGCCAGGTGCACAGGCTGTGCATGCGCCTCACCGCACCCCACCTAGGCGCTCAAAATTTGTGCACATAAATTTTTAAGCTTGAGCCAATCAAATGCATAGTTACTGCTGCCAATGGCACTGGCAGTCAAGAAACATAAGCACCTTTTCTCTGAGCTGTTTGTCATATTAGGGCTTCTCAGCCTGACCTGGATTCCAACTTGTGTCAGCACTGAGGAAGCCCAAGGGAATTTTGCCTCCCTGGACTTTGCTTAGTCCGGCTACTCCTATTCAGATGTTGGATTGGTATCCTTAATTGGAAGTACTCTGGCTCTGAGTAACCCCTTGGCTGGGTCGTCCATGGGAGAGGAAAACTTGGCTGGGCCTACCCCAGTTCTCCCTGGGCTAGGCATGGACCTGGCGGCCTTTTCTTGGGTGGAATTTTTCCAGAGACCACAGGCCTTTGTACAGGCGCAGTCGTCTTCCCCGCTTGCCCCTGTCTAGATGGGACCCCATCTGACCCCCTCTCCCTCACCCATTCCTGTTGGCAGACCTCGAGGCATGCCCCGCCTGACTAAGGGTATCCCTAGTGGGGACTCTGATGGCACAGATGAAGAGCAAGATCCCTTGGAAGAAGGGAAAATTCTCCTGGGATTAGAACTGTATCGAACCATGTTACGATTCTTTCATAGAGATGAATTGCCGATCTTAGTTTCCTAGACCCAGAAGATGCTGAGAGTTCCTGGAGTGGAATCTGACAGAACCAAAGGCATGGACATTGTTAAAAAAAAATACCATCCTAGAAGCACAGTCCAGATGTATTCCATGCATTAAGAAAGTAGGAAGGAAGGCAAAACAATTACCAGCATGGTTAAAAGGTGAGGTGAAAGAGGCTATTTTAGGCAAAAGCTCTTCATTCAAAAATTGGAAGAAGGATCCTTCAGAAGAAAACAGGATAAAGCATAAGCATTGGCAAGTTAAATATAAGACATTGAGAAGACAGGCTAAGAGAGAATTTGAAAAAACGTTGGCCATGGAGGCAAAAACTCACAATAAAAACTTTTTAAAATATATCCGAAGCAGAAAGCCTGCAAGGGAGTCGGTTAGACCATTGGATGATCAAGAGGTTAAAGGGGAACTTAGAGAAGATAGGCCATCATGGAAAGATTAAATGATTTCTTTGCTTCAGTGTTTACTGAAGAGGATATTGGAGAGATACCTGTTCTGAAGAAGGTTTTCATGTGTGATAATTCTATCATTAAAATCATCTGATGAACCTGAAGATTGGAAGATGGCCAATGTATCCCCTATATTTAAAAAGGGATCCAGGGGTGATCCGGGAAACTATAGACCGGTGAGTTTGATGTCAGTGTTGGGAAAAATTGTGGAAACTGTTATAAAGAATAAAATCACAAAACATTTAGATAGACATGGTTTGATGGGACACAGCCAACATGGATTTACCCAAGGGAAGTCTTGTTTCACAAATCTACATTTTTTTTTGAAGGGGTGAATAAACATAGGGACATTGGTGGTATTGTTATGATTCTGCCCTCATGGGCAGCCTCTTACCTTCTCTCAGGCCGATTCAATAAAAGTCACGGGAGAGCAGGCAAGCACCTGCTCTCCCGGAACACGCACAGGCCACTCTCCTTTGCCCACGATTCAGTATTTAAATGAGGGCCCACAGTAAAAAGGCGCTTAGGACACTGGCGTGCCCCTAGTGCCTTTTTTGACAGGAGCGGCAGCTGTCAGCGAGTTTGACAGCCGACGCTCAGTTTTGCCGGCGTTGGTTCTCAAACCCGCTGACAGCCACGGGTTCATAAACAGGACACCAGCAAAATTGAGTGTCTGATTTTCAACCCACGAGCCGCAGGCCGATTTAAATGTTTTGTTTTGTTTTTTAATTATTTTTTACTTTGGGACCTCCAAAATAATATTGTCATGATATTAAGTTGGAGGGTGTACAGAAAAGCTGTTTTTTACTGCTTTTCTGTACACTTTCCCGGTGTCGGCAGAAATTAACACCTACCTTTTTGTAGGCACTAATTTCTGAAAGTAAAATGTGTGGCTTCGCTGCACATTTTACTTAGTGAATCGCGCGGGAATAACTAATAGGGCCATCAGCATGCATGTGCATGTTGCGGGCGCTATTAGTTTCGGGGGGGTGGACACACATTTTTGACGCGCTATTACCCCTTACTGAATAAGGGGTAAAGCTAGCGCATCGAAAACGCATGTCCAAACGCAGGTTAACAGTGCGCTCCGCTGGAGGCCACAGTCCCCGGTCTTCCTTGCGGCTGGAGCCGCTCCTCAGTCTGCCCTCTGTGGCTTGAGAGCTGCCGACAACGCTGGGCCTGTTCCTCAGCCCCACCCTGCTCTTTGGTGTTAGCAGCAGCATGGCCGCTGGCCATGGTGCTGCACAACTTCCTGCTCCCTGTTCCTAAGGTGCGGGCGCACCTCTTCACAAGATTTAAAGGGCCCGCGGCCGGATATGCCCCGGGCCCCACCTGATGATTATTTCCTGTCTCAGCCCTATAAAAGGGCTTCTCCATCACTTCTGCCTTGCCTTGCATTGGAGTTTCTTGCTCCTGGAAGTCTCGCCTTCCAGCACTCCGTCAGGTCTTTGTTCCTTGTTTTTCATTGGAGCTCCATGTCCTGTCTCGCCTGAGTCTTCGTTGTTTCCTGTGTCTTCATGGTTTCCTGATGTTCCATGTGTTCATGTTCCGAGGTTCCCAGTAGAGGCTTCCTGATGTTCCACTTCCTGATGTTCCAGACTTCCTCATGTTCCGAAGTTCCGCTCCTTCGCTTGTTCGAGTCCTCTTGACCCTCCAGCTCTGCTGGTTCTCCAGATGACACCTTGTTGGGGTAAATCCGTGTCGTCGGTTCCTGTCCTCGTCATTGGAGTCTCATCTCGGCTGGATTCCCTTCCTGTGCTTGTCCCGCTCTCTGCATGGTCCGTGACCAGCCTCTCCAGGTTGTGTAAGGTGCGCAGTGGACAGTGTGGACCATGACCAGCCCATTGGGTCCGCCCATGTCGGTGGGCTGTGTAGGGCGCCCTGAAAGACAGTGCCAATGTCTGAACCTTCCAAGCTCCTCATCTCGTCCAGAGTCTTCCAAGCTCCTTGTCCAAATCCAGAGTCTTCTTGTCAACATCTTGAGTCTTCTGTGTCACAAGGTCTCTGTCTGCCCTCATCCTCAGTCCGGTCTGCTGCTTCTTGCCGATATCCAGCGGCAGGTCTGAAAGGGCTGTGAACGGTCAGAGGACTGTTCACTAACCAACATAGTATTGTTGGCTTCCAGAAGCATGCAGGTCCGGCAGAGGGTCAGACTTTGTTTTCACCCATGCTGGGACATGCCTCGCCAACCCTCGGTGCTGTCTTGGATTCTTCTGGGGTCGTGCCGAGGTCCATGGGCACACAATCCCCTCAAATGGGATCGCTCTCCTAGCATTCCCTCACATAACAGTATGCAAGGCCATGTGACCGGTGAACCTGTTCCTGTGATGGACTTGCCTTGTTCCTGGAGTTTTGCTTCAGAGTCTTTGTCTTGAGTTATTCCTGGACTTGTATTTGGACCTAAAACTTTTTTGTTTCATGACTTCCTTCTTACGACCTGCAGGAGGCGCCTGCGTCCAGACATTTTTTCCACCTTTTTCCAGGTTGGGGTTTTTACGACCTGCAGGAGGCGCCTGCACCCCACCTGGTTTGCTGGTTCCAGTTGTTCCCACCCTGGGTCCCTCCCAGGTCTTTTCTGAAGTTTCTTGTGTTTTTTGTCTGGTTTCTTGTGCTTCTTGTGTGTTCCTATGCTCTTTGTTTTGTTTGTTTGCTTGTGTCTTGTTTGTGCTGTTTTCCCCTTGTTTGTGCTGTTTGCTGTTTTGTTTCTTTGTGATGTTCACTGTTCTGTTTCTTTGTGCTGTTCGGTTGTTTCTGCTGTTCACTGTTCTGTTTCTTTGTGCTGTTCGCTGTTCTGTTACTTTGTGCTGTTTTGCCTTCTTATTTGTGCTGTTTTGCCTTTGTTTCATGTCTGCAGATTCCTGTTTTGGTTTCGCTTCAGTCCCCGGAGTTACCAGCTTCCATTTTTGGACCCTTGATTTCCCCCTGTTCGGTATGGACTGATACCTTATACCCTCTAGCTGTTGTTATGAGGCTTGAGGAGGGGGTACTGTTGTGATTCTGGCCTCATGGGCAGCCTCTTACATTCTCTCTGCCTGCCCCGCAGTCCGGAGGCCGCAGTCCCTGGTTTTCCTTGCAGCTGGAGCCGCTCCTCAGTCTGCCCTCTGCGGCTTGAGAGCTGCCGACAACGCTGGGCCTGTTCCTCAGCCCGCCCTGCTCTTCGGCGTAAGCAGCAGCATGGCCGCTGGTCATGGTCCTGTACAACTTCCTGCTCCTAAGGCATGGGCTACGCCTCTTCACAAGATTTAAAGGGCCCGCGGCCAGATATGCCCCGGGCCCCACCTGATGATTATTTCCTGACTCAGCCCTATAAAAGAGCTTCTCCAACACTTCTGCCTTGCCTTGCATTGGAGTTTCCTGCTCCTGGAAGTCTCACCTTCCAGTGCTCCATCAGGTCTTCATTCCTTGTTCTTCGTTGGAGCTCCATGTCCTGTCTCGCCTGAGTCTTCGTTGCTTCCTGAGTCTTCGTTGCTGCCTGAGTCTTCGTTGCTTCCTGAGTCTTCGTGGTTTCCTGATGTTCCATGTCTTCATGTTCCGAGATTCCCAGTCCAGGCTTCCTTATGTTCCACTTCCTGATGTTCCACTTCCTGATGTTCCAGACTTCCTCATGTTCCGAAGTTCCACTCCTCCTTCGCTTGTTCGAGTCCTCTTGACCCTCCAGCACCACTGGTTCTCCATATGACTCCTTGTTGGGGTAAATCCTGTCATTGGTTCCTGTCCTTGGAGTCTCATCTCGGCTGGATTCCCTTCCTGCACTTGTCCCGCTCTCCGCGTGGTCCGTGACCAGCCTCTCCAGGTTGTGTAAGGTGCGCAGTGGGACAGGGTGGTCCGTGACCAGCCCATTGGGTCTGCCCATGTCGGTGGGCTGTGTAGGGCGTCTTGAGTCTTCTGTGTCACAAGGCCTCCATCTGCCCTCATCCTCAGTCCAGCCTGCTGCTTCTGGTATGGATCGAAAGGACAGCTGAGAGCTGGGAATATACCACTCAAGATGGTGTCTCAATACACATGGAGGTATTGTTCTCAAAAGTTTAAAAACTATGGTGATCAGCCTAAACCTACCGCTCCATTTAACAGGGAGCCAGTGTAAATCTTTCAAGACAGGGGTTATATGTTCTCTCCTTGACGTCCCAGAAATAACTCGAGCAGAAGCGTTCTGTTCTAACTGTAAGGTGTGCATCAGCCTATCAGGAAGACCAATATATAAAGAAGCACAATAGTCTAGGTGTCTAAGGACTAGGCTCTGAGCAATCATCCGGGAGTACATTGGAGGTAACAGCATTTCTAATGGTTGGACTAACTTAAGCTTATAAAAAAGCAGTTTCAATAACATGACAGATTTGTGTTTCATGGATAATTCGGAGTCTAAATAAACTCCCAAACTATTAATCTCTAATTGAATTGGCACCAATAAAGTTTTGGATAACCAAACTTCCTTCAACTTCATTAAGTTAGGCCCCTTTCATACCCCAAGAATCTGTGTCTTCTACATATTGTTAGGTTTTCTAGGTTTCGTGGACCCTTGGCCTGAGGTGGGGGTTGACGCTACCTGAGGGGTTGGGCCCCTACTGTGGGGAGGCGAGGCTGATTGGAAACAAAGTCTACAGGACCATGGCTGTGGCCCAGGAGAGAGGAGATGAAGAAGGACTGCCTGTGTCACAGCCACGTGATCGCAGGCGCCTGCATTGTAGCAATACTGTGGGGTGCCCCGAGGAGCGGGGACAGAGAAAGTCAGTTCAATGATATCGCAGTGCTGGGCAGGTCAGGAGAGAGGATATACCAGAGGAAGGATCTCCAATGCAGAAGCACGCAGGGCAGGCCCCGAGGAATGGGGAGCGCGGAGACAGGGTCTCTGGAATAGTAATGCTGAGGCTACCCCGAGGAGCGGGAAAGCATGGAGACAGGGTCTCTGGAGTAGTATTGCTGAGGCTACCATGAGGAGCGGGGAAGCATGGAGACAGGGTCTCTGGAATAATGACGCTGAGGCTACCCCGAGGAGCGGAGAAGCGTAGAGACAGGGTCTCTGGAATAGTAATGCTGAGGCTACCCCGAGGAGCGGGAAAGCATGGAGACAGGGTCTCTGGAGTAGTAATGCTGAGGCTACCATGAGGAGCGGGGAAGCATGGAGACAGGGTCTCTGGAATAATGACGCTGAGGCTACCCCGAGGAGCGGAGAAGTGTAGAGACAGGATCTCTGGAGTAGTAATGCTGAGGCTACCCCGAGGAGCAGGAAAGCATGGAGACAGGGTCTCTGGAGTAGTAATGCTGAGGCTACCCCGAGGAGCGGGGAAGCATGGAGACAGGGTCTCTGGAGTAGTAATGCTGAGGCTACCCCGAAGAGTGGGGAAGCGTAGAGACAGGATCTCTGGAGTAGTAATGCTGAGGCTACCCCGAGGAGCGGGAAAGCATGGAGACAAGATCTCTGGAGTAGTAATGCTGAGGCTACCCCGAAGAGTGGGGAAGCATGGAGATAGGGTCTCTGGAGTAGTAATGCTGAGGCTACCATGAGGAGCGAGGAAGCATGGAGACGGGATCTCTGGAATAGTAATGCTGAGGCTACCCCGAGGAGTGGGGAAGCATAGAGACAGGATCTCTGGAATAATGACGCTGAGGCTACCCCGAGGAGAGGGGAAGCATGGAGACAGGGTCTCTGGAGTAGTAATGCTGAGGCTATCCCGAGGAGTGGGGAAGCATGGAGACAGGATCTCTGGAATAATGACGCTGAGGCTACCCCGAGGAGCAGAGAAGCGTAGAGACAGGATCTCTGGTGTGGTTACGCTGGGGCTACCCCGAGGACCGGGGAAGCGTGGAGGCAGGATCTCTGGTGTGGTAACGCTGGGGCTACCCTGAGGAGCGGGGAAGCGTGGAGACAGGATCTCTGGTGTGGTAACGCTGGGGCTACCTCGAGGAGTGGGGAAGCGTGGAGGCAGGATCTCTGGTGTAGTAGTACAGAGGCTACCCCAAGGCTACCCCAGAGGATTTATGCGCGTAGGTGGGGTTACGTGTGCCGGGCATCTAAGTCCTGGGGCTTCGAAAAAGGGGCAGGGCCAGAGGCCTCCGGCACAGCGGCCATTTGCCGCTGTGTCCGAGGAGCGCGTGCTGGCAGGCTGCCAGTGCGCGCAACTTGAACCTGCCCGGAGGCAGGCGCAAGAGGTAAAATAATAGTTGGGGGGGATGGGGTTTAGGATAGGGCTAGGAGGTGAAGGTGAAATCGGAGTGGCCTGGGAGGGAACAGGTGAAGGCCGTGGGCGTCGGCATGCGCAGGATACACCTACCCCTATGTGTGTATATATACACACACGTATACATATACATACACAAAAAGAATTCCAAAAGAAAAGGAAGAACTAAAGTTCAATGTTCATAAATGTAGAAATTCATTATGAATATTAGGGATGTGAATCGTGTGATCGATCGTCTTAACGATCGATTTTGGCTGGGGGGGGAGGGATATCTGATCGTCATGTTTTTTATTTGTTAAAAATCGTTAAAAATCGTAAATCGGGGGAGGGCGGGAAAACCGGCACACCAAAACAACCCTAAAACCCACCCTGACCCTTTAAAACAAATCCCCCACCCTCCCGAACCCCCCCAAAATGTTTTAAATTACCTGGGGTCCAGTGGGGGGGTCCCGGCGTGATCTCCCGCGATCTCCCGCTCTCGGGCCATGGCTACGTTAATAGAAATGGCGCCGGTGGACCTTTGCCCTTACCATATGACAGGGCTACCTTTGCCCGCACTATGTCATACTATGACATAGTGAGGGCAAAGGTAGTGCCGGTGCCATTTTGGATATTGGCAATACGGCGCGAGTGCAGAAGGTCGCTCCCGGATCCCCGCTGGACTTTTGGCAAGTCTTGTGGGGGTCAGGAGGCCCCCCCAAGCTGGCCAAAAGTCCCTGGGGGTCCAGTGGGGGTCCGGGAGCGATCTCCTGCACTCATGACGTCGGGTGTCAGGAACCAAAATGGCGCCGGCGCTACCTTTGCCCTGTCATATGGTAAGGGCAAAGGTCCACCGGCGCCATTTCTATTAACGCAGCCGTGGCCCGAGAGCGGGAGGTCGCGCCGGGACCCCCCCCACTGGACCCCAGGTAATTTAAAACATTTTGGGGCTGAAACTTATTTCTTCCTGGCCTCGGGATCCCATCCCTGTTGGCCCTGTTCCTCTAGTACTCCCTTCTCCCAAGATTAAGATATTTCCCGATTTAGCTCTCTCAACACAATTACGGAGGAAAGCCTTTTTGGCTTTACGCCAAGAGGTAATTGATATGGGTTATACTTTTACCTTGAGATTTCCGTGTAAGTGTGTCTTGAAAAACCAGAATGATATATTCATTTTTTTTCTCGCCCGAACAACTTAAGGATTTTTTAGAACAGAGGAAAATCCCAGCCTCATCCCCAATTTTGAGTTAAGTTAATAAAGTAAATAAGTAAAGTAAGCAAGTTAATATGAGCCCTTTCTTAACAAGTTTCTTGTTGTAATATACTCCCCATGAGTTTCATCACTGTGCAATGACCCCTCATTTATGCTTAATACTAATGAGACTGGAAGTGGTTTAATGTTTTCTTTATTTGTAAGTCCACTTCATAGAAGTGAAAGTATAGAATGTCCTTTTTTTTTGTAACCACATCCAGATCATGTATTTCATATGCAAACTTTATTGAATTGTTTGTATTTTTATTTAAAATGAGAAATAAAAAAAAAATGCTTGTAAATCATAAGCCTATCAACTAGTAGCAGGAAAACCACAAGGTGTAACCAGGAACAAGAGGGGTATAAAAAGACCTCCTGTTCCCCAGTTAGCTCGTGCATACATTACTGACACCTGCTGGTGTTGGCTTTTTGTGCATCCATTTGCAAATGTTACAATAAAGACTCCGTTTCGCTGAATTTGTTCACTGTTTTCTCTTTCCCGCAAGGAAAAAGTGTGTTATATTTCCCACAGTACTAAATTTTTCTTTTTTAGTTTTGATGATATCCAGTAGAATTATGAGTGATAAAGTGCTTTTAAGCATAAAGGAGTGAATTCATGTTTGATTGTAAGCGTTTTTCCCAGCATTGCAACAGTGGTAACTATGTTATTTATTGACTATCCTATTTATACTGTATGCACCTCATTATCAGGCCGATACAGTGAGGAGCAGTAGGAAGAGCTGCGTTAGTGCCGGGCGCATGCGCGGTTGCTGCACGCACAGCCCAGCTCACCTACCGCTTGATACTGTATGTAAATAGCTTGCAAATGCAAGCTGCGTCCAAGAAGCATCCGTGAAGCGTTAGGCCCGCGCAACCCATTTTACTGTATAGAGCACTATACAGTATCCTGGGTGCGCTGGCCTAACGCTTCACGGACATGCTGGTATCTGTCATTTCAAATGACATTTGAAATGACAGGTACCAGGAAGTGGACGGTTCTCCTACGCTCGGGATTGCCAGTCCTCTCTCCCCTCCTCCCGAAGGCGCGTAAAGCAGCCTTGCTCCGGGAGGAGGGGAGGGGGGACTGGCAGTGTAAAGCAATGAAGCGACTTACTTTTCTTGCAGCCCCCCTCCGGAGACGGACATCGGCGAAGACGGACATCGCGAAGATGGACCGTGGCTCCCCTGCCTCCAGCTGCCCGCGAAGATGGATGCCTGCACGGGCGAAAGCGGCTCCTGTGCGTGCAATTGGGCCGCTCAAGACGTGACGTCACATGCCGTGATGCCAAACGATTTAATGATTTAATGCTGTCTCTGACCAAAGTCAAAGACACAATTCCAATATTATTTTTATCCTGTTTGCAAACCCAGCATCACTGGATTGAGCCCATCTCCCCCACTACCCATGCTCCTTTGCTGAACTGGTCTGGTAGGGCTGCATCTGTCCAGCTCAGCTTTGGACAAGGAAATCACTTAGAACTACTTCAAAAAGGGCATCCCTGAACCCTTGCCACTGTCAGCATTCACGCAATTTAATTTATCTGTTTAATTTGGGTTATATTTATTAATATTCTAAACTGAGTTTTATTTGTAAATTTGTATTTATATGATCTTATTGTTTCTTGATGGAATTTGTAATATTTTATATGTGACTTGTTATTAATGACCTGGAGAGGGGGACAGGTGCTTAAGAAATGAAATGAAATACATTTCTTTAACTTTTATCTCACAAGGTACGAAGAGAAACTTGGGGAAGTTGGATTAAATCAAATGAAACAGGAAAGAAGGGAAATGGCATGTACAAACTAATATCCAAGAAAATTCCAGAAATAAAAGTAAGCATTGCATACGTCCCCTCACCATATTTAAAACCCAACAGCCTTCATTTTTTATTCTTTGCAGATTTTATACACAAGGAAAATTCCCTTCAGACTGTAACAGTCCCCTGCAGCTTACTGCCGGGTCAGAGTTTGCAGGACCCTCTCTCCTGTTATCTTCTGACGTCATCAGTGTGCGCCGGACAGGAGAAGGAGCTGCGCTGTTTCTAGGGGAAGAACCAGGCAAGGAAGGAAAGAGACTCTCTCTCTCTCCTGCACCCTTCCAGCTGGAGCTCCCGCGGCACTGCGAGAGGCAGACAGCAACTCCCTAGCCACAGAAAGAGCTCTCGATTCATTTCTAATCCTGAAAGCAGCAACAGCAGAGGGGAAAATGCCTGCAGGAGCTTCTGCTCAGGTAGGAGATTGTCCCCAACTTCCTGCCCTCTCTGTACAAACACTGCTACAGCTTTCTAACCTGGGACACTGCAGAGTCAGCCCTGACTTTAATAGGACTCCGAGCAGATCTGGGGTACAGTGAGGGTCCTTTGTGACCTTTATAAGTAATGTGTAGGTTTGCGCGTGTGTGTAAATGGGAAATGTTTGTGTGTACATATATGGAGGTATGTGGGGAATTTGTGATGGGAGTGTTTGTGCATGTTTGGAGGAGTGTTCGTGTGGGTAGCCATGCGGATGTGCTTGAGAGTGCGAGTTGGGGATTGGGGTATTGATGTGATTAGGGAGAGTGAGGATGTGCAGGGGGGGGGGGGGTATATCTGGGTGTATTTGTCTTGGAGGTATGAGTGGGGGATACGGGGGGATTATGTTTTGATGTGAAGGATGTACGTAGCGGGATTGCAAAGGTGTGTGGAAGGGTTTTATTTGTAATGTATATGTAGTTGCAGAGAAGGTCGAACAACATGATAAAGGGGATGGAGTGGCTCCTCTAAGAGGAAAGGCTAAAGAGGTTAGGGCTTCTATTTAGAGAAAAGACAGCTGAGGGGAGGGGGGATATGATTAGTGGTATATAAAATCGTGCAAATGTGAATCAGTTATTTACTCTTTCAAAATATACAGAGTTCAATATTCAAAAGCTATTTAGATGGATAACTCACAAAATCCATTCTAGCCTGGATGCTAAGCTGAAATCTGTGGATGCTAAGCTGAAATCTGTGGTGGATAGAGTCTCATAGCTAGTCTCCATTGTTGGGGAGACAATGACCAGACTGAATGATTTTACTGATCATAAGAAGGCCTTGGAGAGACAAGATGATCTGGAAAACTGGAATCGGTGTAATAATATCAGACTCTTGGGGCTTCCCAAGAAGACTGATGGAGCTGATCCTGTGGCCTTTTTTTGCTCCCTGGCTTCTGACGCTGCTTAACCTTACCTTCAAGAATGGGAGGGTCAAAACAGACCGGACCCATAGATCCTTCTCTGGGGTGGTTCCACAATTGTGGAATAGTCTTCCATCAAGTTTGAGAGAAAAGGGGGATTTGTTAAGGTTTGGAAAGGCCTTAAAACCTTCCCTGATGACTGGTGACTCATAGGAGCCGATGTAATAATACCCATAGCAAAACAGGCGCTAGTTATGAGTGTGGGTTTTGATCACCACGTGCAGCTGAAGATGCTGCTTCTGTGGGATATAAAAAAAACATAAACTATGCAAATGATTTGCACGCAGAAATCCACTTACAATTGGAGAAATACACATACATGAACGCGATAAGGGCCTATGTAATAAGCAGCCGCATCCGCGCTCAAAACTCGCACTGATAATCCGTGCATAAAAGCGAGCGAGCGAATGGGTCTCCCTATTAAGAGAAAGTATGACCCTGGGAAGTATTTTTACTATTTCAAATAACTGTGCTGCAGAAAGCATGGCAAATATTTTCATGGATGCTAATTCACACTGGCATAGCAGCGAGATAAGTGCTCAGTTGGGCAAATCACAAATCTGGTCACTCAGACATTGAGAAAAGCGCCTAGGGAAGCACCTACCTGAGCTGGCCGTTCCAACGCCGAGAGAAAAGTCCCTAACGACGCTGGTCGTTTGGTCGCCTAGAAAAGCACCTAGCTAAGCTGGCCACTCGGACACTGCTTTAGGCGCTCAGCTAGATGGTTTTCAGGATGCTCGGACGCCAAAAAAGGTCCCCCCCCCCCCCCCCCCGAGTCAGTGCTGACACTTAACTGTGCCCTGACCATGGCGGTAAAAAAAAACCCCGCACTAGCATTAGCGTGGCTCCCTCTTATGCAATGCTCTACCCTGCAAGGTTGAGGGCTGCCATTCAGACAGGAACCTGATCTTTGAGTCATGGAAATGAAGTGCAGGCGTTCTTGCAGCAGGACAGGAAGCCCCCCCCATTGAATTTCCAGCTGTTTCTTGTCATTTTATTTATTTGTTTGTTTATTTTAATTTTTACTGTCAGGGTGGGTATTTGAGATAGCATTGCCCGTATGTTACCATTCTTACTAGCAAAGCAGGGCGGCTTAATGTGAGGGGTGAGGGGTGGAGTGGGGCAGGGTTCAGAATGGGGGAGGGGAGGGGGCTGGGGGGAGGTCTTCCTTTTGTTGTTTTCTTGTTAGCATTGGCACAGGCAAGGATAAGCTTGGGAAGGCTTCCTAGTGGCGATTCTGCAGGAGATGGGGGGGGGAGAGGGGGGTTTGCGCCAAAAATGAGAGAGCTCCCGGTGTATCCCGGTGTTGCTTGTTGCTGCACCGTCTGCCCTGCAGCGCTGGAGTGAGATCAGCATGCGATGTGGCAAGAAGTTCGGGTTCGTTGTGTCTCGAGGCTGTGACTTGGACAATTATTAGTTGCTAAAGATCTTGAGCTACCTGGGACTGGTGCCGGACATTTGCAGCTGTTCTGTCTGTAGGTGGTTGGGGTAGGGGATCTGGTCCGGGGAATTGGGTTATGTTAGCGGCAATTGGGTGGGGGTGGGGGGTAGGATTTTTTTGGGTTGGGTTGACTAGAGCAGGGGCTCCCAAGCTTATTTGTTTCATGGCACAGGGGTCACTTTGTTGTGGCACCCCAAACCACTTCCCCATCATCACTTTCTCTTTTCTTCCCTCTTCCCTCTCCCTTGGCATCATCATCACCCCCTTTCCCATCATCTCTTCCCCCTCCCTCATAACATCACCTTCCCTCTCCCTCATTCCCTGGCATCAACATCACCTTCTCTCTCCACCTCCTCACCCCTGGCATCATCATCATCATCACCACCTTCACTTATACCCCTCTCTCCCACTCCCTGGCATCATTTTACTTTCCCTCTCCTACCACCTCTTCCCCCACCCTTGCATAATCATCGTCCCCTTTCCCCCTGACATCATCTCCTTCACCCCTTGGTAACATCACCTTCCCTCTCCCTTCACCCTCCATCATCATCACCTTCCCTCTCCCTCTTCCCCTCTGTCATTATGATCACCTTTCCTTTCCTTCCATCCCTCTCCCTTATCCCCAGGTAATCATCATCATCTTCCACCACCCCCTCACATCGTCATCACCTTCCCTCTTCCTCCACCTCTCTCCCTCACCCCCCCCCCCCCCCCCGCATTATCAATTTCCCTCTCTCTCTCCATCCCCTGGTATCATAGCTTTCTCTTCCCTCTCCCTCCACTCCCCATGCCAATCACCTTCTGTTTCCTTTCCCTTCAACCCTGGCATCACTTGCACTCTCTCTCTCTCTCTCATTTCCTGGCATCATCACTTTCCCCCTTTACTAGTCTCCTCCACTGACATCATCAATCTTCTGTTTCCCCCACACCCTGGCATTACCTTCCCTCAGTTTCACTCCCTGGCATCACCATCACCTTCCCTGTACTTCCACCTTTCCTCTCCACCCCCATGAATCATCATCATCTTCCCTCCACCCTCCTCTCCCTGGCATCATCACCTTCCCTTCTCTCTCTCCTCCCACACCCTGTGGCACATTCGCCTCTCCCTTTCCCCACGCCACCCCCGATCCCTGAACAGCAAACCTCTGGGAGGAGGCTTCCTAAGAGCTGCTGCTGCTTCCTCCTGTGCCAGCCTCCCCACCCCTGCAATCTGAACTGCAGGCAGGGGCCAGCAGGTCTCACAGTCCTACAGAGGCCCCAGCAGTTTCTGATGCACCGGAGAGAGCCGGCAGAGGGGGAAGCGGGAGCAGCTGTTCGGGACCCAAAACTGTAGTTGCAGTGCCCGTCTGTATTTTAAAAAATCTCTAGTAAAAGAGAGCTTGCATGGAGATCAGCCTTGCAATGATTTGTGTGCCCTCGATGACTCAGACTTAATGCCTATAAATATTTTACAGACGGTAACAAACAGTGTGTATCCTACAGAAGGAAAGCACTGCCGCTTGAGCTGGCTACTGTCTAATCCTTTTATGACCTTTTCTTCAGCTCTAAATTCTGCCCTCTGCCCTACCCAGCTGCCAAAGCCAAATTGGTGCTTGACTTGGACGTTGCCTTCATCTTATGATCTGTATCATGAATGTCGGTATAGAAAAGAGTTAAATAAATAAAATCTTGAGTTTGGAATAAAGTAAAGTCACTGTCGATCCGTGCAGTGCCCACTAGCTAAGACTGATTAAAAGAAAAAATGCTTCCACACGATTGGACCTGCTTTGTGCATGATCCTTTGTACTCCCTTGTTAGGAAGTGACGTCACTGGCTGATAAGCAGCAGCCCTGTGCAGTGTGCTAGGAGGCAGAGCAAATGCCATCAGCAGCAAAGCTCCTGCAGTTTTGTGTGTCCCATTGATTTTAAAGGCAAATCAATACAAACGCAAAGAAAAGTATTTTTTTCAGTGCTTTCTGGGGCACTGGCCATTCGTATTCATTTCCCAAAATCCAAACCAAAAAAACACTGATTCAGTTTGGCTTTCTTATTTGTTTTAAGTGAATGTGAGTGTGACTTGTGGGAATTTGTGGAGTGTGTGCTTTGTGTATGACTTTGAAGGTGTGGGAGGATTCGGAGGTGGCACTGAAGGATTTCTTTTCTAGAGGCTCAGTTCTCTGAAGATAATGACTTTTTTTTCTGGCTTTCAGTTTTATCTAAGATATTCACCTTTTATTCCTTTAGTGAATTTCCGTCCCTGATGTAGACATTGGTCCCATTTATATAATTCTTTCTAATATTCCATATGTTTGAAAGCATTAAAATAAAATATCTAGATATACCTGCAAGGTTGGAAAACTACTTAATTTTTATAATGTAAAATATATTTACATATTAAAAGTAAATTGTATGCAAATTCATGCAAGCGTGCTCCAGAATTAAATAATCTTTATCACAGAATTAATGAACTCAAAGCAGAGCTCACCCCATGCCACTGCAGGAAACAGGGGGTCTCTGTTCACTCCCTGTGACTTACAAACACAAGGAAAACTCTCTCCTTGCCCTGCTGAGCCCCAGTGCTGGGAGTTCTCCTGATGGACGAGATGTAGAAGGTGCTGAGCGTGGAAGGGTTTGTGTTTCAGGTCCCAGTAACCTTCGAGGACATCGCTGTCTATTTCTCCCAGGAGGAGTGGGAGGTTTTAGAAGAACAGCAGAAGCAGCTTTACAAGGAAGTAATGATGGAGAATTATCAGACCCTGATCTCACTGGGTAAGGAAACATTTTACATTCTGAGTCTGAAGGTATCCTGGTGTGAGCTGGTAAAAAGTGAGAAATTGAGCAAATGCTGCATTGATCCCTTTCCGTGGCATGCAGTCAGGGCCTTCAAGGGATTCAGTGAATCCCCAACCTGGAAGCAAGGTTCCACCTTCCACCCCATGTGAAAAGCAGGCCAGTGTGGGATCAGGACGAGACCTCATTGAACTCAGAGCTAGGTCCTGCGTCCATGGGAATCCAAGAGCAGGTAGTAGAAGGATAACAGGGTGATGCAATAACTTGCACGTATAAAGCATGCGTCCAAAGTGGACGCAAGGTTTTTGAACGCACGCACATCCACCTCTCCTGGGTGCTAGATGCAATACGCAAATGAGCCGCCATGCTAAAAGGGACACGCAGTGGACAATTTGTGTGTCCCTAGTGCTTTGCATTGGGCACACAGAATAAGTAGCTGTGCATCCACAACACCTTGCTAGAGCTCCCCCCCCCCCCAGCAGGGCTGTTCCTGATTGGTCCTTTCACTGACATGTGACGATGAGTGGACCCATCAGCAATTAATATTAAGTGCCCCTTAGTGCAGGTTACTAAAATGGACGCTCAATTTATGAGCGTCCGTTCTATCCCGCAGCAGCTAATTTACTAGCACAATACGCACGCACAATGTACACGGCCCTGAGCGTGTATATTGTGGGCCCTGAAACTTTTTTTTATCTCAAGACTTTTTTTTTTGCATGGTACTGCTTTCTGTGGTTCTTAGTATTGCGTCGATACTAAATAGGAATCACAGAAAAGCAATTTTTTTGTTTTTAAGTTGAGCCCTTGGCACACGGGAAGCCTTTATACTTGTTCCGGGCAGATGTAAAATTTGACAGGTTAAAAGGTGCGCCTTGGGCGTATGGGGATTTTTTTTTGCATCGCGGGGTAATAGCCAATAGCCTCATCCACATGGAATTTACATGCGATGAGTGCTAGCGCGAGTTTGGACGTGCTGAACCCCTGATTGCATTGGGGTTTAGGGAGACGTCCAAAATTGAGTCCAAGCACTCATTAACCTGTGCACCAGGCTCAGCGCACGGTATTGCATCGGCCTATAAGTGTGCTATGCTGCTGTTTCTTTTAAGATCACAGTGCTGGCATTTGAGTTGAGCTGAGAAAGTTCAGTGAGCAGTGAGTGACAGAGTATGAGAGGGGGCTGTAGAACAAAACTGCTGGGGTTTGGGGGGGCTGGGAGAGGAAAGGGGGTTGGAGAGCAAGAAAACTGAGGACTCAGCGGTCTGGGTGAGAAAGGGGGCTAAGAAGCATGACTGCTGCATCTGGATGGGGAGAAGTGGTTTGGGAGCAAGACTGCTGTATGTGTATGAGAGCCAGAGAGCCTGTGTGTGTGTGTGTGAGAGAGAGTGCCAGGGTACCTGTGTCCGAGACAAGGGGGGCTGGATGTGTGTGAGCACTTATGTGTGTGAGAGAGAAAGTGAGGATGTGTGTATGTATGTGAGAGCATGTGCATGAGAGAGAGAGTATATGTGTGTGAGAGCATGTGCATGAGAGAGAAAGAGAGGATGTGTGTGTGTGTGAGCATGTGCATGAGAGAGAAAGAGAGGATGTGTGTATGTATGTGAGAGCATGTGCATGAGAGAGAAAGAGAGGATGTGTGTGTATATGTGTGCGTGAGCATGTGCATGAGAGAGAGAGAGGATGTGTGTGTATATGTGTGTGTGTGAGCATGTGCATGAGAGAGAAAGAGAGGATGTGTGTATGTATGTGAGAGCATGTGCATGAGAGAGAAAGAGAGGATGTATGTGTGTTTGTGTGAGCATGAGAGAGAGTATAAAGTTTTTGTGGCCCCCTTCCCCTAATCCTCGACAATCTCAGGATGACTGGGAATCAAAAAATCCCAGCTATAGAGAGTGGGGGATTTTCCGAATCCTTATGAGTTCATTATTGGATGATATTTGATGTATTTGCTGTTTTGAAATATTATATTGGAGTTTTGTTTAAATGTAAAAACATTTTTAGGCTTAATTATTGGACTGTATTGAAATATGTATTCTTTTTATTAGTATGGCTTTACTGTTTTATTTTTCTTGATTTTGTTTGTTGGTCTTTCTGTGTTCTTTGTGTGACAAAGGGGGGTGGGGGGATTCTGCTATAGTATAGTTTCTGAGTAGGGGGTCTGTAGCATTTCAGCTTGCTCTATCTTCAGTAGGAGGTGTATTGGTCTTCTAGGGCAAATTACAGTACTTGCGGTGTTGCTCATTCCTGGATAGGGATGTTGCTGTTTGAGTCCTGGAGTTAGTGTTTTATTTTAATACAGCAAATTTGTTCCTTGGGGTAAAATGTGTTCTTGGCAGGCTGTGATATCTTTTATTGGACCATATGAGTATTATTCAAAGATACTGTATGTGAGCTATTCACTGTAGGATCCTTCTTTAGATGTGAATGTCTCTGATCTGATATCTGAAGAAGGGACCTAGGTAGTTTTAAAAGCTTTTGTTCAATATTTTTAGTTACAGTACATGTGTGTATATATATATACACATATATATATATATATACACACACACACACATGTACTGTAACTAAAAATATTGAACAAAAGCTTTTAAAACTACCTAGGTCCCTTCTTCAGATATCAGATCAGAGACATTCACATCTAAAGAAGGATCCTACAGTGAATAGCTCACATACAGTATCTTTGAATAATACTCATATGGTCCAATAAAAGATATATATATATATATATTTGTTTGTTTGGAAAATGTATTCCAGCTACTAAGCAGGAGGATTCGATAAATGCAAAAAAGGGGTGATATAAAGAGGGGGTGGATGCTGGGGGGGGAAGGGGGAGATGAAAACATGTTGAGGCAAGTGAATGTGTGCGTGTGGAGGGGGAAACACAAGAAGAGGAAGTGAATGCAATATACTCCCCCCCCCCATGAAATTAGCAATGGAAACCTGGGCTGTCTGAGGTGATGAGAGAATCAGAATATGGGGGTGCACAAGAATCGTGTGGAGATGCGCGTGTGGGGGAGGGGTGCAGTGTCACAGTACACGGAGGAGGAGGAGTGCGAAAGAGCTGGTGGTATTGAAGTGGAAGAAAGAGCCGAGAAGGGGAGGGTCTGTGTGAAAGAAAGCCAGAAGTGGTGATGCAGGTGAAGAGGGTCAGAGAAGGGATAGGGTGAGGTGGGCAGATGTGATGGGGGGTGTGTGAGTGAGTGAGAGAGAGCCACAGGTGGTGAAGGGGGAGGAGACAGAGGTGTGATGGATCATGGGGGTGGGAAAGCTTGGTGTGTGAGAGCAATAAGGGGTGATGGAGAAGCAAATAGAATAGAAAGCTGGAAAGGATATGGGGGGGGGGGAGCGAGTAAGCAAGGGGGTGAGAGTGAATCAGAGAGAAAGGTAATGGTGAGAGATGGTGGGAGGAAAACGTAGCATGAGTTTAGAGATTTTGTTGTCGAAGAATTGGACAAGGTTGTCACATTTAGTGGCAACCTCAGGACTGGTGGGGGTGGGAGATTTTGTGATGTTAGAGACATATGAGAACGGGGCTTTGGCGTTGAATTGTGGATTCTAAGGGCATGGAAGTCTCGTTTTGTTTTGAGGATGGTTCGATAGAAGTGTAGGGATGATTTGTATGTTGCAAGGTGAGTGGGACAGGGGTCTTTGCGCCATTTCTTTTTAATGCCTCTCAGGTCGTGTTTGAGTTTTTTGAGTTCAGGCGACTACCATGGTTTTTTTTTGTGTTGTTAGCGGGGTTAAGGACGTTGGTGGTTAGGGGGCAGATGGTGTCTGCAATGTTGCTGGTGAGCTCGTTCCAGGAACTGAGAGCAGATTCAGTGTCAGTGAGATCAATTTTCTCTAGGGTGTTAGTGAGGAAGGCGATTAGATCGTCTCCATTGCATGATTTTCTGAATTGGATGGTATTTTTATTTGTGTGGTAGGGCGTGGGTTCTTTCTTTATAGATAAGATAGTTTTGATGAGTGAGTGGTCGGACCAAGGGACAGGGGTGCAGAGGGTGTGTCGGTGGGTAGGATGTGAGAGTTTAAGAATATTAAATCTAAGGTGTGACCTGCTCTGTGCATAGGGGCGGTAATGATTTGCTTGAAACCCATAGCGTTAAGGGAAGATAGGACGGCATTGCAGGTGGGGGAGAGGGGGATGGAGTCAATGTGGAGGTTAAAGGCGCCGAGGATGATAGCTGGACTATCATTTTCTATGTTTTCGGTGATAAATTCGATGAGGGGGAAGGGGTTATTTTCAAGGAGGGGCGTAGATAAGGCATACTTGAGGTGGTGGTGATTTGAAGAGTCCAATTTCAAGTTTGGGAGCAGAGATGATAGGCTGAGAAGTAAGTTTCAGATGTTTCTTAGTTGCGCGTAGGAGGCTTCCTTCTCTCTTTTTTTTTTTTAGGCCTGGGAATAGAGAAGATATCATAAATGTGCGTGGGGAGCTGGTTTAAAAGGACTGTGTCTGTTTCTTTGAGCCAGGTTCCCGTTACTGCGCAGATGTGGGGATTGGGGTCGCATAGAATGTCATTGAGTATAGGTGTCTTTTTGACTATGGATCGCGAGTTGAAGAGCAGGAGGGAGAAGGCTGTGAGTCTGAGAAATTGCGTCAGGGGGGATAACCTGATGGGCAGTAGGGTTCTTGTGAGGGGGGGGAAGGGGAAGTTATGAAGGGTTTCGTGAGTTTGGGGGTATGCTGTTTGAGGATGGGAATGGGGCGCGCTAGCATATTGACTGCAAGGATGGGGGGAGGAGCACCCAAAGGAGAAGGGTAAGTAGTAGAAAGGAGATAATAAGGGAAGGGATGAGATTGCGGAGCGCTAAGGTCGGTGAAGAGGGGCACGCAAAGGGGCAGGCTCCTAAATCTCGCTCCTATGGCGTGGGACGCTAAGCGCGGAGAGCCTGTGGCCTTTTCTAGTGGCTGGCAGTGGGGCTTGATCGCAGGGTAGGGAGTCGTGTCAATCGCGGGTCAGATGGCGCGAAAAGACCGGAGGCCCTTGACCCCGACGGGTGCGCGCCGAATGCGCAGGGCTCGAGGCACAGCCGAGGCGAGAGCTGAGGGGTGGTGACCTGGAGAGGGGGCCGATCCGGAGTGGCTTTTGAGAGAGCGCTGTCCCTCGAAGCTATTCAGATGAGCTGGAAACTGGTGAGGACTTGGAGGCTGAGGGGTGGCAGCACAAAGGGGCACACTAAGGGGCAGGCTCCTTAGTCGCGCGGCGCCTGCGGCTCACCCGGGGCTGAAGAAAAGGTCCCTCCTCGCTTCTCTGACGTCGGTGGGGGGGAGGGGGGAGGCGGAGACGGTCACGGCGGGCAGTGTTCGGTCGCGTCCGTGGGGCGGGCCTAGGAGGCGGCAAGGTAAGGCAGGGGCCTGGTGCGGGGCTCCGGCGAGGAGGGCGCGAGGGAAATGGCGCCTGCGGCTCACCCGGGGCTGAAGTGAAGCAGAGAAATGAAAGAAAGATAGATGGGGGGGAGTGGAGGGGGGTGAAGAGATGAAGGCGGGAGATGGATAAAGAGAGAGAAAAGTGACATGGGAAGAGGAGTAAGGAGCTAGATGAGGACATCAGGAAGAGACAGAGAGCAATGCCACAGAAACCCCACTCAGAGAGCAATGGTAGAAAAAAAAGTATTTTTATTTCAGTCCAGTGACTGAAACGCATAATGCAGAGATCAAGCAGTCGTAGGGCTCCTGGAGCAAACCAGATTCTCTGCAGATATCCAAAAATGCTATACATGAGCTATGAATAATGTCTCTGATGTGACACCTGAAGAAGGGACCTCTGTGGTTTTCCAAAGCTCATGTACAATGGTTTTACGCTAACCCAGTAAAATGTTTCGGAATCTGCCTAAACTCTTATAATTGAAATGTCATTTTCAGTGTTTAGATAGAGACAGGGACTTTCATTTTCAGCTGAACCCTGTAAATTCCCCAGATATTTCCACGAGGAGAAAATCTGGTTTAAACTTGTTTTTCGCTCTGATTTTAAGTGACTGTGCAGTCCTGCTCTGGCGGATGCCTCCGGCCCAGCCATTTTCCCCCCGAGTGTAGGGGCTGGAGCTTGGGGCCTTACAGTCCCCCACCCGAGCCCAGACGCGCAGCAGCGCCTCTCGCCAGAAGACGTTTCTGACAGGGGGAGGAGCCTGGAGTCACCGCAGCCGGCGAGAATGAATAACGTTCATGGGGAAGGGAGATAATGGGGGTGGGGAGAGTTTTTGGGGAGGATTCTTGGGGGCAGAGGAAGGAGATTTTTGAAAAGAAGGGAGACAGTGAAAGAGCGGAAGGAGAGTGGGAGAAAAAGGGGACATGCAGGGGGCGGGAGGGTGAAGGGATCAGGGTCACCTGAAGAATCAGTCGAGGAGAGGATTATATAGGCAGGTTGGGAGGGAATGGGACAGTGGGAGGTTTCTGTCCACTAAAAAAAGTTCCAATATTCTTCTGGGAAAAAAAAAAAAAAGACGTTTTTCCACCGATTTTTGTCAAAATAAACACTGATAAATTAGTGGGGAAAATTTTTGAAAAATAAAAACCCATACCCCCACCCTCCCTCCCCTCACCCTTTCCCTATACCCCCGCCCACCTCTCACCCCTCCGCCACCTTCCTACCGTGCTCCACTGTAACCCCAGTTAAAACTTACAACCTATATGTCGAAATCAAGACACCGTTATTACCTGCTGTAACTGCTGTAAATAAGCTAATATTTTATATATATGTGTTTAATTGTTTAATAAGTTATCAATATAATCCACCATAACTGCTGTAATTAAGCTTTAATATATATCATTATATAATCTATTTATTCCTCATTAACTGCTGTAAAAATCAACCATGTTCTAACCTCATTAAGCAACCTATCCTGTAAATACTGATACGTTCTTTGTACCTTTCTCAGCTGCTGTCTTTCCTCCTTTACCTCACTCCCCCACTCCCTGTTTTTTGTAATTTCCTCCTTTCTCAAGTTTATTGTAAACCGGCGTGATGTGCTTGCACAAACACCGGTATATTAAAAGCTGTTAAATAAATAAATAAAATGAAGGTCCCTAGATACACAAGCATAAACTACCCTCAGTTTACACTTCTAGCGCTTCTAAGTGTTAAATAAAGTGTAAATCATTTGAATGTAGGGAAACGTTTGCAGTTTACTTTTCTTTTACCCTAGTTAGTGACTAAGAAATGCAGCAGAGAGGGAATATTCTGATATTAGTTTTGTGGAAGAATTTTGGAACAGAGCAGGTAGTTTTGTGTTTTGTTTATTTTAATTTGTTTGTATGTTAGGCAGACAGGTTTCTCGCCGAATGGAGAGAGCCAACGGGAATTATCTTCAATGTAAGGTGCTCTACAAGGAGAAGAAATTGTGAGCTCACTGTCATCCTATCAGAGCTACACACAGTGTCAATCTGATTATACATTTTGATCAAGTGCAATATTTCCTCGGAGTTTTCATAAACTGAAGTAGTAAATATCAGTTACTTGCTTGTATTTCGCTGCATAAGATGCCTACATAGGTTTTGTTCAGTAACAGGGAAGAACCTGAAAGATATAAAAATGTACCCGAGCAATTTGAGAAAAAGAATTATGATCCAGGGTTGTCTCTTAAGGCGTCTGTATCGCTGCAAAATGTGAAGGCCATGGATCTGACATTACAATACTAAACAGTGTTTAACGTTAATGGAGGATAAAGTTTATTAATTCCAGGATAAGGATGAGGATTTTATTAAGGATTTTGGGTTTATGCAGAACAAATTGGAGTCCTTGGGGGAAAATAACCTTAACAGGAAGGAATTAACTTTTTTTTTAAACTTTCCTGTCCATTTCAGTTTTGGACATGTTTTAAAAAAAAAAATGCTACCTCTCTTTTAAAGGTTCCATGTAAATTCTTCCTCTCCACCCCCAGGACACAATACAAAAGAAAGACTGGAGGTCAGCCTCCCTCTTCCCAGACCCCCCTGTCCTGGAGGCCCACCAGCCAGTCGGGTTTTCAGGATAGCCACAACGAATATGCATGAGAGAATTTGCATGCACTGCCTCCATGACATGCACATTTTCTCTCATGCATATTCATTGTGGCTATCCTGAAAACCCGACTGGGTGGTGAGCCCCCAGGACAGGGTTGGAGACCACTGTGCTACAGGACTCAACGGCAGAATCTAGTGCGGATCAGTGGAGTGGAGGAGTAAGCCTGGTGGTTAGAGCAGCGGGCTACAGACCAGGTTTCAAATCCCACTGCCGCTCCTTGTGATCTCGGGCAAGTCACTTTACCCCTCTGTTGCCTCAGGGCCACGCGCGTAAATAACAGGGGGATACGCCTGTGGCCGGGCCTTGTGCGCTCTGCGTGCATTTTCGGAAATGCCAGGGAGCAGGCCCGGGACGGCGTCGAATGGCCAGCGCACGTAACTTACTTCTGCTCATCAGAGCAGGTAAGCGACAGAACAAAAACAAGATAGGGTGGGTAGGTAGGGGTCGGGGAGGAAGGTGTTAGGTAGGGGGTTAGGGAAGTTCCCTTAAGTGGAACGGACTGGGAGGGAACTGGAAAAAAGGCCGATTGTGTCGGCGCGCGTAATTTGAACATTCCACCCCACCCCCACCCCGCACGGACATCAGATTTTATAACGTGCGCGCGCCGGTCTTAAAATCGACCCCTTAGATTGTAAACCCTCTGGGATTAGGGAAATGCCTACAGTAGTTGAATGTAATCTGCTTTGAAGTGCCGAAACGAAGAATATATTAAATAAATAAATAAAAACCTGAAAACTGCTACTATGAATTTTGCATGTGCTTTGGATCCCAATAGGACTGGGAGGGTAGAAAGAGGTATTGGATTTGGACGCCAACCAACATGGGCCCTCACTTGTGCTCTGAGGTCCTGATACATAGACATAAGGGGAGAAAGCAGAGCACGTTGAGCAGCCCCGTCTGAATTTTCAAGAAAGCTCATTGCCCAGTAAAAGAGAAACATGGGGCTAATCTGCGCAGCATGGCAGATACTACCATACGAGCTTGGCAGGCTGGATGGAGCGTCATGGCTATGTTAGGATACTGAAATTGTTCTTCAAAATTAAAAAAAAAAGTGCTGTTAATGAGTTAGGATCTTTCCTGATGTTTCTAGAGAAAAGAAGGAAGCAGTTTCTTATGCTAAAACCCAAAGGTTCTGATTTTAAAAAGCAGTTACAGGCGAAAAACTAGGTTTTGCTCGAGTAAGTGGGCTTTTGAAAATTGCTACACTATGTGCCATTGTGTACCAAGTGCCAGTGCACTTTACCTGTGTAAATGGCTTTTGAAAATTGCTACTATAGTAGTTACATTTACATGTGTAAATCCTTTTGAAAATTCATGGGAAAGTATTTTCTTTGCCTAGCCAAGTGTCAGGATATTAGACATACATATATATTTTGTGCCCTCTTACTAAACAGCCTTTCTTGACAGCAGACACCAAAGTAGATAGCTCAACCTGGAACTTGCGGAATATAGAAGATGCTAAATAAGCACTTGATGTTTAGATCTCACCACCGATTATATTTGCTTTTTTGCCATGCTGGTAATTGCTTCTGATTTCTGTCAATGTTTTCTTTCATTTTGATCTCATCTCCCCTCTACATTGTGGACGTTTAGAATTTCGAGATGTAAGTCATGGTTTATATTTTCTGGGTACTTCATGGACTTTCTTGTGTCTCTCTTTCTGTAATTTAAGAATAATAAATGAATAAATATAAAATAAAAAAAAAAGGTTTGTGTATTAGAAGAAGAAATCACTAAGCCATTACTCATCTGAAGTTGCAGAATTGCTAAAATTCCTTTGTAAACCTACAAAATAAATGAGAGAAACAAAAATCAGGGTGAGCACTTCCCCTTCCCTGTCTTCTTCATTGGGGTCCTGCATAAGCGACCCGGTGCCCTTAGGTTCAGCGGATGAAAATTTTAAAAGAACTTGTAGGAAAGAAAACCACATAATTGCAATGCTGTCTGTTAAAAATATTGAAAAATGAACTGTTAAAGCATTTAAGGTTATACTTTACCTGCAAAATGTGATAAATCGAAAGCTGCAGGTTGTTAATGTAAAAGCTGCAAGAGGCATAACATGTCTAATTATATTAAGTGGCCTGCTTATTTAAGCAGAGTTTTGTAAAATCCTAGCTCCGTCGACCTGAGTGGGGGGGGGGGGGGGGTAATGCCATCATTCGTCTCACCCTCTCTACCTGGGTAGGTTCTAGTTTTCAAACATTAATTAGTACAGAGTGGAAAGGGGAGATTGTGGGGTGTGGTGGGACACCCCACCCCTTTTTGTGTGAGCCACTGTTGGGGGTGTGCGGTTAATATCAGCAGTGCCATCACAGAAACCCCGAATCACCGTGCAGCCGGTAACCCTTCTCGCCCCATAGTTCTCTTACATTATGATTTTGAATTAAAAGTAAGTCAATGCTATTTGTCAAACTGAATTTTATCCCGACTGCCTTAGGATTTTGTGTGAGGGGATTGATTGATAATTGTAATTAATTAATTAAATAAATTTGGAAATAGGTTTGGAGGGTTTTTTTTGGCCTTTATCCTGCACAAGGAAAAGGGAGCTTGGCATACCGGTAACAGTCTAAAAAAACCCAAACCCTGAGAATTATGAAATTTCAGGTTATATGCAACAGCATGTTAGTCAGTGTTACCTCAGACTCCCCATCACTCCTGTTTCCAACACAAAACATTAAACCTACACTTATCAACTACACTTAAAAACCCCACATTCTCTAGTATTAATATGAAAGATTGCATTAAACATAAATGTACTTACCAGCGTGGGTTGGAATACCTGCCTGGCTGCTTCTTAGAATTCCCAGTAGTGGGACCAGAGATGCAACCGTGAAAGAGCAGGTAGAGCTGAGTTATCTATTCCCAGGTATAAATATTGAACAACACACACATCTCTCTTAGTGGAAAGGAAATTCTGACACCAGATACCCTAATATGAGTCTCAGGAGTAACATTAGATGATATTTATTCATACAAATGATGTTGAAAGCAGAGAACAGCCTCCCAGTAACAGATCAGCATTGAGGAGCCTTTGTTGTAAAGAAGTGAAGGGAAACCCAGAGATCAATTGAGGGTGTGTGGCACAGCATACAAATCAAATTTGTAAGACTAGATGGGCCTTGCAGTCCTTATCTGCCATCCGTTTCTGTGAATTTCAGCTACCATCATGTAATGAATGAAACCAAATGACAGAAACAGATCTAGTACACGAGCAGAAGGGTGAGGGAGAGAGGAAATAGATTTAAGTGGGGGCCTTGTCCCTGTTACCCAGTTGATAAATAAAGGGATTATGGAGTTCAGTGAGTGGCAGCCAGTATCAGAAGATCAGGAGACAGGAGCTGTCTTCTGTATTGTGGGGCAAGCTCATGGCTGTCATTGGGGTGGGTGAACAGTGGTGAGCACCCCAGGCCCCCACACGTAGGGGGACCCCACTCTGCCATACTAGCCCCATCCACAGCAGTATAATTTGATTTCCGCATGTTCCTTTGCTGCTGAGTCACCCTTGATAAGCTGAGATGTATTTTATCTTTGATGTATACTTCTGTCGCTCTGTAAGGGACTCTTCTATTTATGAGCATTGTAGGAAAACCCAAGCCTTCTGTGGGTGAATCTTCCTGCCCAAACTGGATCTGGAAGAGCTAAGATAGGAACAGTCTAGCTAGGTCTCATCTGCCAGCTGTGTGAGCAGTTTCATGGATGCTTACAATCCAAACAGACCCTCTGCCAGGGTGTCTGTGGAGAGGAAAGTGGCAACTTCTCACTGCCTCCTGTCTGCTGTCTTCTGTTACAGATCAACAAGAGAGAGAACTAGCAACAGTCAGTTTTCTTGTTTCCAGATGTCACCTCCATGTTTTCTAAATTTTCTGTCGATAAGCAGGCAGAATTAGCTTCACATGTGGGGTGATGTCACCTGGTAGCACTAAATGGATTCTTGTCTCTTAGCTAGTAGAGCTTTAAGCTCTACTGAGCATGTGCAGGAGTTCCCACATGCGTGTTGCATCATGATTCTTCTTAGTCATTTTTTTTTGTTTAAACACAAGCGTACATATGTACTCTCTCTTCTCTTTTTTTTTTTATATAAAAATCTCTTTTGGGCATTTGTTTGCCTCACTACTTTTTTCTTCAAGTTGCCTCACTGTTTTGGCAGATTCAAGAACCCTTTTCAGTGCCAACTGAAAAGAAAAAGTTACCTTACCAACTGAGTGGTGCATTGCCCTATTGATCCTGCATGTCAAGCCAGAAGAAGTTGACTATGGTGAGCAGATTTAAGAATTATATCTGTGGGGAAAATGATGTCCCTCACTAATGGCCATGAGCTAGGTTACCAATGCCTTAGGTTGAACACAACCAGAAGAACTGCTATGCCTGTGGACAGATGTTCCCTCATTCGCAGCAGTCTAAGATACTGTATCGAGGAACTGCGTCAATCTCCTCATCCTGTAGTACAGCATTCTCTGCTGCTGGGTAGAGAGTAAGTGGGATCTCCTCCAAAACTCCCCCATCCACTCAGACAGGAGTCACAGCATCCAGTTCTGCCAACCACCCTGCATTAAAGGCAAAGTGGCATCAGTCACTAGATCGCTTGCACCTTATGTCAAAGAAACACAAAACTCAAAGTATGGCACATTGGCGCTCTCAGTGCAAGCAGCACCAACATTCCCAATTAATGATCCATCAAGCTGCCCAACTTATCCTGCTCCCATGCATCTGATGTGTAGTGCATCAGCATGCAAGACGCACTGATGCACAATGCATTGATGCACTTGGCATATGACCCATTGATACTCTCACCACATTTTGCACTGGTACACTTGGCGCTCTGATGCCTAGGTAGTGAGTATCCCATGCTTCCTAGATGTACACCGTGGCCTACATTCTCTAGTCACATGGTGCATTGCATGAACCCATGATACACAGGGCGAACCATGATCAACTTCAATGCTTTTGGTGCAATATTGACATCATCCGATTCCTTGACACACATATCCAAAGACCCATCAAAACATGCAGAGTCATCCAAGGCATCTGAGTAGTCTACTCCATCCAAATTATTGTCACAGGCACATCAGCCTTCCTTTTATCTGGCTGCTCTACCAACTCAGCTGTATATGGCTCATCCTAGATCTACAGGAGAGGGAATCCAGTTGTCCCACCACCTTCCATAACCAGGGCACTCATTCTACCTTTGTTAGTGTGGAAGGACTTTGCATAGAAACTTTGAAGCCAGTATGTTCTGTAGCGCCACTTGCCCCTAGCAGGCCACACATTCTTATGCAGGAACCTATCCTGGTCTCAGAAGAATATGTTCCACCACCTATATCAGTGGTTCTCAACGCTGTCCTGGGGACCCCCCCAGCCAGTCGGGTTTTCAGGATATCCACAATGAATATGCATGAGAGAAAATTTGCATGTTATGGAGGCAGTGTATGCAAATTTTCTCTCATGCATATTCATTGTGGATAACCTGAAAACCCGACTGGCTGGGGGGGTCTCCAGGACAGGGTTGAGAACCACTGACCTATATTATGCCAGAAACATATCAGTTGCATGACCAAAGCACGGATTTGGTGAAGAATATTTTTACTTTTCTGACTAAGGAGAGAGAAGGAACATTTCAGCCTCTTTCTATTATTGCTGTGGTGATACCACAGACTGGAGTCCTGAACTCATCATCAAAACTCTTGATTAGGGGTTCTTCATCATCCCATTCGGTTGCAGTAGAATACAGTAGGTCAGAGGTGTTAGACCTGGCTGCTCCTGCTCAGAGCAAACTGAAATCACTTCCCCTTCCCTGTCTTCTTCATTGGGGTCCTGCGTAAGCGACCTGGTGCCCTTAGGTTCAGATGATGACTCTACCAGCATACCCTCCAACCCACTTCCCAATCTTCTGGACCAAACATAGCCCCCCAGATGTTCTTACTTCTTAGTTTGTGGAAAAGATGGAACAATGCTTTTCTGTCGGGACTTACCTGAGAGAGAGTTCTCATGTGCGTCACACATTGAACACATGACAGTCACAAGGTTAAATGTACATTTTGCATCCACAGGATCCCCTTGACCCTCAGCAATGGGTATAAAACAGAAATAGAACATTCCCCGTATAACTCACCATACAAAAAAGATATTCTGATGTTATCTCAATAACAGCAAATTCCCGCTTCTAACCAGGCACAGTAGCCCTACTTATAAAAAGACAGCAGTTCACCACCATTGCATGTCCTATTGAGAAAACAGAACACAACACATAAGATGAGGTATTTTACTAGCCTACACCAAGTACAGAAAGACCACAGGAAGCCACAAGAAGGGCCCTCCCGCACGAAAGACGGACCGACGCCGCCCCAGTCGCGCTGGTGACCTCAGCACCACGCGACCCGCGCCAAATTTAAAGAGCCGGCTCGACTTCTGCCGCCCTCTTTGCGACGGACTGCAACAGCGATCACAGGTCCCCGGAGCAGATAGGCGCTGGGAGAGAGGCCCGCGCAGCCGGCGCTTGAGCCCATCGGGGTAAGGCCTTAAATCTCGCCCTACCTCCGTGGGCCCCTGCTCCGGCCACGGGGAAGCGTACCACCTACCTCCTCCTCCGGATTCTTCTTAGGGTCGCAGCGATCCGGCTGCCTCGCCGCTCTCTGCCCACCGCCGCAGGAAGCCACAAGAAGGGCCCTCCCGCACGAAAGACGGACCGACGCCGCCCCAGTCGCGCTGGTGACCTCAGCACCACGCGACCGCGCCAAATTTAAAGAGCCGGCTCGACTTCTGCCGCCCTCTTTGCAACGGTTCTTCCTCAACCAATCCCGGAGAAGCACACGAGATTTAATCCCGGACATCCGAGGTGCCGTGCGCCGAGCGTCGCGCGCCGAAGGTGCGCAACAAAGGGGCCCGCCCCTTTGTGCGCCCCTTCGTGCAGCCCCTGAGAGCCCCGGAATCCTCGTCCACTAACTGGAAGCCGGCTGAACACCTGCTAAAATCCACCAAGATTTCCAAGCGTATCAGAACCAGGTCCGTCTACACATTCAAGGTCAGCCATCTAACGCTCAAACGCTCTCCCTCTCAAACAACAATTCAGGACGACATATACAGAGGCAAACAGCTGTACCGGTGAAACACACTGACAACTCTGCAGGACTCCAGCAGCCTCTCAACAACGCTAAACAAAGACAATCAAACTTCACAAACGACTACACACGCCAACAACCACCCAGGAACCCCAGCACTCACCCAGCATCCACGCCAGGACTCTAGCATCCACCACCAGGACTCCAGCATCCACCCAGCAGCCACTCCAGGACTCCAGCATCCACTCAACAACGCCACTCCACTCAACAACTCCACTCAAACAAACACAGCATCCTCTATAACAACACCCACAATTAAAATGGACCTAGCCTCTAAAATGCATCCAACATTTGCAATCCCAATCACACCTCATTATTTCTCACAGAAAAGAAATCCAACCAGACAAGCAAACCTTCGCAACCTTAAAACACTCACACCAATCCTAATAGCTCCGATAACCCAACTACTAGGCCTCTCCCTATTCACCCTATCGCTATTCAATGCGCAATCTATAACCAAAAAATCACTAATCCTCAACGACTACCTCACTGACGATAAACCAGATATTTGCGCAATAACTGAAACATGGTTGAAACCCTCAGATACTGCAATATTAAACCAACTACCGACGCTAACCTACGACATCTTCTCCCTGCCTAGACTGAAAAAGAGGGGAGGAGGAATCCTACTTGCAACTAAAAAAGACCTCAAATTCTCACAACATCCGATCCACTCCGATACCAAACTTGAAATTGGATTCTTCACATCACACCAACTTCAAATACTTCTCATCTATGCCCCCCCAGGACTCTTAGAAGCCGACGTCTCACCCATCATCGAAATAACCACAACCTTCCTAAACCTGGACGCCCCAGCAATAATACTAGGAGATTTCAATCTCCACATGGATAACCCAGCTCTCTCAACTAGCTGCCAAACTCTCCTTCTAGCATTCTCAGCGATGGGCTTTACCCAAATAGTCAATAACCCGACACATAAAGCAGGACATACGTTGGACCTGATCTTTATCAACAAAGGCATAAAATCGTCCTCCCCACCAAAAAATACGAAGATACCCTGGTCGGATCACTCCCTGATTTCTACCTCATTCGCATTGGAAAAATCTACTGCTCCTCATCCACCTACTCCCTCCTTTAATTACAGGAAACCTTGTCACCCCGACGTCCTCACCAATCAGCTGACCAAACACCTTCCCGCTATTGTTCTCACCGATCCCAATACGGCCTTACGATCATGGAACTCCATCACAGAATCCATAGCCAATAAGCTCTGCCCTCTAACAACAAAAAAATCCCACCCAGACACCTCCAAAAAACAACCATGGTTCACCGACGATCTTAGAAGGCTAAAACAAAAATTAAGACAAATGGAATCCAACTGGCGGAAAAGTCCTACTGCTAGCACACTCTCAGCCTACAAACGCTCGCTACAACAATACAAGGCCAGCACCTCCAAATCAAAAAGAGACTTTTTTGCCTCCAAAATCCACAACTTAGTCTTTGATGCGAAAGCTCTATTCTCCTATGTTTCCTCCCTAACCCAAGTACCCTCACCAGAATGCCCTAGTAACCAAGCTCAAGCTAAAGCAGATGAACTCGCCATCTTCTTTCAAAACAAAATCACAAATCTTCTTACTCAACTTCCCTCCAATATCATCCCTCTAACTCCAGCCCTAAAGCCTCACATCAAAAACATTCATCTTGAAATGTTTGAACCCACTTCGTCTTCCGAAATCCAAACCATCCTTAAAAGAATGAAACCATCTTCGTACCCAGCGGACCATATTCCCTCAAAACTTCTCCTCTCAATACCAGACACCATATCCAAAACATTAGCAGACATCATCAACTGCTCGCTATCCCAAGGTTCCTTCCCAGAAGACCTCAAACAAGCCTCACTCAAACCTCTTTTAAAAAAACCCAACCTGGACCTAAAAGACCCCAACAACTACCGTCCAATAGCTAATCTCCCTATCATAGCTAAGATTATGGAAAGGCTTGTGAACACCCAACTATCGGACTTCATCGAAGACAACAAAATTCTATCCGCCTCACAGCATGGATTCCGCAAAAATAGGGGCACAGAATCCCTACTTACCTCCCTAACAGACCTACTCATCTTAGGTACAGACAAAGGTCAATCCTTTCTATTGATCCTTTTGGACCTCTCAGCAGCTTTCGATACCGTAAATCACGCTATCCTCATCAAACTGCTAGCTGCGATAGGAATCTCTGGTTTAGCACTCTCCTGGTTCAAATCGTTCCTAACCAACAGAGGCTACAAGGTAAAAATCCAGAATAAAGAATCATCACGCCACGACTCGACCATCGGAGTCCCACAAGGTTCCTCTTTATCCCCTACACTCTTTAATATTTACCTCCTACCACTATGTCAACTCCTCATCAACCTCAAGTTAATACACTTTCTCTATGCAGATGACATCCAGATCCTGATCCCCATCAAAGAATCATACTCAAAAACCCTTGAATACTGGGAATCCTGTCACCTAGAAATCAAAAACCTCCTCAACAGCCTCAATCTGGTACTAAACTCCGCCAAAACTGAAGTATTACTCATAACTCCTGATAACAATCTCACAACCTCTCTGCCAAACAACCTACAAACCACTCATGTAAGAGATCTAGGTGTGCTAATCGACAATAAACTAAACTTCAAAGCCCACATCAATAAAACCACCAAAGACTGTTTCTATAAACTGCAAGTTTTAAAAAGGATAAGACCACTCTTCCATGCCAAAGACTTCAGAACCATCCTCCAAGCCCTCATTTTCTCAAAATTGGACTACTACTGCTCCACTTTACTTGGCCTCCCCTCCTCATACACAAAACCGGTCCAAAACGCAGCAGCCCGTCTACTGACAAACACTAAGAAAAGAGACCATATCTCCCCAGTGCTACAAGACCTCCACTGGTTACCAATTCATTTCAGAGTCATTTATAAATCCATCACCTTGATATACAAAATCATTCACCAACATACCACAATCGATCTACAAATTCCTCCCCGCTTCCACAAATCCACAAGACCGACCAGGGAAGCCTACAGAGGATGCCTCATTGTTCCATCCACGAAAACCACTAATCACAGCACCTTAAGAGACCGAGCCCTTTCCACCGCAGGCCCACAGTTATGGAACTCCATCCCTCCAGAACTCAGAAACGAACCATGTCTCCTAACCTTTAGGAAAAGACTCAAGACATGGCTTTTCAGGCAAGCCTTCTCAAACTCTACCTAAGATGCACCATAAACAAACTCTCTACTCAGAGACTGTACATATGAGACACCATATTTATATTGAACTTTTGTATATAATTATTCTCCTCTATCTCTTTCTATTTCTTACATTCCCAGTTCATTAGCCCTTGTTAATTGTAACTGCTTCTCTTCATCACGTTATTTATGTTTTTTGGTTGTATTATCCGCACCCCTGTTTTCTGTAAACCGACATGATGTGAACGAGTTCATGAATGCCGGTATAAAAAAACCTTAAATAAATAAATAAAATAAATATGGAGACAAACTGGAATGGAAACCCAGAAAAGCCACTCTGCATGCAGAACAAAACAGGAGAAATGGAAACAGAAATATAGCTCCTACCAGTACACAAAGTCACACCTGCATTATGGCAAGCACTCAAATAGAACAACCCTACCTATAAAAAGGCAACACTACAAATATTAAACCAGGTCCTAAACACCAATACACCTATTAGGAAAACAAAAAGCCAAGCTGCTATAGATCCCTAAACAGAAATAATTCTAAAACTGTACCAACAAATGTTTCAAAACAGCTGATGAACAGAACAACAATTAACAACTCTTAAAAATTATTAAAAATTCTCCAGACACCAAAATATTTCAAAATAGCAGACACATCACATAATACCCACTAATTAAAATTGCAGTCAATCAAGAAAAATTAACTTAAAAGCCACCTTTACTTACCCTCTCCAGCAGTTCCCTTGCAGTCCACACCAGAAGCAGCAGTAGCTGCTGAAGCTGTTCTCTCTCTCTCTCTCTCTCGTGAGTCGACCATATGGCGACTGCACAAGAAATCTTGCACATGCTCAGTGCAGTTTAAACCTCTATTAGTTAAGACATGAGTCCTTTTAGTGCTGCTGAATGATGTCACCCCACATGTAACGGCTAATTCATCCTATCTACAGATAACACTGTTTACGGCAATCAAACTTGCTTTCCTAACAATAAATAGTTCCTGTGTACCTAACGAAAGGCAGGAGATACAAAGTGGCTTTTAGATGTTGCGCCGGGAGGTGCCCCTTGGCCTAGTGCAGGATTGGTAGGCTCCCTGGTCGCACCCAGAGAGCTCCTGCCATGAGGAGGCGGAGCATAAGAGGAGACAGAGGCCGGCTGGAGCTTCGCCACTAGCAACCCGGGGTTCCCTCAGGTTGAGCCCTTGGTTACCCGGGCCGCCTGGTCTTAGGTGGGCCTCGCAGGATCTCCTTGAGAGAAAGTTCAAGGGAGTGCCCACCACGATCAAGGATGCTTGGTCGATGTTCAGGCTAGAAGTCCGGGGTATCAGAGAAGGCCAGAAGAGAGTCTCTGACTGTATGGCAAGGATCAAGGCCAGAGTCAAGGTAACGTAGTCAGCCAAAGCAGGGGTCAGTACCAGTGGTCAGTCCGTGGGTGGTCAGCCAAAGCAGAGGTCAGGTTCCAGGCAGCAGTCAGATGTGGTCAGGCAGAGGTCAGTTCCAGGCAGCGTGCAGACATAGTCGAGGAAACAGGCAAAGGTCAAATGCAGGTGGCGATCAATGTAGTCAGGAACAGGCAGAGGTCAGTACTGGGAAGACAGTCAGAGAGGTACTATCTGGGGAAGTCGAAGGAACAGGAGGACGCTGGAACAAGGCTGGAAACGCAGAGGCAAACTAGAAATCACAGAGTGATCGACCCGATTACCAAGGCAAGGAAGTGCAGGCAGGCACTTCCTTTTAAGCAGCGCTCAATCAGGGCGCGCCGCGGAGCTGGAATCGGTCCCTGGCCCTTTAAGGAGCCGGGCAGTCCACGCATGGATGCGCCTAGGGGCGGGGCCAATGCCCCGGAGGACGCCGAGCCCTGCCGTGAGGCCTGGCTGGAAGTGGAAGGCTCGGCGGACTTGGTGAGGTGAGCAGGCCCGGGTGCGGGCCAAGCACAGATGGGACACGCAACATTAGGTAGGGATGTGCAGTTTCTGTCAATTTGTTTAGTGTTTAATAAATGCTTTTACTGTGTTCTAAATGGTTTAAGCATAGTTTAAATTATTTTAGAATGTGTCAAAAGTATTTAGAATGAATCACCTGACAAGTACAAGACAAAAACAAGAATGCAAAATCAAAACTAACAACGATGAAGCACTCAAAATATCATGAAATTTCTTCTATCCAATTGATTTATTTATTTACTTACAGTAATTTATATTCTGCCACAATCCAGATATCTGTTCTGAGTGGATACCAATATAACACACCTAATAAAACCACAACATTATCTAAAAACAGCAAGCTAAAACAATAGGAGCAACAACATCTTAACTAACTTTCAAACTTGTACTGCTTTATGGATGTATTTTATGCAAACCACCTAGAAATTTTGATAGGCGGTATAGAAATTTGGTAAATAAAAACATTTTATGGTGTAGATAAGAAACATCATACTGCTAGCTTCAGGCTAATTACATTTTAGCATCAAGCTGTAAACTTATTAGCACCAATATAATCATAGATCCACACTTCTGCCATGAAAATATCAAGCATCAACACATTAGCATTTTTTAAATTTTCCAGTGACACATAAAAATAGACATTACTTTCCTTTTCTGGTGGTTCAGGAATGATCCACTCTCAGTCTGTAGACCAAGAAAAAGTTAACTCTAGCTGTTCATCAGCTGTTTTGAAACATTTGTTGGTACAGTTTTAGAATTATTTCTGTGTAGGGATCTATAGCAGCTTGGCTTTTTGTTTTCCTAATAGGAGGTGTATTGGTGTTTAGGACCTGGTTTAATATTTGTAGTTTTGCCTTTTTATAGGTAGGGTTGTTCTATTTGAGTGCTTGCCATAATGCAGGTGTGACTTTGTGTACTGGTAGGAGCTATATTTCTGTTTCCATTTCTCCTGTTTTGTACTGCATGCAGAGTGGCTTTTCTGGGTTTCCATTCCAGTTTGTCTCCATATTTGTAATTTGTGGTCTTTCTGTACTTGGTGTAGGCTAGTAAAATACCTCATCTTATGTGTTGTGTTCTGTTTTCTCAATAGGACATGCATTGGTAGTGAACTGCTGTCTTTTTATAAGTAGGACTACTGCTATATTGTGCTATATTATGGTAATAATTTGTTTACTGCTAAAGCTGACCACTATATCATGTGAGCAATGTGTGCCTTATGCATAGGTATTAAGGTACATGAATGTTAATATTAGAGAGCATGGATCTAGTGATCTGATTTGTTAAACTGCTTTATATTACTTTCTGTGGATGGATGTGTAAAGTAATCATTGGTATACAAGGCTGAATTGTAACTGCGTATATCAGAGAGACCAACTTCCTCATGTCAGGCTGACAGTTTGGTCTCATCAGATATGCATGCTAGCTGATTAAAAAAGAGAAGTAGCACTGTGCCTGCCTGTTTTTGTGTTTTCTAAAGTTTTTATTGTATATTAATTCTGGCAGTGATACACTGAACTGGTTGTTTGGGACCTTAGGTGCTTTCCAATAAGGGAACATTTTTTGTCTTCTGCCCGCGGCGATCTCCCCCTCAGCGGCTGCCGACCCGTGCGAAGGCCTGCGCAATCGGCGCCCAGACCCACCGGGGTAAGGCCTCTAAAAAAGCGCACTTACCTCCGTTGGACCCGGGCCCGAGCACGCGGCTCCCTCCGACGTCCTCCGACCGCCGTGAAGGCCCGCCCCCGGCCGACCAGCCAGCCAATCAACAGGGGCCCTGAGGCTCCTTAAAGTGCCTGCAGCCCCGGAGTTCCTCCTCTTCTGCCCGCGGCGATCTCCCCCTCAGCGGCTGCCGACCTGTGCGAAGGCCTGCGCAATCGGTGCCCAGACCCACCGGGGTAAGGCCTCTAAAAAAGCGCACTTACCTCCGTTGGACCCGAGCACGCGGCTCCCTCCGACGTCCTCCGGCCGCCCCGACCGCCGTGAAGGCCCGCCCCCGGCCGACCAGCCAGCCAATCAACAGGGGCCCTGAGGCTCCTTAAAGTGCCTGCAGCCCTGGAGTTCCTCCTCTTCTGCCCGCGGCGATCTCCCCCTCAGCGGCTGCCGACCCGTGCGAAGGCCTGCGCAATCGGCGCCCAGACCCACTGGGGTAAGGCCTCTAAAAAAGCGCACTTACCTCCGTTGGACCCGGGCCCGAGCACGCGGCTCCCTCCGACGTCCTCCGGCAGCCCCGACCGCCATGAAGGCCTGCCCCCGGCCGACCAGCCAGCCAATCAACAGGGGCCCTGAGGCTCCTTAAAGTGCCTGCAGCTCCGGCGCCGCGCGCCGTCCGTCGCACACCGAAGGAGCGCGACAAAGGGGCCCGCCCCTTTGTGCGCCCCTTCGGGCAGCCCCTTCGGACTGCCCTCGAAGGACCCCGGAGCCACTACCCTGGTCCCTCCGTTCATCACTCTACAATCCCTTGGCCTTGAAGCAGCGCTGCCTGCTAGTCTGCTGCCAAGACCTACCTTGTTCCTAGAACCCTGGTCAAGAAAAGACAAGGAAAGACGCTGATGCAGTGAAAGTGCCTCACAGCCACTACCAGCTTATAACCGGACTATCACCCTCACAGCTGTCGCCACCTGGTGAGCATTGCAATCTTCACCATTCTTTGCTCTACATACCTGTTACCAGATGTACATTATCTCACTGTATGTAACCTGCTGCACTGTATATCAAATAACTCCCCTACTGCACCCGTCTCCACCACCCTCCTCCTTTTCTCCTCCCTAACCCCTACTACACCACCCCACCTGACTGCTAGCGGTGCCAATATGGCTGCCTATGCAATCCCTCGCATCCTCCACCCACTCTCCAGAATACCTCCCCCCCTCTCCTCCCCCGCCACACCCCCCCTCTCCGCAAATCCCTCATCCCCATCCTTACCTCACCGCTTACACAATTCCTCGGCCTCACCACCCTCTCTATCATTCTTATCAACGCGCAATCCCTATCAAAAAAGACGCCAATCCTCAATGACCTGCTCACTGACTGCACACCAGACATCTGTGCAGTCACTGAAACATGGTTCAAAGACTCAGACACCGTCCATATAAACCAACTCCCAACCACCCTTTATGACATCTTCCCCATCCACCGACCCAAAAAAAGAGGAGGTGGAATCCTCTTAGCAGCTAAAAAATTCCTCAACCTCAAACCCATCAGCATAGCCACCCCACCCAAACTTGAAATAGGTCTATTTAGGGCAGATGCCCTGCAAATCTGTCTTGTCTACGCCCCCCCCCACCATCCTTGAGTCCGACCCGTCTCCCTTAATTGAATTTTTTGTAGAATGGATAAAAACTGACACCCCCTCCATCATCCTCGGAGATTTTAATCTCCACGTTGACTCTCTCCCCCCCCCACTGCATCCTGCGACACCTTCATTCAATCCCTCCTTGCCATAGGCTTCCGACAAATCATAGTAACCCCAACCCACAAAGCTGGCCATACGCTAGACCTGATGTTTATCAACTCTAGCTTCCAAACCACCACCACACCCACCTGCACCCCAGTGCCCTGGTCCGACCACTGCCTCATTGAAAGCCGACTCTCTGCCATGAGACCTCTCCCTAGTAACCATACACATCACACTACCATAATATCCAGAAAAACTTGCCCCAGCGACAAACTTACAGATGCATTAGCCTCGTCCTTACCAAACCTAATCTGCTCAGACCCCGACACAGCCTTAGCGTCCTGGAATAGCCTTACAGAAGACATAGCCAATAAACTATGCCCCCTCTCTAAACGAGTCATAAACACCTCTGCGAAACCCTCCAAGCCCTGGTACACCCAAGAGCTAAAAATCCTAAAAAGTAATCTCAGACAGAAAGAGAGAATATGGCGCAAGGACCCTACCCCGCAACACTCCTCTAGCTACAAAACAGCATTACACGAATACAGACTATCTACACTCAAACACAAACGTGACTTCTACTCAAAAAAAATCCATGACTATAAATTCAACCCCAAAGTGCTTTTCTCCTATGTCGCCAGCCTCACCACCCCCATCCCTCCTACCATACCAGACTCTGAGGCAGCCGCCAAATGTGAGGAACTGGCCATCTACTTCCAGAGTAAAATCGCCAACCTCCTCTCCAGATTTCCGCTCTCCAATCTCTGTGCCCCCACCACCCTTACTCCTATCCCCGCCTCATCCCAACCCACAATGGCCACTCTTGACTTCACTTCCTCTAAGGAAATCATTAGCCTCCTTCGTAAACTTAAGCCAGCTTCTCACCCTAGCGACACCATCCCCACCAAAGCGCTAATAGCCATCCCAAACAGCATAGCTAGAGCCATAGCAGACATTATCAACTGCTCCCTCACCCATGGGATGGTCCCAGACTCACTTAAGCACGCTGTCGTCAAACCCCTTCTTAAAAAACCCTCCCTAGACCCTAAAGACCCCTCCAATTTCCGCCCCATCTCCAACCTCCCTCTTATTTCCAAGCTAATGGAAAAAGTTGTTAATTCGCAACTGATGGATTACCTTGAAGATCACGCTATCCTCCATGTTTCCCAATTTGGCTTCAGAAAACATTTTAATACCGAATCCCTACTCCTCTCCCTAGCCGACTACCTCCTCAGAGGTCTGGGCCAAGGCCACAGCTACCTCCTTGCCCTCCTTGACATTTCGGCGGCTTTTGATACCATCAGCCACCACCGCCTCCTGACACTGCTAGAAAGCATCGGCATCTCAGGAATAGCTCTCGCCTGGTTCAAATCCTATCTTTCAAACAGAAAGTTCTCTGTCAAAATTGGCAACAACCTCTCTGCTTCACACCCTTTACAACAAGGAGTCCCGCAAGGCTCATCTCTTTCCTCAACCCTCTTCAATATTTATATCACCCCCCTCTGCCAGCTCCTCACTGACCTTAAACTCAAATTCTATCTCTATGCTGATGATGTTCAGATCATCATTCCCATTCATAGCTCTATATCTGACGCCCTGGAGCACTGGGAAAATTGCCTTGCAGCCATCAACTCCCTCCTCACCAACCTTCAGCTTGCCCTCAACGCAAACAAAACGGAACTCCTCCACATCTCCTCGCAACCGCCTGACCTCATACCTAATGACCCTAAACTTAACCTCCTCTCAGGTCAACCAGCTGTTAGGGACCTCGGAGTTCTCCTTGATCCCAACCTTAGCATGAAACCACAAATCAAATCTATCCTCAAAGCAGGCTTCTTCAAACTCAACGTTCTTAAGAAACTCCGACCCCTGCTGTACACCCAAGATCTCCGCACAGTGATCCAAGCCACCCTTACCTCCAAACTGGACTATTGTAATGCCCTCCTCCTAGGGCTCCCCTTATCTTCAATAAAACCCCTTCAACTTTTGCAAAATGCCACTGCAAGGCTCATTACCAACACACGCATACACGAACATATTACCCCTGTCCTCAAGGATCTACATTGGCTTCCCATCCTTTTCCGTATACACTACAAGACCCTGACCATAGTACACAAATCTATCCACACACCCAACTCCAACTGGCTTGACCTCCCTTTCACTGCGCCCCTGTCCTCCCGAGCTACCAGATCTGCCAACAAAGGTAATCTACATGTACCGTCCTTGAAGGCAGCTCATCTCTCCTCCACCCGTGACCGCTCCATATCCATTGCCGGCCCCGCCCTCTGGAACTCCCTACCCGTCCACTTGCGCCTTGAACCCTGCGCCATCAAATTCAAAAAGAAACTAAAAACATTCCTGTTCAACCAAGCCTACACAGAATAGATCCTCCCTTCCCTCTATTGCTCATACCCCCTAGGTGACCGCCCTTTTCCTTATATTAAGGAATTTAATCACAATGTACATTGTTGTCTTCTTGTTATGACCTCTTGTTGATTTCTTGTTGTTTAATCTATTTTTCCCTACTGCTCTAGGTTAACCCCCTGCCCAGTTCGCCTCCCCTGTTGAAATGTACTTCTAAATCTTTTGTTAATATGTGAACCGGTATGATGTCCCCACTAATACCGGTATATAAAAGTTTCTAAATAAATAAATAAATTTTTATTTTTTTTACTTTTCCAGTGTCTCAAAAATGATCCCCTCCCAGTTGGCAGGCAAAGAAAAAGTTAACTCTGGTTGATAGTCTGACGTGGTTATGTTTCGTGCGCCGCATTCACACTGCTTCAGAGGCACCTGCTAAAATTAAATGAAACAAAAACATGCTTTTGCCTGCACACCCGTGCATTTGGGAGAAATTGAGGCTTTTCACGAGTGCACTCCTCTTCATGGTGACAGGAAGCTTGCAATGATGAGTGAAGAGGGTTTATTCGACTTTGTTGAGATAGACCGGGTGTCTGAACTGTGCCTCCTTAACCAAGAGTTTGAATATTATTGTTCATGGACGTTGAACTTTTTCACCCAGAGTGATTATGGGAAACCTACAGGCCGATGCCGAAGTAGGTGCCGGCCACAGGGCTCGGCTCAACATGCGTTTTGGACGCTCGTCCATAACCCCCCATGCAAAACGGGGGGGATAGCATGTCCAAAACACGCGTAGGTAACAGTTCTCATCACATGTAAATTCATATTGATGAAGCTATTACCTATTTCCCCCCTGATTCCATTAAAAAAAATGTGCACCCAAAGCGCAAAAATGAATGCCTGCCCGGAGAAGGCGTTAATTCTTGAGGAGCCCAAAACATTTACAGAAAAGCAGAAATTACTGCTTTCCTGTTCCTTTTTTCAGTTCCTCTGTCTTAATATCATTGCAATATTAAGTCAGAGGAATCGAAATAGGAGAATTTAAAAAAAAAAAAAAGAAAAAGTGTGCTGTGGTCAGGTTGGGAAAAGGGACCCTCAATTAATGAGCGTCCTAACCTGGTTGTGCACAGGTTAGGAAAATGGTCCCTTGTTAAAGTGAGCGCCCGTTTTCCTAACCCGCTGACAGCCCCCTCTCCTGGTTGCCCGCTGCCGAGGAGGCGCTAGGGGTGCACATTTGTCCCTAGCGCCTTCTTTTTAGTGCAACCCCTCACGGGCCTAGGAGAAGTGGCTGGGCGCATGTTAGAAAATCGGGCGCTCAACACTGAGCGCCTGTTTTCTGTGCAGATTTATTGGATCAGCCTGCTAATGCGGTGTTCTTCCCCCAGGATCAGGCTCTCCGACTGCCACCCCTGTTATTATTATCTCCCACATTGAATGAGGGGAAGAGCCGTAGATCCAGGATCAAATGAAAGAGAAACTGGGAAAAGCAGCTGCTCAGGTGAATCCAGTAAGAAGAGGAACCAGGGTAAAACTGCTGAGAGGAAGAGGGGAAGGAGCAGCTGGGAACTGCAGAGACCCCTTCACAAGCTCCTCTAGAGATCTCTTTAAAAACTCACAGGGTTTCTGTTACAGGTGTCAGTCACACAAAATGTCCTTTTCCAAATCCAGACACCCAAAGCCCTGTGATCTGATTTAGTCCCTTTAGAGTTAGATCCACCTAGACTAACCAGTGCATGATTTACAGTGTTTGGTCTGCTCATTATAGATCTCAGTATTTTATTATTTACTTGGGACAGGAACAGGAAGAGCTTTATCAGCCTCTCCTGTTCCTGGACCCTGGTTCTGTCCCACGGTCTGAGTTTCTGCATTGGAGTCTGGAGTCCCTCCCCCAATTGGGAATTCTCTCCATTATTAACTGAAAATTATTCCCACCGAGTCTCACTTCTTTGAACTCTTATTCTGTCTCTCCAGAAAGCATAATAATGCCCAATGTTTTCTCTTTTTCTGACTAGAAAAAGATGATCCCAGAAACGATAATACAGAGGCATATTGCTGGGAAGTCAGTAAGAATCCAGCATGGAACAAGATGTTATCAGAAAGAGATGGAGAGAATACAACTTTATGTGCTGCCTGGGAAAGAAGTGGCCGAAATCAAAGCATTTCTGAAAAGATGCAAATAAATTCAACAGAAAACTTGGTTGAGAATTCTGTTGTATATGAGGAAAGTACCAGTAATGTTACACAGACAGGGGTAGAGCAGAGAAACCAGACAACAGAACAAAGATGTTTATGTGATGTATGTGGAATATTCCTCAGGCATCATATCACTCTGACATCACAGCATAGGTCTCACACTAAAAAGAGACCATCTTCAAATACAGACTGTGAGAAAACCTTCAACCAGATGAGAAAACTACTGCAAGAAGTAAAAAAACACAAAGTAAAGAGACCATTTACATTATCTGAATTTGCTGAAAGTTCTATTAGGAAGAAAACTTCAATACAATACAAGAAATCAAAGGAAGGAAATAAAATATTTCCTTGTATGGGATGGGATAAAACATTTTTACAGAAAGCAGATCTTAAAAAACATCAAAAAAAGCACACTGAACAGAGACCTATTTCAAATTGTAACAGTGTTAAAAACTTCAGTCAGAAGATAAAACTTAAAAGACAGCCAAAAATCCATACTAGTGAAAGACAATTTTTATGTACTAAGAGTGATGAAAGCTTCAACAGGAAGGAAACATTACCATCTCACCAGAAAATCCACACCAATAAAATACCTGTTTCAAGTTCTAAATGTGAGAACAGCTTCAGCAAGGAAAGTCTAATATCTCATCACAAGTTCAGTACTGGTCAGAGACCATTATCAAGAAGTAAATGTAGAAAACACTTGATTATAAAGACACTACCCTTGGATGAGAAGCCATATATATGTACTGAGTCGGGTAAAACATCCAGCAAAAAGACAAACCTTGGAAATCACCAGGGAGTCCATACTTGTGAGAAGAAATTTACATGTACTGAGTGCCATAAAAGTTTTAATTGGAGGGGAAACCTCAAAAGCCACGAGAGAATACACACGGGAGAGAAACCATTTATATGTGGTGAGTGTGGTAAAAGATTCAATCAACATTCCACCCTCATAGCACACCAGAGAATCCATTCTGGTGAGAAACAATTCAGTTGCACTAAGTGCGGTAAAACATTCAGTCGGAAATCAAACCTCACAAGCCACCAGAAAATTCACACAGGAGAGAAGCCATATATATGTACAGAGTGCGCTAAAAGATTCGGTCACAATTCAGCTCTCACAAGACACCTGAAAATCCACACTAGTGAGAAACCATTCACATGTACTGAGTGTGGTAAAAGTTTCAATCAGAAGCATACCCTTGCAAACCATGAGATAATACACACAAAAGTAAAACCATTTACATGTATTGAGTGTGGTAAAAGCTTTAGTGACAAATCTAATCTCAGAAGGCACAACAAATTACACAGTGGTGAGAAACCATTTACATGTACTGAGTGCGATAAAAGTTTCAATCGGAAGGAAAACCTAATATGTCACCAGAGAATTCATACAGGATAGAGACCATTTATATGTACAGACTGTGGTAAAAGCTTCAATCAGATGAAACACTTTACAAGCCACAAGAAAATCCACACAGTATTGAAACAGCTAACATGTACTGAATGTGGTACGCTTCAGTGAAAAATTAAATCTCAGAAGGTACCACAGATTACACAGTGGTGAGAAACCATTTAAATGTATAGAGTGTTGTAAATGCTTCAGTATCAATTCAAATCTCACACTGCACCAGAGAATTCACACTAGTGACAAATTATTCATATGTACTGAGTGTGGTAAAAGCATCAGATGGAAGGGAAACCTCAGAACCTATCTGAAAATAGGCCTTTTGATCCCTTCCCCCCGGCGAGTCTGAACCGCCATCGCTCAGACAACACAGACGCGTGGACTGAAGACCCTCCCACCAGACTTACCAACCAATCGGGGAGAGGAGAGGGACTTTAAATTTTTCCCTCTCTCCGGCGCCGCGCGCCGAAGGAGCGCAACAAAGGGGCCTGTCCCTTTGTGCGCCCCTTCGTGCAGCCTCTGAGGACAGAACAGAACTGATCCAATTTCTACTTAAAGTTAATCATTGTTCTCTAGGTAGTAACCTGTGTCGCCATTCAAGACCTTAGGTAACCAGCTCTAAACCAGGTGATTTGTGCAGGGGAGACAGGAAGCGATTCTGGGCATTCATCATCATTAGGAAAACAAATTTAAACCTAAAAGCGCCACATGCCCAGGATCCAGATTCGGGCCCTTCAAATTTAAACTTAATCCCAGGTCTATACATACAGCTTCGCCTTACCATAGTTTCTTCTGACAATCACCATCTTCCTCTTGATCCAGTCCAGCCTCTCCTAATGCTCATCTTGCACCATCTTACCAGCCTATAACCTCGATCAGCACACATCCTACAATCATCAGAATTCATCCTACCCTTCCAACCTCATCAGCCATCTCACAGCTTTAACCAAAAATCAGCTACCATACTCTAGCTGACTTTCAATTGCCTCCAGTAAACAGCCAACATTTCGTCCTGCTCATTCTAATTCGTCTTACAAACTTTTCAGCTTCTTTTAGCAATCTATCAATACTCTACTCCACTCTCCTCTACAATCAGATCAATATGCTACCTGGATTCCCAATCCCCATACATCACCACTTTTTCAATAGTTCACACTTCATACCAATCATCAGCAAACAACGCAAACCTCAAACTAAACCTCTCCCACAACATTACAACCGTCATCAAAGGCTAATTCCAATAATGATCTCACCAATCACACAATTCCTAGGCCTTTCTCTTCTATCTTTAACTCTATTCAATGCACAATCGCTTTCGAAAAAAACACACATCTTAAATGACTACCTCACTGAAGTAAACCCAGATATCTGTGCAATCACAGAAACTTGGTTGAAACACTCAGATTTAGTGCTATTAAACCAATTACCTACCCAGCTTTACGATTTTTTCTCCATCCCTAGATCCAAAAGAAGAGGAGGAGGTCTGCTCCTGGCAGCCAAGAAAGGACTAGGAATAACATTACAACATTCAAATACTACATCAAACATAGAGCTCGCTGTCTTTAAATCTGATCATTTACAAATTGGCCTAATCTATGCTCCACCAGGAACTTTAGACTCGGACCCTTCACCTGTCATTGAACTCACTGCCAAATATTTCAACCCAGACATACCTGCCATTTTATTAGGAGACTTCAACATGCATGTCGATGCTTCACCACAATCCCCAAACTGTGTTACCCTACTATCGGCTCTCAGCTATATGGGATTCACACAAATTATAAAAAGCCCAACCCACAAAGCAGGCCACACTCTGGACCTTATTTTCACCAATCAGTGCATCTCGCTCCCAACCACAATCTCATGTTCACCTGTCCCTTGGATGGACCATCAAATCATCAACACGACCCTCAAGCTTTCAGAACACCTTCCTCTTTCGTTCCCAAAAACCACTATTCAATACAGGAAACCCTGTTCTACAGACCTTCTCATCAACCAGCTCTCTAATGAATTATCTCAACTCGATCTTTCCAACGCAACTACAGCCACCACCTCATGGTGCAACATCACCAAAAAGATTGCAGACCTAACCTGCCCTTCCATTACAAAAGTAGTACAACCCTCGCCAGACAACAGGAAACCCTGGTTCACCCCAGAACTGAAGCTGCTTAAACAAGAGCTAAGAAATAAAGAACACACATGGAGGAAAAACCCATCTCCCACAACATTAGCTATTTATAAAACCTCCCTCAATGCCTACAGGATCACCATACTTAGAACAAAGAGAGATTTCTTCTCGAAAAAAATACATCATTTCATTTTTGATTCGAAAGCACTATTCTCCTACATCTCAGCCCTCACTAAACCATCCCCTCCTACTATCCCTGATGATCAAGTGTCCAACAAAGCCTCTGAACTAGCTGAATATTTCAAGGAAAAAATTGATAAATTGATTGGCTCTCTCTCATCATCTAGTTCATCTCCCCCACTCCCGCTCTCTACCCCACCTCAACTAAATACGACTCTGGAAACTTTCGAGACCACATCAGCTCTTGAGATAGAAAACATACTCAAGAAAATGAAACCATTCTCTCATCCCTTAGACACAATTCCAACTAACCTCCTCATCGCAATAAGGAACACCATATCAAAGCCAATTGCAGACATCATTAATTGTTCTCTTTCCCAAGGTCTAGTTCCTGACCAACTTAAACTAGCTATTCTCAAACCTTTACTAAAAAACCCGAACCTACAGACCACAGATCCAGCTAACTTCCGCCCAATAGCCAATTTGCCAATGATCGCCAAACTTATGGAAAAGATAGTCAATAAACAACTATCCGAGTACCTGGAAGAAAACTATATTCTTGCTCCATCCCAATACGGCTTTCGTAAATCATTAAGTACGGAATCCCTACTTATCTCTCTTACCGACACTATTCTAGCTAACATGGACAAAAAACAACCACATCTCTTGATACTATTGGATCTCTCTGCGGCCTTTGACACTGTCAACCACTCATCTCTATTAAAAGGTCTGGCAGACATAGACATTAAGGGAACAGTTCTCAGCTGGTTCAAGTCCTTCCTGGCAAATAGACAATTTAAGGTAAAGATAAACAACAAAGAATCTCATCCGGTCCCATCCAACCAGGGGGTCCCTCAAGGATCCTCCCTCTCCCCAACCCTCTTCAACATTTACCTCTTACCTCTCTGTCGACTACTTACTAAACTAGATCTAACCCACTACCTCTACGCGGATGACATCCAAATACTCATCCCAATCACAGAATCTCTACACCAAACCCTGATTCATTGGAGCAATTTCTTGCAACAGATCACTCATCTTCTCTCCAGCCTTAACCTCATTCTTAACAACAACAAAACCAAGATCCTAATCATCAATCAAGACAACAACAAGTTGCTAAACCCAGCTAACCCACTCACTTCAACCATTCCTATATTAAATCACTCACCACATGTACGAGACCTAGGCGTCATTCTAGACAATCAGCTTAACCTTAAAAAATTTATAAGCACCACCACTAAAGACTGTTTCTATAAGCTACAAGTCCTGAGAAAGCTGAAACCTCTTCTTCATTTCAATGATTTCCGTATGGTTCTTCAAGCCATTATACTATCAAAAATCGACTATTGCAATTCGCTCCTCTTTGGCCTCCCAATCTCATCCATCAAACCCCTCCAAATGTTACAAAACTCTGCAGCTAGAATCCTTACTAATACGAATAAAAGAGATCACATCACCCCCATACTCAAACTCCTCCACTGGCTGCCAATTAAGCAAAGGATTCTTTATAAAGTGCACACAGCAATTCATAAATCCATTCACAATATCTCCCCACTCCACCTAAGCACCCAACTACGTCCTCACTCTTCATCTAGACCCATCAGGGGAGCATATAAAGGCACACTCTATGTACCCTCAACAAAATCCTCGCTTCAGAAACGTGCCATATCTACAGCAGGCCCCGTTCAATGGAACGCGCTCCCGCCAGATATCCGTCTAGAGCTCTGCCACTCTACATTCAAAAAGAAACTTAAAACCTGGCTCTTTAAACAAGCTTTTCCAGGACCATAAGCATTTTTTTCCCCTACAGCCAGCAAGAGTTCCTCACCATCGCATACCCCAGGTTCTATACTACTACTCGACTCTGTTTCTAATCTCTTGCTACAGGACTCATGTGACATTTACTGTTTTGCTTTTATGTTTTTGTTTTTGATGCTCAATGAAACTTGTTAGCCAATATGTTTAAATTTACAATGTTAATTTTGAACTAGTTTAACCTGTTCCAAGTTCCGTAACCTTGTTCTATGTAATGCCTCTAGGCGAAATTTATGTTCTGTTTCAATGTAAACCGATATGATCTGTATTTCATACAGGAACACCGGTATAAAAAAATCTAAAAATAAATAAAATCCACACTTGTGAAAAACCATTTACATGTAGTGAGTGTGGTAAAAGCTTCAATCGCAAAATAATCCTCAGAAACCACGAGAGAATACACACAGGATTGAAACCATTTACCTGTTCTGAATATGGTAAAAGCTTTACTCAGAAGGCAAACCTCATAAGGCACCAGAGAATCCACACATTGTGACAGAAAAGGAGAGCAACAATAAGGAACATTTGGAACTAAATAACTGACTGCTGTAAAAGCATTTGATAACATTTCACATTCTTGGATAATTTAATTGCTTTGAAATCTACAGACTGAGAACTGGTAGTTTACAATGAGTGTTTGAGACTATACTCCATCTAAATAATAAAAATGGAGAATGTGTCATTCCCAACAACAAGAGCCAATAAGTAATATATCATTGAGGTTCTCTGACATCACTCCTGTATTGTCTGTCGCTGAATCCACTGAGTACTCTTATTAACGCTATGGATTTAGCTTTAATCTCAGAGACACTAATGACCCACCGATAACATCACACCTACTAGTTGTAAAGAATTTGAAGCTTTGCAGCTTCCTTATTTAAAAATCTAAGTAAAACTGAGAATATCTGTCTTGACAGAAGATTGTAACATAAAAAAACTCGAGCAGATCACATGATGCCGTGAGCAAGGTAGAATGTTATCCTCCTCAGCTCTGGACCCTGCTCTTCTCTATCTCATCCCCTTCTCATTTCTTTTGGAGCCTCTGAAACTTGTAGTTAACTTTTTAAAGCATCATAACATATCTGTTGGAATTTTAATGGGAATGTCACCTCAGCCCTGCCAAGAAAGAAAAGGAAAAAGGGAAGGTGGGAGACCCCAAGATAGTGGCGAGCCCTGCAGACATGTCTGAAATTGAGCTCAGTGGGCTTAGTTGAGTTGATAGCTGCTGTGACTGCAGTGCTTGATTCTAAATCTGAGTGTTTGTATATCAAAATGGGAGAAGGAATCTCTTTGGTTGTGGAATTCGGGCAACAAATATCAGAGATAGCGCAGAGTATTGGATTTGCAGGCCAATGTGCAGGGAAATGCTGGGGAACTCTCAACTCTAAAGGCTGCCATGGCAAAGGTAGAGGAGAAGCATGAGGACCTAGGAAACAGGTACAGAAAAAATAACCTTTGTTTCATTGGGCTACCAGAGAGCTTAATAGAGATTGTATTGCAAGGATTCACAGAACAATGGCTCCCAACAGAGTTAGGGTAAAATGACCAACTGCAGATCAAGTGTGCGCACAGATTGTGGCTGAAAAGAAATCTCTAGAGCAGGCCGCAGGTAGCAATCACCCGCCTTATGAACTTTGTACATAAGATTGTTATCCTGCAGGATCTCTGCAAAGGACAGCAACTGATGCATGGCAGCAAGAAAATTGTATTATTTAGTGAGAGAGAGTGAGACATATGACCAGCACAGTACACCTCAGTGAAGATATGACATCATTTGGAATGAGGAAAGTCTCTCAAAGATGCCATTTCTATTATGTTCTCTCACCCTAGCTTGATGGACTCTATAACAGGGTACCATCAAGCTAGGGCGAGATAACATAGTACAAGCTAGGGCGAGATAACATAGTACAAAATTTCATCTTGTGAGTTTATCCGGCTAACTTTCCTATCTGGACTGTGTATGAATAAAGACCTCAGTGTTTCTCTTTACCCAGCGAAGCTGCAAGTAGTCCAATATGGGGAGGTTCGTTGGTTCAGAACCCGGCAGAGATTTAGACTTTTGTTTCTTAGCTAACCCGCCTGCAGGAACTGCTGTGCCAGAGAGCCGGGAGAAAGTTTGATGAGGGGGCTATACTGAGCACTTCAACTTTGGAGGGCTGTGATGGGAATATATTTAGATTTTTTTTTTTAAGCTGTCAAGGTTGGGTTTTGGTTTTTTTGTTTTGTTTTTTTTTTACTGTTGAGTATTTTTTTCTGTTTATTCCTCCTTTGTTTTACCAATTCAGCTTCAGGATGGGAGATGCTTTTCTGGCTGGGGCCTTGGAAATTCTTTGGCTCTCTCTAGATTAGACTACAGCCAAAAACGTTCAGGTTCGTGGATCCATTAGTCTTCAGTTTCCGAGGATCTCCTCTCTTTTCATGACACTGTGAAAGGGTAGCATTACTTGGAGGTCATGCGCTTGTTAACTGAGGTTTGTTTGTTTTTTTAATGCTTTTGTCCTGCATTTCTAAGACGATTGAAGGTTATTGAGTGTTTTAGACTTATCAGCAAGCAGGTCCTGGAGGGAATTGGACCGAGTTATTATTAAGGGGAGGGTTCAACATTAAAGTGTGGAATCTTAAGTTTAGGGTATAGGAAAGGCAGGAGCAGTGGAATACCTTTTTGGTTGGGGGGGGGGGGGGGGGCAACTGAGCTCTGCCCCAACTCCTTCCAAGCTCTGCTCACATTCCCACTGTCAGTTTGTTACTTTGCATTTAGGTTTTTATTTGATTAATATTCTGCTTTTTAATAATTTTCTATCATACATGAACTCTTTGCATACATCAGAATATAATTATTCATTCCCAGACCAATTAAATGTTTGATGCTAGATAACTAGACCCAGTGGAAAAGGAGAAAATGACAAAAACAGCATTACTAATAGAAATGTCAGTACTTAAATGATTATTCTGTACTGTATGGAGAGAAGATCATCAAGTGCCAAAAGTGAGGGCCGTTATGTAACATAACAGCTGCCCCCACCACCACACACACAAGAAAAAGGACAAAGACTGAGCAGTGCCCAAATAATAAGCTGTTTTGTTGAGGCTGCTGAGCTTTTGCCATTTTTCTTGTGGGAGGTGGGTAGAGGTAGGGGCAGGAGGGGGAGAGAGCAACAGCAGGAGGAGAGGGGGCAGGAAGAAGAGAACAAGAGAAGGGGGATATCAGCAGGGAGAAGAGAGGAAGTTGGACAAAGGGAGAGGAGGAGGGATGGGACAAGGGGCGAGAGCAAGAGGGAGTGGGGCTAGGGAGAGAGATGGGATGGAGAAGGGGATGGGGATATAGGTGGAGGGACTGAAGGGGAGGCAGGAGCAAGGAAGAGAGGTCTGGGAGGGGGAGGGGCCAGGATGAGAAGTCTGCTCCCAAGAAAAACAACAAAGGCTCTGTGGCCAAAACATAATATGGTACTATGTTGGGCCTGCCGAGCCTTTGTTGTTTTTGTTGTGTGGGGTAGGTAGGGGTAGGGATAGGGTTCAGGGCAGGAGGAAGAAGAAAGAGCAAGAGGAGTGGGTGGGAACAGGGGAAAAGAGAAGGGGAGGGGCTGAGGGCCTATCGCATCACCGTGCGAACCTACAAAAAATTCCCCCCTTGCGTGATCGAGATGGGATTTGCATGCACATCAATGTAGAATCGTGCACACAGGTAGCCACTTTTATAACATGCGCACATGAACGCGCGCATGTTATAAAATCAGCGCGTCGATGTGCGCACACCGGCAAACGCATGTACGTGCGCCGGGGTGGTGGTGTGAAAGTTGCCTTCCCTCTGAAAAGCCCGCTCACACAAATAAGTCTTGAGTGCTTTCTTAAATAATTTTGTTGACTATGCTGTGCATACAGATTCTAGTAGAAGATTCCACAGTCTAGGGCCTGCCACGGAGAATGCACTAACACATTTTTATGAGAAGATGCAAGATGGGTCAGTTCTTTGGGAATGGGATCACAACCGATCCACAATTCTGCTGTTTTCACAAGACTCAAATGAAGAGGATTTTGTCTTTGCCAGATATGAACTTTTCAAGGCAACTTAATATTGATGCTACTGAAGAGGAGATGGTGGAGCTCTCTGAAAAAAAGGGCAGGTGTACGACATCAAGAAAATCTATCGACTGGAAAAGAGCAATCTTTTCTATAACTTTTAAGTTAAGGTGGACGAGTTGGAGATTTGTCTATTGCTAGACATGCTGTCTCTAGGGAGGTTTCCTTTCTTTAACATAGGGGGTGACTGAAGCTTCTTTAAAGGAGATTGGCAAGCAACACGCCTCTAAAGAAAGGTTTATACAAATTTGGTAACAATATCTAGACTCTGAGATTGTAAGGCACAAATGACCCAAAAAGGATAAGGGTCCAGTAAACAAAAGGGAGATTTAAGCTGCAATATAATTCCAGCTATATTATTGGGCTGATGGAACATATTCAGAGATTTCCCAGCCCTGGGGTATAGACCTGCTGGAAAAAATCTGAGAGAGCTGAAGCCCCCATCGGTTAATGAATTTTGGATCTTTTTGAACCTTCTCATCACGATAGGCAGCAAAGTCTTCGCAGTCAAAACTTAGGGTCTGGTCTTTTTTTTTTTTCTTCACAAGGTGCCTTTATAAAAGATGGCCAACTAAAGCTAAAAGGCTCAAGAGAACGAGTAAGGGCGTTCTGACTTATCCTTATTGTCTTGTAAGGCCTGTCGAGATGAGTGGATTTCACTGCCTCACCAGCAGGTGGCGGCAGACAACCCAAGCCTTTTCTGACATTATAGAAATGAAATGAAACATAGAAATGATGGCAGAAGAAGACCAAATGGCCCATCCAGTCTGCCCAGCAAGCCATGCACTCTTTTTTTTTTTTTTTTTCTCATACTTGTTACGCCTGGCTTTTAGTACCCCTTAGTTCCATTTCCCCTCCACCCCACCACCAATGTAGAGAGCAGTGCCGGAACCACATCCAAGTGAATATCTAGCTTAATTAGGGGTAGTAACCGCAGCAATAAGCAGGCTACACCCATGCCTTTGTCCACCCAGACTATGTAATTCAGACCTTGTTGGTTGTTGTCCATATACAGATCCTCTTTTCCACATTCCCCCTGCCATTGAAGCAGAGAGCTATGCGTTGAAAGTGAAGTATTAGACTTTCTCCCCTGCCGTTGAAGCAGAGAGCTATGCTGGATATGTATTGAAAGTAAAGTATCGGCTTATCTGGTTTTGGGGAAGTAACCGCCGTAACAAGCAAGCTACACCTCGCTTTTTTGTGAATGCAAATCCTTTTTTTTTTTCTTCCACATTTCCTCTTGCTGTTGAAGCCTAGAGCAATGATGGAGTCTCATTAACCGTGTGTATGTACATTGAACAAGGGTATTATCTCCAGGCAGTAGCGCTCATTCTCGCGAGCCACATTAACAAACAACAAATATTGAACAAGCCTAATAATTGGCAATACCTATAGCCTATGTCCTCACCGGTAATTTTACATACTCTTACCCACCCCTCTGCTTTTTTTTTTTTTTTTTTGGAGACTGCAGCCCTCCATCCTTCCGCTCCGTGAAGGTGGTATACCATTGGCATCCCGCTCCGTGAATGCCACTCCAGCCTTCCGCTCCGTGAAGGTGGAACACCGACCACTGGCATCCCGCTCCATGAATGCCTCTGTGGCTACTGCCACTCCGTGCAGTGTTCTGCCGCCTCCTCCCACCCCTGGCCTGCGGGCCCCGGTTATTGATCCCTGCATCTGCTACTTTTTGTGGCTGTGACAACTTCCCCCCCCCCCTCCCACAACAAGACCTTTAATTTGGGCTTCAAGGGCTGCTGCCTCTCCCTTTTACTGCAACAGGTCTAAGGCGATCTCTAGCTCAGCCTTTCTGTGCACTTCGGCGGCGGCTGTGGCGGCAGCTGTGGCTTCCTGTTGTTCTTTTATTCTGAGCCCTTCTATCTTGAGGGCTGCTGCTTGTTCGGCATTCTGTGTGCGAGCCACCCCCTCTTCATTCACGTCCTCTAGACTTGATGGATCCACAGTGTTTATCCCATGCCCCTTTGAAGTCCTTCACAGTTCGGGTCTTCACCACTTCCTCCGGTTCTTATATCGCCTGGGACAGCAGAAGAGGCGGCCAGGATTCCTTTGCCTTCAGCAGTTGATGAGGATGGACAGGAATAGCGGGAGGAATAAGAGCCCTAGGATGATGGCCCATAAGGACCTCTCTCTTTAGGGCTGCCAGAACTGAGCCAAAAATATAATATAGTGACATAGTAATGACGGCAGAAAAAGACCAAGTGGTCCATCCAGACCGCCCAGCAAGTTTCTCATGGCAGTAACTGCCGCTCTGTGCAGGTTACCCCTAAACCTTATGTTAAGGGTAGTAATATTTACAATCAAAACCAAGCGACTGTCAAACTCGTAACAAAATTACTGCTAGCAACATTTTTACAGGATGAGCAGCCTCCTTGCTAATTCAGACAGTGCTGCTTGAGCGTGCTTTGCTTTCTATTTGGCCCGCAGAAGCATTCCTGTGCTTTAACCCTAATGTCTGCGTATCAGTACCCAGGACTGTAAAAATTGGGGCCCGGCGATAGCTGTCGTCTAAATTTAATTCTCCTTCCCCCTCATTGTCAAAACAGAGAGTGATGTTGCAGTCGAATCACATACATCAAGGTTAATTGGTTAACAAATAATAGAGGGACTGTAGGACATTGGCCAGCAGTGGCTGTTCTTTCATCACAGAAGAAAAATCCAGTTCCTATTTGGGCCTGGTCGCTAGTATTTGGTCCAACAAGAGCATAAAAAGCGTTAAAAAAAAAAAAAAAGAGGAAGCAGAAGCAGGATATGGACTTGAGCTGCTTTTCACTACGATTAAAATAGCTAACAACTGTCTAGATCCTTATCCCTTTTTTGTTGATTAAGTAATCATTGGCTGTATCTGCAGACAGCCTTTTTCTGATTCTTAATATGTCTATCAGAAGGAGTAGTACCAGAGGAGTCGAAAAGAGCAATTATTAGACTGATTATAAAAGATCCCATGGGTTCTAGAGCTGATAAAACACATTTTCAGCCTCTATCAAATTTGTTTCCCTGGCTAAATAGTTGGAAAATGGGTGTTAGAACAGCTAAATGATTATTTAGAAGATTAACACTTATTGGATAAAGAACAGTTTGTCTTTAGGCAGGGTAGGGGCGCAGAAACTCTGTTACTATCATTCTTGGATGATATTTATCAGCGTTTAGCAAAGGCCTTTGATACCACTTGTCATGCTAGGTTAACAGAGGGACTAAGTACCCGATTCACTAAGGGTTTTTTTTCCATAGACACAAAATGAATCTGGCCCTAAGATTGATAGGAATTGAAGGCACTATTTTACTTTGGTTTCAATTTTTTTTAAACATCATAAGCAGCAAGTTTGTGTACAAGGAGATGGTTCTACATGATATCACAACCCATCAGGTGTTGAACAGGGTTCGTTTTGGTCTACTGTATTGTTCAATATCTTTGTGAACCTTTAAATGAACTCCTGCATGCCTTTGGTTTATCTTACAAAACTCATGCTCATGATGTACAATTTTATATCCTGAGTGAGTGTGAGGTGTTTTCTGTGGTTTTTACCGCTGTTAAAGATTGGTTAAGATGCTGCTCTAGTGCATGCCACATAGATGGGTCCACATCCAGCATGGAGAATGTCCTGTTTCTAGTTCTAAAAAGTCTAAAACTAGGAACAGGCAATACATTTCGATAACTAAACACAGAGATTATGCACTAGAATATTTTTAACCAACTCTGCCAATGGATACTGCTCTACATTTATTGCCTTAAAAAGCAAAGTGAGAGGAAATTTGAAAGGATGATCATTAAATTCTCAATCTGGGTTAATTTCCAAACTATATAGGGATTTACTGGATTATTGGACGATTGATCCCCTTCCCTCTGTCACAGTACGATGGGCTAGGGATTTGGGACTAGCCTTGGAAGAGGATGATAATCAGATTTTCTCTGGCTGGGTTAGGACAGCTAGTAGAGAATGCCAATGTTCGTGAAATGCAATTTATGGTGGTTCACAGGCTCTACTTTTCTCCCTCCTGGGCATTTAAGGTGGGTATCACTCAGAGCCTTGCCTGTTTGAAATATGGAGCAGCAGAGGGCAGGTTTTTTCATTACTTTTGGTCTTGTGTGAACATTAAGGGTCTGATTTTAAAAAGCATTTACATGCGTAAAACTGGGTTTTACGCATGTAAATGCACTTTACTCGAGTAAGTGGGCTTTTGAAAATTGCTACAATATATGCCATTGAATCGTCCATAGGATTTATTCACATAAGTGCACTTTACGTGAGTAAATGGCTTTTGAAAATTGCTACAATAGTAGTTACATTTATGCACGTAACTCCTTTGAAAATTACCCCCTAAAAGTTTTGGGGTTTCTGTGTTTCAACATGTCTATGTAGGAGGATATGATAGAGGTGTTTAAAATCATGAGAGGTCTAGAACAGGTAAATATGAATCGGTTATTTACTCTTTCAGATAACAGAAGGATTAGGGAGCATTCCATGAAGTTAGCAAGTAGCACATTTAAAACAAATCTGAGAAAATTCTTTTTCACTCAACACACAATTAAGCTCTGGAATTTTTTGCCAGAGGATGTGGTTAGGGCACTTAGTATAGCTGGGTTTAAAAAAGATTTGGATAAGTTCTTGGAGGAAAGTCCATTGACTGCTATTAATCTAATTGACTTAAGGGTAGATTTTAAAATGTGCACTTCGGCACACGTATGTTATAAAATAGGATTCCCATGCGCACATGCGTGCCAGATTTTGATATACGTGTGCGCAGATGTGGGCAGGTGGCTTCTTCCGCGTGCGGAGGGGGATTTTTCAAATTATGCATGGTGATGCGATTTGCATTTTTCCCAGTTACCTCCCAGTCCACTCCTTTAATCGTACACCCTAATCGTATCCTGACTATCCCCAAATTTTTTATTTTCGTACTTGCTGCTCCTCCAGAGCAGAAGTAAACTCTGTGCACCATCGGCTGCCGGTGCACGCTTCCCCGGGACAGCGGCTAATAGCGCTGACCCAGCCCGCTTCCCTGCCCGCCCCTTTTATCTAGCCCAGCTCTTTTGTGCATACGGGGGTTACACACGTTGCCAGGCCCTTGGAAATGCGTGCGGTGTGCACAGAACCCAGCCATGCTCGTAACCCCTGAAATTTATGCGCGCAAGGCTTTTAAAATCTGGGCAAGACTTCTCTTGGGTAAATCCATGTTGACTGTGTTCCATAAAACTGTGTCTTTCTATATGCTCTACAATTTTAATCTTGAGAATAGTTTCCACTATTTTTCCCGGCACTGAAGTCAAGCTTGCTGGTCTATAGTTAATCGGATTGCCACTGGAGCTCTTTTTAAATATTGGAGTTACATTGGCTACCCTCCAGTCTTCAGGTACAATGGATGATTTTAAGATAGGTTACAAATTTTAACTAATAGATCAGAAATTTCATTTTTGCGTTCCTTCAGTACCCTAGGATGCATACCATCCGGTCCAGGTGATTTGCTACTCTTTAGTTTGTCAATCTGGTCTACTACATCTTCCAGGTTCACAGTGTTTTGGTTCAGTTCATCTGACTCATCACCCCTGAAAACCATCTCTGGAACTGGTATCTCCCCAACATCTCCCCAACATCCTCATTAGTAAACACGAAAGCAAAGAATTCATTTAGTCTTTCTGCAATGGCTTTATCTTCCCTAAGGGCCCCTTTAACCCCTTGGTCATCTAACGGTCCAACCGACTCCCTCACAGGTTTCTTGCTTCGGATATATTTTTAAAAGTTTTTATTATGAGTTTTTGTCTCTATGGTCAACTTCATTTCAAATTCTCTCTTGATAAGACAGGCGAAGAGATACCCAGATACCAGATCCGAAGATGGTTTTCAGGGGTGATGAGTCAGACGAACTGAACCAAATCACTGTGAACCTGGAAGATGTAATAGACCAGTTTGACAAACTAAAGAGTACAGTTCATAGGGTGTAATCTTGATAGACAGTATATCAAGGTGCCTTTGGAAATTCTTCTTAATCAGGCCCACTATAATCGGAACTGTTTCTGACTCTTTCTGACATTATTTTCTTGCTTTATGATTTCATTGCTTGGTACTTAAAGATCTTTGCTTTCTCCCTATAATCCACAGAATAGGCACTGGGTAGTGACACCTCTGTCAGCAATGCTGTGCTTGTGTTCTTCTCCTTCACCACAATATCTGGTTTCTAGCATCGATCTCCCTGTTGGTAGAAAGATGAATGTTCCATGCGATCACAACTTGTTTGCTGTCTTCTATTACGGTTGTGTTCTCAGTGTTTGTTTGGTATGTTGATGTTATAATGTTTACACACTTTCCAGAGACTAAGCCATGCCACCTTATCGTGCCTTTCTGCATACATTACGTTAGCACATCACATTCAGCAACAAGATGTGTAATCGTTTCCAATTCTCTTCCACAGAATCTGCATTTTATCCATTTTAATCAGTCTTTTCTGTGCTGGCTTTGAAGCATCGTGGCTGTGGTCCACTGTTATGTACTTACAACTATCAGTCTCTCATCTATAGGTTTCAGTTCACCCCTCTTTCACCACTACTGTGACAAATCTTTTATCTGCATGAGGTTTCTGGAGTAAATCTCTGTACCTCCCACTATATTTGTGCTTCTGCCAATTATTTTTCCTTGGATGCTATTCTAATTCTTCAAAAGTATTTGTTCTCTTGTTTTGCTAATTCTGTAGCTTCCTTCCTTTTGTGTCCTGCTGGTTTTTCAGGCATTTCCTACATGCCCCAGCACAATTGTCCAAGCTTAAGAACCGACACAGATGATGCTGACTTGCTTTCAAACGTCAGCAGTATTGGAGCATTTGGGTCCATTGCTGCCATCAAGGCTCCTCTGTTTTTAGTTTAAAACCAATATTCACCCTAATTTTAGCTGCGGGTTTTCAAGGCCTGCAGGCACTGGAAGCCAGTATGGGCCAAAGGGCATGCCATGTTGCAAGTGCCGCCTCCTCCCTACCATAAGCAGCCAAAGTGCCCGCTGTCTGGTGCCACGAATGCATTTGAAGCAGGCCCTGTTCACCAGAAACACTTCCCGGAAGGCTCCCTGGCCCTGCACAAAAGCAGACGTGCAGGGCTGCGGACCACGGGAGCCTCAGTACGCTTGCTGCTGAAGGAGAGAGGAGAAGCCTGGAGCTGCCCCCAGTAAGGATAAATGCTGTTGCAGTGCGGGGCGGGGGAGGGGGGGGGGGAGAGAGCGAGAGAGAGGGACCCGTTAGGGATTGGGGTAGAGATGGGGATGCTGAGTTGAGCAAGTGGGAGAGGCTGCTTAATAATGTTTTATTGTCCTGGCTTCTGTCCGCAAAAATAAAATGCTGATCTTGACCCTGAAAAATAATGAGTCAGTTTTTTTCAATTGATTTAGCCCTGTCTTTGTTCTTGTCATCAGAAACCTAATAAATTCCCAGGAAAAATAAAGAATAATAAAAAACAAAAACAAAAAGGTCTGCCTGAAGACTTTTGATGGTAACTATGTCCGTAATCCGTTTGAATAAGACCCATACCGCCTTCAACTCTAAAAATGTATAATCTCTGCCTAGACTGGTTCTTACTTGATAGGCGCAGAGGAACTTCCTTGTTTTTCCATCCAATTCTTCAAGATATTTATGGACCCGGTCTAATATTCCATAGCGCCAGAGTAATAACAGCAGAAATAAAGACCAAATGGTCCATCCACGCTGCTCAGCAAGCTTCTTATGGTAGTAATTGCCACTCCATGCAGGTTACCCCCACGCCGTATATTAATGGTAGTAATATTAAAAAAATGAAGACAAAGCATTGTCAAAGCCATTACATAATTACTGCTAACTATTTTTTTTACAGGGTGAGCAGCCTTCTTGATAATTCAGACACTGTTGCTCGAACGTGCTTTGCTTTTTGGATTTGGCTGTAGCAGCAGGGCTGTGCTTTTTCCCCCCTTAATGTCTGCGTATCCGTACCCCAGACCATAAAAGTCAGGGCCCAGCGTTGGCCGTCATCTGAGGTGTTGTAGTTGCATCAAAATCATGAAAGCTAATTGACGAAAAGGTAGTAACCCCCATACCTTCTATTAGGGGACATAGCTGCCCCTCCATACAGGGGACCCTCCTGCACCCTTTCCATCGTTTCCACCATTAGCCTTTAAGGATTCCCCTGTTTGTTTTTAATTTGTTTACTGTTTTCATCTTTACCACTTCTTCTGGAAGGGCATTCTAGGCATCCACCATCCTCTCTCTGTGAAAAATGACTTCCTTAGGTTGGTTCTGAGTCATCCCCTCCCTGCACTTTCAGTGTCTGACCCCCTAGTTCTACTCTTTGCTTTCAAATGGAAAAGATTCAAGGAACCTGCATCATTAAACCTTTCAGGTACCTGAACGTCTGTATCTTAATCGCCTCTGCTCCTCCTCTCTTCCATGTCTACATATTTAGAGCCTTCAGCCTCTTCTCATAAATCTTCTGGTACACACCCTCACCGTTTTGGCCACCCTTCTCTGGACCGCCTCAGTCCTGTGTCTGTCCTTTTTCAGATTCAGTCTCCACAACTGAGCACAGTACTCCAGGTGAAGCCTCATCAAGGACCTGTAACAAGGGCATCACCGCCTCCTTTTGCTTACTGGTTACTCCTCTCCCTCTGCAGCCCAGCATTTCTTTGGCTTTAGGTATCTCCTTATCACATTGCCTCGCCACCTTCAGAGTGCCAGACACTAGCACGCCAAGGTCCCTCTCGCAGTCTGTGCACATCAGTCTTTCACCTCTCATCACAAATGGCGCTTTCAGATTACCTCACCCCCCCCCCCCCCCCCCCGCTGCATGACTGCACTTCTTGGCTTTGAATCCCAACTGCCAAACCTTCAACCTTGCTTAAATCACTTTTCATTCTCTCTACTCCTCCACTCAGCTGCAGATCACCTTCTATCCTTTTGCAATGTCACCCACCCAGATATTGAACAGAACTGCTCCCAAAACCAGTCCAAAGCTGTAGGTTAGTGCAGGTATAGAAAGCTGATTAAGAGCTTGTATCTTATTCCGTGCTGTCAAGACACTTTTCAATATCCGCTTCAGTTTCTTATAGTAATCTTTACTGATTACACTGGTGTACACATTTTTAGAGGTCTACTTCAGCGATAAACTGTACCCTTTATTATTGATGTTGAGGTGCTGAATTCAAATATCCCAATTAAACCAGCTGATTGAATACTGTTTCCAGATTTAAGTTTTTACATTTTACGTCTATGTCTACGGCACAGATAGTACACTTTTAACCATAAGGTGTCCAGAATGATGGGAAAGCTAATGCAGCGTTCTTACTCCAGGCACAGGCTCTCCGACTGCCACTCCTGTTATTATATCGTACATTGAACGAGGGGAGGAGCCGTACATCAGGGACGAGCCGGGATCAGAGGAAAGAGGAACTGGGAGAAGCAGCTGCTCAGGTGAGTGCAGGAATAAGAGGGACCGGGGTAAAACTACTGAGAGGAAGAGTGGAAGGAGCAGCTGGGAACTGCAGAGACCCCTTCTCCAGCTCCTCTAGAGACTTCTTGGTCCTTATTGGGTTTGGTCTCCTTGATATAGAGTTCTTTATGTTACTGCTTTGCTCAGCTAGAGATGAATTTTAAGAGTTGCTCATGCACAACTCGTATTTTAAAAGAATATATGCGTGTGCGCGAGCAACAGAATACGTGTAATAAAGGGGCTTTCTGGGGCAGGGCCAATATTTACAGGCAGAAATTGCTATTTTATAATCTGCCATAAGTCTTTTACCTGCATACCTTTACTTCCGCTCAATGTGAGGTGCAAGTGATGGTAAACATCTTAAAAGTGAAAAAATGACAGGGTAGAGGCTCTGGGTGCAAATGGGGGACTTCAGGCTGTTCAGCTGCCCTTCTGAGTTGTGTACCAACCGCAGAGGCAGCCTGGTTTTTAGCTGATCCTTCAAGGCGCTTCCCCCTTAGAATCACACCTTGGATAATCACAAGCCAAAAAGGAAGAGAAAAACACAAGATCCAAACTGTCTTAAAATGATTCTGTTTATTTTGTGCAGTAATAGAATATAGTATGAAAAGCAATAACAGGCAATCAATTGATTAGCAGTTCTCTTCCTGGGGAAAGCTTTTTTGATAGACTGGTCTGGCTACGTGGAGCAGAGTACTTTCCCACAGTCTAAGTTCCTAATCTCGGCCTTCATACACTTTTTTTTTACTGCCGCTATGTGCAAATTATTAATCTATGCAGTTCTAACACTATATCATTGTTCTTTGTTCTCTCTAACTTCTCAGAACGTGCCCTCTATCTCATTCACATCCCCCTGATAGAGTTGCCAATGCTGTTACTGGGCGTTTCACCAACCAAGTTCATGTCTGTCCTCCAGATTAATCAAAATTCCCAACAAGCTGTGGGGTAGATTTTAAAAGGGTGCGCGCGCACATGTTATGTCTGATTTTATAACTCGCACAGGCGTGCGCAAGTTATAAAATCAGGGGTCGGCACGCACAAGGGGGTGAACAATTGTGCACCTTGCGCACGCCGAGCCGCTCTGCCTTCCCCCGTTCCCTCCCAGGCCACTCCGAAATTGGAGCGGCCTGTGAGGGAACCTCCCTTCTCCCTACCCTGACCTTCCCCCCCCCCCCCCCCTGACTTTTATCTTACCTTTTGCGCCTGCTGGCATCCTGCAGCCACACAATCCTCCATCATAGCGGCAATGGCTGCTGTGTCGGAGGCCTCTGGCCCCAACCCCGGACCGCCCTGCCCCCACCCGCCCTTTTAATAAAGGCCTGGGACTTACACGCGTCCCGGGGCTTTATGCGCGTCGCCGGGCCTTTTTAAAATAGGCGCGGCGCATGTAAGGCTGGTTATGCGCGTAAATTCTCTGGATTTACGCACGTAACCTTTTGAAAATCCGGCCCTGTGTGTGCAAGGTCAGCTGTCAGCAGTTCTTCATCTTGGTGTAAATTCCGGTAGTGGGGTAACTGGAGCGGGTGGCATAGCGGGGCATCCAATAGCATAATTACCTAATCCCAGTTTGCCTACAAATATTTAATATCAAATACCCTAGAATGCATAGATCAGAAGCAAAGCCCAAAAATGGATTAAAGTATTGAACAAGATGTGCCCTGAGCATACATTTACAGGGCAATAGATTGTTGTAAATCGTCCAGCCATTGCTGAATGGTTTTTTTTCAGCTGCTGGTGGCACAGTATCACACTTCACATTGGAGCACACCTGCTTGCGCAAGGTAGGTGACCCAGCAGAAGAACACAAGTGAGGAATACATTTGGCAAAAATAAAAAGCAGTAATGCTAGGAACAAAAAACCAAAAAGAAAAGAAATTAAACCTTTCGAAATGTCCCCTAGCGAGGAAAACCAAGAAATTACATCCGAAAAATCACGAGCTCATTATTTGGGGACCTTTAACAGCAGTGCAGAAGAATTTAGTAAGAACTGGGCTTGCTCATGGTCAGTTTGTGTTAGACTCCGACATTTGTGGGAAACAGAAAGGGCTGGGAACAGAAACGCGAATGGGAAAGTTCCGAAATATTTCTGTGCAGTTTTACGGGAGGGGCGCGTATGAAAGCAACGTAACACGAACCAGACCAGATAGTGGGCAGGGTTCGATAAGCAGTGTTCCCATAGAATGTTCAGCAGCACCAGTCTCCTTATTTACAAGGGCATCAGTACACTGGGGCCTGTAGGAAAAGAAAGTGGAGGCACCATAGTAACTCATCATCCCCCCCAAAAAAATCCCTGTTTTTAAAAATCTATTCTAGTTCCTTCTACAAAAAGAAATTACTATCTGGGTGTACAAATAGCATATTCTGCTGAACCAGTCAGACGGTATCACTAATGCGAGAATCACAATAGTAACATCTGCAAGTAACAATGGGACTAGGTATTAGCTAAGTGTATCATAAAAAAATATTTCATCATGATAATCAGTTATTACATTTCAAAGAGATATGGATTCTACATATTGCTTAAAAACAGTGTTTAAGTAAGCCCACCCCTAGGAAATTAAAAAAAAACCCATGAAGACAGAAATTCTGAGCATTTCAGTTCATAAAATGGATGTTTTCTGTGGCAAAGGGTCAATGACAAACGATGTGTACAAGTCTTGCAGCACAGCAGTCTGGAAGGTGTCCTCTGCACTTTCATCACTAATTCAGATGTTTGTGTTTATGGATTAATACCTGATATGAGATGAATAAAAACTGAAATTAAGTAAACAAGAAACTCTAGAATAAACATCAGTAACTCCTTATATGTAATAATCACTGTAAACACTATGAATATGGATATCCAACAATGTTTTGTGATAGTTCAAAGAAGCAGCTACATAATGTCCAATCCCTTCTTTATTTCCCCACTTTTCTATAAGACAACACACACTATTCAGACAAAAGCAACCTAGGTGCTCATTCATCCAGTCACACTACATAGAGACCATGACATATAACATGTATTTCACTGAACTGATGGCACAAGTGCATTCATTGCACTGTCCTAATGACATACAAAATGGGTACTGACAAACAAATAGCAAACATTTGAGCTTAAAAAAGGTAGGCCTAAAAAGTATTTGGATCCAAAGAAAAAGTCAGAATTAAAACAGATCTTGTGGAAAGAGCATTTTTCCAGCTTGGCATATAGCTGGTTATCCCTTCCAAATCATCGGCCTCATGGATTCAACCCTGGAGGTTGTTCCGTGGGCAAGGGCCCATATGCAACCACTCCAGCGCTCCCTGCTGTCACAATGGAACCCACTGTCCCAGGACTACTCAATTCACCTCCATCTACCATTGGAGGTTCGGACCCAGCTCCAATGGTGGCTACAGGAAGACCACCTAAGCAGAGGAGTAAGTCTAGCCCCACCGAACTGGATCTTGCTCACCACGGATGCGAGCCTGCGAGGATGGGGGAGCACACTATCAGGAGCTGACGGCCCAGGGGAAATGGAACAAGGAAGAGGTGGAATGGAACATAAACTGCCTGGAAGCTCGAGCAGTCAACAGTTGCCTATGTCAACCGCCAGGGAGGAACCAAAAGCCAGCAGCAGGTGTCTCTGGAAATAGACCCCCTCATGGCATGGGCGGAGATAAATCTACAAGGGATCTTGGCCTCCTACATAGTGGGAAAAGACAACGTCTCAGCAGACTACCTCAGCAGAGAGAGCCTAGATGCCGTGGAATGGATGCTGTTGACCACAGCCTTCCAACTGATAGTAAATCGCTGGGGCCTTCCAGCCATGGATCTACAGGCCACATGTCTCAGTGCCCAGGCCCCCATGTTCTTCAGCCGCAGACTAGAGCCACAATCCCTAGGAATCGATGCCCTAATCCAGACCAGGCTAGAGGAAGACCTTCTGTACGCCTTTCCTCCATGGCCACTATTGGGCAGGATCATCCGCAAGATAGAGCATCACAGGGGGCTAGTTCCACTTGTGGCCCCGGACTGGCCAAGGTGACCATGGTACCAGACATGCGAAGACTCCTTGCGGGGAATCCCCTGTGCCTACCTTCACACAGGGACCTTCTCCAGCAGGGACTGATCCTCCACGAAGATCCGTCTCGGTTCTCTCTTACGGTCTGGCCCTTGAGAGGACTCGCCTGAAGAAGCGCGGTTACTCAAAGGCTGTGATTGACACCCTGCTCCAAGCGCGCAAGTTCTCCACATCCCTGTCTTACATACAAATCTGGAGAGTGTTCAAAGCCTGGTGTGAAGACCACGGCATTCTCCTGTGGACAGCCAAAATCCCATGATCTTGGAGTTCCTACAGGACGGGATGAAGAAGGGGTTGTCACGCAACTCCCTCAAGGTCCAAGTTGTCGCGCTGACCTGCTTCAGAGCTGAAGTGGACTGTATCAGACTATCAAACCATCCAGATGTGTTTCATTTCCTGAAAGGGGTTAAAGAACTCCGACCACCCCTAAAGTGGCCGGTACCTCTATGGAATCTCAATCTGGCATTAGACTTCCTAGCTGGGGCTTCCTTCAGACCAACTCGCAGTCTGTCACTACGCCTCTTAACATTGAAGACTGCATTCTTGGTGGCAGTATGTTCAACTCGTCACATCTCCAAACTACAGGCACTATCCTGTCGGGAACCGTTCCTGAGGTTCACTCCTGGAACCATACAATTGCACACTGTCCCCTCCTTCTTACCGAAAGTGGTTACCCAGTTTCATGTGAACCAAACCATTTCGCTACCATCTCCAGATTAACATAAGGACTCAGAAGACTCACACCTTCTTTGCCATCTAAATGGCGGCAGACTCCTAGTCCAATATGTGTAAAGATCGGAATCTGTGCGCAAAACGGACCACCTGTTTGTCCTTCACAGCGGGAAGAAATAAGGGGAAGCAGACTCGCGGGCGACCATAGCCCGCTGGATCAAAGAAGTAATCAAGTCGGCCTGCATAGAGGCAGGATTGCTATATAGAGGCACTCTACGAAGGCCCAGGCAGTCTCCTAGGCGGAAACCAGGCTGTTGTCCCCTGCCGAGATCTGTCGGGCGGCAACATGGTCCTCCATACACACATTTTCCAGATTCTACCGCCTGGATGTTCAGGCCCGGGAGGACACAGCCTTCGCAAGAGCAGTACTAAGTGGGCCACAGGCAGCCTCCCTCCCAGTCCGGGAGTAGCTTTTGTACATCGCATTGGTCCTGAGTCCTTCTGGCTACACGCTAGGAAATGGAGAAATTACTTACCTGATAATTTCGTTTTCCTTAGTGTAGACAGATGGACTCAGCATCCCGCCCATGGCTGCCCCAGAAAAGGGAGAACCTCGGATAGCAATCCTCGAGACTAAGCAAATACGGGTAAGCCATGGCCTACCCCTAGTTTCAAGACACCCACAGTTATCCGATGTCGGTGTTAATCGGTTGAGTGCACTGGTGGTTTCCAGTTGGAAATCAGTTGAACCAGTCAAATTTTAATCAAGTTTAAGCAAGTTATTTAAGCAAAGATATATCCACATTGCTTTTCAAAGAGAATACTGAGGAAGTGAGGTCAGTTCAGGGGTATATGTACCCAGGATGACGTCAGCTTTGAAATCTGACTCCGTCTCCCATGTGCTAGCAGAAGAGCACAATACCCATTGGTCCGGAGTTCATCTGTCTACACTAAGGAAAAATGAAATTATCAGGTAAGTAATTTCTCCACTAGAATGCATTAAACTATAAATATTATAAATCATTTGTAATTTTGAATCTTTAAATTTAAAACCGTCCAGGAAACATTTCTGTATGATTAACTCTAACTACAAACACGTAGAAAAACAGGGTTGTGATACAACTGGGATCATTAGGATATGTCATAACAATTTTAATTAACAAATTATTTAGCATTTATAACTGTTTAATTAAATAACTCTTATCTTTAGTCTATTTTTCTTCCTTATGCATTACCATGCCATAACGCTCCTTCATCTGTTTCTGTTACGATCCTGGGTGGAGTGTGGACCCTTGGCCTGTGTCGGGATTGACGCTACATGGGAAGTAGGCCTGCTGCAGGTTCCCAGCAACAGGAGGCGGAGGAGACGAAGACAGGGGCCAGCTGGAGCTTCACCAATACCAATCCCGTTCCCCACGGGTTGAGCCTTTGGTTGCCGGGACCGGATGGGCTTAGGTGGGCCCCTGAGGAGATGGAAGGCAGTAGGAGATGATGATCGTTGGATGCTGGTTAGAAGGCCAGAAGGAGGTCTGAATTGGAGGTCCACGGTCAAGAGCCAAAGGAAGGTCTGATGCCTGTCCGAGGTCAGAAGCCAGAGGGAGATCCGAAGCCAGTCCGTGGTCAAGAGCCAGAAGATCCTTCTGAAGGGAGAAGGCTAGGAAGAGGGATGAGCAGGATTCGGAGCTGGAGCAGGAGCGGAGCACAGGAACACGCTGGAACAGAAGCCAAGGAAGAACACCAAGAAACAGATCTGTAGCCAAGTCGCTTGCTACAGGGGCTGGATGGGTTAAAATACCAGAAGAAATGATGTCATCAGGAGGAGCTGAGTGCAGTTTCCCGCTGCAGACCCTTTAAGAAGCTCTAGGTAGCACGCGTGCGCGCGCCTAGGAAAAGTCGGGGAGGACTCGAGTCGGTGGCATTCTGAGGCAGGCATTCTGAGGGAGAGGCCAACATAGCCCTGGCGGAGCGCGTCTGAGGGCAGTAAGCCTAACAGTTACACTTTCACCATCAAATAACTTACAATAGATATACCCCCTGTTCAAGTAAACAAAACTCTTCCCAAAAAGGAGAGCTAATTCAATTCTTCTTTGAAAAGAAAAAAATAAAGTCATCATAATAGTGTCTTTCAAAATACATCAAACAGTTCATTTTAAAGTCCTTAAAGCTTGTATGAATCTATTAAGATGACTGAGAAATAGTTTATATTAGTGCTTTGTAATATGAAGTTAATCAAAACAAATTGTTACTGGATAGGGTAGTAAATAATAATTTCAAATGGATGCATTTTAACTGTAAGATGAAATACTTCTCGCCGGAATAAAGCAATTTTCCTATTCAGCTTTTTTTTTCCTGCAACGATGAGTGAATTCCTGAGGGTGGGGCTACTTTAGATTTGGTTCAGTCTTATATAAACTAAAAGAGTATTTTTAAATGATCAAAAAGAAAGAACACTTTTTTCTTTCAGAAGTAATAGGATTATTCATAAAGACAGTGTTTCCAAGTGCATGAATACATTAACAGGGAAATGAAAAGTCAAACAGACCCTCAGAATGATTTTTAAACATTCACAAAGCACAAACATTACAATGATAATACCTCACAGACAGCATTGTACCATAGATAATTCCTTTAAATTCAGAAATGAAGAATATAAGAGCAATATATCATTTTCTGATAACAAATACTCATAGCCTTTGTAAAGCTAATTGTCATTTTGCAAAAACATTGCTCACAATTCTATAGTGCATAGCAGAAAGCAGGAATGCCAATAGATAGTATCCAAAATAAAAGCAGGCAGTAAAAACAAACTTTCTTACCACAAAAGCAACTTTAGAGTTTCAAATAGATAAAAAATATTTCGCTTTACACATCAAGCATTAGTTTGTTTATTGGCACAACACTTTCCTAATTGATATGTAAATGGATGGCACTGAGCTAGGGCTAACAGCAGCTACTGGAGAGTCCGACTTCTTGGAGCTGGGAGTATAGTCACTGTGGGCAGAAGGGAGATCTGGGATATAAATTAGCTTGGTATGCAGAGTCATCTAAGATATCCTACACCATAATAGACACTTTTTCCCTTTATGCAGGAGCTATAACCAATGCAGAGATTGTACAGGGACCTTCTAAACAGTAAAATCTCTTTAACTGTCACAGCCTTTTGAAAATACCTTCAGCTGGAAATATTTCCTTAGTGGCATGATGTTATCCAAACATATACAATACTGTTTCTAGCCTATAATTCTTCCACATATAGTGGGATCTCTTTTCCGGGTAGGTCCCCATACTTAGCAAGTCACAACACACACACACACTCTCCCTCCTAGGCAGGAATCCCTATTTTCTGCCTCACATAAGCAGGGGTGCACGTCCCGTCCTCCTCTTAGTCTATTTACCTAGACTGTCCCAGCCTATTCACCTAGGCTGTATCCCCAGAGATTTCACCTCCCTGTAATTTACCGGGAGTCCAACTCCCTGATATCACCACCTATTTACGAGGCTGTATCAGAGGTCAGCTGGTGTGGTCCCTCCTTTGATTCCCAAGAGCACAGAAAGCACTAGAGGCTGTCAAGTTCTTATCAATTGAAAGCTTTATGTTATGTACTTGTGCGCATAAGGAAACCAGATGCCATTCAGCGAGTCTGAATTGCCTTCACATAGAATATGCCATGTTCACACAATGTCCAAGGGCATCCCTGTAGGCATTTTTTACTTTAAAATCTTTGTAAACCTATTCTATAACACAACTCACTAATAATATTCTAAATAAGAGTGTATAGAAATGCTTACAAATGACGTATTTAATCCCTCTTGGGATTCTTCAGCTGGTCACCTCTGCCATATCTGAGCGGGTATCTCTCCAGATGGCAAAACGTCATCTGGGCAAACCTAAAACCAAACCAGTCACTAGCAGTCCGACAAAATTAAATTCCGGACACAGTGATCACGTCGGGGTCACCAATTGTTCAGCTGCCCTTCTGAGATGTAAATAACAGAGGCTGCCTGTTTTTAGTTGAACCTTCAAGATGCTTCCCCCTTGGAATCAAAAGCCAAAAAGGAAAAGAAAAACACAAGATCCAAACTATCTTAAAATTATTCTGTTATTTATTTTGAGCAGTAATAGAATATAGTATGAAAAGCAATAAATGGCAATCAATTGATTAGTAATTCTCTTTCTGGGCTTTTCTGATAGACTACTCCTCGTAGCCAGACCAGCGTACTTTCCCACAGACTAAGTTCCTAATCTCGGCCTTTTATACACTTTTTTCCTACTGCAGCTATGTGCAAATTATTAATCTATGCAGTTCTAACACTATATCATTGTCATTGTTCTTTGTTCTCTCTAACTCCTTGGAAAGTCTCCTCTATCTCACCCACATCCCCCTGTTATAGTTGCCATTGCTGTTATTGGGCATTTTGCCAACCAAGTTCATGTCTGTCCTCCAAATTTATTTATTTATAGCTTTTTTATACCGACGTTCGTTTGCACATCACATCGGTTTACAAATAACAGGTGTAAACACATGGAAAATTAGCATGCAAAAAAGAAATTACATCTCAACATTAAAATGCAAAATTACAATATTTCAGGTCAGTTGAATTACAGAAAGTTGGGTGAATTAGGGCCCAAGTTAAAGCAATAATAGCTCCTTTTAAACTGACCAGGCCCAAAAGATTATTAGCCATTGTACTGTTGTTAACCCTTATACTGCTGATTCTCTACAAGGCTGAAGAGCCAGGAGGGTGTTCCTGGGCTGCAGATAGATCAGGCAAACTGGTGGACTAATGTAATTCCCTTCTCAAGTGCATATTACAAAATGTGAGGAATTAAATGTGTAAAAGCCAACAATTGATAAGAAAATTATGTGAGTTAAATCCTTTCATGTAAATGATTAAAATTAGGTGCACAACTTTGCACGTAGAGCAGATTTGTGCCAATTACCTGGATACATTTTGAATTCTCCACTAAGAGCAGATTTGCTGCCACTTAGCCATATACTTCTGAAACCACTACTTATCTGGTTAAGTTCAACATTACATGCTATACAATCTTTCAGAGATGCGAATATGTTGGGTAAAATTATGCATATTTTATATTGTGTGAGTGCAATTGTGCGCATGATATAAAATACATGCACACGTGCGCATGCGTCCATATATCTGCACGTTTGTTTTAAAGATACCCTCTAGGCCCTTCCTCTCCATTTGGGCTGCCTATATCCAATCTCTGCCTGACAGAGTGCGCAGTTTAATACCCAACGACCTTTCCCTACCCTTTGCACATTAAATCTCTTTTCTTCTGCCTTGTTCCCTTAGTAAGGCCTAGGGGAGGTTGTATTTTTTATTAAGGGAGGCTGTGAAGGTTCCACCAGCCTGCTCTTAGTGTTTTATGCTAATGTTTTCTGTGCCCCGTTATGTGAGGGGGGTGGGGGGAGGTTTGTGGGATTATGGGGATGCACTGCGTCTGTTTACATATGCTGCTACTATCCTAGTGGTAGTTTATTTGTTTAATTATGTGGCAATGTTGCTTTTTTGTGAAAATCAATAAAGATACTTAAACATAAAGATATCCCCTAAGGGAAGAGGAAGTACTTTAGCAGTCTCTCCTGACTATTGTCCCAGCTCCTGTTCCCTGGTTAGAGGTTCTGTGCTGGAGCCCTTTAGTATCATTTCCCCTTCAATCTGCAGAGGGAATTTCTCTTCATCAATACCTAGAAATCCTTTCTTTCCTATGGAGTCTGAATTCTAGTTGCATCAGATCCCCTAACTTCTCTGGAACCTCTTATTCTGTCTTTCCATAAAACATAATAATGCTTTATATTTTCTTTCCTTCTGTCTAGAAAAAGTTGATCCTGGAAACAATAATACAGAGCCATACCACTGGATAGTCAGTGAGAATCCAGAGAGGAACAGGATGGTATCAGAAAGAGATGGAGAGAATGAATCTGATTGGGGAAGAAATTGCAAGAATCAAAGCAACTCAGAAAAGCAGCAAATAAATTCAACAGGAGCCTCAGCTGAGACTTCTTCTGTGTGTGAGGAAAGTGCCAGTAATATTACACACATACGGAAAGAGCAGAGAAATCAGACAAGAAATGTTATGAAGAAAAGAGATTGTGGTCCTGTATGGAGTGAGAGAAAATCTTTTTTTCAGACAACAGATCTTACAAAACACAAAAAAATACACACTGCACAGAGCCCCGTTTCAAATTCTGATAAAAACTTCACTCAGAAGATAAACCTTAAAAGACAATTGAAAATTTATACTAGTACTGAGTGCGATGAAAGCTTACGTGGCAGAAAAGAATTACAATCTCATCAGAAAATCTACAAACAAAAAAGACCCTTTTCATGTTGTAAATGTGAGAAAAGCTTCAGAAAGAAAAGAATGCTAATATCTCTCCATAACATAAATAGTGGAAAGAAAAAATTAATATGTATTAAATGCAGAAATGACTTCATTACAAATATACCAATCTTGCCTGAGGCATCATTTACATATCCCAAATATAGTAAAACCTTGAAATCTAAGATACACTTCCCAGACCACAAGAAAAACCACACAAGAAAGAAACAATATATATGTAATGAGTGTGATAAGAGCTTCAATCAGAATTCTGCCCTCATAAAACACCAGAGAATTCACACTGGTGTGAAACCATTTTCATGTACTGAGTGTGATAAAACATTTAGTCATAAGGCATACCTCACAATCCACCAGAGAAGTCACACAGGTCTGAAACCCTTTATATGTACTGAGTGTGGTAAAAGCTTTAGTCAGAATTCAACCCTGAAAATACACCAGAGAATTCACACAAGTGAGAAACCATTTAGATGTATGGAGTGTGGTAAAAGCTTTAATCAGAAATCAAATCTAATAAGGCACCAGAGAATCCACACTTGTGAGAAACCATTTACATGTACTGAGTGTGATAAAAGCTTTAGTCGCACGACATATCTCATAATCCACCAGAGAACCCACACAGGACTGAAACCATTTACATGTACTGAGTGTGGTAAAAGTTTCAGAAATAATTCAACTCTCACGATACACCAGAGAATCCATAGTAGTGAGAAGCCTTTTACTTGTACTGAGTGTGAAAAAAGGTTTAACCAGAAGATACACCTTATAAATCACCAGAAAATCCACACAGGATTGAAACCATATACTTGTACTGAGTATGATAAAAGCTATAGTGAGAAGATACATCTCATAGAACACCAGAATATCCACGTTGGAGAGAAACTGTTCACAGTTACTGAGTGCAGTAAAAATTTCACTTGGAATTCAAAACATACTGTCGACCAGAAATCTCACACAGGAAGGAAAGCTTTTACATGCATTAAGAGTGGAAAATACTTCACTAACAATTCAGATCACAAGGGACATCAAGGAATCCTCACTTGTGAGAAACGATTTAAATGTACTGAGTGCATCAAAAGTTTCAAGAACAAGTCAGAGTTCTCAGAGCACCAGAGAATTCATGGAATAAAACAATTTTCATGTACTGAGTGTGGTAAAAGCTTTAGTCATAAAGCAAATCTCAGAAGGCACCAGAGAACCCACACTAATGAGAAACCATTTTCATGTACTGAATGTGATAAAAGATTTAGTCAGACAACATGTCTTATAAACCACCAGAGAATCCACACTGGTCTTAAACCATTTACGTGTACTGAGTGTGATAAAAGCTTTAGTCAGAAGACATGCCTCATAAGCCACAAGAGAATCCACACTGGGCTTAAACCATTTACATGTACTGAGTGTGATAAAAGCTTTCGTCAGAAGACATGCCTCATAAACCACCAGAGAAGCCACACTGGTCTGAAACCATTTACATGTACTGAATGTGATAAAAGCTTTAGTCAGAATTCAACCCTGACAATACACAAAAGAATCCACACATGTGAGAAACCATTTACATGTATGGAGTGTGATAAAAGCTTCAGTCAGAAGTCGAATTTAATAAGGCACCAGAGAGTGCACACTAGTGAGAAACCATTTGCATGTACTGAGTGTGATAAAAGCTTTAGTCGGACCACATATCTCATAAATCATCAGAGAATCCACACAGGACTTAATCCATTTACATGTGCTGAGTGTGGAAAAAGTTTCAGAAACAATTCAACTCTCATGGTACACCAGAGAATCCACACTAGAGAGAAGCCATTTACCTGTACTGAGTGTGATAAAAGCTTTAGTCAAAAGATACATCTCATAAATCATCAGAACATCCACACAGGACTGAAACCATATATATGCACGGAGTGTGATAAAAGTTTTTATCAGAAGATAGAGCTCATAAATCACCAGAGAATCCACACAGGACTGAAACCATTTACATGTAGTGAATGTGATAAAAGCTTTAGACAGAAGAAATGCCTCATAAAGCACCAGAGAGGCCACACTGGTCTGAAACCATTTACATGTACTGAGTGTGATAAAAGTTTTAGTCAGAAAACATACCTCATATATCACCAGAGAATCCACACTGGACTGAAACCATTTACATGTTGTGAGTGTGATAAATGCTTCAGTTGGAAGACAAGCCTCCTAAGTCATCAGAGAATTCACAGAACAGAAAAAGAGGAGCACATGGAACCATAGATCAGTTTATCCTGAATAAAGCCATTATGAACAGCTGTAAAAAAATCTTACCCTCATTAAAACATAGATTGACATGGGACCCAAATTTATCATTTTATTCATGAGCCTACTGTTGCAATATCGCTCGTGGGAGGGCACCGCAAGTTATCTCATTCACCTTCCAGCACTACCTGTGTGCCGTCACTCTCTGCAGCTGGAGTCACTGCCTCCACCTGGAACAAGCAGCAGTGGGATGCTGCCAACAGAACCTCTGCCTTCCTGTGTGACCCAAAGCACAACTGTCCCTGATGCTGCCTGGGCCTGGCCGCCGTTTCCTGCTGCTGTGAGATACACTAACGTGGCCCATGATCTTTGTGGCCTGGAACACCACCACCTTCCTCCCTTGTCACAGACATCACTGAGGCTGGTGTCCCCTAGGCACGCTCATGCACCTCAGTTCCTGATTTAAAGAGCCCACAGTAGGAAAAGCCCGCAGCACCCCCAGATGACATCCTTCCTGCCAGCCCTATAAAAGGGCTTGTCTGCTCAGCCTTTGCCTTCACAAGGTCTTTCTTGTTCTCGCATCATGTTTCTGGTCTCCAGTCTCGTATGATCATCGATGGCCATCCTGTTCTTGGTCCTGGTCCTTCGCTGGTTCCTGTGTCCTGGTCTTCTGTTCCTGCTCCAGCGTTTCTTGTCTGCAGCCTGTTCCAGGTACTATTTGAGTCTTCAGAGTCCTGTCCAAGTCTTCGCCACTGGTTCAAGTCTTCAAAGTCTCTTCCTTATTTCCTGAGCCTCAGTTCCTGAGTCCGAATTCCAAGTTCTGATTCCTGAGTCTGAGTTCCTGAGTCCAGTCCTTGGTCTCTGGAGTTCTTGTTCAGCCTTCAGCCTGTTTCAAGTCTTCAGAGCCTTCAGCCTTGTCTTCTTATCAGTGTCCTGAGTCCTCAGCCTTTGTTGGTCCTATGCTCAAGCCGTTCCTAAGTGGTTAGTTCAAAAGGGCTTATGGAGTGGCCGGAGGGCTACCCCAGAGACCAGCATGGGTTGATGGTTCATCTATTCCTGTTCCAAGTCTCAAATGTTCTTGTTCCGAGTCTCAAGTGTACCTATTCCAAGTCATCGAGTGTTCCTGTTCCAAGTGTTCACCTCTACTTGAGCCTTCAGTTTATCCCATGGCTCCAGTCTTCAGTTTCAGCCTAGCCTGTGCCTGGATGCATTCACCCGCCAGCGGCATGAACCATGTCAGCCCCGGGGTTATGTCAGTTGCATCATGGCACAGGGGCTCACACTCTCGAGCGCCCGCTCACAACACCTCCTATGCAAGACCATATCAAAAGCTTTGCTGAAATCAAGGTTACCCACATCAAGCGCTCTTCCTTGATCTAAATATCTAGTTGCCCAGTCAAAAAAATAAATCAAGTTCATTTGACAGGACCTTCCTCTGGTAAATCTATATTGTCTCAGATCCTGCAACTCACTGAATTGTAGATAATTCACTATCCTTTCCTTTAGCAGAAACTCCATTAATTTTCCAAGCACCATAGTAAAGCTAATTGACCTGTAGTTTCCAGCCTCCTCCATGCTATTACTTTTATGAAGCTGGTCCACAATCCATTTTTCCAGTCTTGCATCACCACTCCATTCTCCTAGGATCTATTGAACCGGTCCTTTAGTGAACCCATCAGCATATTTCTGAGCTCCTTTTATTTCTTGGAATCTGTCTCCTCTAGCCTCATGGCCTTGGTCACTTTCAGTTTTGCTAGTTCCACCCACTCTCTTCTGTAAATGCAGTTCTAATACCCTCCCCCCACCAGTATTCTTGTCAACCGGCAACAGCCCTTCTCTAAGGTCTTCTTTAGTGACCTGTACACCAAATGAAGTATTGTTTAATATTTCTGCTATTTTGTATTCTTTCTCCATACCTTGCTTCATGACTCTTTTCAATCCTACAGTCAGGTTTGTGCTTCGGGGAGGGGGTAGTGAACAGGAGAGACCATTCTGGAGCCCTTTACTTTAGAGCAGTGGTTCTCAACCTTTTTCCCATTGTGACACACCTGACAGGCCACGCTCACATGTGTGACACAGAAGAAATAAAAAATAAAGGTCCAGTATTATTTTTATTGTTAAGAATGACACAAGGAAAAAATATGTATTCTGTCTGAACAGAAATTGCATAAATAGTAAACGTCCCACACCAAAACAGCACCAATTTATTGATGGAATAGTAAGGAGTGCTTTGTTAGCTGATCTTAGATTTCTGTTTGGTACGTGAACGCGGAGGGCTGTGTTAAGCCAATCTGCTTTTTCGTTGTGTATTAATTTATGTATGGTGCAAAGTGCTTTGTATTGAATTCTTTGTTCAATTGGTAGCCAGTGTAACTCGGCTAGGGTTTCTGTGATGTGGTCTTTTTTACTTTTTCCAGTCAAAATTCTTGCAGCGGTGTTTTGTAGAATTTGTAGTGGTCTGAGTGATGTGTATGGTAGACCTAGTAGTAAGGCATTACAGTAGTCGGTGCTTGCAAAGATCAATGCTTGTAGCACTGAACGAAAGTTTGTAGTTGTTAGCAGTGGTTAGTGTAGCTGGATTCAAAAAATGTTTGGATAAGTTCTTGGAAGAGGAGTCCATTAACTGCTACTAATCAAGTTTACTTACGGGCCGATACAGTAAAACCGCGGGAGTTCCAGCGCGCACACAGGCCACTCTCCTGTGCGTGCGATTCAGTATTATAATTTATTTTAATTAGGGCCGGCGGTAAAAAGAGGCGCTAGGGACACTAGCGCGTCCTTAGCGCCTCTTTTTTGACAGGAGCGGCGGCTGTCAGCGGGTTTGACAGCCGACGCTTAATTTTGCCAGCGTCGGTTCTTGAGCCCGCTGACAGCCACGGGTTCGGAAACCTGACACTGGCAAAACTAAGCGTCCGGTTTTCGGCCCGCAAGCTGCGGGCCCATTTAAAATTTTTTTTTTGTAACTTTTGGGGCCTCGATTTAATATCGCCATGATATTAAGTCGGAGGATGCACAGAAAAGCAGTTTTTACTGCTTTTCTGTGCACTTCCCCAGCGCCGGCAGAAATTAACGCCTACCTTTTGGGTAGGCACTAATTTCTTAAAGTAAAATGTGCGGCTTGGCTACACATTTTACTTACTGCGCGGGAATACCCAATAGGGCCATCAACATGCATTTGCATGTTGCGGGTGCTATTAGGTTCGAGGGGGTTGGACGTGCGTTTTGGACGCACTATTACCCCTTACTGAATAAGGGATATAGCTAGCGCATCCAAAACGCTCGTCCAAATGCTGACTAACAGTGCGCTCCATCCCTCCTCCTGCTAATTCAAAACATTCAAAAGAACATAAGAAATTGCCATGCTGGGTCAGATCAAGGATCCATCAAGCCCAGCATCCTGTTTCCAACAGAGGCCAAACCAGGCCACAAGAACCTGGCAATTACCCAACCACTAAGAAGATCCTGTTATAAATAGTGAGGTTTGGGTGGACCCTTGGACACTGTGGCAGCTGACCACGCCCACGGGGGGAAGTCCCGTGAGGGGCCACAGGTCAGGCTCAACTTAGGACACACAAACACAGAGATTGATCTTTTATTAGACAATGTGATGAAGCCACCAGAGGTGACAGTCCATTGGAGCGCACTGTACTGTATCGGCCCATTAGGGAATAGCCACTGCTATTAATTGCATCAGTAGCAAGGGATCTGTTGCAACTGCCCCTTCCCAACAGCTTCACTCTGCCTACCTTTCTTTCTTTGCATCTCCTCTCGCTATGGATGGACACCTGGCTGCCGCAGCGTCTGCTTGCCATCCTCTCCAGCGTCCCTGGACCGACTTGGGTGCTGCCTCCCGTCATGCTCTGCTGGTACCTTAGGGCGCGCGCGCCGCACGACCCTCACGCTAATTTCCTACTTGGCGCGAACCTCAGGGGCGTCCCCTTGTGATAACGTCACGCTGCCCGGATATTTAAAGCCTACGATGTTTGCTAGCCTTTGAGTTAGCAAGGGGAATCTTACGGATGGGATTCACTCTCCGTACCCAGCTACTCTGCCTCCAATCTACTATTGGACTCTTAACACAACGGGGTACCCGCTCCTTGGGGGCCTCACTTGCTTTTCAGGTCGCTATCAGGAAACCGGTACTCGCTCCTCGAGGGTCCATATTCCGACTCGCTGCCTGCTCCTACCTTCTCTTCTGCCTGGAAGGATTTGCAATCTTCAACACCAGTAAGTACTACCATCTTCACCTCAGAGCTGTTCCCTGAAACCAGGTACTCGCTCCTCGAGGGCCTGCCTCCATGCCAGCCCTAGTGCCATCTCCTACATGGAACCGCTGTGTGAGTACATCACCTTCAAGCCTCTCAGCTCTCAGGGATCAGGTACTCGCTGCTCCTCGAGGGCCTGCTCTCCCTATCCTGGGATTCTCCATTCTGGGGCTTTGTGCATATTCCACTTTACTCATTATTCTCAGTTCTTTCACTACAGCACTGCTACCGGAGGAGTCGCTGTTCCAGCGCCTGAGGGATACTGGCCCATCCGGGCTACTTCTGCTGCTCACCACTGCCACCTCTGGTGGCTTCATCACATTGTCTAATAAAGATCAATCTCTGTGTTTGTGTGTCCTAAGCTGAGCCTGACCTATGGCCCCTCATGGGACTTCCCCCCCATGGGTGTGGTCGGCTGCCACAGTGTCCAAGGGTCCACCCAAATCTCACTATTTATAACAGTATCTTCTTAGTGTTTGGGTAATTGCCAGGTTCTTGTGGCCTGGTTTGGCCTCTGTTGGAAACAGGATGCTGGGCTTGATGGATCCTTGATCTGATTATACAATTGTTTACACTCCTGGTTTACTGCATTCTTAAGCCTTTCTTTCCGGCTGTCTATGCCTCCAGGTTTACCCACCTTGTTAAATGTAACTTTGCTCTTCCTGTTCAATTTACTATTTTTTACTGTTTTTTGTTACAGTCCCCTGTTCGATGTAAACCGATCTGATATGGTCATCTAACCATGAAGGTCGGTATAGAAAAGTGTTAAATAAATAAATCTGACCCAGCATGACAATTTCTTATGTTCTTTTGATTGTTTTGAATTAGCAGGAGGAGGGATGGTTTGCTTGCAACTTTCTCCTCTCTCTCACACTGGCTCTCAATTGTTCACATATACCCATGCTTTTTCTCTCTCACTTATATAGGCTCTTAATTACACATTTACACACATGCTGTCTATCTTTTCACGCTTACACACACAGGCTTTCAATCACACACATACATGCTGTCTTTTTCTCTCACATACAGACTCTCAATCACATACTCACATGCTCCCTCACCTAAACCAGCTCTCAATCACACACAGACACACATGCTCTTATACACACAGGTTCTTAATCATACATACACATGATCTCTCTCGCACACAAAGGATCTCAATCACACACACATACTCTTGCACACAAACAGGTTTTCAATCACAAACTTACACATACAGGTTCTCAATCATACACTTACTTTCATGCTCTCTCTCTCACAGGCAGACTCTCAATCACACACATACTCGCTTTAACATATACAGGCTCTCATTCATTCATTCACATACATGCTATCTCACTCACACACACACACACACACAGGATTTCAAACACACATGCTTGCTCATTCACTCACTCTAACCCCCTCCCCCGAACTAGCAGCAGCAGCAGCAGCATCCTCCTAACCCTAAAGGCAGCAGCAACCTCCTTCACTTTCAGCCCTTGCAGAGAAAGGAGTCCCATCAGCCGTGAGGGTTGACGTTGTTCCTCATTTTACTCTGAGCTGCGCTGCTCATCCTTCAGGCCGTGCCTCTCTTCTCTTCTTCGGGCCGATGCTGCCCACACTATCATGGCCTCTTCTTCCCACGCGCGCACCTGCTGCTCACTACTTTGTCTTCCGGGATGCGGGAAGAAGAGAACGTGCTGGTGCCGCTGACACCAGTTCTCCTGCCGTGTTCCACCCGGGCTATCAGAATTTTAAGACCGGGTGGAGGACCTATTTCGCTTGGGTAGGGGAAGCAGCTGGGTCAGCGGGGGACCAGGAAGTGTGGCGACACACCTGCATGTTCTTGGCGACACACCGGTTGAGAACCGCTGCTTTAGAGGGCCCACTCTGCCATGGTAGCCTCATCCCCAGCAGTATAATTTCAGTGTTCCAGGACCCCTCTGCTGTTGATTTACCTTGGGCCCTGCACTCTCCTAAGGTCAGCTCTGCTTACAATGACAGCTTTGGCCTTCCTCCTTTTTCCAATATATCTGAAAATAGTTTTGTCCTCATGCTTTACCTCTCTGGTGATCCTTTCTTCCATTTGAGCTTTCACCAACCTGATTTCTTTTCTTGTCTCCTTCAGCTTCACCAGATAATCTTTCCTGTGTTTCTGTTTTTGCATTTCTTTGTACTTTTTGAATGCTGATTGTGGTGGGTAGGAAAATTTGTGATTATTTTGTCATTGTTATTATCGTCGGCCGCAGACCGCTGCAACCGCGTCTACTCATGTCCTGCACCGTCCTGCTTCCCTCTCCAGGCCTGCTTGCGGCGCGGGCTAGTCTCTGTCACCATGTTTCCCCATGGCACCTCGTGGCGGTCGAGACGCCGCTGCTTTCCATGCCGACTCCTGGCCTTCCTAGGTGTACGCGCCACCTGACCCTCTTTTAAAGCCTCTTCGGTGGGAACCTCGGGGGCGTCCCTGATTGATGGCATCATTGCATCAGAGTACTTAAGCTCCATCTTCGCCCCCAGCTAGCTGACTTGGCAGCGAGTTCCAATACTACTCTACGAGCTCCTGTCTCCGTTGTTCCTGTGGTGTCGCTACTGGATCTTCTTGGACTCTGGACTCTGCCTGGTATCCACTCCTCGGGGGCCAGCGTGTGCACTCTATGAGGACTTGGTCTCCTGGCCTCCCCCGCTCCTTGGGCTTGCCCTGCTCCTTCCAGAAGTCCTGTCCCACTGGCTCCCTGCTCCTTGGAGCTGCCTCTGAGAACGCCTTCACCACTTGGGAGTTCTATCTCCGTGCTTCCCCACTCCTTGGGGCAGTGCCTACATTCTATACCAAGACTGTAGGTGCTTCCCCGCTCCTCGGGGAAGTGTCTACATCCCATACTTAGACTCTCAGTACTTCTCCACTCCTCAGGGTAGCGCCTACATTCTACGCTTGGACTGCCGGTACTGCCCACTCCTCAGGCTGTTCTACGTCATCATCTGGAGACCTGACTCGGGCTTCCCCACTCCGCAGGTTGGCCTTCATCATCGCATCAGTACCTCCTTCATTGCGCAACTCCTCCCCTTGGGGTTGCCTCTCCAGAATACCTCCTGCATGCACTCCCCGCTCCGCAGGCCTGCCTAGCACCATCCCCTTCGGAGGTCTCTGCCCAGGTACTGATCTCCAGCCAGCCTATGAACTGTGGGAATCCCTCCTAGCTGTGTCTCTTACCTCGCTCCCCGGGACTTCTCCACAGTTTCTCCCAGAGCTCTCCGCTATGCCTGACCTCGCCTCCCGATGGTGTAGACCTGTGGGGCCCCTCCCCACAGGTAGTAACAATTCTCACCTCGGGCCAAGGGTCCACAAACCCACAAACCATTACAGTCATAGAATACACAAAACATTTATAAGTACAGAGTTTTACTTATAAATCTGGGAATAATCAATAAAAGCATACAGGAATAGAGTTTGCATTAAAGAATATATACAACGATACTTCCCCTCACAATTTGCAATGTGAGTCTGATATATCTTTGGAAATCAGAAACACAATATTGGAAAACCAACAACAGTTCATCAGGCACTTCATTAATCACTCTAATGTTCAAAAGCTTTTTCTCTGATCTGATCTTTCTCTGATTTCAAACAGTTAGCTTGAAGTTGATGTTTTTATGTTGATTCTGCTGACCTTTGTCCTAGTTTCAGTTTTTTCCTCTGGGCTACTCCCATTTGTTCTTGAGGCCCCAACTGTCTGTCCTTATCACATCAACAAACACTTAGGTTTTGCCAAGTGGCTACTGTCCTGTTTTCCCTGATATCTGTACAGTTAGGCTACCGGTAACTGCTCTTTAATATATCTGATCTCATGATTTGTTTCTCGTTATAAGCAGGCTAAGAAAATGGCATATTTATTCTCAGAACTTTTAGGTCTTATATCAAATATTTATACTAGTAATATTAGTGATTCTCTGCTCCGCTACTTTCTATTGTGGTACAAAGTTCTTCACGTAAACTAAATAACTTCTTAAAATAATTTCCCACACTGATCTTTTTAGTGTATCTGTGACCTCTTTGAAGAACCATATTGGTTTCTTTTCCCTCTTGACTTTTCTTACATAACAGATTGTTACTGTTGTTATAGCTCCTTTTCATTTACCCTACTGATGTTCTGCTTCTGTCTCCTCCTATCCTTCCAGCTCTTCCTCAAAGTACATTGTCATTTTACCAAAAACATTTTTGTTGTTTTTTTTAAATCCAGGACTTTGATTTTCATGTGACTTCTCTCCCTCCTGGCTGCTATATCAAACTATACCATCTGATGATGACTAGTTCTTGGCTGGACACTTACCTGGACATTAGAGTTATTGTTTCCATTCATGACTACCAAGTTGAATATCATTCCTCTCCTCATGGGTTCCATCACAATTTGTCTGAGCAGACCCCCTTGAAGGGCATCCACAATCTATCTGCTTCTTGCAGATTCTGCAGCAGGGATGATCCAATTCACTCCTGATGGATTGAAATTTCCAACAAGAGACAGCTCCCCCTTCCTTCCTCCTACCTTTTTGTTATCTTAGCCAGATCCGGGTCCAGTTCTTCTGCTTGAATTGGGGGCCTATAAACCACACCAGTATTAATGGAAGTGCCATCTCCTCTCAAGATAACTCAAAGAACTTGTTCCTTTCCCATGGCCCCCTGCATTTCAGTTGCTTGCATATTGTTTTTGTCATAAAGAGCTTGTCCTCCCCTATTTCCATTAATTACAAAAAAAAATTAGAATTTACTAATTCTCATGTATAGTACCTAAAAACATATTTTAATTCCATTGTTACTACTCAAAATATTGGGCTCCACCTCCTCTGATTTCTTTTATAATATTTTACACATGAGCGGCATGGTAGTGTTTATGTTTACCTGCTGTCCTGCATCTGTTTCCTAATTTGTTCTTTGTTCTTCAAGATTATGTCTTCTTATTTTTTTTTATCAAAATAATTTTTATTGAGTCAAGAGCAGTGGTCAGTCCAGAAAACGCAAACATCCCCAAACAGGCCCCAAAGGTACATAAACAGAATACAGGGCAGAAGCAAATAACATTCTAACCATATCAACGAACAATATCGGAGCGACCCCTGACTCGTGACCCACATTTTCCAATTTCCGTGTTTAATTTCCCCTACGCAGACCCCTAACCCATAACCTTCACCCTCCTCCCCCACCATAGCCCTAGGTCACTATGCAGAGCGTGGTTCTGCACCCTGCACAGCCTCCCCCCCCCTCCTCCTCTCCCTACCCCTCCAACCCCAGCCACGCACACTCATTCTCATACCCCCTCCCCTCCCTCACCCCCCCAGTCCCCTCCCCAAGTCCGTGGAATTGAGTTAAGTCCAATCATTAGAATAACCAAAGCTAAGCAAGTTAGCTTGTGTCCCTCCGGGAAGTCCCTGAAAGAAATTCTGCCAACATTCTTCATAAGCCTGGTCCCTTGTGCGGTGTCCCGAAAGACAATCCATATGCTCCAGCTGCAGCTCCAGTGTCATCCTGGTATACCAAGCCGCCACAGAAGGCACACCCCGTGGTTCCACCCATACGGCAAGAATAGTCCTGCATGCCAGTAGCATCGCCAGCCTTGCAAATTTGGCCTTGGCAGGTGGGCAAGGGCACGAAGCGTACAGGGGATGAGTAGTCAGTGCCCGCCCTTCGCAACGCGCAGGAAGACCAGTGCACTTAGTAATAGTCTGCATCACCTGGGTCCAAAAGGGAGTAACCATCACGCAAAGGAGGAGTCAGTGAACCAAAGTTCCCTCCTCCCCACCACATTTTATACACAGCGGAGTATCCGTGAGCCTCATCTGAAACCTCTTGACATCATCATAGTAGGACAAATGCAGAATACGATATTGTAATTCCCGTAGTCCCAGATCCGGATTTTGGGTGTGTAGAGACTGAAACCAATGCTTCATCTGCTCAGGAGTCACCGTTACTTGCAGTACAGAGGACCATCGAGCGGCTAAAATTGTTAAGTGATCCGTCCGTTTATAGGCCCTGCACAAACACTTCCAGCTCCTAATCGAATTAGTCACACTGATGATGTCGGAGATGTTAGTGGCAAAGCTGGATTCTGCAGCCACCACCTCCGTAGTCCACCAAAAAGTCTGTATGTAGTGACGCACCTGTAGATATCCAAAGAAAGGTTTAGGCGACAACTGATGATTTCTAGACAAAGTTTGGAAGTCCAAAATCTCATGGGTGGCTGCGTCAAACAGGTGATATAAGTAGGTCGCTCCCCCAGAGGCCCAGCACTGAAAAATGCCACGGCAATCCAGCCCGGGGCGAAAGTCCAGGTTACCTAGAAGCGGCATCAGCAGCGAGGAAAAACCCTGCAACCCGGTCAGCTGCCGCAGCCAGCGCCAGGCCTTAATACACGGGGATAGCAGCCATCTCGGGTAGGTTAAAGCTTGCATTTTCTTCATATCCACCTGGAAGAGAGAAAGAGGCAACCAGGGAGCAGACATACTAGAAAGTAAACCCTCTTCACAATAACTATATTTCCCCGTAAGCCATTCCCCCCACAAACCGCAATTGACAGGCAGCATTGTAGAGGCGAAAGTCAGGCACGCCATACCCGCCCATCTCCCGAGCATGTTGTAAGACAGTATATTTTATCCGTGCACGCTTCCCTTTCCATAAAAAGCGAGATAAACCCCCATGTAACCTCCTCACATCCCGGACCTGTAACCAACAAGGGAGCATGTGGAGCAGGTATAAGAGCTTAGGTACCAGAATCATTTTGATCAGCGCACCTCTCCCAAAAAAACTTAGCGGGAGAAGAGTCCACGCCGTCATCTGTAATAAAATGGCATCTATTTTTTCCTTGATATTTAAGTCATACAGAAGACGCAGGTCCCGAGGAACCCAGATCCCCAAATACCGCAGTTTGCCCGGCGCCCATGTAAAGGGAAATGAGGGCTGCCAACCACTTCGGAGCCCCGGTGTCAGCGCCAATGCTTCAGATTTGGAATAATTAATTTTTAGTCCCGCTATGTCCCTAAATTGGTCAAAGATCTTAATAATTACCGGCACAGTGCTTCGCGGTCACCCAACAAACAGCAGGATATCATCCGCGAATAGAGCCGTCTTAACCGGGTGGCCGCTCAAACTAAGCCCCACAAACCCCCTCTCCCCCCGCAACCGGAGAGCTAAGGGTTCAATTGCCAGTACGAAAAGAAGAGGTGACAGGGGGCAGCCCTGCCGCACCCCACATTTGAACCCAATAGGCGCAGTAAGAGCCCCGTTTAATAGGAGGCGAGCACTAGGGGAGTCATATAAAGCCCGGAGCCAGGCAACAAAAGCCCCGTTGAAGCCATATTGGCCCAGCATCCAGAACAGATATTCCCAGGACACTGAGTCAAACGCCTTTTCAGCATCAAGGCTCAAAATCATAGCCTCGTCCTCTGGGTGATAGCTCAGAGCAGCAATAAGACGCCGCACATTACGGACACCCTGGCGCCCCCTAACAAACCCAGTCTGGTCCCCTCCTATGAGCCTGGGCAGGATGGGATTCAGCCGAGCCACTAGTACTGCTGCTAAAATCTTTAAATCGACATTGAGCAGAGATATGGGTCTGTACGAGCCCACCTCAGCAGGGTCTTTGCCCTTTTTGGGCAAAACCACAGTGACCGACTGATTCATTGCCTCTGGCAAAGTCATGGTATTAACCACGTAGTTATAAAATTTGGACAGCGGGGTCAAAAAATGGAATGTAAGCAGTTTATAGTACTCCGCCCCCAGCCCATCTGGTCCCGCAGCCTTTCCCAGCTTCAAACCCTGTATCACCGCATATACTTCCATGTCGGTAATGGGTTGGTTTAACAACCGCTGTTGTGCAGAAGTCAAGCGAGGCCACTGTATATTTTGAAAAAAATGAGCTGTAGTTTCAGAATTTTGTCCTTTCTGCCCATATAGTTCCGTGTAGTATTCCATAAACCTACTCTCAATCTCCGCCTGAGAATTCACATAGCGCCCTCCCCAATCCTTTAACCGAACAATGAGCGTCTTCTGATTTCTAGGCCGTATCAAGTGTGCCATCATTTTACTAGGCCTATTCCCCTGCTTATATAATTGATATTTATAGTAGCGAAGAGATTTGGAGGCCCTTTGGTGGAGCTTGGCATTAAGCGCTTCTCTAAACTGCTCAACCAGTGCTTTACTGGATAGGGACAAATCAATCATATGTTGCCTCTGAGCATTCTTAAGCTCCACCGTGAGGCGTAAAATCTCAGCATTCCGTTGCCGATTTATCTTAGCAGTATACGCGATGATATGGCCCCTCATGACCGCTTTCCCCGCCTCCCAGAACGTCACGGGGGAAATTTCAGGCCTGTCATTGAATCGTACATACTCTTTCCAACAGGACTGGAGATGAGTACGAAATGCAGTATCATAGTATAAGTCAGGCCGCATACGCCAGGAGAAAGCCCCTCTCTGCTACCAAAAGACACCTGCATGTGTATGGGCGCATGATCAGACACATCAATGGCCCCTATGGTGGCTCCCTCCACTACCGGGAAAAGTTGATCAGTTACTAAGAAGTAATCTAAGCGCGAATATGAGTGCTGGGGGTTGGAGAAAAAAGTATAATCCCGCTCTGTGGGATGTAATACCCGCCACACATCTAGTAGTTGGAGCTCTTGACATAAAAATGGAACCCCCTGAGTCCCGTCGAGCGCTGTAGCCCTTCTAGGGGGATTGCAGTCCAGCTGTTTATCGGCCACGACATTAAAGTCCCCACCCACAATGAGAGTGTACCCAGATAATGCGCTCAGCAGCTTCACTAACTGAATGAAAAACGCATGGGAGTATATGTTAGGTGCATATATGTTACAGAACGCAATGCGCTGCCGGTTGAGAGTTCCAGCTACTATCACATATCTCCCCTCCTTATCATGGTAAGTACGTGTCATTTGGAAAGGTAGTTGCTTGTGCATGAGAATGGCAACACCTCGCTTGCGTGTGGAATAGGAGGAGGACCAACACTGCCCCACCCACTCCCGCCGCAGCTTCCCATGCTCCACCTCATTTAAATGCGTTTCTTGGAGAAATACAACCTGGGACTTAGTTCTTTGAAACATCGTTAGCAGTTTTTTCCTCTTAATAGGTGAGTGAATCCCGTCTACATTTAGGGAAGTTACCTTAACCTGCGCCATCGCGTTCAGGATAGAGACAATACCGCCAGGCCCTCGCCCAGGCCGCACGTTCCGCACCTCGCACCCGTCTGGGGCCTCCCAGCCAAAACCCCAGACCTCTCCCAGCAAAAAGACAGCAATCCTGTTTCATGAACTCAATCCCAAAAATCTCACATTTTTCCTCCATCCCCTTGCCCCAACCCCTTCCTACTCCCCAACTCTCCCCCCTCCCTCCCCCCAGCCATACCCACATCCACACCGTCACATTCATTCCAACCAGCCCCAAGAAGCACGAAACCCCCGCCCCCCCTCTGCTGGGCGGACCAGGTCCCCTTCTCTCCAGCCCCCCCCCCTCACTCCCTCTCCAACAAGCCAAACCTGTGAACCCAAACATGTTAGAAACAGTAACCCAATATCCCACACCGCCCCGCTGAAGATATCCCCTCCTAACAGCCCAGCAGAGCAAAGTATAACCCTGCCGCTCAGGTGATGTGGGGACAGTTCATCTGCCGCTGGGCTCCATGCGGCCCATAAACCGTAAGGGCAAAAGTGTCCATGAGGTCCATGAAGCCGTCGCCATTAAGATCCCAAACAACTGCATTTGATGAAAAAAATTGCAAAAGAAAGTCTTCACAGTCCAAAACTAAATCACTGTGCATTTGCTTGCGGCAACGTAGCGATAAACGCCGTCGCCTCCGCCCTTGTGTGTAGGAAAAGCACTTTATTATCGTGTTGCACCCGCAGTTTTGCCGGGTAAAGGAGGGCGAAACGAATGCCCCGTTTGTGTAATTCGGTGCAAGATGGCGTCATCTCTTTCCGTAGCGTCGTTGTGGCCGCCGAAAAATCATTGAAGATTAGCACACGGTGCGCCTGATATTCCACTGAGGGCACCTTCCGAAACGCCCGGAGCAGCTGTACCTTGTGCGCCCAGTTGAGAATGCGAGCCATCACTGGCCGAGGCCTCTCTTGGGGCGCCCTGGGCGGGCCAATACGGTGTATCCGCTCACAGCGCAGACGATCTCCTGCGTACTGCAGGCCCAGGTGTTCAGGGAGCCAATTCTCCACAAATTGCACTAAATCTTCCTCCTTGAGCGTTTCAGGCAAACCAATAATTTTGATATTATTTCTCCGGCTTCTATCTTCCTGATCTTCTAATTTAGCCATCAGAGTAGCCTGGGTAGCCTGCAACTCTGTCACCCGTCGCTCCGCCTCTGTAAGCCTGTCCCCTTGGTCAGAAAGGGCCTGTTCAGCTCCTTCCAGCCACCGGGTCTGCCCCTCCAGGGTCTCCCTTATGCCATCCATAGAAGTTTGGATCTTTAGCAGGCTCACCTCCAACGCCGCCGTCACACTGCCTGTTATTTGTCTGATGATGTCGTCTGATATTGTGGCTTGGATCTTGGGGCTCTCCGGTGCGGCGGCCATTTTGGATGGTCGGGGGTATGGGGTAGAAACCGTCCGGTGGCTGCGTTGTCTCATCCCCCGCACCAAACCACCTTAAGGAATAGATAGCCCCAGGCTCAGGGATCAGGCAGGAGCTTCTGGCTGAAAAAAACGCCGCCACCCAGGGAGATTCACTGCGTGTGAAATGCTGGGATGTCCGGGGACCTCGTGGTCGGGGCTGCAGGCCGACTCCGTCGCCCCTCCAAATCAGCGTGCGCCCACAAAAATATTCACCACGCCACAAACGCGATCCTCCAGCCTCCCTCGGATCCCAGGAGCCCTCCGATACAGCGGGGACGGGTTTTCGCCGCAAATTTGTCACATTTTTGGCTGTCTGAGGGGGAGAGGACTGCGGAGCTGAAACTCAGCGCTGCAGCACGGCTGACGTCATCGCCGGAAGTCCAAGATTATGTCTTCTAAGCGAAAGGTTAAGATGAAAGTCTTTCCTCCAGAAATTCTCTTCCCTTCAGGCCAGCAGTTGATGACATCTTATGCATCCCCTTTTGCAATAATGCTGGGAACTGAGGATCCTGGTGCACGTTACAGCGAGAGAGCACTGCATTTGCCTGTGGAGGAAGTATCCCTGAGCTCCCGATCATCAGATTCCTCCGGCACAAAGAAGAGCTCCTTCCTGCAGTCCGGTGGCGCACAGTGATGATGCGGCTGGTGTGACTACAGTAGAGGAGACTGTTGTGAGGCCCGTGCTCGAGCTGCAGATCTTGCCTTTGCTCCTGGAAGACCACGGTGAAGAGAATATGATTACTTTCTCTTTTTTCTCCCTCAGTTTCCTTATAACCTGGAGGATTGGAAGCAACAGAGAGAACACCTTTGTTGGGCTTGTTTTGGGACGGTTGGTGTGTCTCCTCTGGTGAGTTCTTTTGATTCCAATATGCCCAGAGGTAGTGACACTGGATTCCTTGTGGGATCTCATAGCTGGCTTCAGGAAATCCCTTAACATTTGCAACACCAAGATAGATAATCTTTCTCTAAAAGTTGAGCAAATGACTACTAATTTTGATGGTCAGATTACCAGTTAACTCTAAGGATTCTGCTATTGAGAATACTATTAAGGACATAAAAACCTTCAACTCAGCAACTGTGAAAAATCAAAATACATTTTCAAGATGGATTGAATATTTTGAAAATCTTCATTTTTTTGAATTTCCCTAAGGTTTTGGGGAAAATTCCTTTTGTGACCTTGAAGAGGTAAATTTTCAAGAAGTTCTAAATTATCATGTGACCAGTTGTCTTGCTAATAAGTTGTATTTTTATCCTACGAGTTCTTCCGTACTGTCTCCCAGCAAAATACTAATGCTCATCCTCCTCTAAACTTAACTAATTTCCTTGAAAATACCACTGTTGAAATTGTTGAAATGTTGAACTTTGCTGGCTTCATTTATTTCTTGCAAAGGTTTGAGAGGATATGTGAAAGTATTTTAGGAATTTTTCTGCTTTGTTCCATGGTCAGATGGTGAGGAGTTTTCCTGATTTTGCTCATTACCCAAGCGAGAAGGAAGGTTTTCTTGCCCTCCAGCAAGAAACCATAGCCTTAGATTATTCTTTTTTTTATTTATTTATTTATATTTTTGCATTTTCAAATTTAACAAACATCCAATAGTTATTATAATTGTATACAGATATATAATTCTCTACAAATTAGTAATCACTTAACTAAGACAGACATTTATCTGTATTTGTCAAAAGAAATTTCCAAAAGAGCTAATATAACTGAGCGATTTACAGGAATGAAACCCAAAATAAGAGCTAAGGGGAAAATTAAAAATAACCCCCTATAGCTAACAAATCAGAGACACCAGCTGAAATCTTCATATAGCTCTTAACCTACCTCTGTATTTACTGGGGGATGGGATTCCAAAAATACCTGGAGCTGGGAAACCTCATGAAAAATATATTTATGTTCCATATAATTCACTTCGCATCTACATGGGTATTTTAGCAAAAATCTAGCTCCTTTAGCTATAACTTCAGATCTTAATCTTAAAAACTCCTTCCTTCTGATTTGAGTGTTTCTTGCTAAATCAGGATATATCCATATCTGTTGACCATGGAATTTTTGCAACCTGTTTCTTAAAAATAATCTTAAGACAGTATCTCTCTCCGTTGGAAAAAGAAAGGAAGCTACAAGAGTTGCCCTGGTTGATATTTCAGTATCAAAAGAAGTTTCTAACACCTCTGTCAATTAACCTTACTCTCAAGTTGTGAGTTTACCTGCTGATTAGCCTCCCTTGATTTTATAGGCACATAATATGCTTTTGCTAAGGCTGGTAGTGACTCATTTGGAATTTTTAGAACATAATGCAAGTACTCTTTAAACATATCAATCGCAGAGATCAAATTTTGTATGGGAAAATTAATTACCCTCAGATTTACATATTTCAACGAATTCTCTATGAATTCAAATTTCTTTTCATTTCCTATCTCTGATTTAACCAAATTCTTCTGTACAGCTTCCACTTTTTCCAAACGTTTCTCACATTTTTCTAGATTACTTTTCCCCAATGATACAGAATTTTCTAAATTTAATGTTTTCTGTTGAAAACCTATAATATTTTGAGACATTTTAATAATTGCTACTTCTAAGGATTTAATTGCCGACCACAATAAATCCATATTGATTTCTGCAGGTTTTTGAGGCAATATTATCTCCAGTTCCGGTTTTTGTATCTCTTCTCCCCCCAGGGGTAGTTCTCCACTCAGATTATTTTTTAAAGAAATGTTAATTACATCAGCATATCCCCTTTCCACTTCAGGGGAACCTGCTAAATTCAACTGATTTTTACTTGGTGGAGAAGGAGTCTTAGGAGCTCCGGGGCTCAACGAGATTTCTTCAGCCAGTAGGGATGCTCCTCGCTCAGAAGCAACTCTCACAGCGGCTATGTCCTCCAGTAGTATATCAGCTGCAGCTGCAAAGAAGGAGGATATCGGAGGCTGTGAAGACATCGGTGAGGGAGATGATACAAGCCCCTCCTTCAGTCGTGCCTTCCTCTTAGTGTGAGGCATCAATGTTTTAGGCAAATGGTAATTAAATTCCAACAAAACTCCTTCTTACTGTTTGTCTCTGAACATTTCTTTATTAGCTCTCTTGGGTTGGAGGCTAGTGAGGAGACAATTTAAATCAATTAGAATATAAAAGTAATATCTCACGTGCAATCAAATGTCCATCAAGAAATTTTCTTGTGCTTCTATATTTCCAAACAATTCAATCAAAGCCGCGCGCCCCTTAGGCGCGCGCGGCTTGGGCAGTGCGCCGGCGGCAGCTGTGCGCCGCTGGAGGGTCCGGTTTTAACTCTACCGGTCCCTCCCAGATGACGTCACTGACAGGAAGTAGCCAATCTGCACTGTCGGGGCCAAGCTCCTTCAAACCCCCAGGACAGCAGAACAGCAGAACGACAAGGCGATATAGGCAGGTATCGAGTTCTTAGCCGAAATGGAAAAGGTATTTGTCTCCTCCTCACCTCCATTAGATTATTCTTTTTTACTTCGTTATCCTTCTAAATGTGTTAAACTTAATAATGAGTGTTTCATTTTCTTTTCTCCTGAACAACTGAGAATATTTTTGGATTCCAGAAGACCTATAACATCTTCTCCAGTGCCTATTTAATTAATGGGGGGGGGGGGGGGGGGGGTTTGTTATTTGCCTGCCAGCTACTTGTTGAGCCAATTTCTCTTACGTTTTCCTATGTCTCCTTGAGCTTTCTGCTTTCTCTCTTTGTTTATTGAACTGCTTGGGAATGGATGCCAGTATTTCATTTATAATTCCTTAACTGATTTTGATTTATTGCTTGTTTCCCCCACCCCCTCTACTAAAAGCCAAACGTTTCTGTAGCAAAGGTAATTCTTTGTTCTATATTTTAAAATTTGTAAATAAAATAATGTTTTACACATATTGTTAAATATATTACTACCCATTTAATAAATTAAATGAAACAGAATACATCAATACAGTATGGACTCTTAATCAGTGCACATGCGCTGACTTCACAGACAAATGTCCTCCCACTGAAGGGTGGAGTTGCTGAACATACCGAGGGCTTGCTCCGGGTACCTGCGAGCACAAAGTCCAGAGCAGAATACTTGGCCTTAAAATGCCAAAAGTTGCAAGCAGCTTTTAAGACAAAGCATAATAAAACCTGACAACAAATATCTTGTAGGCAAATAAAATTGAGAGCTTTGAGAGAGAGGTTTCTTTATAAATGTTTATATTCCACTGATCCACAAATCCCAGCAGATAACAAGTAACATACACAAAGATATTTAACGACGGGAGACCACATGACCTGATGAGCGGGTGAGGCGTGCAAATCGCTCACTCCCGGTGCTGCACCCCAGAAAAATCTCCACAAACCTCTGTTTCGACTTGGAAACGGCACCAAAACGGACCGGTGGTTTCCGAAACCTCCATCAAGGGCTATTTGCTCCGCGGGACAGGCAACATGACAGCAAAACCGCCGAAAGAAAAAAAGCACCAGGCAAGTCTGGGGACAACAAAATGGCCGACGGCCCTCCCAGCCCACGCGCTGCCATGACAAGCACAACTCACGAGGGGGCTGGTGAAGAAGGTCACTGCGGCGGTAATTCAAGCCCTGGATGGGAGATTTATGGAACTTTCTCACCAAACTGCAGCGAGCAATGAAACTTTGCATACCATAAAGCAGCAGGTGAAGGCGGTACAAAAGAGGGTATCCGATACAGAGGACACAGCACAGGTCCAGCAAGGTAAACAGTCAGTGCCGGAACGGCAAATCCATACCCTGGAACAAAAAGTAGATGATCTAGAAAATAGATCACGGTGAAATAACCTCCGCTTTGTGGGATTTGCAGAATCTTACACCGATAAGGACATACAAACTGCAGTGGAAGGATGGCTACTGCAGGATTTGGGTCTTACTCAGCTACAAGGCAGTTGCCAGGTGGAACGAGCTCATTGTCCGAGCCTGAGAAATCCGGATGCAGCAAAACCATGGGTCATCATAGCACGCTTTCTGAACTTCGCCCATAAAGCCATGATCTTACAAGCATATCAGAAGAAATCCACTTTACTACATGAAGGAAAAAGGATCCTGATTTTTCCAGATTATTCCACGCTGGTGTCGCAAAGGCGGAGGGAGTTCTCTCAAATCTTCGGGGACCTTCATAACTGGCAAATTAAATTCAACCTGCAAAACCCAGCTCGACTACGGGTGGAGCACAATGGAGTTTGGAAAACCTTTGAGACTGTTCTAAGTGGTAAGGAGTTTGTAGCCTCCCTTACGAAGACATGAGACAGCCGAAAGGACAGAAGACGCCCCTGCAGGTAGAAGGGCCTGAAGGCACAGTATGGAAAGTCTCTGGAGGTTTCTGATTTGAAAGGACTCAAATGGAGGATTTGGTATTCTGAAAATGTTAGTTCACAGGTTTCATGTTTAACCAGTTGACAGGTTTGATAAAAGGAAAGTTGATGAAACTGGGGTGCAGCACTGGTACGGGATTTAGTGGTTCTCACGTCTCCAGTCTGGAGACCCAAGGGAGTCGAAGGGAACAAATCAGTCAGGGAAGAAGGGGGGGAGGGGGGGGTTAGTAGTCCTAAGGGTTAGTCAAGTAGGGGGCATAGAGGTGAATACTAATCAATCTGGAATAAATAAGGGCAGGGAGATGGTGAGTCGCTCGGGTCCCCTAGGCTGGGGGGGGGGGGGGAACCGGGGAAAAGGGAAAGAGGGAGTGGAGATATCAGTTCACTATAAATGTAACATTTAGACCCTATGGCTGATACCCTACGACTTTTATCATGGAACATAGCAGGACTGGGCTCCCCGGTAAAAAGGGCAAAATTGTTGTCCTCACTTAAAAGACATAAAGCCCAGGTCGTGTGCCTACAAGAGACACATCTGGATACTACAGAGCATTTAAAATTGGTCAAGGGCTGGGTAGATAAAATTATTCTTTTCCCCAGCGGATAACTGGAAAAGGGGCGTTGCCATACTAATGAGCAAGGATATAGTCTTTGAACACATAGATACCATGACTGATGATAAAGGTTGGTATGTATGACTATTGGAAATGTATACTCACCTAACAACTATTCGCATCAATTCTTTATGGACCTAACTCAGCTACTATCTTCCTATGTTATGGGATCCGTATTCTTGTTGGGGGACTTTAATTGTGTAGTGGACCCCGGCCTGGATCGCTAAACCAAAGCCCCCATAGTGAATCTGGGAAAGAGGAAGGGTATACCATATCTTTATAAACAATTACAATTATCAGATGTATGGAGAGTTTTACACCCCGAAGAAAAAGACTTCACCCATATAGCGCGAGCCCATGAGTCAATGTCCAGGATCGATTACATCCTGGCTAGTACAGCACTTTCATTTAAACCTTAAGGCTGAGATAGGTCCTACAGAATTCTCAGACCATGCTATGCTGTGGGTAGATGTACATTGGGGGACGAAAGGAACTATGAGAAGACGCTGGAGATTTCTCATGCATCTCACGCAGGATATAGAGTTTCAAACATATCTTAAAACTAAATGGAAAGACTATGAGGAGACTAATGGGGATCATAAATCTAATCCCCTGTTATTTTGGGAAGCAGGGAAAGCGGTACTGCGGGGCGATATTACAGCATAGGTAATTAGAAGAAATCGCCTCCTCAATAAACAGATCATAGACCAAGAGAGAGAATTTCAGAAAGCCAAAGCCCGCCTAAAAGCTGACCCATCAAGGACCACTAAAAGACAATATCGAGACTCCCTTTATCAGCTAAATTGTCTCTTCCATCAAAAAACAAAGAATGCTTTGTTGTATACTTCACACAGACTATATAGATTTGGAAATAAGACTGGCAAGTTACTGACCAATTTAGTCAGGGTGAAAAGGGGTCATAACTCTATAGAGACACTTCAAGACCCAGAGGGGGTCAGACATACCTCTACAGAGGATATCTGTCAAATTCTTCGGAGCTTTTATGTTCAGCTATATACTGAAGAATCCCCCCAAAATGCAAAGGACCTGGAAGAAAAATTTTTTCAGGGGCTGGATCTTCCCCGAGTGACTACGGCCCAACTTGAGGCATTGAATAAGCCCATTACAGTATCGGTAGTTTTGGAGGGAATCAAAACTAGCCAATTACATAAGGGCCCCCGGACCCGATGGCCTCAATGCACATTTTTATAAAACATTAAAAGGGGAACTCAGTCCTATCCTAAAAGATTTCTTTGCAGCAGTGTTGCAGGAAGGGGGATTCCCCCAGGGATGGAAAACGAGCCTATATTACAGTGTTACCCAAGGGTGGCAAGGATACCATGCAGCCTTCCTCTTACAGGCCCATATCGCTATTGAATTTTGATTTAAAGTTATTTGCAAAAGTCTTGGCCCTCGGTTGAAGGGGGTTTTGCCCTCGCTGATTTCATCTAACCAGGCAGGTTTTGTACAGGGTAGAGCAGCAGACAAACATAAAATGCCATTGTGGCTGGCTGTGTGGCATTGCAAGTCCCACGCCACCCCTGCTCTAGCCCTGGGATTCGATGCAGAGAAGGCGTTTGACCGGGTGGCCTGGAGGTATCTATTTTCAGTATTGAATAGATATGGCATGTCCGGGGCCAAAGTGGACAACATATCCCTATTATATCAGGAACCCTGTTCGGTGATCTTGGCCAATGGGGACATGTCTCAAGAATTTCAACTGCAGAGGGGTACGAGGCAAGGTTGCCCTCTTTCTCCGCTGCTTTATATACTTACTTTAGACCCGCTGCTGCGGAAAATTGAAACTTCACCTCAGGTCATGGGCTTTGGGGGGGGGGCCTAACCCATGTTGTATTGTTCAGATTTTTACGTATGTTGAGTTTTACCCTGCCCCAAGCTTTGGAGGGAGCGGGCTATAAATCTTTGAAACAAAGACAGCAGAGATGTGTCAGCTCTTCGCATTGTAATTGATACACTCATTCACTAGCAAATGATTTTCTTGTACACATCTATGCCTGTGCATAGGCGTCTTGGCTGCTGACTTCTAAGTCTGAATACAGTAGCCTTTTAACTATTCCTCAGACTCTGTTATCCTGCAAGTGAAATGAGCTGACAGGCCTTCCTGCTACTACATGTATACTTACAGATTCCTTTTTCCCTGTTATTTTTCTTTATATTATTATTATCATGTTATTTTTCTCCTATGTTTTTCATACTCCCTCTCATGACTGTAGGCTAATGTCTTCTATTGATATCATTAATGTTCCTTATCAATTGGCGTTCTTTGTTATATACAAGATGATATATGGATAATGTTTCGTGGATTGTTATGTTTTCATTAAATTGTGTTCAAAATTTGTCATTTCAGTTCATAAGAACTTTTCAAGACTAAGTATAATAGAAAAAAATTGCACAATTCCTACAAGTACAAAACATTAACTCCCTTTGAGGAATGAATGAAAAGATATGAACTAAATCCAAATAAATAAACAAAGCCGTCAGACATAATGGGGCTGATTTTAAAAGCCCTACGCGCTCCGGGCCTTTTTTTTATAAAGGCCCGGTGATGCACGTAAAGCCCCAGGACGCGTCTAAGTCCCGGGGCTTTACAAAAGGGGCTGTCCGGGGGCGGGGTGGTTTGGGAGTGGGACTAGAGGCCTCCGGCACAGCAGCCATTTGCCACTGTGTTGGAGGATCGCGTACTGGCGCGCGATCCTTGTGCCTGCCCAGAAGCAGGCACAAAAGGTAAGATAAAGGCCCGGGGGGGGGGGGGGGGGGGGGGAGGGTTAGAGTGGGGCCGAGGAGGGAAAGGTTAGGGGAAGGGGTGGGAAGGTTAGAATAGGGGGAAGGGAACCGGGGCTGTATGGGGTATGAAAATGGAGATTAACTCCCACCTTTCCCAGTTCTTGAATCACTATTCCTGTAAAATGGGTACCCCTATCCTTTTCAGTTGTCTCAGGGATCCCAAAGTGAAGTATGACCTCAGTTAACAGTTTCGTATCAATAGTAATGGAATTGTCTTTGACTGCAGGAAATGCTTCAATCCACCCACCCAACATAGAAATAATATGTAAGATGTATCTCCATTTTAACACAGGTGGCGTCACTATGAGATCCATTTTCAACTTATCAAAAGGTCCCTAGAATGCATGGAAGCAACCCTAGGTGCATGGAAGCAACCCAAAGTCCTTTCCCTATGTTGTGAACTGCGCAGGTACTACACCTCTGTACAAGTTTTAACACTATAGGCTCAAGTCTGGAGCCCACCAATGGGATAAGATTTCTGACATCACACCTGCTTTTCTCGAGTGTGAACCCTGATGCACCAGATGAGCAAGGTATGGCAGCAGGGTGGCAAGGGCCACTGATTTCCCATCGGGTTCACACCACAGGCTCTGAGGGGAGACATAACAGTGCTGATGATTCCAGAGAGAAATTTCATCTACTGCTTCTTTCTGCAAGATAAGAAGGTCATTAAGGGAAATCTGGGCCAGTAAAAGAACCCGAGTGTTAGTCATCAGAACAGGGGAGTCTGGTTCTTGAAGGGCCACGTGACAGGCCACGGCAAAGGCATTTCCATGAGACTCAAAGGAATACCTGGAGATGTGGGCTGCATATTTAAGCACTGCAATATATAAGGGAGAAAATAAAGAGTCTAACAGTCCCTGAATGAATTCAAAAATTTTGATAGGAGAGCCAAAGGAAATGAGGAAACCTCAACTTTTCCAAATGGCTCCAAAATATTGTGAATCTGTGTAAACAGTGATAGATCAGGATGTGGCGAGCAGGCCAAACCTTAGTTAGGGCAACCAACTTGGAAACATGTACTGAGGTACATCACAATGGAAGCCAAGCTGATTCAATGGCCTCAGAAAGGGAACACACCATAAACCCAGCCCGCAAAACTCCCTCAGAGCCCCAGACACATGAGCCATCAATAAAAAAGATTAAATCAGGGTTGGCCAGGGTAATGTCCCACAACTCAGGATGGTATTGGGCACCAAGGTGAACAGCTGCTTCACAGTCATAAGGCTCTCCCTCCTCCAGCAAAGATAGAAGGGAGACTGGATTCAAGGGGGGCATACAGTGGACAGTCAAATTGTCTTGGCCAATTAGGAGCAATTTGTAATGGGTGAGGTGAGCTTGGGACAGTATTTGGGTTTTCATATCAGTCAGGAGAGGGAAAACCACATAAGGAGCAAAATATCTGAGGGGATGACCAAAGACAAAGGGTTGTGAGTGCTCAACAAGGTCAGCCACAGCCAAGACAAGTCAGAAAAGCCCATGCCACAAAGTCAAGATGATGAGAAAAGTAGGCCACTGGCTGTTGTTGGCTCCCATGGCTCTGAGTAAGGACTCCAGATGTTATATCATCTCATTTATGACAGTACAAAGAAAACAGAAGAGAATAATTTGGGAGGTCCAAGACTGGGGCAGAAGACAGGGCCATCTTAAGGGTTACTAATGAGTCTTCAGCTTCAGGGCTCCAACGAAAAGATCTTATCTTGGTAGTCTTCTTTAAGAGATCATAAAGGGGAGCTGTAAAAACTGAAAAATCCATAATCCATAATCGACAAAAGTTAACAGAACCTAAAATGGACCATAACTGCTTTGGGATCATGGGGCAGGGGATTTGAAGGATGGCCTGGATCTGATCAGTAGTGAGTGCTTGGGAACATTGGGTAATCTGGAAACAAAGATAGACAACAAAAGGGGAACACAGCTAAATTTTTTATTTAGATATTTTAAGGCCCAAATAAGCCAGGAGTTGTAGTGTGTCCTCAACAGAGGCTGTGAGAGAACTGGAGCAAAGTAAAAGGTTGTCAACATACTGGAGTAATAAAGAGACACAAGGGAGAGCGAAGGTGGCCAAAACTGCATGTAGGGCTTGTGAGAATATAGATGGGGAATGAATGAATACCTGGGAAGGCATGTCCATGTGTATCTGTGGCCTTCAGAGGAGAATGTGAAAAGGAACTGAGATTGGTCATCAATCAGAACAGAAAATAAAGCGGAGCATAAATCAAAGACTGAAAATATACAGGCCTCTGGGGTTATTTGGGATAAAAAGGTGTAAGGAGGGTATCTTGTGCTTTCCAACATGGGATTGTTGCTCAGACTTGCAAGGGGAAACAGGGTGGGGGGGGGGGAAGTAATAAAAAACTCAGACACCTGTTATCAAGGCTACACTTTTAATGGTTTATTTGTTCATCTTTCACTTTCTGTATGTATCATTATGTTTGTCTTGTTGATATGCTGATTTTGTATTGGCCATGGATGTAACCAACTTGGTTATTTTTGCCTTGTATTTCTGATTCAAAATTATAAATAAAAAAAAAAAAAAAAAAAAAGGTGTAAGGATCTGGGAAAACCGGGGCACTTGGGAGCACAATTGAGTTAATGGCATGAAGTTCTTAAACAATTGATAGTGATCAATTCTGGGCTTGGGCACTAGAAGGATGGAAGAGTTGCATTGGACAAAGGCGAGGTATTCTGTTACCCTGTTTCTGTGTGAGTATCTAGAACAGTCCAGTTTGTTCTGTTTTCCGATCTGCATCTCTTAATAGGAGGGTCTTGATGTAGTAGAGTGTAAGGAGTAGGGCAGTTGTTCTCAAATATTCATGACTATTGTACTCCTTTTAAAAGTTTTAGTTGTCTTGTGACTCCTAGGGTCACAAAAATACAGAATTCGCAGCAAATATAGCCCCTATTCTTTGTTCCCCCCACCCAAAATATACATACATTCACACCAGCCTTTCATCTGGCTCCCTCTACTTGACAGGCTTTCATTCTCTCTCTTTTACCTCCTTCCCCATGGGGGTGGAGGGAAGAGGGGAAGGGAAGGTGATTAAACCAGAAGGTGAGGGAAAATGATTATGCCAAAAGGGTGAGGTGGGAGATAGTGAAAGGAAGGTGATAGGGAACTGGGCATAAGGAGAGGGAAGGGAGGGTGATTTTGCCATGGTGCGAGCGGGAGAGGGAAGGGAAGGTGAATATGCTGGCGGGGAGGAGAGAAGGGGTAAGAAGTAAGGCGATTATGCCAGGGGCTGGTTGAGAAAGGAAGATGATTGTACCATGGGATGCATTTACTGAATGTCACTGCACGCCACTGGCTGGTGGTGACTTTGAAGTCACAGAGGTGCATGCCCCCTGAGTCTTACATTACCCTGAAGGGCTCTGGAAAACCTGTAGACCTTCTAATTGACACTTGAGCCACCAGATCAACCCTCCAGATGGAGTCTGTGCCACCACTTCCTCTTCCCCCACAGAGTCTTCATGTTTTGAGCATGACAAATACCAAAGAGTTCCTCCCACTGACCACCCCAGTTCCTGTACAGTTTGGTCCCTTGAGACCTCTCATTCTTTCCTACTCTGCTCCTCCTCCCTCCTGAATCTCTTGGGCCGAGACTTTGTAAGCTCAGCTGTACCATTTTCTGTACCCTGGATATGGTTTTTCTGCAGCTCCCTGAAAGAAGTACATAAGAACATAAGAAATTGCCATGCTGGGTCAGACCAAGGGTCCATCAAGCCCAGCATCCTGTTTCTAACAGAGGCCAAACCAGGCCATAAGAACCTGGCAATTATCCAAACAGCTACAGATGCAATTAATAGCAGTTGCTATTCCCTAAGTAAACTTGATTAATAGCAGTTAATAGACTTCTCCTCCAAGAACATATCCAAACCTTTTTTGAATCCAGCTACACTAACTGCACTAACCACTTCCTCTGGCAACAAATTCTAGAGTTTAATTGTGCATTGAGTGAAAAAGAATTTTCTCCGATTAGTCTTAAATGTGCTATTTACTAACATCATGGAATGCCCCCTAGTCCTTCTATTATTCGAAAGTGTAAATAACCGATTCACATCTACTCGTTCAAGACCTCTCATGATCTTAAAGACCTCTATCATATCCCCCCTCAGCCTTCTCTCCTCTTAGCTGCAGAAGCCTGTTTGGATCTTCCTTCCCAGTTCTCCTGCCTTTTTCCTTTAACTGAATTCTGTTAAAGAAGTATTCAGTTTTGTAAGGAATTGGGGAAACTTTTGGGGAAAGAGGAGACTTTTCCGAAAGGATGGGCTCCACTTTAACCAGAGTGGAACCAAGCTGCTGGCACTAACTTTCAAAAAGGAGATAGAGCAGCTTTTAAACTAGAATAAAGGGGAAAGCCAACAGTCACTCAGCAGTGCATGGTTCAGAGAAATGTATCCTTGAAGGATATTAATGAAACAGGAGAGTTAGGGCATCCCAACAGAGAGTTTCCAATAAAAGCAAACGTAGTCCATGTGCCTATATGTAAAAAATCACCGAAGCTAATGATTTCCGAATTATCCCTAACAACTGAAAAGCAGGTTGTTAATACAAACAAAAAACACACTTTGAAATGTCTGTATGCCAATGCCAGAAGTCTAAGTAGTAAGATGGGAGAGTTAGAGTGTATAGCAGCAAATGATGAGATTGTCATAATTGGCATCACAGAGACTTGGTGGAAGGAGGATAACCAATGGGACAGTGCTATATCAGGGTACAAATTATATCGCAATGATAGGGAGGATCAACTTGGTGGGGGTGTGGCACTTTATGTCCGGGAGGGTATGGAGTCCAACAGGATAAAGATCATACAAGAGACTAAATGCTCAGTAGAATCTATATGGGTAGAAATCCCATGTGTGTTGGGTAAGAGTATAGTGATAGGAGTATACTACCATCCACCCGGACAAAATGGTCAGACAGATAATGAAATGCTAAGAGAAATCAGGGAAGCTAACCAATTTGGCAGTGCAATAATAATGGGAGATTTCAATTACCCCAATATTGACTGGGTAAATGTAACATCAGGACTTGCTAGAGACATAAAGTTCCTGGATGTAATAAATGACTGCTTCATGGAACAATTGGTTCAGGAACCAACAAGAGAGAGAGCTATTTTAGATTTAATTCTTAGTGGAACGCAGGATTTGGTGAGAGAGGTAACGGTGGTGGGGCCACTTGACATGATCAAATTTAAACTAATAACTGGAAGGGGGACAATAAGTAAATCTGCAGCTCTAACACTAAACTTTCAAAAGGGAAACTTTGATAAAATGAGGAAAATAGAAAAAACCTGAAAGGTGCAGCTGCAAAGGTTAAAAGTGTTCAACAGGATTGGACAGTGTTTAAAAATACAACCCTAGAGGCGGAGTCCGTATGTATTCCACACATTAAGAAAGGTGGAAGGAAGGCAAATGGTTACCGTCATGGATAAAAGGTGAGGTGAAAGAGGCTATTTTAGCCAAAAAAAATCCCTCAAAAATTGGAAGAAGGCTCCATCTGAAGAAAATAGGATAAAACATAAGCATTGTCAAGTTAAGTGTAAAATATTGATAAGACAGGCAAAGGGGTACATTTTAAAAAACAGCGCACGCGAACAAAAGTACGTAGCCGTGTGTATCATAAAATCCGGGGTCGGCGCGCGCAAGGGGGTGCACATTTGTGCACCTTGCACACACTGAGCCATACGCGAGCTGCCCGTTTCCTCCACCCCCCCACCTTCCCCTCCCTTCCCCTACCTAAACACCCCCTACCTTTGTTGTACAAGTTACGCCTGCTTGAAGCAGGCGTAACTTGCGCGCGTTGGGCCGGCCGCCGGCGCGTCAGGGTCCAGTCGCTGGTCTGGAGGCCGCAGCCACGCCCCCTGGAACGTCCCCAATGACGCGCTGGCCACGACACGCCTCCAACATGCCCCCGGAATGCCCCCGATGACGCGCCAGCCACGACACGTCCCCCGACACACACCCCGGAACGCCCCCCCAGGAAAGCCCCAGGACTTGCTCGCGTCCCTGGGCTTGCGCGCGCCGCCGAGCCTACTCAACATAGGCTTGGCGCGCACAGGGGGAGTTTGGGCCAGGTTTTCGGGGGGTACCCGCGTATCTTACCCTCATACCCCTTTGAAAATCTGGCCCAAAGAGAGAATTTGAAATGAAGTTGGCCAAAGAGGCAAAAACTCATAATAAAAATGTTTTAAAATATTCAACTTTCCGCAAAAGATTGAAGACCTGGCTTTTCCAACAAGCCTTCCCGGACAACCCATAACCACCTCCTACTCCTGTAACAATGTTACTGTAAATATTCATTAAGTTATTTATCTTATCCCCATACAATTCTTTTTACTCCCCAATGTTCCTCTTTTTTCTCTCTCCCAGTTATTCTACCCTTGGTTTTTGTAACTGCTTCCCCTTTGCACCAGTTTAGTTCTACTGTTCTATGCACCCCTTGTTTCTATGTAAACCAGCATGATGTGACTTGTTCATGAATGCCGGTATATAAAAAACCTAAATAAATAAATAAATAAAAATATATCTGAAGCAAGAAACCTGTGAGGGTGTTGGTTGGACCATTAGATGTCTGAGGGGTTAAAGGGGCTCTTAGGGAAGATAAGGCCATTGCAGAAAGACTAAATTAATTATTTTCTTCTGTGTTTACTAATGAGGATGTTGGGGAGATACCAGTTCTGGAGATGGTTTTCAGGGGTGATGAGTCAGACGAACTGAACCAAATCACTGTGAACCTGGAAGATGTAGTAGGCCAGACTGACAAACTAAAGAGTAGCAAATCACCTGGACCGGATGGTATGCATCCTAGGATACTGAAGGAACTAAAAAATGAAATTTCTGATCTATTAGTTAAAATTTGTAACCTATCATTAAAATCATCCATTGTACCTGAAGATTGGAGGGTGGCCAATGTAACCCCAATAATTTAAAAAGGCTCCAGGGGCGATCCGGGAAACTATAGACCAGTGAGCCTGACTTCAGTGCTAGGAAAAATAGTGGAAACTATTCTCAAGATCAATATTGTAGAGCATATAGGAAGACATGGTTTAATGGAAGAAAGTCAGCATGGCTTTACCCAAGGCAAGTCTTGCCTCACAAATCTGCTTCACTTTTTTGAAAGGGTTAATAAACATATAGATAAAGGTGAACCGGTAGATGTAGTGTATTTGAATTTTTAGAAGGCATTTGACAAAGTCAAATTTGCAAATGATACAAAATTATTCAGAGTAGTTAAATCACAAGCGGATTGTGACACATTACAGGAGGACCTTACAAGACTAGAAGATTGGGCATCCAAAAGGCAGATGAAATTTAATGTGGACAAGTGCAAAGTGTTGCATATAGGGAAAAATAACCCTTGCTGTAGTTACACGTTGTTAGGTTCTATATTAGGAGCAACCACCCAGGAAAAAGATCTAGGCATCATAGTGGATAATACTTTAAAATCGTTGGCTCAGTGTGCTGCAAACAGAATGTTAGGAATTATTAGGAAGGGAATGGTTAATAAAACGGAAAATGTCATAATGCCTCTGTATCGCTCCATGGCGAGACCGCACCTTGAATTCTGTGTACAATTCTGGTCACCGATCTCAAAAAAGATATAGTTGCGATGGAGAAGCTACAGAGAAGGGCAACCAAAATGATAAAGGGGATGGAACAGCTCCCCTATGAGGAAAGGCTGAAGAGGTTAGGGCTGTTCAGCTTAGAGAAGAGACGGCTGAGGGGGGATATGATAGAGGTCTTTAAGATCATGAGAGGCCTTGAACGAGTAGATGTGAATCAGTTATTTACACTTTTGAATAATAGAAGAACTAGGGGGCATTCCATGAAGTTAGCAAGTAGCACATTTAAGACTAATCGGAGAAAATTATTTTTCACTCAATGCACAATAAAGCTCTGGAATTTGTTGCCAGAGGATGTGGTTAATGCAGTTAGTGTAGCTGGGTTCAAAAAAGGTTTGGATAAGTTCTTGGAGAAGTCCATTAACTGCTATTAATCAAGTATACTTAGGGAATAGCCACTGCTATTAATTGAATCAGTAGCATGGGATCTTCTTAGAGTTTGGGTAATTACCAGGTTCTTGTGGCCTGGTTTGGCCTCTGTTGGAAACAGGATGCTGGGCTTGATGGACCCTTGGTCTGACCCAGCATGGCAATTTCTTATGTTCTTATTTTCTCCAGACGTTCTTATTTCATAATATCTCCTTCACCCCAGGACTCTCCAAGACGGCATTCCTAACCTGGAAAGCCCAGCTATCATATATATTTCTACAGGGATCCATACCTACATTTGCAGCCCTTCAGGAGATCTACAGACTTTCTGTAACTGATTTTCTACCTTATATGCAGCTGAATGCTTGCCTGACAAATAAACCCACCCATGTTCTGGCTTGGGAACGAGACCTTGATAAAAGTTTTTCTAAAGATGAGTGGGCGGTAATTTTTTCGAGACTCTCTCAGGGCTCTGTGTCTGCACGGATTATGGAAACCAATTACAAAGTCCTATATCGATGGCACTTTACACCGGCTCGGCTACACCAATTTTGCCCATCTAGGAGTCCACAATGCTGGCGAAACTGTCTTCAATTGGGCACTTATTTGCATATGTGGTAAGGATGCACCTTTATCGCACCCGTGTGGCAATTTATCTCAGGTATACTCACAGACATTCTTCAGTTTCCTATCCACCTACAGGAGCTTCTCCATATCCCAGATGACAACCTCCCATTGCCAATGCAAACTCTTAGTTTGCACTGCCACCAAATTGGAAATTTCAGCCACGTGGAAGAGGACCAGACCGCCAACTCCATCTGAAATCTTGAATCGTCTTGATAGGACGTGCTCTCTTTATCGCCTGACGGTGCTTAAACAGCATAACCCAGATAAATTTGATCTGATCTGGAACTCCTGCATCACTTGGAGACAACTGACTTGTTCCTCATTTATTCAACATCACTGAATATTCATCTCGAACTATATCTCGATATCACTCCTTTCACCTTGATGTATTTATAGTACGGCACTGTTTCCTATCTGTGTAGCATGAACAGGGGAGGGGCGGAGACCTGAACTTTGAATATATAATGCTGTTTAATTCATGTTTACTGATAACAATGTTTATGAATGTTAATGTTTGACAGCAAGAAAAATTACCAATAAAAAAAAAAATACCAGCAGCTGATGACATCATCACCAAGGGACGCCCCCAAGGTTCCCGCCGTGGCAGGTACATAGGTGGGACCAGTGACACGCACACGCGCCTACGAAGGCCCAACACAGCAGGAAGGAGTGGTGGCGTCCATGCTGGCATGCCGAGTCCCACGGAACACGGCGGCAAAGGCTGACCCGCGCAGCGAGGAGACCCGGGGAGAGCAGTACAAGAGGTGAGCACTCGCGGTCGCAGCCGTCTGCGACCGATTGTCTAACACTTGCTATGAAAATGATGGTACTTATCACTGGCTTTTATGGCATTACCGTGCTCTCTTCCTCATTCTATTTTAAGTAGAAGTTTGCTCTTTATTAATTTCACTTGCTTGCAGAAAGTGGTTTTGAATGTTCTTGCAGAAAATATTTTCTCATTCACATATTTTATTGTAACTGCTGTTATTAGATTAGGCGATTATTTTAAGGGATTAGTTAAAGTTCCCTCTAAGGATTAGATCACTGTGAGCATAAAATTGATAGGCTTTTTGCATCAAAGAATGTAGTGCTCATAGGGTAATTAATGTGTTCTAGGGTACATGACAGCAGCAAATTTTCTGGTGCACCACCAACTCAGCAGTCGCCCTATGCCTCTGCCTGGGACACCCTCTGGGGCTGATGCAATAAACTGCGCCCAGCCTAGCGCACGGGTTTATGTGCGGTTGGGCGCACATTTTGGGCATGCAAGACTAGCACCCAATGCAGTAAGATTAGCGTGTCCAAATTGCACACCCTAACAAAGGCAAACCTGATGGCACTCAATGCTTGCAAATTCCATGTAGATTAAGACATTAGCTATTACCGCCCAATGCAGGAAAGTGCAGGCCACCCAATGCACACTTTTTAATGCAAGGAATTTAACTCCAGCTCTAGAGGTGGTGTAAAAAGTCAATTAGCAGTCAAGGGCTCATGAGAAAAATTACAAAATATGGTCCTCTGTTTTGCGATAAATGTGTCCTCCTCCATAGTATTATCCTGACTATTGAATTTACTACTTGGGATGGCGAAAAATAAATATATATTGATTGGTTAAAAAAAAAAAAAACAACGAGCACATGTTTCTCATTATGACAGTAAAATTTAGAAGCCCATAGAAATGGGCGCCTGATATAATAAACTGCAGCATGTGAAATCGGCACCGCAGCAAATTAACCAAAGTAAGCGTGATCAAAACGGATGTTTGTATTGAGCGCCCATTGCCATTGTGGGTGCCCGATGCAATAACCTCCTTTGAGCATCAGAGACATGCATTCTCCTGTTGCACACCCTTTTTTATGCTGCCTCTCATTTCATATTAAATTGGGGCGCACAGAGATGTGGCTGTGCATGCATCTTATTGCACTGGCCCCTCTGTGTCTCTCTCCAGCCCCTATGCCTTCCTCTGTGTCCCTTCCTCCTTCAATCTTTGTCCTCTTCCGCCTGTTTCATCCACCCTGTGCACCTCCTTCTCTCTCCTCCAGCCCGTCTGCCCCCCCCCCCCCCCCCCCCCCCCCCATTACATGTACCCTCCTATTTTTCTCTCTCATCCTTTCCTTTTTGCCTCTTTTTCGAGTGATTCTTGAAATGTGCAGGAAGAGCAGGTAGAGCAGACAAGAGATACTGCAGAGAGGAGGAGGAGGAGAAGACAGAACTGTGGACCCGCCCCCTCACTCCACAGCTTCCAATCACAAGAGAGGAGGTTGGGGGGGGAGAGTCGCAGAGCAGCTGCTAGGGCCAGTGCGCTCGGGCGAGATCCCAGCTCAACTCTTCACAGCTGCCAATCGCAGCATGGGGAGAGGAGACTGGGCAGGGCTGCTCCCTGTTCTCGTGCTGCCTTACTCCCCTCCCCCCGGCCCGATACAGGAAACTTTACAAGGCAAAGGAACGTGCCTGCTTGCAGCTGCTACACTGACAGGCCTCGCGCCGCCATGCAGACTCCCCCCCCGCCCCCTCCCCTCGCTCTCTACAGTCCTGCCTAATGCTCCGGGTGAGGTCATTACGTCGCGCATGCGCACCCGCAATGATTTCCCGGAGCCCGTAGACATAGTATAATATAAAAATAGAAAAATGAAAAAAAAAAAAAAAAAAAAGAGAACGAGGAACTGAGAATGAGGAAGCAGCTTAATTTCCTGAGGCAGCCCTTGCAGAGAGGAGCCATTAGCAAACAAAGAGCACCACAAGAGGCAAACAGTTCTTCCCCAGCCAGAGAAAGATTCCCCAATTCATTTCTAATCCTGAAAGCAGCAAGAGCAGAGAGGAAAATGCCCGCGGGAGCTTCTGCTCAGGTAGGAGATTGCCCCCCCCCCCCCCCCCCAACTTCCTGCCCTCTCTCTGTACAAACCCTGCTGCAGCTTTCTAACCTGGGAACACTGCAGGGTCAGCTCAGCTCTGACATTAATATGATCCCCAGCAGATCAGACCCTCGGATGTGTAGCCAAGTGGTTAGAGCAGGGAACTAAGGGGCCGATGCAATACTCAGGCCGGTACAGTTTCCCACGCGCTAGCTTTACCCCCAGCGCCTCTTTTTTGACAGGAGCGGCGGCTGTCAGCGGGTTTGACAGCCGACGCTCAATTTTGCCGGCTTTGGTTCTCGAGCCCGCTGACAGCCACGGGCTCGAGAACCGACGCCGGCAAAATTGAGCGTCCGGTTTTCAAGCCGCGGCCAATTTTTACATTTTTTTTCTATTTTAAATTATTTTTTACTTTGGGACCTCCGACTTAATATCGCCACTTTCCCAGTGCCTGCAGAAATTAACACCTACCTTTGGGTCAGCGCTAATTTCTGAAAGTAAAATGTGCGGCTTGGCTGCACATTTTACTTTCTGTATCGGGCGCGGGAATGACTAATAGGGCCATCAACATGCAGTAAGAGGTAATAGTGCATCAAAAACGCGTGTCCAGTCCCGTCCCCCCCCTAAACTAATAGCCTCTGCAACATGCAAATGCATTTTGATGGGCCTATTAGTCATTCCCGTGCGATACTGAAAGTAAAATGTGCAGCCAAGCCGCACATCTTACTTTCAGAAATTAGCGCCTACACAAATGCATGGTGATGGCCCTATTAGTCATTCCCGCGCAATACAGAAAGCAAACTGTGCAGCAAGGCCGCACATTTTACTTTCAGAAATTAGCGCCTTCCCAAAGGTAGGTGTTAATTTCTGCCGGGACTGGGAAAGTGCACAGAAAAGCAGTAAAAACTGCTTTTCTGTACACCCTCCGACTTAATATCAAGGCGATATTAAGTCGGAGGTCCCAAAGTAAAAAATAATTAAAAAAATTTTTTTTAATCGGTCTGCGGCTCGCGGGTTGAAAACCGGATGCTCAATTTTGCCGGCATCCGGTTTCCGAACCTGTGGCTGTCAGCGGGTTTGAGAACTGACGCTGGCAAAATTGAGTGTCGGCTGTCAAACCCGCTGACAACCGCCGCTCCTGTCAAAAAAGAGGCGCTAGGGACGTGCTAGTGTCCCTAGCGCCTCTTTTTACCGCGGGCCCTCATTTAAATACTGAATCGCGTGCACAGGAGAGTGGCTTGGACTAGCAATGAAAAGGTGTGAGCTGGCTAAATAAAATATAAATAAAAAAAAGGCATTTTGAGACCTTCCTGGGTGACATGTAGGTTTGCGAGTCTGTCGGGTGCAGGGTGAGTCTGTATGTGTCTGGGTGTACTTTGGAGATGGTGTTGGGTGTATACGTGGAGGAAGCTGGAAGGTTTGTGTCGGATTTGTACGTGTGCTGTGTGTCCATGGGTTCTTGGGGTTTATAGAAGTATGGGTGTGTGTGTGTGTGTGTGTATGTGTGTGTGTGAGAGAGAGAGCTGTGTGGGTGTGTTTCTCTTGAGGAGATGGGTGGGAAGTGCTGTGTGTGTAAAACATACGTAGGAGTCCAGGTTTAGGTGTGAGGGGAGGAGAGTAGAAGTGGAATTATTGGGTATGTGTGAGATGGCTGTATGTGCAGGTGTAGGGGGTATAGGAGTGCTTGATATTGGTGTGTATTTGGAAAGTGTAGCAGATATGATGTTGAAGGTGCCTTTTATTGGCGCACTTCGCCAGCTGCTTCAGATATTTTTCTCTGTCTCTGCCTGTGCTGATTTAGGCCAAATGCTGAACGCGGGGGTGGGCACTATTGTAATTCAATGCTGGTCATCATTCTACAGCCTGTAACCCATTCCTATAGAAAGTATTGGGGATCTGCAAGGTCTGAAATGTAATCCATTGATATGTTTTCTGTGATGACTTATGCATCCCACTGCCAATAAAAAATATTTTGAAAAAGAAAAAAAAAAGTATTGGGGATTTTTTTTTTTTGGGGGGGAAGCTCAGATCTCTGAAAATCAGCTGATGTTTCTAGTTTTTCAACTCTTATGAGATATTCACATTTTCTTCCTGTATGCCAAAGTCAGTAAGTTTCTGTCCCTATTGTAGAGATTTGTTGTTTTATTTTATTCAAACATTTATAAACAGTGCAGTCCAAGCTTCTTGGTGACGTACAATACAACATATTCAGTTATATTAAAATAATTGCAACAAAACTGCATGAATCTATAACCCATAAGTACCTAGAGAAGGGACAATAGACATTGATCTCATTTATATAATTCGTTCCAGCATTCTGTATGTTCAAAAGCATAAAATCAAATAGAATATCTAAACACAGCAGAAAAGTTGAAAACTACTTTATTTTTGTAATGCAAAATAGGTTTACCTTTTTAATTTATGCAAATTCTTGCAAGTGTGCAGCAAATTAAAACATTTTGTTAAAGAATTAATAAACTCAATGCAGAATTTACACCCGTGCCACTGCTAGAAACTGGGATCCCTGACAGCTCCCTGTGACTTAAAAACACAAGGAAAACTCTGGGAGGTCTCCTGATGGAGGGGATGCAGAAGATGTTAAGTGTGGAAGGGTTTGTGTTTCAGGTTCCAGTAGTCTTTGAGGACATCGCCATCTATTTCTCCAAGGAAGAGTGGCAGACTTTAGAAGAATGGCAGAAGAAGATTTACAGAAATGTGATGAAGGAGAATTATGAGACCCTGATCTCTCTGGGTAAGGGAGAAATTTATATTTTTATTAACAGCCCTGGGATATCAAGAAAAGATCAGTGTGAGGGTTTCCTAATGTGAGCTGGTAAAAAAAATGAGTTAGTGCATGATTGTTGAAGTGATCAAATGACTTCCTGTCAGCTGAATACATGAAGTAGAAGCAACTTAACCAGGGAGTAAAGAGTAAGTATCATCTGACCGTATCAATGGATTACTACAGGATGGAATAATGAAACATTGGTGAGGTCCGTAGGTTATCTTGAGGGTAGAATGGATGTCACACATGGCTGTGTTGTACTTTGGACATTGAAGCGTGGGCCCTTGGTCACTGTAAGAGATGACACCTCCCACAGGGTGGAGCCCTGTGGGGGACTTGCAGCGATAGGCTAGCTCTAAGCAGAGATGGACACAGAGAGAAAGCTTTATTGTACTAAAACATAGATTGTAACCCGAGGATCGGGTGATGATTCCAGCTAGGAGAGGAGAACCCAGATGATGATGTTCCATCTGAAGGTTTGCAGAGAGGAAAGGCAGTTCCTCAGTCTCACCAGACCCGCGGTGCAGGATAGTCGAGCCTCTATGGAGAGAGAGATGAGACAAGCAAGATAGAACAAGAGCAGCAGTATTCACTCTGATGCTGGTAGTTGTAGTAAGGGAGAGCCCCGAGAAGCGGAGGTCTCAGACGAGCAAGGTCCCTGAGGAGCGGGTGCCACAGGCGACCTGGTAATAGGTAGACTACCCCGAAGAATAAATAGGAGCTAGGCAAGGTCCCTAGGAGCGGGTACCTTAGGAGTCCTTGTTGGCAGCAGATACCCCGGAGGGTAAAGAGGAGCGAGGCAAGGCCCCCGAGGAGCGAGTATCTTGGGCGTCCTTGTTGGTAGTAGATAACCCCAAAGGGTACAGAGAATCGAGGCAAGGCCCCCGTGGAGCAGGTACCTAAGTCGTCATGGAGCAAGAGAACACAGAACGGGAGCGTCTGGTAATGAGAGATCAGCATGGAGGATTCCTTGCTAACTTGTAGTTGGAATCGAGAAAGGAGTTTAAATACCAGCGCTAGTGACGTCATGCGGTGGGGACGTCCCCGAGGTTCTCGCCATGTTGCACGTAAAGGACGGGGCTGTGCGCGCGTGCCCTAGATGACTCCTGGAGAAAGATGGCGAACGCAATCGCCTATGCCGGACCAAGAACGCCAGAGGGTTCTGTGTGGAGAAGCGGAAGCAGCCATCTTACCAAAACGGACTGAGTCAGGCAGAAAAAAGGTGAGCAACAGAGGGCGCAGCCGTCTGCGACCGACGGACGCAACAAGCTGTTTCAGTGGGTTATAATAAACTCACACTTTCTCTGCATTCAGGCAGGCCAATCCCCACCAGTGTGTTATGTACCTCTGTCAGCAGATGGAGACTGTGTAAGAAGCCGACGTCATGGATATATAGTTCCGCCCCGACATCAGCCCGAAAGTTTTCTCCATTTCCAGCAGATGGTGGACATGCATTTCCCTACTGGGGATTACCTGCAGTAAAAAAACCCCAAAAGAAAAAATCTAGAAGATGAGATGATTATATAACATAACTTGCCTCCTGAAATGATATCTTTCGGTCCTTCCCTCAGAAGAGAGTGTTCAGTCCAGTAGCCTTGGTTGGCATGGAATTAAAAAAAAAAAATGTAAGCGGTTGCAGGCCCAGAGAGGCTTGGCAGTGAAGGCCTTTGCCATCTCCCCCTGTAGCCAGGACCTGTTCCTGCTCTCAGCCATTGAGGGCTGAGCACAGGTAAACGTTGTAACTTCAGTTAAAAAAAAAAAAAAGGAAGAGGAACACTTTAGTGAGGATTCTTCCTTCTGGGTCTTTCTCCTCAGTGTTAAACGTCTTCCACTCACGTCTCTTTGGAGTTCTGGGAGGTATGGAGGCACTGCAGGCATGGCAGGATGAGCAGCCTTTTGGCTTGATCCCGCTCTCTGGCTTCTCCTCCTCGGCGCATGGTAGGCTGCAGCGGCTAGTTCACACGTTTTGTTTTTGTGTGTGTGTGTGTGTGTGTGTTGTTGGCGTGTGCCTCCGGGCCTCGTGCGTCTACATCCACGTCTTTTTGGGTGCGTGTGTGACTGAGCATTTCTTCTGGACGCACATTCTGTGTGCCTATGTCAGTGCTGCCTGGAGTTCGTGGGGGATTTGCCTCCTACTGATTTAACTGACTATGGTCCATCTCCTCAGTCTGAGGGGAGTGGGACCGAAGGCAACATGACACAAGTGTCCCCTCCTTCGGCTGATCCATTAGCTGAGTCTTCAAGGGAGACTTGCACTCAGGATGTCAGGTTTACAGACCTTTCTACAGAGGCTTCCAATAAGCCTGATATTTTTGATGCCACTCCAACATTGCAAGACGTAACGAGGAATTGGACTAAGACAACAACCAATAAGGGTCCTGACCTTGACAGTTTGGGAAATTAAGTATGGGGGTGATCTGTATGGCATGGCAGATGCTACCATAATCTTGCTGGGCAGACTGGATGGAACTTTTGGTTCTTTTCTGCTGTCATTTTCTATGCATCAATAAGTTAACGCCAATCAAAACCATCCAACAGTCACAAACACTGAAAGTTAATATAGTCCTTTCCTGTAAAATAGTGATGCTGTCCCCCTTCTGATATCTTATGATTAACCCTATAACAACAAAAATTCCTTAGCCTATGTTAATTTAATTTAAAGGTCCCACTATCGCCCTTTAATTTCCTGTTAACTTGTTTTGTGCAGTTATAGTTTCTTTGTTGAACTAAAGTTAATTCTACGTTTTAATATATGAAACAATAGGAAAAAATTTTAAGTTTCCAGCACCATCCACGTTGTCTGTAAACCGATGTGATATGCCAAATCGAATGTCGGTATATAAAAATAAATAAATAAATAAAATGCTGCTATGAGAATAGGATGAAGGCATCTCTCAGAAATTTTACAGAGGGCAGAGACTGGCTCTGGCTTGCTGCAGAAGACAGTCATGGAAACTGTCTCGCTACACTTTCAGATTAGATAACAGTACTTTGCTGCTGTTAGTCTCCTAGGCTTGGAAATGAGCTTAACTTTGAAGGTATCTGTCATCCCTTCCTTTTTGAGCATCTCTGAGTCTTGTTGAAGTCATTCTTGATGGCTTTTGGTAATTTTAAAGGAAAGGGTGTCTCTGTGCCCAACACTTTCCTTTTTTGAAGAGTAGGGTTTCACTCTGTCAGAATCAGGCTTTTCTCACTTAGGAGAAGGAAGAAAGTCAAGTGATAAGCTGGGATAGGGATGACTACTTCAATTCCATTGTAGGTTACCTTGAGATGTTTTTAGGTGACAGTTTCTTCTCAGTTAGGTCCTTGGTCTATTAATGTATCTAGTTAAAGCACCGTGGATTCTAAGACATCAGTTTCAGAAGTAATAAAGGAAAAGTGCACCGTGGCCCACTCCAGCAAGAGTTTGCAGGTCTCGGGGGTTCAGTGAATCCACTTGATGATGGTACAGAAATCCTTGTAGGTAGAATCAAAATCTGTCTTTGCAGAAGATAATGGCAGGATACAGCCCTTGCCTTCATTTCAACTGAGCCTTAAGTACCTCAGTGTGGATGTGCAGGCCCGGAGAGGATATGCCTTCGATGCGGGAGCCTGAGAGCTATTGTGGCATACTCCCACCCAGACTAGATGGAGCTTTGGTACATCCCACTTGTCTGGACTGCTCAGCATGGACAATAATGAAGGTGAAATTTAAACCTGCCTGTTAATTTTCTTTCCTTTAGTCCTGCCTGACCAGTCCAAAGCCCACCCAGGGAAGCCGGAGCAATCAAGGGCTCCCTGCGTGGGTTCTGAACTGGTCAGGCAGGATTAAAGGGAAGAAAATTAACAGGTCAGTTTAAATTTCACCTTCATTATTGCCGCAGCAATCAAGGTTCAGAAATCTAACAGGGAGTATGTTGTTGCCCACTCTGAATGTAGCTGACCTAATAGTGAATTTGGTATAGGGATTCTTATTCCTGGATTAATAACCTGTAGTGAAGATTTTGGGCTGTATCAGACTTTGGTTGTGACGATGATTTGGAAGCCAAACCAAAAATTGCCTTCAGTTATCTTATCTTTAACATAGGATACTGAAGAGTGGAAGGCAACACCAGATCTTTATAAGGGGAGGTAAAGTCAGATTTGAAGTTTTTTTTTTACTCTCTCTCCCCATCTGTTGACAGGAGGACGTAACCTACTTGTCTGGATTGGTCTGGAAGGACTAAAGGAAAGTAAATTAATAGATAAGTTTAAATTTCACCAACATAGGTTAGGAGCCTTGTTAGTTTTCTTCTTAGTCTGCATCTCATGGTTGGATGGATTACAGCTGTTTATCTCCCTGTTAAGCTTTCTGGTGGATAGGGTTGTAGGTAAGAGTTATTGTAGTGGGTAGGAAAAGAGATGATTATTTTGTCATAGAATACACAACACTCTTATAAGTATAGAAGTTTTACTTATAAGTCTGAGAATAAGCAATAAAAGCATACAAGATTAATGTTTGCATGAAAGAATATATACAAAGGTATTTCCCCTCACAATTTCCAATGTGAGTCTGATATATCTTTGGAAAGATGGAAACAGAACGTTGGATAACCAGGAACAGTTCATCAGGCCCTTCATTAACCACTACAATGTTCAAAAGCCTTTCCTCTGATTTCAGTTAGCTTGAAGTAGGTTTTTTTGTTGTTGTTGATTCTGCTGACCTTTGTCCTAGTTTCAGTTTTTTCCTCTGGGCTACTCCCATGTGTTCTTGAGGCCCCAACTGTCTGTCCTTATCACATCAACACACACTTAGGTGTGGCCAAGTGGTTTTTCCTGATCCTTGCACAGTTAGACTCCTGTGTAACTGCTCTTTATCTGATCTCATGACTTGCATCTTGATGCAAGGCAAGCTAAGAAATTGGCATATTTATTCTCAGATTTTATAGGCCTTAATTACACTAGTAATATTAGTGATTCTCTGCCCCACTAATTCCTATCGCAGTACAAAATTCTTCATGTAAGCTAAAAAGCTCCCTATAATTTCCCAGAGTTATGAGCTTGTTCCACAGAATAATAGCAGGCTGAGGTAAGCACCCTATATAGCAGGGGTCGGGAACCCATGGCTCGCGAGCCAGATATGGCTCTTTTGAGGGCTGCATCTGGCTCGCAGACAAGTGTCGCCATACTTCGCGGTTCCCCGCTGACCCAGCTGCTCCCCGGTCCTCCGCCGCCCGGGCTTAAAATGCTGTCAGCCCGGGCGGAACACGGCAGGACAGCTGGAGTCAGCGGCACCGGCGTGCTCTCTTCTCCCCCCCCCCCGCGGCCCGGAAGTGGAGAGCATCGGGTGCCTGCGCGGGAAGAAGAGACCACACTAGCGTGGTCTCTTCTTCCGCGCAGGCACCCGATGCTCACCACTTCCTCTTCCGGGCCGCGGGGGGGGGGGGGAGGAGAAGAGAGCACGCCGACTGGAGTCATCCGGGTGCCTGCGCGGGAGTCATCGGGTGTCAGCCGGGTGCCAGCGCTGGAGTCATCGCGCAGGCACCCGATGCTCTCCACTTCCTCTTCCGGGCCGCGGGAAGAAGAGAGCACGCCGGTGCTCTCTTCTTCCCGCGGCCCGGAAGAGGAAGTGGAGAGCATCGGGTGCCTGCGCGGGAAGAAGACTGCAGCGCGGCTCGGAGGAAAATGAAAATCTTCAACCGCGGCCGATGGGACTCCGCCTTCGCCTCCGCGAGGGCTGAAAATGAAGGAGGTTAGCGTTGGGAGGTGGCTGCTGCTGCCGCGAGTTCCCGGGGGGGGAGAGTGAATGAGCGAGCAAGCATGTGTGTTTGAGATCCTGTGTGTGTGAGTGAGAGATTGCATGTATGTGAATGATTGAGAGCCTGTATATGTGAAAGAGAGTATGTCTGTGATTGAGATCCTGCCTGTGAGAGAGAGAGCATGAATGTAAGTTTACCATTGGGAACCTGTATGTGTAAGTTTGTAATTGAAAACCTGTTTGTTTGAAAGAGTATGTGTGTATGATTGAGATCCTTTGTGTGTGAGAGAGATCATGTGTATGTATGATTAAGAGCCTGTGTGTATAAGTAAGAGAGAGATCATGTGTGTCTGTGTCTGATTGACAGCTGGTTTAGGTGATGGAGCATGTGAGTATGTGATTGAGAGCCTGTGTTTAAATGAGAGAGAGAGACCATGTGTGTCTGTGTGTGATTGAGAGCTGATTTAGGTGAGGGAGCATGTGAGTATGTGATTGAGAGCCTGTGTGTAAATGAGAGAAAGAGAGGACATGTTTGTAAGCATGTGAATGAGAGTCTGTGTGTGAGAGAAAAAGACAGCATGTATTTATGTGATTGAAAGCCTGTGTGTGTGTAAGCGTGAAAAGATAGACAGCATGTGTGTAAATGTGTAATTAAGAGCCTATATAAGTGAGAGAGAAAAAACATTTGTATATGTGAGTGACTGAGAGCATGTGTGTATAGGTGTGTCATTGAGAGCCAGTGTGAGAGAGAGCGCTGGTATGTGACTGAGAGAGGAGAAAGTTCCAAGCAAACCACCCCACCTCCTGCTAATTCAGAACAATCTCAGGACACCTGGATATCAAACGTTCCCAGGTATGCAGAGCAAAAAAATTTTTGTATCCTTATTATTTTTCATTACTGGATCTTTGTGTCTGCTATTTTGAAATATGTGGTTGGTATCTGGAAATGTTTTATATGAGTTTTTAATTATTGGATATTCCACTCATCAGCTGTTTCGAAATATGTTCTTTTTGTTAGTACAGTTTTACTGCTGATGATTTTATATTTCTTGATTTGTTTTATAAGGATGTGTGATGTTTCTTTTTTCCTTTGTTACACTGCATACAGAGACTCTGGCTTGTTGCAGTTTCCAATTCAGTTTTTGTCTGCATGCTTCTTGTTATGCGTTTTGGTCTCTTTATTCTATGTTAGGTGAGGGACAGCACGTGATTCAGGTGAGGTTTTCTGCTGGCGTGTAGTTTCTGTGTAGGACTCTATAGCAGCCTGACTTGGTCTGTTTTCCTAATAGGAGATGTATTGGTGTCTTAAGGCCTGGTGTAATATTTTCAGAGACTTATTGTACTTTAAAAGTGTGATCTTACATAAAATGCACACATTTACTTGTATTTAGTTTTAAACATATTGTATGGCTCTCATGGAATTACATTTTAAAATATGTGGCGTTTATGGCTCTCTCAGCCAAAAAGGTTCCTGACCCCTGCTATATAGAGTTACATCAGCAAATTACTCTCTGCCTCCACCTGCTGGTAGAGGGGCATAACCCTCTTGTAATGGCTGGTCTTTCAGGTCTCAAGGAAAAGAAATTATCAGATGAGAGTCAAATTCACCATTTGGGATGTGTCAACTACACATAGACACCACATTTTCTAGTAATTATATGAAATCAACAGAAATATACTTACAAGGTGTGGGGGGGGGGGGCGGGGGATAGGAATCCCTGCCTGGAAACTTCCTTGGATTCCAAGTACTGGGACTGGAGGGAGCAGCTGTTAAAGAAGGGGAGGAGTTGGGTTATCTCTCCCCAGGTATAGAAATTGAAAAAGAAAGGAAATCCTGAAATGAAAGGTAATAATACAAAGCTCAACAATAATATTAAATATGTATTTATAGAAAAATTGGTGGATGCTTCCCATTAACAGATAAGCACTGAGGACCATTAATTGTAAAGAAGTGCGGGAAAAGCTGGAGATCAATTGGGAATCTAGAGTATTGCATAAAAATTCAAATATGTAAGATTAGATGGGCCTTGCAAGCCACATCTGCCATCTTCTTCTGTGAATTTATATTTATCTGAGCTGCAGACTGCCAGCTGCCATCATGAAGTGACTGAAACCAAATGACGGGTGGGAATTGAGATCCTATTCATGACTAGATAGTTGGCGGAGACAAAAATCTAAGGGGCTTTGTGCACGTAACACAGTTGATAGATAGCAACCAACATAAGGAAATCAGGGGGGTAGGATCTGGGTGGCAACCAACATTAGGAAATCAGGGGGGGTAGGATCTGACTTTTATCTTTCTGGGGCCAGGTAAGATGGATTTTGATTTTCATTTACAAATCTGTGACTCTGTAGGTGATTCTCCTAGTTAGGAAACATTCAGGCCAATACAGTAAAGTCCGCGGGAGAGCAGGCAAATGCCCGCTTAAACTCCTGGCTTCTGCTACAGATCGACAGGAGACAGTACTGGCAACAGTCACTTCTGTCTCCAGATGTGTCGCCTTCATCATTTCCTGGATTACTGACACCATAGTGAAATGAAATGAAATAAAGTAGATAGTGAGATGTATTCATTTTAAGTTGAGGCTCCTAATATATTGCACTCTTCATGGTGACAGCCAGGCTATAAAGATGAGTAAAGAAGGTTTATGTAATTCTTCTGAGACACACAGGGATTCTGAACTGTAGCTCTGCCTCTGTTACTAGCAGTTTGTATATCTTTGTTCATTGACGTTGGTGAATGTATGCAGAGTGGAGGCTCTTCAATTTCCAAAAAATTGGGCAACTTTCATTCAGAGTGATGGGAAACCTAATGCAGTGTTCTCACCCCAGGCACAGGCTCTCCGCTCGTCACTCCTGATATTATCTCCCACCTTGAACGAGGGGAAGAGCCGTACATCAGGGATGAGCCGGGATCAGAGGAAAGAGAAACTGGGAGAAGCAGCTGCTCAGGTGAGTGCAGTAATGAGAGGGACCGGGGTAAAACTGCTGAGATGAAAAGTAGAAGGAAATGCAGAGACCTTTTTTCAAGCTCCTCTGATGATCTTTTTAATCAATCACAGATTTTCTCTTACAGCCACTATTTATACAGGATGTCTTTTTCCAAATCCTGTCACCCAAATCCCTATGACCTGATTTCTGTACAATGAACTGTTATTTATTGGGTTAGATCTACCTAGACTAACTGTTGCATGATTTACATTGTTTGGTCTCCTTGGTATAGAGTTCTGTATGTTACTGGTTTGCTCAGATAGAGATGTATTTTAAGAGTTGCTCATGCATACCTCGTATTTTGAAAGCATATATGCGTGTGCGCGAGCAACAGAATACGTGTAATAAAGGGGCTTTTTGGGGCAGGATCAATATTTACATGCATAATGTAGTGACCCGCCAGGTTGAATTCAGCTGGTTGCACTTCCACAGGCTAGTTCCCTCTGCAGGATCCTACGACCAATGGAGCCAGAATAGGGCTAGAAGCACAGCTGAGTCAAGATTAGCACTGCTTCTCCCTCGCAGTTCCGTCACTTCTGGACAGCCACTCCCTGCTGTCTAGGTTTGCCCCAGCACCAGTATTTCCATGCAGCGTAGTTCGGTTCGGGCTGTCTTGTCCCCCAGCACCAATATTTAGATGCACAACAGTTCGGTGTAGGCTGTCTGGCCCCAGCACCAATATTTAAATGAACAGCAGTTCAGTCTTGTCTTCAGCACAAGTAATTACTATATGGCAGTTCAAAACTGGCTGCCCTGTCCCCAGCCCAGTTACTTCTCCATAGCTGAGGAAGATTCCTACAAAGAGGTTTCCCTCTTTGAAGGAAACCTAAAAGCTGAATGACTCACATTTCAATATCAAGGACTTTAGCTTTTCCTACTCCACCCTCTGCAATCCAGTTAGGGACTTACTCTGCCAACAGATACCAGCCACTTCTCCTCCTCTCCCGATGCTGTCCTCTTGCATTTGGTTTCTCCACCAGCTTTTTTAGCTCCCACTTAATCAGGTCACCACCTGGTACTTGGCCTTGCGCAACTTCCTTATGTCAGAAATAATATCCAAGCATCTGAGCTGCAAGGAAGTTGGGGCAAGGAAGAAGCACTATGGGTCAACCTAAAAACAGATGATGGAGCATCCATTTATATTGGAGTGGTTTACAGGCCTCCAAACCAAAAGGAAGAGCTGGACAGAGATCTGGTTGAAGACATCCATAAGATAGGTAAGAAAGGGGAAGTGATGATCGTTGGTGACTTTAATATGCCAGATGTAGACTGGAAAATCCCATCTGCAGAATCTAAAAACAGTAGAGCAATAGTGGATGCCATGCAAGTATCTTTGTTCAAACAAATGGTATTGGAACCCACGAGAGAAGGAACTATTCTCGACTTAGTGCTCACTAATGGAGATAACGTCTCTGATGTCCAGGTGGGCGCCCACCTCAGCACCAGTGATCATCAAACAGTATGGTTTAATATCACTAAAAGAATATGGAAAAGAAGCACAAAGACCAGAGTTTTACAGTTCAAAAACACAGACTTTGAGGAAATGGGGAAGTACCTAGAGGAAGAACTAAATGGATGGGAAAACGAGAGAGATGTGGATCAGCAGTGGACCAATCTAAAAGGAGCAATCGCCAAGGCAACTGCTCTATATGTTAGAAATGTAAAGAAAAGCAAAAGAAAAATGAAACCTATCTGGTTCTCAAAGGAGGTGGCTGACAAAATTAAAGCTAAAAGAACTGCATACAAGAAATACAAAAGATCCCAAAGGGAGGAGCACAAAGAAGAATATCTGATTCAACTGAGGGAGACTAAGAAATTAATCAAGTTGGCAAAAAGTCAAGCGGAAGAGAGGATTGCCAAGGAGATAAAATATGGTGACAAAACATTTTTCAGATACATCAGCGAAAAGAGAAAAGTCCAAAGTGGTATAGTGAAATTGAAAGGTGGAAATGATCAATGTGTGGAGAGAGACGAAGAAATGGCAGAAATATTAAACGAATACTTCAGCTCTGTGTTCACTAAAGAAGACCCTGGAGAAGGACCATCTCTACACAACAAGAAACTGGAGGGAAGCAGAACAGAGGAAAATCCATTTACAGTAGATAATGTATGGGAAGAGCTAAAGAATCTGAAAGTGGACAAAGCCATGGGGCCTGATGGGATTCATCCAAGGATACTGAGGGAGCTCAGAGATGTGCTGGCGGGACCGCTGTGCGACCTGTTCAATAGATCCCTAGAAACGGGAGTGGTGCCGAGTGATTGGAGAAGAGCGGTGGTGGTCCCGCTTCACAAGAGTGGGAACAGAGAGGAGGCTGGTAACTACAGACCGGTTAGCCTCACTTCGGTGGTGGGAAAAGTAATGGAGTCACTGTTGAAAGAGAGAATAGTGAACTATCTACAGTCGGGAGAATTGATGGACCAGAGGCAGCATGGATTCACCAGAGGAAGATCCTGTCAGACAAACCTGATTGACTTTTTTGACTGGGTAACCAAGGAATTGGATCGAGGAAGAGCGCTCGATATCATATACTTGGATTTCAGCAAAGCTTTTGATACGGTTCCGCACAGGAGACTGGTGAATAAAACGAGAAGCTTGGGAGTGAGTGCCGAGGTGGTGACCTGGATTGCAAATTGGTTGACGGACAGAAAACAATGTGTGATGGTAAATGGAACCTTCTCTGAAGAGAGAGTGGTTTTAAGTGGTGTACCGCAAGGATCGGTGTTGGGACCGGTCCTGTTCAATATCTTTGTGAGCGACATTGCGGACGGGATAGAAGGTAAGGTTTGTCTTTTTGCGGATGACACAAAGATCTGCAACAGAGTGGACACGCCGGAAGGAGTGGAGAGAATGAGACGAGATCTAAGGAAACTGGAAGATTGGTCGAAGATATGGCAGCTGAGATTCAATGCCAAGAAGTGCAAAGTCATGCATATGGGGAGTGGAAATCCGAATGAACTGTATTCGATGGGCGGGGAAAGGCTGATGTGCACGGAGCAGGAGAGGGACCTTGGGGTGATGGTGTCTAATGATCTGAAATCGGCGAAACAATGCGACAAGGCGATAGCTAAAGCCAGAAGAATGCTGGGCTGCATAGAGAGAGGAATATCGAGTAAGAAAAGGGAAGTGATTATTCCCTTGTACAGGTCCTTGGTGAGGCCTCACCTGGAGTACTGTGTTCAGTTCTGGAGACCGTATCTTCAAAAAGACAAAGACAAGATGGAGGCGGTACAGAGAAGGGCGACCAGGAAGGTGGAGGATCTTCATCGGATGACGTACGAGGAGAGATTGAAGAATCTAAATATGTACACCCTGGAGGAAAGGAGGAGCAGAGGTGACATGATACAGACTTTCAGATACTTGAAAGGTGTTAATGATCAAAAGACAACGACAAACCTTTTCCGTAGGAAAAAAATCACCAGAACCAGGGGTCACGATTTGAAGCTCCAGGGAGGAAGATTCAGAACCAATGTCAGGAAGTATTTCTTCACGGAGAGGGTGGTGGATGCCTGGAATGCCCTTCCTGAGGATGTGGTGAAGACCAGAACTGTGAAGGACTTCAAAGGGGCGTGGGATAAACACTGTGGATCCATAAAGTCAAGAGGCCGCCAATGAAGAGTGGGTGACTCGCCAGAATGAGGGCTACTGCCTGGAGTCAATACCCTTATTAAATAAACATACACATGCTTACTGTGACTCCAACATCGCTCTAAGCTTCAACAGCAAGAGGAAATGTGGAAAAAAGGATTCACACTCACAAAGAGGGGAGTAGCTGGCTTGTTACGGCGGTTACTACCCCAAATCAAATAAGTCTGATACTTCACTTTCAATGCATATACAGCATAGTTCTCTGATTCAACGGCAGGGGAGAAGAAAAACCGATACTTCACACATCCAGCAGAGCTCTCTGCTTCAACGGCAGGGGAGAAAATGAGGGTTCGCACTCACAAAACGGGGAGTAGCTGGCTTGTTACGGTGGTTACTACCCCAAACCAAATGTGCCTGATACTTCACTTTCGATGCACATCCAGCATGGCTCTCTGCTTCAACAGCATGGGAGAAGACTGATACTTCACGCGTATCCAGCATAGCTCCCTGCTTCAACGGCAGGGGAGAAGAAAAACAACCAATAAGGGCTGTATAACATAGGCTGGGTAAAACAAATAAGCATGGGTGTAGCTTGCTTATTGCGGCGGCTACTACCCCGAACTAATCAAGCTAGATATTTCACTTGGATGCAGCTCCATCACTGCTCTCTACATTAAAACTGGGGGTGGAAGGGAAATAGAACCAAGAGCTAAGAGAAACAGATAAGTATGAGAGAAAAAATGTGTGAAGCTTGCTGGGCAGACTGGATGGGCCATTTGGTCTTCTTCTGCCGTCATTTCTATGTTTCTATGTTTCTATGTTTCCCTCAGCCCTGTGGCCCTCTGGGAGGTGTAGTCATCCCCTCCCCCATCCCATGTTCTGTCTATACTGGCTTTCTCTTTTGGTTCACTCCTCTTTAAAGCGAGTAATAGAATGTACCTCCCATTACAATAAATTGCTATTTTAAAACCAGCCAAAGTGACACATGTAAGTCTTTTTTACTTGTGTATATTTACTCCTGCTCAATAAGTGATGGTAAACATCTTAAAAGTGAAAAAATGGCAGGTAGAGGGTCTGGGTGCAAATGGGAGACTTCAGGCTGAAGAGCCAGGAAGTGTGTTCCTGAGCTGCAGAAACACCAGGCAAACTGGTGGAATAATTGGTAAAACTGGTAATTTCTTTCTCACGCGCATATTACAAAATTTGAGGAATTACGCATGTAAAAGCCGACAGTTAAGAAAAATCCACGAGTTAAATCTTCTCATGTAAATGATTAAAATTAGGAGCACAACTAGGCGCGTAGAGCAGATTTGCGCCAGTTATCTGGATAAATTCCTTGCTGCCACTGTGCTGGATAAGTTGGAAAAAAATGGTTCTTATCTGGCTAAGTAAGATAGATGGATAAGTGTTAAAACACTGCCTATCCAGCTTTGTTCTACATTACATGCCGCATATCTGTTAGGTTGTTGGGTAGATTTATGCATATTTTATATCGTACGCATGCAATTGCATGCATGATATAAAATACATGTGCATGTGCGCATGCATACAAATAATTTTCTTATGTGGGTGCATGTACGCTTGCTTTAAAGTTACCCTCTAAGGAAAGAGGAAGTACTTAGCAGCCTCTCCTGACTATTGTCTCAGCTCCTGCCCATGGTTTAGAGGTTCTGTGCTGGAGCCCCTTAGTATCATTCTCCCCCCCCCTCCCCCCACAGAGGGAATTTCTCTTCATCATTACCTAAAAATTCTTTCTTCCCTACAGAGTCTGAATTCTAGTTCCATCAGATCTCCTAACTTCTCTGGAATCTCTTACTCTGTCTTTCCAGAAAACATAATAATGCTCTATATTTTCTTTTCTTCTGTCTAGAAAAAGTTGATCCCGGAAACAGTAATACAGAGCCATACCACTGGATAGTCAGTGAGAATCCAGAGAGGAACAGGATGGTATCAGAAAGAGATGGAGAGAATGATTCTGATTGGGGAAGAAATTGCAAGAATCAAAGCAACTCAGAAAAGAAGAAAATAAATTCAACAGGATCCTCAGCTGAGAGCTCTGCTGTGTGTGAGGAAAGGGCCAGTAATATTACACACCCAGGTGAAGAGCAGAGAAACCAGACAAAAAATGTTATGAAGAAAATAGATTGTGGTCCTGTATGGATTGAAAGAAAATCATTTTTTCAGACAGTAGATCTTACAAAACCCCAAAAAATACACACGAAGCAGAGACCAGTTTCAAATTCTGTCTGTGATAAGAATTGCACTCAGAAGAAAAACCTTAAAAGACAGTTGAAAAATCATACTAGTAGAAGAATATTTTTTGGTACTGAATGGGATGAAAGCTTCAGGAGGAGGAAAGAATTACAATCTCACCAGAAAATCTACACACAAAAAAGACTGTTTTCATGTTCTAAATGTGAGAAAAGCTTCAGAAACAAAGGAATGCTAATATCTCTCCATAATATAAATATTGGCAAGAAACAATTAATATGTATTAAATGCAGAAATGACTTCATTACACATGCACTACTCTTGCCTGAGGCACCATTTACATGTCTTAAATGTGGTAAAAGCTTCAAATCTAAGATACACCTTACAAACCATGAGAGAAATCACACAGGACAGAAACCATTTTTATGTTCTGAGTGTGGCAAAAGCTTTAGTAAGAATTCAATCCTGACAATACACAAGAAAATCCACACTAGTGAAAAACCATTCACAGTTATTGAGTGCAGTAAAACTTTCAATTGGAATTCAAATCTCACAGACCAGAAATCTCACACTGGAGTGAAAGCATTTGCATGCATTGAGAATAGAAAAAGCTTTAGTAAAAATTCCGATCTCACAGAACAGCAAAGAATCCTCACTTGTGAGAAACTGTTTAAAATTACTGAGTGTGTCAAAAGTTTAAACAAGAAGTCAGAGCTCTCAGAGCACCAGAAAATTAATGCAGGATTGAAACCATTTACATGTGCTGTGTGTAGCAAAAGCTTTAGTCAGAAGACAAACCTCTTAAGCCATCAGAGAAGTCACACTAATGAGAAACCATTTTCATGTACTGAGTGTGATAAATGTTTTAGTCAGAAGACATACCTCACAATCCACCAGAGAAGCCACACTGGTCTGAAACCATTTACATGTACTGAGTGTGCTAAAAGCTTTAGTCAGAATTCAACTCTGAGAATACATAAGAGAATTCACACTAGTGAGAAACCCTTTACATGTAGTGAGTGTGATAAAAGCTTTAGTCAGAAGTCAAATCTAATAAGGCACCAGAGAATACATACTTGTGAGAAACCATTTACATGTACTGATTGTGATAAAAGCTTCAGCCGGACAACATATCTCATAATCCACCAGAGACTCCATACTGGACTGAAACCATTTACATGTACTGAGTGTGGTAAGAGTTTCAGAAACAATTCAACTCTCATGGTACACCAGAGAATTCATACTAGTGAAAAACAATTTACTTGTACTGAGTGTGATAAAAGTTTTAATCAGAAAATCCACCTCATAAATCACCAGAAAATCCACACAGAACTGAAACCATTTACATATAGTGAGTGTGATAAAAGCTATAATCAGAAATCACGTCTTACGGTACATCAGAATATCCACACTAATGAGAAACCGTTTACAGTTACAGAAAGTTTCAGTTGGAATTCAGAACTCACAGTTGACCAGATTTCTCATACAGGAGTGAAAGCATTTACATGCATTGAAAGTGGAAAATTCTTTAGTAACAATTCAGATCTCACAGTACATCAAAGTAACTGCTCAAATGAGAAACAATTTAAATGTACTGAGTGCAGTAAAAGTTTCAACGAGAAGTCAGAATTCTCAGAACACCAGAGATCTCACAAAGGAGTGAAAGCATTTACATGCATTGAGAGTGAAAAATGCTTCAGAAACAATTCAGATCTCACAGGACATCAGAGAAACCATCCAAATCAGAAACAATTTAAATGTACTGAGTGCAGTAAAAGTTTCAACGAGAAGACAGAATTCTCAGAACACCAGAGATCTCACAATTCAGATCTCACTGGACACCAAAAAATCCACCCACATGAAAAACCATTTAAATGTACTGAGGGCGGCAAAAGATTCAATGACAAGTCGGAATTCTCAGAACACCAGAGATCTCACACAGGAGTGCAAGCATTTACAAGCATTGAAAGTGGAAAATGCTTCAGTAACAAGTCAGATCTCACAGGAGACCAAAGAATCCACCCACATGAAAGATCATTTAAATGTACTGAGTGCGACAAAAGTTTCAACGAGAAGTCAGAATTCTCAGAACACCAGAGATCTCACACAGGAGTGAAAGCATTTACATGCATTGAGAGTGAAAAATGCTTCAGAAACAATTCAGATCTCACAGGACATCAGAGAAACCATCCAAATCAGAAACAATTTAAATGTACTGAGTGCAGTAAAAGTTTCAACGAGAAGACAGAATTCTTAGAACACCAGAGATCTCACAAAATTGTGAAAGCATTTACATGCATTGAGAGTGGAAAATGTTTCAGTAACAATTCAGATCTCACAGGAGACCAAAGAATCCACCCACGTGAAAGATCATTTAAATGTACTGAGTGCGACAAAAGTTTCAACGAGAAGTCAGAATTCTCAGAACACCAGAGATCTCACACAGGAGTGAAAGCATTTACAAGCATTGAAAGTGGAAAATGCTTCAATAACAATTCAGATCTCACAGGAGACCAAAGAATCCACGCACTTGAGAGATCATTTAAATGTACTGAGTGCGGCAAACGTTTCAACGAGAAGTCAGAATTCTCAGAACACCAGAGATCTCACACAGGAGTGAAAGCATTTACAAGCAGTGAAAGTGGAAAATGCTTCAGTAACAATTCAGATCTCACAGGACATCGAAAAATCCACCCAAGTGAGAGACCATTTAAATGTACTGAATGCGGCAAAAGTTTCAACAAGAAGTCGGAGTTCTCAGGACACCAGAGAATTCACACAGGTGTGAAACCATTTACATGTAGTGAGTGTGGTAAAAGATTTAGTCATAAAACAAATCTCAGAAGGCACCAGAGAACTCACACTAATGAGAAACCATTTACATGTACTGAGTGTGATAAATGCTTTAGTCAGAAGATTTGCCTAATAAACCACCAGAGAATCCATACTGGTCTGAAACCATTTACATGTATGGTGTGTGGTAACAGCTTTAGTCAAAAGTCAAATCTAATAAGGCACCAGAAAGTACACACTAGTGAGAAACCATTTACATGTACTGAGTGTGATAAAAGCTTTAGTCGGCCAACATATCTCATAGATCATCAGAGAATCCACACAGGACTGAAACCATTTACATGTACTGAATGTGGGAAATGCTTCAGTTGGAAGACAAGCCTTACAAGCCACCAGAGAATCCACATATCGTGACAGAACAGAAATAGAGGAGCATATGGAACCATAGATAAGTTGAGCCTAAATAAAGCCATTCTGTCTAGCTGTAAGAAAAATCTCACTTTCATTATAGCATAGATTGACTTGGGACCCAGACTTCTCATTTTATTCATGAGCCTCCTATGCGTGGCCATATCAAAAGCTTTGCTGAAATCAATGTAGTGCATATTGCCTGCTCTTCCTTGATCTAATTGTCTAGTTATTCAGTCCAAAAAATAAATCAAATATGTTTGACAGGACCTTCTGCTGGTAAATCTATATTGTCTTGGATCCTACAACCCACTAGATTGTAGATAGTTCACTAACCTTTCCTTTAGCAGAATCTCCATTAATTTTCCAAATGCCATGATAAAGCTAACTGACCTGTAGTTGCAAGCCTCCTTCCTGCTACCACTTTTGTGAAGTGGGACCACAAGCTCCTTTCTCCAGCCTTGTGGCACCACGCCAGTCTCCCAGGATCAATTGAACAGGTCCTTTAGTGGACCCACAAGCATATCTCTGAGCTCCTTCTGTATTTTATGATAAATCTCCTCTGTTGACCACTTTCAGTTTTGCTAGTTCCCCCCACTCTCTTCTGTAAATACATTTGTTATATCCTCCTCCCACCAGTACTTTTACCAACCAGCAACAGCCCTTCTCTAAGGTTTTCTTTAATTAACTGTATACTGAACTGAAGTATTGTTTAATATTTCTGCTATTTTGTAATCCTTCTTCACACCCTGCTCCTTAACTCCTTTCAGTCTTACATTCAGATTTGTCCTTGAGGGGACGATGTGCTAAACAGGAGTGACCGTCTTAGGGCCCTGTATTTTAGAGGGCCCCACTCTACCATGGTAGCCCTATCCCCAACATTATATTTTCAGTGTCCCAGGGCCTCTTTGCAAAGCTACTACTTAGCCAGATAGTCTTAAAATGCCACTGGGAAGGGGTATATGCAAGAAAACTCCAGAATACCTTAAAGGCCTGGCTCCAAAGATTTGGCCCAGTCCACCTTAAGCATCAGACAACAGGGAATCCTGGTCCAGGAGGAGGCCCCTGGGAAGGTGTATATCTAGCCAATTCCAGGAGGAAACAGGAGGAACCTTAGGTAAGGTCCAGATAGACACTTTAAGTTGTTATACTGCTTCTTTGTTTATAAGCTGCAAAGATATGCAGAGTTTTTTTTTTCTGTTGTGAATTAATAAAAGTTCATGAATATCCAACCAGCATCTAGCCTGCCTCTATTCTTTGGTTGTTCTTCCTGCACGCGGTGCTGCATATAGTGTCAGTTTGGGGATTGCTGAGCTAAGCTTGCACAGCCAGAAACCCATGCCAAACAGAAAATATTTTTTTTTCTTCTTTTCCTGTTTTCTGGGGCCCAGAGACTGCTTCTGCGTGGGAGAAGGATTTAAACAAGCTAAGGAGACTAGCTCCACCTGCAGAGAGGGAATTAACAGTAAGTCAGTGCTAAACAGGCAGGATTTGATTTAAAAAAAATAAAAATAAGGAAAGAAAGAGGAAGGCTTCTTGTGTAGGTGCTTGAGAGCAGTGCAGAGCATTTCAAAGATTCACTAGGCAGTCAGGACCAATAAGCCAACAAGGTGATTCAAGCCCTGGCAGAAGGCTAGCGGCAGCTCTAGAAGGTCACTCAAATTTAATATGAACAGTTCACCCAGCTGCAAGCTGCCACATCCCGGGTGAATCTACTAACTCCTGTCCTGTTTAAGATAAAGGCAAGGAAATACCTGGAGACCTTCCTGAGGCTGGTTGGCCAGTAGCTAATTGGAACACAGACCTGGCAAAATTGCTTACAGGCAAAAGCCAAGCAGCCTATCTGAAGGGAAGGGCCACCTATCTGGAAGTCAATATTGCCATTCTAGAAAGGGCAGGATATACTTCAGAAACCTTCTGACAGCAGTTCTGGTGGGGCATGATACAGCCCAGGGAAAGTCGCCGAAACCTATTCAATCGATTGAAAGTTGCTGGATGGAAATGGCTGCAGCCCGAGGCAAAGTTGGACCTCAAGATATCCAACCAGGTGATTCTTATACAGTTGCTAGACAGGCTTGACCAGCCAATGTGGAATTGGATCTGTTGGCACCGTGAGCTCACTTTGGAAAGTAATAGAGGTGGCAAATGCCTACCACCAGGCCCAATTAATGCCTGATGTAGTGTGAAGGATAGAAAGGCAGCCCACACAGGATCTATAGCTCAGTAATGAAAGTAGAGGGCCCCAGCAATGGCCCTCTGAAGTGGACAGTTTGGAATGTGGGTCCAGCACAGAGCCCACACACTCTCCCCACTTGCTTCAACTGTGGAAGGAGAGGTCACTTAGCCAGAGACACTCAGTATGATCAAAGCGATGAATGTCAACATGGTGGCAGAGCAGACACTAGAGACTAAAGTCTATGTGGACAAAGGAAAGTCTCCAAAGCAAGAGCAATCTTCAAGTCAAAAGAAAAAAGGGGTTTTGGAGGGACTGGCACAACTCAGTTATATGGGTGTAGATACTTTCTCCTTCTGTGCCCTTTGTGCGGGGAGAGGATATGAGGAAGAATGCTGCCCATATGGAAAAGAAGAAAAGGAAGAGCCCATGGGAGGAACAAGTAAAGTTAAATGGAAACCACCCCCACAGGCATGCTCCTACTGTACCACATGGACAAAGAGTGCCTTTGGCTTGAAGACATAGAGTGGGAGCATAAAGTAGCAGAACAGCGCAAGAAAAAGCAGGTTGTGGAAGGCAGCCCCCAGCATGAGAACAGAAAATGGGAACGTGAATGGGCGAACACTCTTGCAAAACTTCAAAGGTGTAACCTAGTGGAGATCCCACATTGGAAAATTAGGGAATTTGTGACCCAAATAGAGCTGGATGAAGTTCCCACCCAAGCCCTAATAGACTCAGGGTGTAGTAAGTCACTGGTTAGTAAGAACTTGATTAAGAGTGAGGATATCAGTGAGAAGAAGGCAATGCTGATCTGTGCACATGGTGACAGAAAGCAGTACCCCACCCATCAGATCCTGCTGACATTGCCAGTAGGACAGACTATTATGGAAGCAGGATTACTTCCCAATCTTCTTTATCTGGTGATTTTAAGGTGTGATTGCCCCCAGTTTAAAACTCTGTGAGGTCAGTTTATGGACAGTAGAACAAGATTAGAACAGCCTGCACACCATGAATTGTGAAGCAGTTTCCCAAATGACTTGGGGAAAGGGAACCTTAAATGGGTTTAGCAGCCCCAGCACAGGCCAGAGAGGGAAGAGAGAAATAGAGGTCTTAGGAGTATACCCTTGGTAAGGACAAGAGCTCAAACTAAGAAGCTTGAGCTGAGGGACTGGATCCAGAGATCTGGCCTGGTTCACCTTAAGCCCAAGAGAACAGGGAATCGGGGGTCAGAAGGAGGACCCTGGGAAGATGAATATCTAGCCCCACCTTAGGAAAGGCCTAGATCAAGAGACTAAGTTGTTATGTTGCTTCCTTGTTCATCACCTGTGGAGATATGCAGAGTTGCTTTTCTGTTGTGAATTAATTCTCTGGCATTCTAACTGCACATGGTCCACAGACACTTAAGTAGTTAAGTCAGATAGCCGGATAAGTAGTTTTTTATTTTATTTATTTATTTACAGGTTTTTTATATATCGCGGAATGTTACAAACATCACCTCAGTTTACAATGAACAATAATTTAGCATCAGGCTTTACAATCAATTCAATAAAAAACAAGCATCTATCAATAAACAAGGCAATGAAACAATATAAGTAGCGATTTAATACTTATCCAGATAAGTAGTGATTTTGCTGCTGCTTAGCTGAAGAAACATAGAAATGACAGCAGAAAAAGACCAATCGGCCCATCCAGTCTGCCCAGCAAGCTCCCACCCTTATTTTCCCATACTTATCTGTTTCATCAACCACCAAGTTCAGGGCCCTTGTTGGTAACTGTTTGATTCAAATTTCCTGCCACCCCCTGCCATTGATGCAGAGAGTAATGTTGGAGTTGCATCAAAGATGAGCATAAGGCTTAATGGTTAAGGCTATTAACTGCCGCATCAAGCAAGTTACCCCAATGCTTGTTTACCCAGACTGCACAGATCATTGCCTTGTTGGATGATGTCTGAATGTAAATCCTCTTTTCCACATTTCTCCCTGCCATAGAAGCAGAGAGCAACGCTGTATATGCATTCAAAGTGAATTATCAGGCTTAATTGGTTTAGGGTAGTAACCGCCGCAATAAACAAGCTACCCCCACACTTATTTGTTTATCCAGACTGTAGTTCAGTCCTTTTTGGTTATCTGAATGCAAATCCTCTTTTCCTCATTTCCCCTTGCCGTTGAAGCAGAGAGCAATGTTGAAGTTGCATTAACCGTGTGAAGGCTTATTGAGTAAGGGTAGTAATCACCAGGTAGTAGCCTCCATTCCAGCAAGCCACTCCCAAGGCTCTTCTCTTCAATTCCATCCTCTAGCCTTTATGGTTCCACAGTGTTTATCCCATGCTCTTTTGAAATCCTTCACAGTTTTAGTCTTCACCATTTCCTCCGGAAGGGCATTCCAGGCATCCACCACCCGCTCCGTGAGGAAATACTTCCTGACATTGGTTCTGAGTCTTCCTCCCTGGAGTTTCAAATTGTGACCCCTAGTTCTGCTGATTTTTTTCCAAGGGAAAAGGTTTGTCATTGATGTTGGATCATTAAAACCTTTCAAGTATCTGAAAGTCTGTATCATATCTCCTCTGCTCCTCCTCTCCTCCAGGGTATACATATTTAGATTCTTCAATCTCTCCTCATAAGTCATTTTATGAAGACCATCCACCTTTTTGGTCGCCCTTCTCTGGACCGCCTCCATCCTGTCTCTGTCCCTTTGGAGATACGGTCTTCAGAACTGAACACAGTACTCCAGATGAGGCCTCACCAATGCCCTGTACAAGGGGATCATCACTTCCTTTCTCTTATTAGATATTCCTCTCTCTATGCTAAAAGCCAGCATTCTTCTGGCTTTAGCTATCGCCTTGTCACATTGTTTCGCCGACTTCAGATCGTTAGACACTATCACCCCAAGGTCTCTCTCCTGCTCCGTGCACATCAGCCCTTCACCCCCCCCCCCCCCCCCCTATCAAATACAGTTCTTTCGGATTTCCACACCACATATGCATGACTCTGCACTTCTTGGCATTGAATCTCAGCTGCCATATCTTTGACCACTCTTCCAGCTTCCTTAAATCCAGTCTCATTCTCTCCCCTCCTTCCGGTGTGTCCACTCTGTTGCAGATCTTAGTATCATCCGCAAAAAGACAAACCTTACCTTCTATCCCGTCCGCAATGTCGCTCACAAAGATATTGAACAGGACCAGTCCCAACACCGATTCTTGCGGCACTCCGCTTAACACCGCTCTCTCTTCAGCGTAAGTTCCATTTACCATCACACATTATCTTCTGTTCGTCAACCAGTTTGCAATCCAGGCCACCACCTCGGCACTCACTCTTAAGCTTCTCATTTTATTCACAAGCCTCCTGTGCGGGCCATGGAAAAATGGTCTTGCTTGAAGCCGGTCCCTGGTGCACAAAAGGTTGGGGACCACTGCTCTAGAAGCAGAGCAGCTCCTCCTCCTAACAAGCAAATGCTGATGGCGTCATGATGTTACAAGTAAAGGAGTTATATACGCTGTGTTTTGTCCATGCAATTTGATTTATATAGGGAAAACTGTGAGAGAACTCAATAAAAGAATAATTGAGCACAGAAGCAATATTAATCGATTAGTACCTGCCAAACCTTTAGTAGAACATTCCATTCTGAAAAATCATAAATTCGACGATTATAGATTTTGCGTTGTTCAACAACCTTTACCTAATCAAAGAGGAGGTGATTTTGATATGCTACTGTTACAACTTGAACAAAGATACATTTTTTATTTTAAAACTTTGACACCTGATGGTCTGAATAATGAAACAGATTTGTCTGTTTTTTTATAAATATTTAAATGCTGTATTTGAATTGATTTTTTAGCTTTTATGGTCAGCTATATTACAAAGATATCCAACATTATTGATATTCCCCTGAATTGGTATTTTTAATATCCTTTTATATTTTTATATTTTTGAATCACAGTGGAATTAAAAGATACATTTTCATAAAATTTATATTTTATTATTTTTATCCACTATGTTGTTTAAATGTTACAGAGTAGTTGGTCAGATAACTCCTTTTCATTGATACCCAATAATAATTTTTATCTCTTCATGTGTTTGGTATTTAACAACATTTGTCTTTTAATCAATTTTTACAATTTGTAACCCCATTTTGATTTTATGCATTGATATATATAACTGAGCAGCAAATGTAATCATGATTTAAGTCAGAATACCGTTAGATATTTTTTATGAATGAGTAACCATGCCCCGCGTTAACACTAGTTGCCCTAACCCCACCTCTATGCTAATTAACACATTTCTGGCGCCAAATTCACCTTTAAATGGCGACCATTTCAGCGTTTCCACCCTTTACTATTCATTGAGAGGAGACGGACTGTGCCGGTGTATATACAATAGGTAAGTTGTTTTTGTCTATATGTAGAGTCGTCTAACACTTCACTATCAGGAAGCTTTTGCAAGCGCGAACCATTGTGCACATCACTAAGACTTTATTTAATCTTTTATATTGATTCACCTCGGTCTATACCTGTCACAAATATAAGGATAATTTTCATTCTGCTTTCGGAACACAACAAGACTGTTGACTAGATATATCTATATTATGTTTCTGAATTGAGCACTCCTTCAGAATTTGTCATTTTTAATTTTAATTTTTAATTTTTTAGTTTTTAGTTTTTATTCATAGTTATGGTTCGAAGCACAGTAGAACTGATCGCATAATTTATTCTCCTTTGGTGCACAATAATATCCTGTAATTTAAAAATACTCTTTTCTTTATATTTTCAGTGTTCCGATATACGCTATGCACTAGCTATTGTATTTGCTAAGAATACTCACCATTTTTGCGTCTAATTCATTTAATCACACCGCTTTGATGTTTAATATAATTTTTTAGTGCTAAATCTGCCTTTAAACGGCGATGGTTTCGCCTTTTCATTAAGAGAAGAGGAGTTGTGTCGGCGCGCAGACATTAAGTCATGTCCGCTGAATATTCACACACTTATGCATTATCCGCTTCGTAATTAATACTTAAAGATCGTTCATTTGTATTTCCAATTACATCATGATTCGTAGTGCACTTCACACAATCCTTTACATGATAATTAATATTTTATTTACACTTGTTTTGATCACTTTGGGATCACTTTGTTGATAGTATTGAGCTAAATCGCTGATTTGGCAGAATGTATAAGCTTTTTTACCTCTCAGTTCCAGTATAATAATTTTTTGTTCCAAATCACACAATACATAATTGTTTAGTTGTGTTACACTCAGAGAAATAAATTATTCATCCAGAACATATGAACATATTTTTAAAAAAAATTTTTGTTTGGAATTATACAATGCATGTGTTTAATCTAGACACACTTAAAAAAAAATTAAATTATTTTCATTTTAAACATATGAACACAATTTGAATAAGAAGCAAAAGGATTGACTGATTGACACATGTTGTGCTAATATGAAACAATGATGATATGAATTGCCATGTAGGAACTTAATGATATAGTTTTCAAAAGAAGGGGATACTTATTTTATTAATGAATGCGGAGGTATGTCCTCCTATTGAACAATATATAGCTGACCTTTATTTATCTATTCTTTCAAATAGATGTATTTGACTTTATCCGGACCATCATCTGAACACTGTTCTTTGAGTAATAAGGTACTATCTTTTGATGTAGCAATGTGCTCTAGTTATGCTGATTTTATTATTAGCTTTTATGTCTTTACTCCATTGTCACTGTAAGTTATTATTATTTTGTTTCTTGAAGAGTCGATTTTTATTTTGTATGTGTTTGTGATTTTTTTAAATTATTTATGTTCTTAATATTCATGTTTTTAAAAGTATTTATGATTTATTAAACACTTTTATATGTTTGTTTGTAGCCCCTGAGGCAGCCACCATTGGTGGCGAAACTGGGCCAGAGTCGGGCAATTGTACATGATACTTTACGTCTCCTTGATTAAAACTGAAAAAGACTCTTTTGTGGCATCCACTATTTCTTAGTTTTTTTAGGACATGAAGTTTGAAGTAGCACACAACTGCTATACTTGCGTGTTTTTACATCTAGCTTTAAAAATACATATGCGGAGATTTTACTGCGCAATTTACATGCATTTACCCTCATAAATCAGCTTTTATGCATGTAAATTAAGAGATTTTCTTACATGGGTGTCGGAATGAAATTACCAGTTTTACCAATTAGTCTACCACTTCTCCCAGTCCATCTACAGGTCATCAAGATCTTTCTCACTCGTCACCCTCAATTCACTCCATTTCACCCAACCTCCCCCCACCCCCCCCCACACACATACCACCCAGTCAGAATTTCACTTTTAAAACATTTACTATCACTTAATCCAGATACAGAACGGGTAAATATACATGAGTAAACTGCAAATTTACATGCGTAAATTGCTTATGAAATAGCAATTTATTTGCGTGAATGTTGGCCCCACACCGGCATGCCCCAGCTCACCCCTTTATTGCACTCACAAATTTACTCAGTAAGCAGAACATGAAGAATCTAAAGAATGTTTTCACCAGCAATGTTTAAGTTGGTTCAAGGTTCTTTTAGCACCATTAAGATCGGAATTGAACCAAGGCACCAACCAAGAATGATACTGGTGCCCTGGCTTCAAAGGGGCTGACACCTCTGTAGTACTTTGTACAGTTGCATGCCATACCTCTTCCACAGAATGAATATCAGACCTTCTAAAGTCAACCAAATGAGGAGAACCATATCCTTAAATTGATCAGACACAACGTGGCCACACTTCATCATGGCAGGTGGAATATCTGAGGAGGAGGTATTCTTAGGTGCAAACAATTAAACAATGATCAGACCAAGAAACAGACTGCACCAAGAACTTGGGGGCCGATGCAATACAGTGCGCTCAGCCAAGCGCACTGTATAACCCGCATTCGGAAGCAGGTTGAATAGGAGCTAATGAATCCCCTAATGCAATAAGAGGATTAGCGCCTATTCAATGTGGGTCCCGATGCGGAGTGAGTCTAATAGCGCTAATCACATGCAAATGCACGTGATTGAGGTTATTAGCATACACTCTAGATGCAAAAAACCCCCCCAAAACGCACATTTAGTGCGCATAGCGTTAATAGCTGAGCACATTTAAAACAAGTACAGAAAAGCAGAAAAAAATGCTTTTTTGTACTTGTTTTAAATGCTTAAAGAAATTTAATTAAAAAGATACGTTTAAAAAAAAACAAAACACTTGAAAGTCAGGTGCAGGAAACGGACTCTTAACTGACAAGCTTCCGTTTCCTGAACCCCCCGGTGTCGGTTTTCCTAACAGGTAGACCACCAAGTTAAGAAAACCGACGCCATTAAACTCAGCGTCATTTTTTTTCCTAACACCGTTAAACTCGTTGGTCATTTTTTTTCCTAACCAGCAGACGGCCAAGTTAGGAAACCGATCGGGGTCGCGTTAGCAAGGAGGCGCTCAGGGCACGCAAGCGACCCCAGCGCCTCCTTGCTAACGCGATCCCCCTAATTTAAATATTGCATAGTGCCCCCCCCCCCTTTGGGGCACCTGTGGCGTTTTCTACACACATTTATTGCATCGGCCCCTTGATGTTTTACTGAGACAACAGCAAGGAACTGTGGAAACGTTTGGGGAAAGGGGAGACTTTTCCGAAAGGATGGGCTCCACCTTAACCAGAGTGGAACCAGGCTGCTGGCACTAACTTTCAAAAAGGAGATAGAGAAGCTTTTAAACTAGAACAAGGGGGAAAGCCGAAAGTCACTCAGCAGTGCATGGCTCAGAGAAATGTATCCTTGAAGGATACTAATGAAACAGGAGAGTTAGGCCATCCCAACAGAGAGGTTCCATCAAAAGCAAACATAGTTCATATGCCTATATGTAAAAAATCATCAAAGCTAATGATTTCCAAATTATCCCTAGCAACTGAAAAGCAGGTTGTTAATACAAACAAAAACCACACTTTGAAATGTCTGTTTGCCAATGCCAGAAGTCTAAGAAGTAAGATGGGAGAGTTAGAGTGTATAGCAGCAAATGATGAGATTGACATAATTGGCACCACAGAGACTTGGTGAAAGGAGGTTAACCAATGGGACAGTGCTATATCAGGGTACAAATTATATCGCAATGATAGGGAGGATCAACTTGGTGGGGGTGTGGCACTTTATGTCCGGGAGGGTATAGAGTCCAACAAGATAAAGATCATACAAGATACTAAATGCTCAGTAGAATCTATATGGGTAGAAATCCCATGTGTGTTGGGTAAGAGTATAGTGATAGGAGTATACTACCGTCCACCTGGACAAAATGATCAGACAGATGATGAAATGCTTAGAGAAATCAGGGAAGCTAACCAATTTGACAGTGCAGTAATAATGGAAGATTTCAATTACCCCAATATTGACTGGGTAAATGTAACATCAGGACTTGCTAGAGACATAAAGTTCCTGGATGTAATAAATGACTGCTTCATGGAGCAATTAGTTAAGGAACCAACAAGAGAGGGAGCTATTTTAGATTTAATTCTTAGTGAAATGCAGGTTATGGTGAGAGAGGTAACGGTGGTGGGGCCACTTGGCAACAGTGATCATAATTAAATTTAAACTAATAACTGGAAGGGGGACAATAAGTAAATCTGCAGCTCTAACACTAAACTTTCAAAAGGGAAACTTTGATAAAATGAGGTAAATAGTTAGAAAAAAAACTGAAAGGTGCAGCTGCAAAGGTTAAAAGTGTTCAACAGGCATGGACATTGTTTAAAAATACAGTCCTGAGGTGTAGTCCAGATGTATTCCACGCATTAAGAAAGGTGGAAGGAAGGCAAAATGAATCCCAGCATGGTTAAAAGGTGAGGTGAAAGAGGCTATTTTAGCCAAAAAATCATCCTTCAAAATGAAGGATGATTCAAAATTTGAAGGATCCATCAGAAGAAAACAGGGAAAAGCATAAGCATTGTCAAGTTAAGTGTAAAACATTTGTAAGCCAGGCTAAGAGAGAATTTGAAATGAAGTTGGCCGTAGAGGCAAAAACTCATAATAAAAACTTTTAAAAATATATTCAAAGCAAGAAACCTGTGAAGGAGTCAGTTGGACTATTAGATGACCAAGGGGTTAAAGGGGCTCTTATGGAAGATTAGGCCATTGAGAAAGACTAAATTAATTCTTTGCTTCTGTTTACTAATGAGGATGTTGGGGAGAAACTAGTTCTGGAGATGGTTTTCAAGGGTGATGAATCAGATGAACTGAACCAAATCACTGAGAACCTGGAAGATGTAGTAGGCAAGACTGACAAACTAAAGAGTAGCAAATCACCTGGACCGGATGGTATGCATCCCAGGATTCTGAAGGAACTAAAAAATTAAATTTCAGATCTATTAGTTAAAATCCATTGTACCTGAAGACTAGAGAGTGGCCAATGTAACCCCAATATTTAAAAAGGACTCCAGGGGCGATCCAGGAAACTATAGACTAGTGAGACTAACTTCAGTGCAGCGAAAAATAGTGGAAACTATTCTAAAGAGCATATAGAAAGACACGGTTTAATGGAAAACAATCAGCATGGGTTTACCCAAGGGAAGTCTTGCCTAATAAATCTGCTTCATTTTTTGAAGGGGTTAATAAACATGTAGATAAAGGTGAACTGGTAGATGTAGGGTATTTGGATTTTCAGAAGGTGTTTGACAAAGTCTCTTATGAGAGGCTTCTAAGAAAACTACAAAGTCATGGAATAAGAGGCGATGACCTTTTGTGAATAACAAACTGGTTAAAAGACAGGAAACAGAGTAGGATTAAATGGTCAATTTTCTCAGTCGAAAATGTTTACAGTGGAGTGCCTCAGGGATATGTACTTGGACCGGTGCTTTTCAATACATTTATAAATGATCTGGAAAGGAATACGAGTGAGGTAATCAAATTTGCAGATACAACATTTTTCAGAGTAGTTAAATTACAAGCAGATTGTGATAAATTGCAGGAGGACCTTGCAAGAGTGGAAGATTGGGCATCCAACTGGCAGATGAAATTTAATGTGGAAAAGTGCAAGGTGTTGCATCTAGGGAAAAATAACCCTTGCTATAGTTACACGATGTTACATTCCATATTATGAGTTACCACCCAGGAAAAAGATCTAGGCATCATAGTGGATAACACATTGAAATCGTTAGCTCGGTGTGCTGCGACAGTCAAAAAAGCAAACAGAATGCTAGGAATTATTAGGAAGGGAATGGTGAATAAAATGGAAAATGTCATAATGCCTCTGTATCGCTCCATGGTAAAACCACACCTTGAATACTGTGTACAGTTCTGGTCACTGCATCTCAAAAAAGATATAGTTGCACTGGAGAAGGCACAGAGAATGGCAACCAAAATGATAAAGGGGATGGAACAGCTCCCCTTTGAAGAAAGACTAAAGAGGTTAGGGCTGTTCAGCTTGGAGAAGAGATGGCTGAGGGGGGGATATGATAGAGGTCTTTAAAATCATGAGATGTCTAGAACGGGAAGATGTGAATCGTTTATTTACTCTTTTGGATATTAGAAGGACTAGGGGGCTCTCCATGAAGTTAGCAAGTAGCACATTTAAAACTAATTAAAATTCTTTTTCACTCACCACACAATTAATCTTTGGAATTTGTTGCCAGAGGATGTGGTTAGTGCAGTTAGTGTAGCTGGGTTTAAAAAAGGTTTGGATAAGTTCTTGGAGGAGAAGTCCATTATCTGTTATTAATCAAGTTGACTTAGAAAATAGCCACTACTATTACTGGCATCAGTAGCATGGGATATACTTAATTTTGGGGTATTTGTCAGGTACTTGTAGCCTGGTTTGGACATTGCTGGAAACAGGATGCTGGGTTTGATGGACCCTTGATCTGACTCAGTATGGAAATTTCTTATGTTCTGTCAGATGAATTTTAATTCAGTGCTTCTGGTAGCCATTTCTCATAGAACCAAACAAGTTGTTCACCTTGTATCGCTTCAAGGATGCTCCCAAAGTGTAAGTTATTGCGTCGGCTTCTATTCTCCAGGTTATCAAATTTATCTTCAAGACGTTTGTTCTTTTCCCAAAGTGTAGCAGATTCTGTGTGCAAGGCATTGATAAGATCCTCATTTTCCAAAAGCTTGCTGTTTATTCCTGTGATCGCTGATGTGTACGCTTCAACCTTGTCTTTACGCTCATCAACAGACAATTGTATTTTTTATAACTGCTCTGTCAGTGGCGGAGACAGCATGCGTAGTTTCTCTCAAAGAAGCGTCAGTCAGGCCTTCCACAGTTGTGCCAACATCCTGCACCATTTTGTCATCCATGCTGCTCTTATCCGCTCCCAATCTCCTTAATCATTCTGACATTGGATCCAAGTTTGTTATTGAGATTGTCCATGAATTCTCTCACACACTGCAGTAAATATTGCAAAAAAGCCACTGTTTACCTTGTAGAACAGGGGAAAAAACATTGGTTCCAAGAGAGCGAGGCCCAGGAGTGTCTGCTCTGTGTGATGTCATTGCCATGCCTGATAATAAGCACATTAAAAGTCCATTTGTCCATAATGTTGAAGTTACAAATCACTGTAGGTACATGTGTATTTCTCTGTAAGTAGAGCTCCCATTGTGATTTTAATTGCGCAAAACTCTCCCAGCGGATAACCAGGAATCCCATTGGAGGGGTCCCCAACTTCACATTAAAACAGTCCTATATGACTCCAAGCCCATCCTGGTCCCATAGGTGTGGAGATCCAATTGTGGTCTCCTGGTCTTATTCCTTCATTTTTAATTGTTGTTACAGTGGATTTCTCATGGGGAAAAATCAAAGGGGATCAGGCTATGTCAGCACTGCATCCCCGTGGGGAGGGTGGATCAGAAAAACCCTCCCCACTCTACTCAGGTCAAAAAGTACTTCTAAAGTTTAAAGCTGGATACATCTTCAACCATCATTGTCTCTCGCAGCAGGATCAGTCACTGGTGCTTGTCTCACCTAGAGTTTAGAGTGGGCTCACAGGTCTTTGGGTGAGAGCCCTTTCGCCCCAAAAGGGTATCTCTCTGTAAATTAGCATGCGAAGGACCCTCTGGCAGGGAGTGCATGATGAGGTATCACTTCCAACTGAAGAGGCCGGGAGGCCTCACCAGAGTGTAAAACTTAAACATCCTCACTCTTACAAGACTTCCTGAATCTGATCCCAAGGTGTTCTAAAATGGCTGGGACAAATAGGGTTGAGGCATCCAATCCAGATCCTCCAGGTTGATATTAAAGTTCTCTACAGGGACCTAGTGACATCTAGTGGCCAACTAGATGTGTGGAGGATTGCAGCTGAAGGAGAGGATCCCTGCCAATGGCATAAAGGGAAGGAAACAAGAGAATACAAAGTGACAAGGTACTGAAGATAACAAGAACTTTGTTGCTGCTAACTCAGGTAGAATACAAGGGAGAGTAAAAAGTGTCCATCTGGTACTTTGTAAGGAGTTAAATGATTTAATAAGCTTTGGGAAAAATGTGAAACGGGGTCTTTGGTTTAATTACATTTCGGGGACTATATTCTAACCACCTTCAGTGGGGAGATCTGAGTATTTGGAGTAACTGGGAAAAGAAGGATTTCAAGTGTAAATAAAAGGACTTCCAGAAGAGTTAAGAGACTTTGCTAAAGAAGTGGAGCAGCAAGCTTTATAAATCTTTCTGCTGTCTTATTATTTATTGACTTTAATTGAAATCTGAACTGAAGCTAATAAACATTATTCAGTCATCTAATCAACTCTCAGTAAAGAAGTTTGAAACCACTCTGCTTCTCAGAGTGTTTATTGGACGCAGAGGCAATGTGAATTATCAGTGCTGTGTACAGAGGACAGAGCAAGGGCTTGTATTGCAGAAAGTGGGTATTGGAGCTATTGTTTCTTCCCACCACTGCAATCCTGGGAATCAGAGTGTTAAGCTATCTGTGGGGTGAGGGAGAGACAGAGACATTAAAAGAGTTGTGTGCAGAAAGGGTCCATCCTTTTCTTATGTGCCCCTGGGTGCCGTGCCAGCTCAAGGATCTGTCCCACCCAGGAGTTACATAGCCTAAGTTTGTACTTGAGACTATGGAAGATGAAATGATTTAACCAAAGGAGTGGCAGCAGGATTTGAACCGTTACTGCCTGCTGCTCTAACCAAGAGGCTATTCCTGTGTCACAGAAAATGGAGTTCACTGTGTGATTACTTAATATTGTATATATGTAAGCACTTTTGATTTCAGTTCTATTTTCTCTGGGAATTTCAATGTTAGAACAAAAATGAAATCAGTGAAAAAATTATTTTTTGCTTATTTTTCTCCTGTGTGTTATAACAAAGTCATTTTTTTCACTTTTTTTTCGTTCTAACATTGAAATTTGCAGGCAAAATAAAATAAAAACTGAAAACAAAGGTCCTTATATATATGTGTGTGGCTTGTTTTTAATCACCTAGAACAGAAGCCCGGATTTTCCACCGGCTGCACACGTAAATTCCAGCCCTTATGCCCGTGGTCGGGTCTTGCGTGCATCGAGCCAATTTTCCACAAGGCCCGGCCACTCGTGTAAAGGCCGGTATGCGCTCAAGTGCCGGGCTTCCTGCAAGGGGTGGGCTCAGGAGCTGAAGTAAATTGCAAAAAAAGACGAAAAAAGAAAAAAAGTAGGGTTTAGGGGGAGGAGAGGGTAAGGGAGATTAGGTGTGGGGGGGGGGGGGAGGGAACTGGGGAGCATCACCACGCAAAAATCCCCCCCTTGCATGTGCCACCCCCACATATGTGAGCGGCCCATGGATTTTCCACCATGCGTGTGCTGGCGTGAGCATGGTAGAAAATGGACACGGCATGCTTATGTGCAAAAATCTACCCGAGGGGGATAAGAGATTACAAAATGAAATTAAATACATTTCTTTCACTTTTAACCAAGCACATTCATGTACACAAGGGAAGCACCAAGCGAAACTGTGGGAGGAGATTAAAACCAATGAAACAGAAATGAAAGCCTTTTCAGAAGGGTCTTTTACCTATCCCCTTCTCCCTCAGCTATTAGGTTAGACTACACCAGAAAAGTCTTCATGTTCTTACCAAGCTCCCCTTCTTTGGAATAGCCTTCCTTTACACAATCAAGCAGAACTATTTTTTTTTTATTTTGGAAAGCAGTTAAAACATGATTTTTCAACCAGGATTATGATTATTGACAATTTATGTGGCAGAATCAGCTTTCCCTAATGCCGGACTCTGTATTTGGCTGTGTTTCATTGTGTTTTGATTGTATTTATTTATATCCTGAATGGGTTTTTTTTTTAAATGTTTATTTTAGTGTAAACTGCCTGGACAATTTATTTTGACAGGCGATATTTAAATTAAATTAATAATAGTGGGGAGGAACGACGAGAACAGGCCAAAATAAAAAAAACTGCAGAATTTAAATTTAAAAAAAAATCGCTAAATTCCCATTGCCACATTTAAAAATAAATCAGCTCTAATTCTTCTTCTTTGCAGTTTTCCTACATTAGAAGGAATAGTCCCTGCAGCCTCTCGCTGGCACTGCCGGGTCTCGGGTTACAGCTCGCTCCCGCCTTTTGCCTCCTGACGTCATCCGCGTGCGCCGGGCAGGAGGCGGAGTTGCTCTGCTTCTAACCTAGGAAAGAGCCCGGCAAGGAAGGGAAAAAGAGAATTTCTCTCCTGCAGCCTTTCAGCTGGAGCTCCCTTTCTCCCCCTTCACTGCAAGAGGCAAATATTCAGTTCTTCCCCAGCCAGCGCAAGAGTCCTCAATTCATTTCTAATCCTGAAAGCAGAGGAAAATGCCTGCAGGAGCTTCTGCTCAGGTAGGAGACTGCCCCCAACTTCCTGCCCTCTCTCTATACAAATAGTGCTGCAGCTTTCTAACCTGGGACACTGCAGGATCGGTTCTGATTTTAACAGGACCCTTACCAAATCAAGGACTCGGAAAAGGAGTGGAGGAATAGCCTAGTGCTTAGAGCAGCCAGCTAAGAAGCAGGAAAGCCATAGTTCAAATCCCATGGCCAGTCCCTGTGATCTTGTATAAACTATTTCATTCTCCTTTGCCTCTAATTCAACCAAAGGGGATAGTTTCAAAAGGATTTACAGGCTTAAAACTGGATTTTACATGTGTAAATGCAGTTTACCAGCCTTTTGAAAATTGTAACAATATATACCCTTGAATTGTCACTAGGTTTTCCCTGCATTAAGTGCACTTAACATGGGTAAATGTCTTTTGAAAATTACTACGATAGTATGTTACATTTACATGTGTAACTCCTTTGAAAATTCCCTCCTTAGGTTGTAACCTGTTGGCAGACAAGGAAATGCCTACAATACTTGGTTGTAACTCTCCTTGGGCTAGCAATAAAAAGGTGTGAGCTAAATAGACAAATACAAAAAATTATATTTTGGGATCCTCAACTGACATGTACGTAGGTTTGTGTGTGTGTTTGTTGGAGGAGGGACGGGAAATGTGTATGCGTCTGTGGAGGGTGTTTGGTGTGTGTATATGTAACATACACAGTTATATTAAAAAAAATTACAACTTAGCCACAAAACATAACTCATAAATGCCCACAGATGGATGGACCAAGAAACATTGATCACATTTATATAATTCTTTCCTGTATTCCATATATATAACAAAAGCATAAAAATGAATTAACTATCTAGACACAGAAAAGTTTAAAACTACTATATTTTTATAATGTAAAATAAATTTACATCCTTAATTTATGCAAATTAATGTATGCATGCAGCAGCCTTCAAACATTTTGCCTCAGAATTAATAAATTCCATGTAGAATTTACCTTGTGCTAGAAAATGAGATCTCTGATATCTCCCTGTGATTTACAAATGCAGGGAAAACTCTCCTTGTCCTGCTGAGCCCCAGCATTGGGAGGACTCCTGATGAAGGTGATGCAAAAGGTGCTGAGTGTGGAAGGGTTTGTGTTTCAGGTCCCAGTAATCTTTGAGGACATCGCCATCTATTTTTCCAAGGAGGAATGGCAGGATTTAGAAGAATGGCAGAAGGAGCTTTATAAGAATGTGATGATGGAGAATTATGGGACCCTGATCTCTCTGGGTAAGGGAGAATTTTATATTTTTATTAGCAGCCCTGGGATATTATGGAAAATAAAATTCTGAGTGTGAGAGCTTCCTTTTCTGTGTTGGTAAAAAGTGAGAAAGTGAGCAAGTGCTGAAGTGATCAATTGGCTTCCTGTCAGCTGAATATATACAACAGAAGCAAGATGACCAGGGAGTAAAAAGTAAGTAACATCTGACTGTATTAGTGGGTCTTAGCAGGACAGAGTGGATGTCACATGTGGTTGTGTCAGTGGGGATATAGTGGGTTATAATAAATGTACACTTAATCCCGCCAAAACAAAAGGTCTATCGTTCTTCCATGAATCCTACCCCTTGATGAAATGACTGGCTGGGAGGGTTTAATTCCTTCACCATGATGATGGACGTGTTGGGTGCCAGGGGTTTGTGTACATTTGTGGCATGCATGAGGGAGCTGCTTATTTGTGTACTCCTTCATGTGTGATTCTGCACCTGGGACATGTTCCCTTGCTCTTCATTATTATTCCAGCTATGGACAGCCAAAGTAGATAGAGACTAGAAAGTTTAAGCCTGAGGGCAGGAGCTTCCTAGGACTCCCAGTACTGGGACTGGAAGAGCAGCTATTAAAGAAGGGGAGGAGTTGGGTTCTCTCTCCCTAGGTATAAATATTGAAAAAGAAAGGAAATCCTGAAATAAGAGGTAATAATAAGCTCAGGAGTAACATTAAATAATATTTATATAGAGAGAACCTGGTGGATGCCTCCCAGTAACAGATAAGCATTAAGGACCATTAGTTATTAAAAAAAAAAAAAAATGCAAGGAAAGCTGGAGATCAATTGAGGGTCTATGGCATTGCATAAAATGTCAAATATGTAAGACTAGATGTGCTTTGCAAGCCATATCTGCCATCATCTGTGAAATGAAAATTGGTTCTTACCTGCTAATTTTCGTTCCTGTAATACCACAGATCAGTCCAGAAAAGTGGGTTGTGTATCCCTAAGAGTGTGGAGTTGGAGAACAATTACAACTTTGGGCACTGCTACATAACGAGAGTGCCACCTGCAGTCACAAGGTATTGACCTGTACCCAAGCCCATGCTAATGGAACTAAATAACGAAGGGTAGCACCCAACCAAATTTCCAGACTACCACTTTGTCACTGGCAAAAAAGCAGACCGAACAACTGCTAAAAACTGCTCCATGAATCATGTCTGCAAAAAAAGGAGCTTCAACAATAAAAAACTTAAGCAGGTTATGGCCAAGACAGTCTTTCGGTATCTAAAGAAAGGGGTGGGCCTCTGGACTGATCTGTGGTATTACAGGAATAAAAATTAGCAGGTAAGAACCAATTTTCATTTCCTGAACATACCCAGATCACCCTACACTGGGCAGGAACCCGAAAGACCCACAAGAAGCACACTCTCCCCAAAGGACGGTTCATCAGAAGCCTTAACGTACACTCGGAAATGTTTCATAAAAGTGTGAATAGACGACCACACCGCCGCCCTACAGATCTCCTGAGGCGACAGTAACTGACATTCTGCCCAGGAGGTAGCCTGAGCCCTGGTGGAATGAGCTCTGAGACCCAAAGGCACCTGTTGCCCTCGGGCTATGTATGCTGCGCAAATGGCTTCCTTAATCCACCGAGATATGGTCGCCCTAGATGCTTTAACATAAGAACATGCCATACTGGGTCAGACCAAGGGTCCATCAAGCCCAGTATCCTGTTTCCTACAGTGGCCAATCCAGGCCATAAGAACCTGGCAAGTACCCAAAAACTAAGTCTATTCCATGCTACCGTTGCTAGCAATAGCAGTGGTTATTATCTAAGTCAACGTAATTAATTGCAGGTAATGGACTTCTCGTCTAAGAACTTATCCAATTCTTTTTTAAGCACAGCTACACTAACTGCACTAACCACATCCTCTGACAACAAATTCCAGAGTTTAATTGTGCGTTGAGTAAAAAAGAACTTTCTCCAATTAGTTTTAAATGTGCCCCATGCTAACTTCATGGAGTGCCCCCTAGTCTTTCTATTATCCGAAAGAGTAAATAACTAATTCACATCTACCCGTTCTAGACCTCTCATGATTTTAAACACCTCTATCATATCCCCCCTCAGTCGTCTCTTCTCCAAGCTGAAAAGTCCTATCCCCGTTCTTTGGGCCACCAAAGAGAACGAACAAATGATCAGAACATCTGAAGTCATTGGTAACCTCCAGATAACGCAATAAGGTGCGCCGCATATCCAAAAGATGAAGGACTCTGTTCTGAGAAGACTCCCGGGACCAGTTAAGGAACCCCTGAAACTCCACAGTTTGATTGACGTGAAAGGCTGAAACCACCTTAGGGACAAAGGACGGAACCGTACATAACGATACCCGATCGTCGTAAATCCGAAGAAAAGGATCCCCACAAGACAGCGCCTGCAACTCTGAGGTCCGTCTGTCCGAGCAAATGGCCACCAAAAACAGCTTCATGGACCCCTTCAGTCCATGAAGAGCCTCTCCCCTGGCTTCTGCCACAGATCGACAAGACAAAGGACTGGCAACAGTCTGTTCTGTCTCCAGATGTGTTGCCTTCATGGTTTCCTAAATTCCTGATCATATGTGGTACACTACACCCAGCAGAAAAGGCAGGAGATAGAGAGTGACTTTTTGGTAGAGGTGTGCTGTATCTTTCAAAATGTTTTGTTTATCACGTGCTAAATACTTTTAGTATGCATTAAATACATTACGTGTATGTTACATTATTTGTGCTAAAATTATATGGTTCATACTAAAATGCTATGAAATTAAACATTACTTCCCTATTTTTATGAGATAATGAGATTTATGCATTTTAAGATGAGATGCATTATATATTGCACTCTTCATGGTGGCAGCTAGGCTATAAAGATGACTAAGGAAAGTTTATGTGACTTTCCTGAGATGCACTGTGCCTCTGTTACCAAATGTTTGAATATTTTTGTTGTTGATGATGAGTGTATGCAGGATGGAAACTTTTCAGTTTCCTAAAATTAGAAAACTCACATTCACAGTGATTGGAAAGCTAATGCAGTATTTCTCCCCCAGGATCAGGCTCTACATCCATCAGCCCTGATATTATATCCCACATTGAACGAGGGGAGGAACCGTACATCAGGGATGAGCCGAGCTCAGAGGAAAGAGAAAATGGGAGAAGCAGCTGCTCAGGTGAGTGCAGGAATAAGATGGTCTGGGTAAAACTGCTGAGATGAAGAGTGGAAGGAGCAGCTGGGAAGTGCAGCGACCCCTTCACAAGCTCCTCTGGAGATCTCTTTAATCACTCTTGGGGTTTCTATTAAAGGCTTCAGTCACACAGGATTCAATGCCAAGAAGTGCGGAGTCATGCATCTGGAGAGCAGTAATCCAAAATAGCTGTATATGATGGAGGGATGAAGGGCTGTTGTGCACAGAGCACGAGAGAGACCTTGGAGTGATAGTGTCTAGCGATATGAAGCCGGTGATGCAATGTGACAAGGCGATAGCTAAAGCCAGAAGAATGCTGGGCTGCATAGAGAGGAATAACCAGTAAGAAACAGGAAGTGATAATCCCCTTGCACAGATTCTTGGTGAGGCCTCACCTGGAGTATTGTGTTCAGTTCTGTCGACCGTATCTTAAGACAGAAACAAGATGAAGGCGGTCCAGAAAAGGGCAACAAAAACGGTGTGTGTGTGTGTGTGTGTGGGGGGGGGGGGGGGGCTGTGTCTCTATCAAATGACTTATGAGGAGAGGATAAAGGACCTAAATATGTACTCCCTGGAGAGAGGAGGTGCAGGGGAGATATGATACAGACCTTCAGTGATCCATCTAGTCTACCCACTTGGTCCTTTTCTCATGTCATTTCTATGTTTCTATATAAAAAAACATTATTCCCTGTTTAAGTCTGAGGTAACTAGAGTTCAGACTCTCAAGAATCTCTTATTCTGTTTTTCCAGAAAACATAATAATGCTCAATGTGGGTATTTTTTCTGTCTAGAAAACGATTATCCCATAAACAGTGATACAGACAGACATCACTGGAAAGTCAGTAAGAATCCAGAGAAGAACAAGGTAATGTCAGGAAGAGATGGAGAGAATGATTCTTCCTGTTCTGACTGGGGAAGAAATTGCAGGAGTCAAAGCAACTCAGAAAAGAAGCAAAGAAATTCAACAGGAGACTCAGCTGAGAATTCTAATGAATATGAGGAAAGAGCCAGTAATATCACACACAGAGGGGAAAAGCAGAGAAACCAGACAAGAAATGTCAAGAAGGAAAGAGATTATTGTCCTGTTCGGAATGGGAAAAAACATTTTATCAGACAGCAGATCTCACACAATACCAAAAAATGCACACAGGATGGAGACCAGTTTCAAACTCTGACTGTTAAAAATGTAATTCAGAGGAAAATCCATACTAATGAACGACTATTTTTAAGTATGGAATCAAATGAAAGCTTCAGCAAGAGAGAAGAATTAGACTTGCACCAGAAAATGTACACACAAAAAAGATCCTTTTCATGTTCTAAATGTGAGAAAAGCTTCATGAACAAAGGAAAACGATTATCTCTCCAGAAAATCAATACAGATCAGAAACAATTAACATGCATTACATGTGGAAATGACTTCATTACAAATAAACTACTCTTGCCTGAGGAATTGTTCACATGTCTTGAGTGTGGTAAAAGTTTCAAATGTAAGAGACACCTCACAAACCATGAGAGAAATCACACAGGAGAGAAACAATTTATATGTGCTGAGTGTGGTAAAAGCTTCAGTCAGAATTCATCTCTCACAATGCACCAGAAAAAACACAATAGTGAGAGACGGTTTACATGTACTGAGTGCAGTGGAAATTTCAATCAAAAGTCAGAACTCTCAGTCCACCGGAGAATTCAGACAGAACTAAAATCATTTACATGTAATGAGAATGGAAAATGCCTCAGTAACAATTTAGATCTCACAAGGCATGAAAAACTTCAAACTAGTGAGAAATTGTTCACATGTACTGAGTGCAGTAAAAGTTTCAACCGGAAGTCAAATCTTGCAGTCCATCAGAGAATTCACACAGGAGTGAAACCATTTTCATGCATTGAGTGTGGTAAAAGATTCAGTTGGAAGACAAGCCTCCGAAACCACCAGAGAATCCACACTGGAGTGAAACCATTTATATGTACAGAATGTGGAAAAAGCTTTAGTCAGAAGACGCTCCTTATAAACCACCAGCGAATCCACACTGGTCTGAAACCATTTACATGTACTATATGTGGTAATACTTTTAGTCAGAAGACAAACCTTACAAGCCACCAGAGAATCCACACAGGACTGAAGCCATTTACATGTACTGAGTGTGATAAAAGCTTTAGTCGGAAGACATACCTCATAAACCATCAGAGAATCCACAAGTTGTGAAAGAAAAGGAGGCAACAAAAGAGGAGCACATGGAACCAAAGTTCAATTGATTCTAAATAAATCCATTGAGGTCCATGTTCATCTAGTTAGCTGGATAAACTTATTCTCCTAACTTAGTCTAAATATTCAGTGGGGCAGCTGCACCACTGAATATATCCAGCTAATTTTAGGACAGGTGTATGGGCTGACCAAAGTTAGCCAGATAACTTTACCAGCTAACTAAATATCAGAATTAGCTAGATAAGTTATCTAGCTAACTCAGCTCCTCCAAGTTATGCATCCAGAATGCCCCTAATTTATCCAGCCAAAATGTAGTCAGATAAAAAGTTATCGAACTATAATTTTGCCAGATAAGTGTCCAAATCTTCATTTCACTGGATAACTTCTGAGTTATCCAGCTAAATGCTTCTGAATATGGCCTTCATTGTGATCAGCTGTAAGAAAAATCTAAAACTTGGTATAGCATGTATTTAATATAATCCAGATTCTTCGATTTATTTCTTTGAAATGTCAAGGGTAAATCCTGGATTAAGTATATCAGGATTATTATGAATATAATTGACTATAATCCATCTGAATTAAAAAGATGGACAATATGTCCTTGAGGCACTCCACTTATCTTCCTTCTCTCTTCAGAATAGTTTCCATTTACCACTGCTTGCTGTCACCTGTCGGCCAATTGTAATACATTCCACCACCTTGGGACCAATCCCAGGCTTCTCATTTTATTCATGAGCCTCCTATGCGGAACCATGTCAAAAGCCTTGCTAAAATTAATAAACCACATTGACCGGTCTTCCTTGATCTAATTCTTTAGTCACCCAGTCAAAACAATAGTGTTTTGCTTTGACAGAACCTTCATCTAGAACTTCCAAGTTTGTCTTGGGTCCTGCAACCCACTAGATTGTATATAGTTCACTATCCTTTCATTTAGGAGAGTCCCCCATTAATTTCTCCAGCACCATGGTAAAGGTAACCATCCCGTAGTTTCCAGCCTCCTCCCCGGCTATCACTTTTGTGAAGCAGGACCACAACCACCTTTCTCCAGTCTTGTGGCACCACTCCAGTCTCCAAGAACCTATTGAACAAGTCCTTCAGCAGATCTGCCAGCATCTGTCTGAGCTCCTTTAGTATCTTGGGATGTATCTCATCTGACCTTGTGGCCTTGTCCACTTTGTTTGCCAGTTTCACCCAAACACTCTTCTGTAAATTGGGTGCCATCTACCCTACCTCCATTGGTACTCTTGCCAACTGACAATGGGCCTTCTCCAAGATCTTTAGTGAACACTGAACTGAGGCTCAGTACTTAGCACAGGGTTTATATAGAAAACCATACGATGGTGGAGCATGAAGATCACTTGGTTCTTGAGGACTTATAGGTGTGCATGCCTAGCATATTTAGCATTTCTGATATTTTGTCATTCTCCTTCCTCCTTGCTCCATTACTCTGTCATGGGAGTCTGGGTCCACTGGATGTCTTCTCCAGCCTGGATGTGAGGCAAGGATCATGCACTCAGGAGTTATAGTAAGACTGTAACAGCATAAAGAAATGGAGTGGATCAAAGTTATCTGAGGCTTAGTACTTAGCACAGGGTTTATATAGAAAACCATGCAATGGTGGAACATGAAGATCACTTGGTTCTTGAGGACTTACAGGTGTACATGCCTAGCACAGTGAGGTATCCAGAAGTGTGAAGCATCTGTTTGACTACAAAATCAAAGGTCGGCTCTATATTCAAAAAAGAACAGACTTCAGTGGGGCCCTTAGGCGCTGGAACTTTCCACACTGGGCAGGTACAGAAAGGTCATTAGCCCACAGACTACATGAGGGGCTCATCTATGATGTCGTGGGCACTTGCACACCTCTGTCTTAGTATTTTGGACCATACAGGACTTTCCAAAATCCAGTACCTGCAGCCTGGCCATGTCTGAGGATATCTGTATCGTTTCCTCAATGCTATAGCTAATTTTAAAGATACATGGGTCAACCACAAACTTCAGCTAATTCTTATCTGTATTTTCTGAGCTGCTAGAAGTTGTGTCCCAGACTAAGGCAAATGGCACAGACCTGAGGAAAAGTTAGTCATTTCTGTCCTAATTTATTTTAACCCTTAGCATAGCTCAACCTTTGGCGCAATGTAGCCTTGCTAGTACAAAAGAATAACTCTGTCCAAAAAGGGTCAGCTGGACCCTTGGTTCTTTTCAACATCTCCTTTCGATCTTACAGTTAGGGCTGTCCTTTGCAGGGGGGAGGGGATGGGTGATGAACAGGAGTGACTGCCTTGGGCCCCACAATTTAAAGAGCCTCGCTCTGCCATGGTAAGCACTATAATTTCAGTGTAACATGGTCCCCGCTGCTGTCGATAGGAAGGTGCACAGCCAAGGCCAAATGTCAGGCCTACTGACAGTGTCGCTACTGGCCTTCTTTTGTTATCTCTGATATCTGAAAATAGTTTTGTCTCCATACTTTACCTCTCTGGTAATCCTTTCTTCCATTTAAGCTTTCATCAACCTGATTTTCTTTCCTCATCTCCTTTAGCTTCACCAGATAATTTTCATAAGAACATAAGAACATAAGAAAATGCCATACTGGGTCAGACCAAGGGTCCATCAAGCCCAGCATCCTGTTTCCAACAGTGGCCAATCCAGGCCATAAGAACCTGGCAAGTACCCAAAAACTAAGTCTATTCCATGTAACCATTGCTAATGGCAGTGGCTATTCTCTAAGTGAACCTAATAGCAGGTAATGGACTTCTCCTCCAAGAACTTATCCAATCCTTTTTTAAACACAGCTATACTACCTGCACGAACCACATTCTCTGGCAACAAATTCCAGAGTTTAATTGTGCGTTGAGTAAAAAAGAACTTTCTCCGATTAGTTTTAAATGTGCCCCATGCTAACTTCATGGAGTGTCCCCTAGTCCTTCTACTATCTGAAAGAGTAAATAACCGATTCACATCTACCCGTTCTAGACCTCTCATGATTTTAAACACCTCTATCATATCCCCCCTCAGTCGTCTCTTCTCCAAGCTGAAAAGTCCTAATCTCTTTAGTCTTTCCTCATAGGGGAGTTGTTCCATTCCCCTTATCATTTTGGTAGCCCTTCTCTGTACCTTCTCCATCGCAATTATATCTTTTTTGAGATGCGGCGACCAGAATTGTACACAGTATTCAAGGTGCGGTCTCACCATGGAGCGATACAGAGGCATTATGACATTTTCCGTTTTATTCATCATTCCTTTTCTAATAATTCCCAACATTCTGTTTGCTTTTTTGACTGCCGCAGCACACTGAACCGACGATTTCAATGTGTTATCCACTATGACACCTAGATCTCTTTCTTGGGTTGTAGCACCTAATATGGAACCCAACATCGTGTAATTATAGCATGGGTTATTTTTCCCTATATGCATCACCTTGCACTTTTCCACATTAAATTTCATCTGCCATTTGGATGCCCAATTTTCCAGTCTCACAAGGTCTTCCTGCAATTTATCACAATCTGCTTGTGATTTAACTACTCTGCACAATTTTGTGTCATCTGCAAATTTGATTATCTCACTCGTCGTATTTCTTTCCAGATCATTTATAAATATATTGAACAGTAAGGGTCCCAATACAGATCCCTGAGGCACTCCACTGTCCACTCCCTTCCACTGAGAAAATTGCCCATTTAATCCTACTCTCTGTTTCCTGTCTTTTAGCCAGTTTGCAATCCACGAAAGGACATCGCCACCTATCCCATGACTTTTTACTTTTCCTAGAAGCCTCTCATGAGGAACTTTGTCAAACGCCTTCTGAAAATCCAAGTATACTATATCTACCGGTTCACCTTTATCCACATGTTTATTAACTCCTTCAAAAAGTGAAGCAGATTTGTGAGGCAAGACTTGCCCTGGGTAAAGCCATGCTGACTTTGTTCCATTAAACCATGTCTTTCTATATGTTCTGTGATTTTGATGTTTAGAACACTTTCCACTATTTTTCCTGGCACTGAAGTCAGGCTAACCGGTCTGTAGTTTCCCGGATCGCCCCTGGAGCCCTTTTTAAATATTGGGGTTACATTTGCTATCCTCCAGTCTTCAGGTACAATGGATGAATTTAATGATAAGTTACAAATTTTTACTAATAGGTCTGAAATTTCATTTTTTAGTTCCTTCAGAACTCTGGGGTGTATACCATCCGGTCCAGGTGATTTACTACTCTTCAGTTTGTCAATCAGGCCTACCACATCTTCTAGGTTCACCGTGATTTGATTCAGTCCATCTGAATCATTACCCATGAAAACCTTCTCCATTACGGGTACCTCCCCAACATCCTCTTCAGTAAACACCGAAGCAAAGAAATCATTTAATCTTTCCGCGATGGCCTTATCTTCTCTAAGTGCCCCTTTAACCCCTCGATCATCTAAAGGTCCAACTGACTCCCTCACAGGCTTTCTGCTTCGGATATATTTAAAAAAGTTTTTACTGTGAGTTTTTGCCTCTACAGCCAACTTCTTTTCAAATTCTCTCTTAGCCTGTCTTATCAATGTCTTACATTTAACTTGCCAATGTTTATGCTTTATCCTATTTTCTTCTGTTGGATCCTTCTTCCAATTTTTGAATGAAGATCTTTTGGCTAAAATAGCTCTTTCACCTCCCCTTTTAACCATGCCGGTAATCGTTTTGCCTTCTTTCCACCTTTCTTAATGTGTGGAATACATCTGGACTGTGCTTCTAGAATGGTATTTTTTAACAATGACCACGCCTCTTGGACATTTTTTACTTTTGTAGCTGCTCCTTTCAGTTTTTTTCTAACAATTTTTCTCATTTTATCAAAGTTTCCCTTTTGAAAGTTTAGCACGAGAGCTTTGGATTTGCACACTGTTCCTTTTCCAGTCATTAAATCAAATCTGATCATATTATGATCACTATTGCCAAGCGGCCCCACCACCGTTACCTCTCTCACCAAGTCCTGTGCTCCACTGAGAATTAGATCTAAAATTGCTCCCTCTCTCGTCGGTTCCTGAACCATTTGCTCCATAAAGCTATCATTTATTCCATCCAGGAACGTTATCTCTCTAGCGTGACCCGATGATACATTTACCCAGTCTATATTGGGGTAATTGAAGTCTCCCATTATTACTGCACTACCAATTTGGTTGGCTTCCCTAATTTCTCTTAGCATTTCACTGTCCATCTCACCATCTTGACCAGGTGGACGGTAGTATAACCCCTATCACTGTAGTCTTCCCTGATACACAAGGGATTTCTACCCATAAAGATTCAATTTTGTATTTAGTCTCATGCAGGATGTTTATCCTGTTGGACTCTATGCCATCCCGGACATAAAGCGCCACACCTCCTCCCGACTGCTCCTCTCTGTCATTGCGATATAATTTGTACCCCGGTATAGCACTGTCCCATTGGTTATCCTCTTTCCACCATGTCTCTGAGATGCCAATTAAGTCTATGTCATCATTTACTGCTATACATTCTAATTCTCCCATCTTACTTCTTAGACTTCTGGCATTAGCATACAAACATTTCAAAGTTTGTTTTTGATTGTATTTTTATTCTGCTTTTTAATTGATAGGGATAAGTTAGAATTTTTTAGCTCAGGTGAGTTTTTAGTTACAGGCATTTGGACTACTTTTCTAATTATTGGAACCTCACTGTCGGGATGCCCTAATTCTAGTGCATCATTAGTATCCTTTAAAGATACATCTCTCCGAACCATGCGCTGCTGAGCGACTGTCGGCTTTCCCCTTTGTTCTAGTTTAAAAGCTGCTCTATCTCCTTTTTAAGGGTTAGCGCCAGCAGTCTGGTTCCATCCTGGTTAAGGTGGAGCCCATCCCTTCGGAAGAGACTCCCCCTTCCCCAAAAGGTTCCCCAGTTCCTAACAAAACTGAATCCCTCTTCCTTGCACCATCGTCTCATCCACGCATTGAGACTCCGGAGCTCTGCCTGCCTCTGGTGACCTGCGCGTGGAACAGGGAGCATTTCAGAGAATGCTACCCTGGAGGTTCTGGATTTAATCTTTCTACCTAAGAGCCTAAATTTGGCTTCCAGAACCTCCCTCCCACATTTTCCTATGTCGTTGGTGCCCACGTGTACCACGACAGCCGGCTCCTCCCCAGCACTGTCTAAAATCCTATCTGCTTTTGCGCTCCTTTGTACTTTTTGAATGCCTTTTTTTTGCCTTTATTTTATTGGCCACATCTTTGGAGAACCATATTGGTTTCCTTTGCCTCTTATTTTTCACTTACATTTCTCACATCATGGTTTGTGTAGCCTTTAGTGCGGCTCCTTTTAATTTGGCTTCCCTGGTATTCCACTTCTTCCATCTCCTCCCATCCTTCGAGCTCCTCCTCAAATTACGTTGCCATTTCAGCAAAGTCCATTTCTTTGAAATGCAGGTATTTGATCTTCATGGGACTTTGCTCCCTCCTGGCTGCTGTATCGAACCAATACCATCTGATGTTCACTAGCTCTTGGCTGGGCACTCACCCGGGCATTATCCTCAATCTCTCTGCTTCTTGCAGATTCTTCAGCAGGGATAATCCAATCTACATCTGATGGATTGAAATTTCCAATAAGCGACACCTCTCCCTTCCTACCTTTCCGTTGGCTTGGGCCAGATCCAGGTCCAGTTCTTCTGTTGGAGTTGGAGGCCTATAGACCACACCAGTGTAAAGGGAAGTGCCATCACCTCCGTTTTAAGACAGCCCACAGTGCTGCTTCCTTGCCCCCTGCCTTTCACTTGCTTGGAAATTGTTTTTGACATAAAGAGCTACTCATTCTCATTTCCAATACATTACATTTCCTCTCTTATTTCCATTATTTAGTAAAAAACACAAAACAAAAAAAACCCCTATATAATTACTGATTCTCCAGTATAGTTCCCAACAGCATATTTTAATTCCATTGTTACTTCTCAAAATATTGGGCTCTACCTCCTCTAATTTCTTTTTTAATATTTTTTCACCCAGCACAAAGCGCTCCTGCTCTCTGAGAACGAGTCCGATCCCTGGAGACCCGGAGATGCTGAGGCAGGGTGGTATACAGAGAAGACCTTTGGGGGACATAGAGTTCTCTCAACTCCAGTCAAGCAGCCCTTGTGTGGCTTTGGAGAATCAAGGTCACCTTGGTGTGGCAGGAAGTGATCCTGTATGTAGGACCTGCCCTCCAGGATGATGCCTTATTCTCTCACACTGAAGATTTGCCTCCAGGGCCATGTGGGAATGGAAGGAAGGAAAGGTTAGGTGATCTATTCATTAGAAATGTAGATAGCTGGGAGACTGGTGGGCATGAGGATTGTTTGGCCACTTGCCTGCCTGGTACAAAGGTAGTGGACCTCTTACATCACCTCAATAAGATATTAGAGACTTCTGGGGAGGAGCCGACTGCCATGGGTAAATGTGGGTACATGAGAAGGTGCAGGAGGGGAGGTTCTGGAGGCTACATTTAGGCTCTTAGGTAGGAAACTGAAAGCCCTTCTCTGAAATGCTCACCATGCCTTGTGCAGGTCCCCAGAGGCAGGCAGAGCTCCGGAGTCTCAATGCGTGGATGAGACGATGGTGCAAGGAAGAGGGATTCAGTTTTATAAGCAACTGGGGAACCTTTTGGGGAAGGGGGAGTCTCTTCCAAAGGGATGGGCTCCACCTTAACCAGGGTGGAACCAGACTGCTGGCGCTAACCTTTAAAAAGGAGATAGAGCAGCTTTTAAACTAGAACAAAGGGGAAAGCCGACAGTCGCTCAGCAGCGCATGGTTCGGAGGGAGGTATCTTTGAAGGATTTTAACAAAACAGGGAAGTTAGGGCATCCCAATAGCGAGGTTGCAATAAATGCTAAAGTGGCCCAGGTGTCTTTTAAGCAAAGAGAAGAATGATTCCAAATCACCCCTGTCAACTGATAGTCAGGTTGTTAATATAAACAAAATCCATACTTTGAAATGTCTGTATACAAATTCTAGAAGTCTAAAAAATAAGATGAGAGAGTTAGAGGGCATAGCACTGGATGAAGAGGTAGATATGAACTGGCATCTGTGAGACTTAGTGGAAGAGGAATAACCAATGAGACAATGTGATAGGGTACAAATTATATCTCAACGATAGACTGGATCAAATTGGTGGAGGGATGACGCTATATGTTAGAGAGAGCATAGGGTTAAAACAGGATAAAAGTTGTACAGGAAACAAAAGGCACGGTAGAATCTTAATCTGGATAGAAATTCCACGTGAGGAGATGAATAGAATAACAGTGGGCATGTTCTGCCAGAATGAACAGACAGATGATGAAATGCCAACAGAAATTAGGGAAGCTAACAGAATTAGCAACACAGTAATGATGAGTGATTTCAATCAGCCCAATACTGACTGGGGAAATGTCACATCAGGACAAAGCAGGTAAAATTTCTAGATGAAATAAGTGACTGCTTCTTGGAGCAGCTGGTACAAGAACCAACTAGAGAGGGAGCTATTTTAGATGTAATCCTTAGGGGTAGATTTTAAAAGAAGCGCGATCAGCCTACTTTTGCTTGCGCATCAGACTCAAGCAAAAGTACGCTGGATTTTAGTAGATACGCGCGGAGCCGCGCGTATCCACTAAAATCCTGGATCGGCACGCGCAAGGCTATCGATTTTGTATAGCCTGCGCGCGCCGAGCCGCGCTGCCTCCCCCCGTTCCCTCCAAGGCCGCTCCGAAATCGGAGCGGCCTTGGAGGGAACTTTCCTTTGCCCTCCCCTCACCTTCCCCTCCCTTCCCCTACCTAACCCACCCGCCCGGCCCTGTCTACACCCCCCCCCTTACCTTTGTCGGGGGATTTACGCCTCCCGGAGGGAGACGTAAATCCCCGCGCGCCAGCGGGCCTGCTGCGCGCCGGGCCGCGACCTGGGGGCGGGTACGGAGGGCACGGCCACGCCCCGGGACGTAGCCACGCCCCGTACCCGCCCCCAAAACGCTGCCGACACGCCCCCGGAACGCCGCGACGACCGGGCCCGCCCCCCGACACGCCCCCCTCCGAGAACCCCGGGACTTACGCGAGTCCCGGGGCTCTGCGCGCGCCGGGAGGCCTATGTAAAATAGGCTTCCCGGCGCGCAGGGCCCTGCTCGCGTAAATCCGCCCGGTTTTGGGCGGATTTACGCGAGCAGGGCTCTGAAAATCCGCCCCACAGTGTAACACGTGATTTTGGTGCAAGATGTAATGGTGTGTAAGCCACTTGGCAGTAGTGACCATGACCTGATCAAATTTGACTTGAGAACTGGAGGGAGGACACTAAGGAAACCTACGGTGATAGTCTGTCTTTTGAAAGTTATGATAAAACGGGAAAAAACTGAAAGGAGCAGCTGCAAAGGTCAAGAGTTTACATCAGGCATGGACCAAACCAGATGTATTCCATGCATTAAAAAAGATGGCAGGAAGGCCAGATGACTGCCAGCATTGTTAAAAGATGAAGGAGAGAAGCTAGTCTAGCCAAAAAACATATTTCAAAAAATGAAAAAAAAAAAGTAACAAAACAGGAAACAGCGCGAGCACTGTGAAGTTCCATGCAAAGCATTGAGAAGGAGGGCAAAGACAGGATTTGAAAATAAGCTTGCTGTGGAAGCAAAAACTCACAATAAAAACTTTATCAGGTACATCCAAAACAAAATGCCTGCAAAGGGATTCAGTTGAACAATTAGATGGTCGAGGAGTTAAAGGGAAGTTAAAGCAGCTTTATTGAGGAAGTTGAAATTCAGATACCCATGCCAAAAGTAATATTTAAAAGTGATGATTCAGAAGAACTGAAACAAATCTCAGCGAACCTGGAAGATATACTAGGGCAAATTGACAAACTAAAGGGTGGCAAATCACCTGGACCAGGTTATATACATCCCAGAGTGCTGAAAGAACTGAGAAATGAAATTGCAGTCCCTATTGTTAGTAATCTGTCAACCATCATTAAAATCAGCTATGGTACCTGAAGATTGGAGGGTGACCAATGTGTAACACAGGTTTAATTAAAAAAAAAAAAAAAAAGGGTTCCAGGGGTAATCTGGGAAACTACAGACCAGTAAGCCTGATGTCAGTGCTGGGGAAAAATGGTTGAAACTATTCTAAAGAATCAAATTACTGAACATATAGATAGACATAGGGCCTAATTTGTAGAGGAAAGGCCAGGAACACAGTTCCAGCAACTTCTTTTCAGGCTTAAGAGACAGAGCTCCCTAATATGTATTTATTTACAAGTTTTTGTATACTGTCATTCGGTGGGTTCCATCATAACGGTTTACAACAATATCTAACCCCCTCCCTTCTTGTTCCCTCCCCCCCCCCTCTCCTGTATGCAAAGAACAGACACAAAAATAGTTTGAATTGGCACAGATTTGAAATTTATGAGCAGTAGCGCCAGTTGCCAAGACTTCAACCCTGGCCTTGATGACTGGCACGACTGCTCACAACTTCCAAACTTGTGCTAATTCAGCACCTTCTTTTTTTGTCCATTATCGAGGGTTTAATTTCTGGCAGAATAACCCAGAATTGTGTTCTGCCCTCTTTTTTTTTTTTCTGGGACCCGAGCAAGTGGAGCAAAGCCAGCGGTGTATATCAGTTCTGGCTCCCATGAGGAAACGGAACAGCATGGATTATTTATGGCTTCCCAGCCCTTGGAAGCAGAGAAGAACAGAGAGTGCTGGAGCTGCTTACCCTAACACAAGGGAAGCCGCATGGCTTTGATATTTATATGCAATTTCCAAAAACAATTTAGGAGGCAATGAGCAGGGAAGAAGTCAGTAGTCTCGGAACAAAGTTTGGTGTTCTAGTTCTCTCCCTTATACACCTATTTTCCCCCTTTTCTTTTTTTTTTTTTGTGAGAGAAACCAAAAAACTCAAAGAAAAAACCTCCAATACACCTTCCTGACACCAAATAGCAATTTAGCAAAGCCTTTTAGCTTAATCTTAATTCTGCTCTTTCCTTCTCCAGGGTGTGTTTCTTCTCTGGAACATTCCTTTCGTTACACAACTGAAAAGAGAGAGAGAAAAAAAAAAAACCCTTTCACAACCTTGGATTGAGTATCTCTTTGCTATCACCAGTATCATGTATGCATCCATATAGTATTGCTCGGCTTCCCTGGGCAGTCAGGAATTGAGGAAAGCTAATTGTACCTTTTCTCTTCATTCTGCCAGACCAGTCATACAAGTGGGATGTGTCCAAGCTGTGTACTTATCCTGGGTTGAAGATACCTAGAGCTGCCTCCGGGATTCTTGAGGCAAACCTCATTTCCCTTCTGTAATGGAGATGCAACCTAAAATGCTTTGTGAAGATGTTCACTGATACCCAAGTGGCTGCCCTGCATACGTCAATTGCTCTGTTTTCTGTGCTCTCAGGCCTTCCGGAACAGGCTTCTTTCCTATTATGGAAGCTGTTGCTATGGTCTTCTTCATAGAATGGAAAGAGCATGGAGGCATTCATCCTCCGCTGCTTATCGCGATGCCTTTAAAAAAAACAAAAACAGCTAAGTGTATATCATTCCTTAATAATGCAAAGAAAAAGTACATTTCTTCACATATTCAGTCTTTTTTGAGTAACACATAGGAATTATTCTGTACTGTACAGACTCACTCCCCCTCAGGTTTCATGGCTGACATGAAGCCTAGTTTACCATTATGCGATAGGTTTGCAACTTAAGATTAAAACAACTTGTGATCAATTTGGACAGGCTACAAATATTAACCTCCTAACTTGTTCTAAGATATCAAAATGGAATGACTTTTCCAATGTATCGATGACTGAGACTGTTGAAATTATTGGCGTAAAATTAGAGATGGTTATCACAAACTGCATGTATTAAAACATCTTAAGCCCTTGTTAGAATTTTATGACTTCCGAACTATCCTTCAATCTTTAGTCTTTTTGTACACTCAATTACTGCAATGCTCTTCTGCTTGGTTTACCAGCCAATTGTCTAAGATCGTTACAATTGCTACAAAATGCGTCTGCTAAAGTTTTGTGCGGAGGAAAAAGATATGGTCATATCACACCTACTCTGATAGACTTATACTGGCTTCCTATTAGACATAGAATTGACTATAAAATTTTATGTTTAGTACCAAATTGTTAAATTGTGACAAACTGACTGGTTAAACGCCTCTCTCCACTTGCATACTCCAATAAGAAATCTCAAGTCAACAAATAAAAGATTACTTATAGTTCCTTCCATAAGAGCTGCGCATTTATCAGAAGTAAGGGAAAGAGCAATTACCGTTGCAGGCAGGCCCTAAATTGTGGAACTCATTACCAGGTGAGCTAAGGCTTCAAAAAGATGTTGGAATACTCAAGAAGAACCTGAAAACCTGGCTATTTAAAAAAGCCTATGATGGTTGAGTACTATGTAGCAATCAGATGTGTTTTCTTTATTGACTCATTTTATGGTCAGAATAATCTCTCATCAAAAACCAATATTTAATTTTTTATGTCTTTTAATGTTTGCTATTTTATTTTTATTATAATTTTGTTAATTTTTTGTTATCTTATTGTATTGTATTATTCTCTTGTATTTATATTTTATTTTGATATTAATTTTATCTGTTATTGTACACTTAAGATTTTCTAAAGATTGACGGTATATAAAAGCAATAAATAAATAAATTAATCCTTCATTCTGTCCTCTAAATGATTGCTCTGTACCACGACTTAAAGTAGTAAGAAATTACATTGAGCCCACTATTTCAAATCTTCTAAATCTGTCATTACAATCAGGATTTCTTCCATCTTCCTTGAAACAGGCCTTTTCTTAGCATTTAGATAGGTAGATCCAGAACAAGTGGGTTATGCACCTCTACCAGCAGATGGAGACAGCAAAGTTGACATCACAGTATATATAACCCTGCACTGACAACAGCCCGCCAGTATTCTCCATCTCCAGCAGATGGTGGACGTGCATCTCCCTTCTGGGGATTGGTTAAAGCTTTTAAATGAAGAAAAGAGAGAAATGTAATTCACCCCGCTCTCCGGTGGTGATACCATATGGTCCCTGCCTCAGCTGAGATTCCTTAGCTGATGTATCGGATCTTTCCCTCGGATGAGTGCCTTGGTCGGGTAGCTGGTTTTCAGTCGGCATGGACTTAGCTATAAAGGAGAGTTGAAAGGCAAGCGGGTGCAGGAAGCAGAGTGTGGCAGTGAAGGTGTTTGCCCTCATCCCCTGTAGCTGGAGACTGATATCTGTACTCAGCCAGGATGGGCTGTGCTCGGGTAAAGGAAAAAAAAAAAAAAAAGAGGAGTTTTTTTGTAGGGATTCCTTCTTCCTCCAGTCTCCATGCTCGGCGCGTCGATTCAATGGTCATTCCTGCCTCCGGGGGAGCTTAGGGGACGTGGGCAGCCTGGCATGTTGAGCAGCCTTTTTGGCTAAGCCCTTTGTTAGGCTTTTTTCTTGCTTGCCGCGTGGTCGGCCACGGCGGTGTTTCTGCATGTTTTCCTGTGCAATGGGCTTCCCTCTTCAGGTCCCTCAGTTCATGTGAGTTTGTCTGGTTGTGCTCCCAGTTGTGCACCTAGTTGGACGTCCTGTTGATTGGAGCGCCTTTCTGACCGATTTCTATATGCATGTGCTTATCTATATGCACAATCTATATCTATATGCACAATTTGAGCGGCCTTGGGGGTGCTCTCCAGGCACAGGGCTACACGCCTAAACTTTGGACTCCTAAATTTTGGACTCCTAGTTTTTGCACCATGGATACAGCTGGATGCACACTTCTCAGTCACCTGTTAGAGCGTATTGACAGACTGATGTCACCTATAGTAAAGAAACCTAAGCGTCTTACCCTCTGTGCTACTTGTCATTTTTGGGCATCTCAGCCTGGCGTTTTCTCTAACTTATGTCAGCGCTGCTTGGAAGCTTAGGGGGAATTGTCTTCATTTGATTTTACTAAGCCTGGTTCTTCCCAGCCTGATGCGGTTTGGGTAAAGAGTGCCAGAAGGGTCTCCTGACTTTGGTGCTCCCCTAACTGGTTTGCCAGCAGGAGAAGGTAGTTTAATTAGCCAGGACAGGTGCCTCCTGCGTTTGGCATGGATCCCTTTGCCTTTTCTTGGGTGGATTTTTTTCAAGGATTACAGTCTTTTCTTCAGGTGTAGCCCTCTGTCCTGGCCAATCTTGCCAGGTCAGAGTCTCAGGTGGTAAACTCCCATGTGGCAGGTAAGCATCACAGTATGCCTAGGTCGTTGGCCGGTCTTCCTGACAGGGATCCAGATGGCACGGATGATGAAGCTGATCCTTACTCCTTGGAGGATGGGGAGATACCTCCAGGATTGGAGCCGTATAGATCTATATTGTGGTTCTTTCATGGAGATGAGATACCGGCTCTAATTTCCCAGACATTGAAATGCTGGGAGTACCTGGGGCTGAATCCATGTCTCAGCCAAAGAAAGATCCTATTTGGATTTCTTTGCGTAAAGTCTCATGTTTTTTCCTTATTATGGAGGCCAAGAATTGATTGATCTTGTGTGATTGATCTTGAGTGGAATGCACCGGAAGTTAATTTCAAAGGGGGTTGAGTCTTGGAGAGACTGTACTCCCCGGATCCAGCTGTGAGAAAGCAATTACGCTTTCCAAAAGTGGATGCTCCAAGCGGTCGACCATTCCTTAGAGCAGAGCTTTCCAAACTGTGTGTCGGGACACGTTAGTGTGTCGCCTGCAGTGTGCAGGTGTGTCATGCAAGCCCGGTCAACTCTGATGCGAGTTTGGGCTTTTTTTTTTCTAGAGATTCACTTTTTTTTTTCAGTTTATGGGTTGCTTATTATTGGGTGATTTTTGCTGTCAATCGCGTTTTTTGGGGGGGCTTGGTGGGTGGAACGAGCCCAGCCATCCTTGCATTGGCTGCTGCTGCCGATGAGGCCTGGCCATGAGGAGTACTGACTGCAAGCAGCAGTGTCTGGTGATCATGGAAGGGAGTGAAGCACTTTACTGGCAACAATCAAAAAGACGAGGTACATGAGTGTGGGGGCCAGACATGTGCTGGGGGGAGAGAGATGAGTGAGTGGGGGGGCAAACGTGCTGGGGGGACAGACATGTGCTTGAGGGGGGAGAGATATGAGTGTGTGGGGGCCAGACATGTGCTGGGGGGAGGAGAGAGATGAGTGTGTGGGGGACAGACAATTTGTTTTATTATTGTTTCTCATAAATTATAACAATAACATGAATCTTGGAATATATATTTTTAATATAAATTTAAAGGTTTTCATGAGATAGGTTGTGTCGTGAAACATTTTATTTATGTATATATTTAAGGAAACATACATAAATTGTCGAAATACGTTTCGTTCGTTTAACCTTTAACCTCTGGTTTACTAGTAGACTGAATTACCGTGTCGTGAAATTATGTTTGTCTAAAAAGTGTGTCACCAACATGAAAAGTTTGGAAAGCTCTGCCTTAGAGGGAGGAGTGGCCTTGAAGGATGCACATGATAAGAGAATTGAGGCCATCCTTAAGCAAGCATTTGAAGCAATGGCAATGTCTTTGCAGATAGCTTCTTCTTCCCTGGTGGTTCACTCTTGTTTACTTCTCTCTCAGGAGGTCGATGAAACTAGTGTGAATTCCAGGGCAGTGATGGAACCAGCAGCTGCCTTTTTGGCAGATGTGGGCTGTGATTTGGTTTGCACCTCAGCTAGAGGGGTGGCTTTGGTAATAACGACCAGGTGTCAGTTATGGCTGAGAAATTGGTCGGCTGATGCGACCGCCAACTCTAACCTTAAGAAATTGCCCTTTAAAGGCTCACTCTTGTTTGAGAGCGAGCTGGAGAAAATGGACAATAAGTGGGGCGAGTCCCAGGTTCCTCAGGTACCGGAGAATAAGAAGCAGATGCCGCACTTCTTTAGCATGAAAGGTCGTACTAGGGGATCCAAACATTTTCACCCCTGTAGAGGACCAGCCTTTCAGAGGACTTGACCTTTGGGTGGGTCTCATTCCTTTCATCCCAAACAGCCCAGATGGGGCACAGGCTCAGATAGTGGAACCCCCTGAGCCTCCCAATGAAGCTTTGCCAACCTATCCCCGGGAACAGGAGCTAGAGAGTCGCCTCTCTCTCTTTTATCAGAGGTGGGTCGAAATCACGTCAGGTCAGTAGGTCCTGGAGGTGATACAAGATGGATATGCGCTGGAGTTTTGCAGGTCGTGTTCATGGTGTCTCCTTGCTACTCCCTGCAGAAGAGGCAGCCAATGGAGTCAAGGCTCAGTCTGAGGGCTGTGATTCCAGTTCCCACATCTCAAAAAAAAAAATGTGGGCTGATATTCCATCTATTTCATTGTGTCCAAGAATGAGGGCTCTTTTCATCCCAACCTAGATCTCAAAGGGGTCAACCGTCATTTGCGGGTGACTAATTTTCTCATGGAAACCTTGCACTCAGTGATAATGGCAGTGCAGTCAGGGGAATTTCTGATGTCCTTGGATTTGTCCGAGGCGTACCTGCAGATTCCCATCCGGCTAGAGCATCAACATTTTCTGCAATTTGCAGTTTTGGGACATTATCGATATTCTTTTTCCTTCTCAATTTGGTTTTCGTAAGTTTTTTAGTACTGAATCCCTTTTATTAGCTTTATCAGATACAGTCCTCAGAGGTTTTGACACTGGCCAATCTTATATTTTGATTCTTTTAGATCTTTTAGCAGCTTTTGACACTATAGATCACAACATTCTGACCCAAAGATTGATTGATATTGGGCTGAAAGGGACCATACTTTCTGATTCAAATCATTTCTTAATGATCATCATTTTCAAGTAAGGCTAAACACTTGTCTTTCTGAAAAAAAAAGAATTGATTCCGGAGTCCCCCAGGGATCTCCTTTGTCAGCAATTCTTTTCAATATCTACCTATTACCTCTATGCAAACTGTTGACTGGACTGGGTATTATTCACTTTATGGTGACGATGTTCAGTTTTTAATCCCGATAAATAAATCAATAGAAGATTCCCTCAAATTATTGGAAGTTTTTAAGTCCCTAATTAGACAGTAACTGTCGCAAATTAAATTAATTTTAAACGCAAAAAAACTGAATTGATTTTATTGAGTAGAAAATCATCTCCTGACAAAACTATTGACTTTAACACCAGCTTCATGCAAATTAAATCAGCTCCACAAGTTCGTGACTTAGGTTTTATTATTGATCAAGAGTTTCATTTTAAATCAGACATTAAACAAAAGATTAAAGAGGGTTATTTTAAATTACATGTTCTTAGACGTTTAAACACACACAGAAGTATTACTTGCACTCTTAATAATCAGCATCCATATAAGTGCAAGAAATTAATAATTCCTGGTTCATTCTTTTAAGGTTATTTTCTTTTTTATTTGTTATTTCGGCAACTCCTTATTGTGATACATGCATTTAAAGCTTGTATCACAATAAGGAGTTGCCGAAATAACAAATAAAAAAGAAAATAACCTTAAAAGAATGAACCAGGAATTATTAATTTCTTAGACGTTTAAAGCCACTTTTAGAATTTAATGATTTTCGTATGATCCTTCAGTCTCTAGTCTTTTCGACTCATGTTTATTGCAATTCTCTTTATCTTGGCTTATCTGCCACCGCTATTAGACCTTTGCAATTATTACAGAATGCAACTGCAAGAGTACTAACTGGAGGAAAGAAGTTTGATCACATTACTCGCACCTTAGTAGCTTTACATTGGCTTCCTATTAAAAATAGAATTGAATATAAGGTATCCTGCCTGGTTCATAAATCATTAAGCCATGATAAAACAGAATGGTTAAATGCTGCCCTTCACTTACACGTCTCAGAAAGGAATCTAAGATCGGCAAACAAAGGCTTACTTAATGTTCCATCGATTTAAACTGCACATTTATCCGAGGTCAGAGAAAGAGCAATTTCAATAGTGGGCTCAAAATTAAGGAATTTGCTCCCTGTTGATTTACGACTTCAGAAAGATTACGCAAAATTTAAAAAAGGTCTCAAAACCTGGCTGTTATATGGTCGACGAATAAAATTCAATGGATGCCCACGTTCCAAAAAAATCAGTAGTCATGACTTTTGATTGTTGTTTAAAATCTTTAATAGATGTACAAATCCGCTTTGCCCATAAATATTGAGAAAATGGCAAGATATCTCTTAATTGTTGAGGATGAAAACTCTGGTGTTGCGATCCATTGATTTTTTTAACAAAGTGATGCTAAACTCCCCATTACAAGAAGTAGGTGGATGATATGGAAGCTCAAACATTACTCCCTGAAGCAGCCATCAATGGCGAAACACTGGCCAGGTCGGAGAATTATCTCTATAACCTTGTAAGAATGGAATAGTCTTCACAGACATAGAAAAACGTTTTGCTAACTTACAGGCCGATATGTTTAGCCCGTTTGACCGCGCAGCCAACCCCCCTGAAACTAATAGCGCTCATCACATGCAAATGCATGTTGATGAGCCTATTAGTTATCCCTGTGGGATACTGAAAGTAAAATGTGCGGTCAAGCTGCACATTTTACTCTCAGAAATTAACACCTGCCCAAAGGCAGGTGTTAATCATGGACAACACCGGCAAAGTGTACAGAAAAGCAGAAAAAACTGCTTTTCTGTACACCTTCCGACTTAATATCATAGCAATATTAAGTCAGAGGTCCCAAAAAGAAAAAACCCTTAAAAAAAGATGTCCACCGGCCGGCGGGTTGGAAAACGGACACTCAATTTTGCCGGCGTCCATTTTCCGAACCCATGGCTGTCAATCAGGCCAATACAGAACGGTGCGCTCGGCTGAGCTGTCAGCAGGTTCGACAGCCGACGCCGGTAAAATTAAGCATCAACTGTCAAACCCGCTGGCAGCCGCCGCTTCCGCCAATAAGGAGGCGCTAGGGACGCGCTAGTGTCCCTAGTGCCACCTTATTAGCGCGGGACCTAATTTAAATAGAGAATTGCGCGCCCTCAACATGGGATTTTTTGAATCGTCCTGAATGGGAGCCGCTCAACCAAGAATAAGCCAAGTAACCTTGTATCTGGTACTGCACAGTCGAACTGATGGCTTTCTATGCATGACTGAACTGATTCTAATTTTTTATCACAAATATTGAAAAAAAACATTTTAGAAAAATGTATAAAAATATGAAGTGTCTGATTTGAAAATAAAAGAAGGTCTGTTTGCTAAACAAGTAGGATAGACGCAGAGCCACCAAAAAACGGGATGTTTTTAGACTCATGATATTGCCCTTTACCAAATCAGTGAGGTTTCACTCCCATTTGACATCTGAAGTCATTTTCCTCCTTAAAATAAAAAACGTTTTTTTTTTTCTGCGCAATGTGCAAGTAACAGATTAGGTGCAAACTATTTTCGGTGAGGGAGAGAGGAACCGGAGATCACTGGTGGGGGGGGGGGGGGACAAATAAGTGAATTGGGGGGGCCTAAGGAAGTATCCACCTCCAGTGCCAAGAACATTTCCGAATTTTAATTAAAATAAACATTATATAATTCCTCTCCCCACATTCAAAAATCAATAACTTTATATTTTGTTCTTTGCAGCGTCTATGCATTAGAAAGAAAAGTCCCTTTAATTAAACTGTGATCATTCCCTGTGCGCTCCCAATGGCACTGCTGGGTCTCCGTTTACCTCATGACATCATCAATGTGCGCCGGGCAGGCGGAACTGCTCTGCTTCTAGGCGAAGGAAAGAGTCAGGCAAGGAAGAGGGAAAAAAAGACTTTTTCACCTGCAGCCTTCCAGCTGGAGTTCCCCCTTTCCCTCGGTACTGCAGGAGGCAAACAGCAGCAAAAGCAGCGAGGAAAATGCCTGCAGGAGCTTCTGCTCAGGTAGGAGATTGCCCCCAACTTCCTGCCCTCTCTCTCAATACAAACCCTGCTGCAGCTTTCTAACCTGGGACACTGCAGAGTCAGCCCTGACTTTATTAGGACCCTGACCAGACCTGGGGTGCACAAAACACACTTTGGGATTCTGAGTTTAAATATAGAGGGTAGAAGTCACAGAAATTGATGTTTTGTTTCACAGGCTCTAGTATTACTGGTTTCAGGTTGATATAAACTTTTTCCGGGACTATGTGACTCTGAGTCATACAAATCCTGTTAGTTTATAATAATTTCAAAATGAACAGAAATCAAAAGATCCCAGGTATTATACAATACTTAAACATATGAAAATGAAAGAAAGAACCAGGGACCGTGAATGATGAAACAGCTTCCTGAGGTATGCCTTGTAAGAAATCCCATTACCCAGAGAACCACAAGAGGCAAACACACAGTCCTCCTCAGCCAGAGAAAGATAAACAAATTCATATTTAATCCTGAAATCAATAAAAGCAGAGAGGAAAATGCCTGCAAAAGGTTCTGCTGAGGTAGGAGGTTGCCCCCCATCTTCCTGCCCTCGCTGTACAACTACTGCTGTGGTTTTCTAACCTGGGACACTGCAGACCTGGGGTGCTGATATAACTCTAAGGGATCACTGGAGGGTGCAGTAGCTCTGTTTTTTCTGGGCCTATATCTTATTGTGTATGGTTACTGGGGAGTTCAACAGGTTATCCTATAATTTTAAAATAGGAATGTTCTGGTTCATATAGGTCATCCTAAGGTTATTAGAAGAGGATGGAGGAAATGTGTGGCTAGCTCTTCCTATAAGGGGTGTGTATTGTGTTATTTCTACAAAGGTTAAAATTTTCTCATATTGCTCACAATGGGAAAAATTCTGGTGTATGGTTTGATGGCCCTGATAGGCATGTTCTTATGTGGTCAGTAGCAAGTGTGACTGCTAGCCAATGGTGTGAGAGTTGTCTGCTGTATAAAAAGAGGATGTACATATAGGCCAGGGGCTGGCAATCTGAGGAAGGGGTCAAAGCAAAAGGAGGCTCTGGAGGGTCCATGCCAAGGGGAGTAGAGGAAAACATCTATGTTTCATCCAGAAGTGCAACAAAAAAAAACCTATTGAGTGGGTTTGAGCTTGAGAGGGGAGACTAGTATGGATTACAAGAGTGTGATCAGAGGCAAGGCTGGAGTTCCCAACAGCCCAGAGGTGCAAGAGTGTGGGTTACAAGTCCTTGCTGATTGAGACAGAGTTTTGAATTTGGATGCAGAGACTATGTTGTGGGGGCTGGCTGAACCTAAGAGGAAAGTTACAGCTGGTTATTTCAGTGCAGGGCTCAGGACTGACACTGTGTCAAATGGACCAGGAGTGTACAGACCCAGGAGCTGCTTCAGTGTGTTCAGACTCTCTGAACAGTTAGTACATGAGTGCTGGAAAGGGAAGACGTTTTCATTTAGACTTATACTAAGGAACTGTGTTGGGGGGGTGGGGGTTGCAGCTGGTTATTTCAGCACAGAATTGGGGGTTGGGGACTGACACTAAGCTCAAAGGAATAGGCATGTATGGACTCTGATGCCGCTCCTGAAGTGTGATGCTGAGTGTGAGCTGCTTCTGAAGTGAGAATAAACGAGTGGTTTCTGTAACATAGGAGAAACACCATCAGGACCCCTTACTGGTCCTAGAAAGAGAGAATGCTGAGTGAAAAGTGAGAGAGGCTGCCAGAAGTGCAGTAGTAGAGGATGCAGTGGAGCCACAGAAGTTCTGGATTACAAATGATAGTCCTGGGGGAATCTGCACTACTGCGGAGTACAGAATTTGCCCAGAATTTCCACTCTGTGCAGAAATTCCAGTTTCTGCACAGAATTTGGAGCAGATCCCACTGTGCCACAAGCGGACCCCATCCTGCTTGTGGCAAAGAGCAAGAAGGTCCCGGCGTGCCATGTGGCGGCGAAGAACAAGGAGACCCCAGCGCGCTGCGTCACGGTGAAGAGGAAGCAGGCCCTGGCATATTTGCATGGCGGTAAAGAGGAAGGAGGCCCTGGCGTGCCAAGTCCTGGTGAAGACGGAGGTGCAAGTCCCAACGAGCGAAGCAGGCCCCGATGAGTCTGTGTGTTGTGGTTGTGTGAGAGACTGAGAGGCTGTGGGGCAGATTTTAAAAGCCCTGTGCGCCAGCGCACCTATGTTGCATAGGCCGCTGGTGCGCGCAAAGCCCCGGGACGCGCATATGTCCCAGGGCATGTCGGGGGCATGTCTGGGGCGGCTTGGCTTCCGGGGACGGGGTCGTGGGCATGGTGTTGGTCCGGGGGCGTTCTGGGGGCATGGCCGAGGCCTCTGAACCAGCCCCTGGGCCGGGGAATGGCGCACCGGCAGCCCACAAGTTACGCCTGCCTCGGGCAGGCGTAACTTTCTTAACAAAGATAGGGGGGGGGATTTAGTTAGGGCTGGGGGGTGGGTTAGGTGGGGGGGGGGGGCGGAAAAAAATTCCCTCCGAGGCCGCTCCAATTTCGGAGCGGCCTCGGAGGGCCTCGGAGCGCGCATAACTTAAAAAATCTACCCCTGTGTGTAGAGGTATGTGTTTAAGACTGCAAGCTGGTGTGTGTGTATTGGAGAGCATGAATAAGTGTGTGTGCCAGAGAGAGGGAATCTTTGTGAGGAGATTGTGAAGGAAAGTGTATGTGTGTGAGAGAGTGGGAGCTGGTGTGTGTTATGTGAGGGAGTGAGGGTGCCTGTTTGTGAGAGAAGGAGCCTGTGTGTGTGTGTGAGAAAGAGGGAGCCAATGTGCAGGGGTGTGTAAGAGAAAGAGATAGGTAGCCTGTGTGAGGGTGTGTGGCTGCAAGAGAGAGAAAGGGAGCCTGTGTGAGGGTGTGTGGCTGCAAGAGAACCAATGTGCAAGGGTAGGTGTTTGAGAGAGAGAGGTAGCTTGTCTTAGGAGCCCTGCTGCCAGACCCACCAAGGAAACAAATTAACTGGGGACCACCTGGTACTTGAGCCATTTGGTATGGGAACTCAGAACCCAGCTGAGTTGGTTCGAGAGGAGGAAGGGATAATCAGTCTCACAAGACTTTCACCTGGAGCACCATCAGGACTCAGCCTATGCTGAGTTGTTGGCTGAGTCCTAGAGGTGCTCCAGTCCACATGCCTGCTGGACATAGAAAAAGTACTGAAGAACTGAAGGCAGCATTAGACCTTTATAAGGGGAGTGAAGTCAGCTTTGATCTTTTTTTTTTCCCCTCTGTCTCCATCTGCTAATAGAAGGGCAAAACCCACTGATCTGGACTGGATTGGCATGGATGATAAGGAAAGACATAGTAAAGCAATTACAATATGGCAATAAATCTACATGAATGTATAATCCATAAATGTCTATAGATTAATGGAGCAACAGACATTAATCTCATTTATATAATTCTTTCCAACATTCCATATGTCCAAAATCATAAATAAAATACCAAGACACACCAGAAAACAACTTTATTTTTATCAGGTAAAATATATTTATTGAATTTATTCAATTTCATGCACGTGTGCTGAAAAGTTAATATTTTGCCACATAATTAATAAAATGAATGCAGAATTTACCTCATGCTACTGCTAGAACCTGTGATCGCTAATATGTCTCTGTTACTTACAAACCATGGAAAACTCTCCCCCTGCTCTGCTGAGCCCCAGTGCTGGGAGGTCTCCTGATGGACGAGATGTAGAAGGTGCTGAGTGTGGAAGGGTTTGTGTTTCAGGATCCAGTAACCTTTGAGGACATCGCTGTCTATTTCTCCCAGGAAGAGTGGAAGGATTTAGATCAGTGGCAGAAGGAGCTTTACAAGGATGTGATGATGGAGAATTATCAGACTCTCATCTCTCTGGGTAAGGGAGAATTGTATATTGTTATTAGCAGTCTTGGGACATGATGAAAAGGACAATTTCTGTTTTTTTCTTGGTTAGAGCTAATAATAAGTGAGAGAGTGCGCGAATGCTAAAGTGATCAATTGGCTTCCTGTCAACTGAATACATGGAGAAGAAGCAACATAAGCAGGGAGTAAAAAATAAGTGACATCTGAGTGAATCAGGGGGTTATAGTGAGGGTAGAATGGATGTCACACGAGGCTGTGTCAGGGGGTTATAGTGAGGGTAGAATGGATGTCACACGGGGCTGTGTCGGGGTTATAGTGAGGGTAGAATGGATGTCACACGGGGCTGTGTCAGGGGGTTATAGTGAGGGTAGAATGGATGTCACACGGGGCTGTGTCAGGGGGTTATAGTGAGGGTAGAATGGATGTCACAGGGGGTGTGTCAGGGGGTTATAGTGAGGGTAGAATGGATATCACACGGGGCTGTGTCGGGGTTATAGTGAGGGTAGAATGGATGTCACACGGGGCTGTGTCAGGGGGTTATAGTGAGGGTAGAATGGATGTCACAGGGGGGTGTGTCAGGGGGTTATAGTGAGGGTAGAATGGATATCACACGGGGCTGTGTCGGGGTTATAGTGAGGGTAGAATGGATGTCTCACGGGCTGTGTATCGGGGGGGTGGGGTAATAGCGAGTGTAGAATGGATGTCACACGGGGCTGTGTCAGGGGTTATAGTGAGGGTAGAATGGATGTCTCACGGGCTGTGTATCGGGGGGGTAATAGTGAGGGTAGAATGGATGTCACACGGGGCTGTGTCAAGGGGTTATAGTGAGGGTAGAATGGATGTCACATGGGGATGTGTCGGGGGTTATAGTGAGGGTAGAATGGATGTCACACGGGGCTGTGTCAGGGGGTTATAGTGAGGGTAGAATGGATGTCACACGGGGCTGTGTCAGGGGGTTATAGTGAGGGTAGAATGGATGTCACACGGGGCTGTGTCAGGGGGTTATAGTGAGGGTAGAATGGATGTCTCACGGGGCTGTGTATCGGGGGGGGTAATAGTGAGGGTAGAATGGATGTCACACGGGGCTGTGTATCGGGGGGGTGGGGTAATAGTGAGGGTAGAATGGATGTCTCACGGGGCTGTGTATCGGGGGGGGTAATAGTGAGGGTAGAATGGATGTCACACAGGGCTGTGTCAGGGGGTTATAGTGAGGGTAGAATGGATATCACACGGGGCTGTGTCAGGGGGTTATAGTGAGGGTAGAATGGATGTCACACGGGGCTGTGTCAGGGGGTTATAGTGAGGGTAGAATGGATGTCACACGGGGCTGTGTCAGGGGGTTATAGTGAGGGTAGAATGGATGCCACACGGGGCTGTGTCAGGGGGTTATAGTGAGGGTAGAATGGATGCCACACGGGGCTGTGTCAGGGGGTTATAGTGAGGGTAGAATGGATGCCACACGGGGCTGTGTCAGGGGGTTATAGTGAGGGTAGAATGGATGCCACACGGGGCTGTGTCAGGGGGTTATAGTGAGGGTAGAATGGATGCCACACGGGGCTGTGTCAGGGGGTTATAGTGAGGGTAGAATGGATGTCACACGGGGCTGTGTCAGGGGGTTATAGTGAGGGTAGAATGGATGTCACACGGGGCTGTGTCAGGGGGTTATAGTGAGGGTAGAATGGATGCCACACGGGGCTGTGTCAGGGGGTTATAGTGAGGGTAGAATGGATGTCACACGGGGCTGTGTCAAGGGGTTATAGTGAGGGTAGAATGGATGTCACACGGGGCTGTGTCAGGGGGTTATAGTGAAGGTAGAATGGATGTCTCACGGGGATGTGTCAGGGGGTTATAGTGAGGGTAGAATGGATGTCAGACGGGGCTGTGTCAGGGGGTTATAGTGAGGGTAGAATGGATGTCACACGGGGCTGTGTCGGGGGGTTATAGTGTGGGTAGAATGGATGTCACACGGGGCTGTGTCAGGGGGTTATAGTGAGGATAGAATGGATGTCACACGGGGCTGTGTCAGGGGGTTATAGTGAGGGTAGAATGGATGTCACACGGGGCTGTGTCGGGGTTATAGTGAGGGTAGAATGGATGTCACACGGGGCTGTGTCAGGGGGTTATAGTGAGGATAGAATGGATGTCACACGGGGCTGTGTCAGGGGGTTATAGTGAGGGTAGAATGGATGTCACACGGGGCTGTGTCGGGGGGTTATAGTGTGGGTAGAATGGATGTCACACGGGGCTGTGTCAGGGGGTTATAGTGAGGATAGAATGGATGTCACACGGGGCTGTGTCAGGGGGTTATAGTGAGGGTAGAATGGATGTCACACGGGGCTGTGTCAGGGGGTTATAGTGAGGGTAGAATGGATGCCACACGGGGCTGTGTCAGGGGGTTATAGTGAGGGTAGAATGGATGTCACACGGGGCTGTGTCAGGGGGGTTATAGTGAGGGTAGAATGGATGTCACACGGGGCTGTGTCAGGGGGTTATAGTGAAGGTAGAATGGATGTCTCACGGGGCTGTGTATCGGGGGGGGGGTAATAGTGAGGGTAGAATGGATGTCACACGGGGATGTGTCAGGGGGTTATAGTGAGGGTAGAATGGATGTCAGACGGGGCTGTGTCAGGGGTTATAGTGAAGGTAGAATGGATGTCTCACGGGGCTGTGTATCGGGGGGGGGGGGTAATAGTGAGGGTAGAATGGATGTCACACGGGGATGTGTCAGGGGGTTATAGTGAGGGTAGAATGGATGTCAGACGGGGCTGTGTCAGGGGGTTATAGTGAGGGTAGAATGGATGTCACACGGGGCTGTGTCGGGGGGTTATAGTGTGGGTAGAATGGATGTCACACGGGGCTGTGTCAGGGGGTTATAGTGAGGATAGAATGGATGTCACACGGGGCTGTGTCAGTGGGGTTATAGTGAGGGTAGAATGGATGTCACACGGGGTTGTGTCAGGGGGGTTATAGTGAGGGGAGAATGGATGTCACACGGGGCTGTGTCAGGGGGTTATAGTGAGGGTAGAATGGATGTCACACGGGGCTGTGTCAGGGGGTTATAGTGAGGGTAGAATGGATGTCACACGGGGCTGTGTCAGGGGGTTATAGTGAGGGTAGAATGGATGTCACACGGGGCTGTGTCAGGGGGTTATAGTGAGGGTAGAATGGATGTCACACGGGGCTGTGTCAGGGGGTTATAGTGAGGGTAGAATGGATGTCACACGGGGCTTTGTATCGGGGGGGGGGGGGGGGTTATAGTGAGGGTAGAATGGACCTCGCTCTTCCGGGGTTAGTGACATCATCGGATCGCGTCGGATTCGACTCCCGATGAGCCTCCCTGACCTCCGCGGGGTTTTCTGGCGGCGTTCTAATTACCGGGGACATCGATGTCTCCAAGTCCTGGAGCGTTTCCGCTGTTCCAGAGCTCTCCTGAGCTGACTCCTGCGGACGTCCTCCCGGTTTGGTAAGGCCAAACACCACATGGGTGTCCATCGGTCCAGATTTCGGGGCTCCCAGAGGGTTCTCCACCGATTCCCTCTCTTTAACCCTTCTTTTCTGGACCGAATGCGGCATTTTTAAAGAAAAAAAGGTTTCAGACCACAAGTAGAGAGCGACGCTTCTGTGGTGCAGCTACATCGCCGTCTTGGATCCCTCTAGCCTGCCTGTTCTTGAATATTTTCAGAGCAGGCCTAACAGTATTCAACCTAGTTTGAAGGACGGCTTTAGTACATTCCACTTGTCCAGACCTCTGTGATGGGACGAGGGGGAGGGTGAGATGTAGTCTTGCCTGCTTATATCCTTGCCTTGAGTCCTGTCAGACCAGTCCAGGGACCTCCCAATGTGCAGGTTGCTTATGTTCCTTTCATTCTTTGTTCTTTTGTTGGTAGGGTTTTCCTCCAGTGTTCCTTAAGATATCAGTTTATACGATGTTATATCTTACAGTTATGAACCTTGCTAGGCTTCTTTTAGTTGTTTTTTCATTGATGGGGGATTGCTGCTGTTTATCATCTCGTGAAGCCCCCTGGAGAATATGGGTTTTGGGAAAATTTATTAAATGAGTTTGTTACAGAAAATATTGGCAGTCTGTGGTAAGCACAGAATCCTATATAGAATGACATCATCAAATGAATTGCTGACTGCCTCCATCTGCTGAAGGGGAGTATAACCCACTTATCTGGACTGCTCTGTCAGCATTCAAGGAAAGGAAATTATCAGGTAAGATTCAGTTTCACCGTACAGGACACTTTAACTACACTTGGAAATCCCACATTTTCTGGTAACTATTAGGAAAGATTACATTAAATAGAGGGAGGGAAGGAATACCTGCCTGGAGGGAACAGCTGAAAAAGAGGGGGAGAAGTTTAATTATCTGTCCTCTGGTATAAATATTGAACAAGCAAGGAAATTTTGAAACAAGAAGTCAAGCTAGAATCTTATTTACAGCTTCAGGAGGTCTGTTACAATTTTGCCAGATGACATGTAATGTGGACAAGTGCAAAGTGATGCATACAGAGGTAGACTTTCAAATGTACGTGCACGCGTCCATGTGTGTGCGGTTCCTGGCGTTCGCACGTGGATGCACCGATTTTATAACATGCGGCGCGCACAAGGGTGGGTCAGCATTTGCAATTTCCGCACGGCGACTCAATCAGGCCTTTGCCAGCTCCCTCCCAGTCTGCTCCAATTAAGGAGTGGACTGGAAGGGAACTTCCCTACCCCCCCTACCTAAAGGTCCTTCCTCTTCCCCTCTCCTCCCTACCCCCTAAACCCTACCGATCTATTTTTTTTTTGTTTCGCAATTTAATGCAGGCCTGGAGCAGCGAGTTATCGGGACAGCATACAGTGGCGCTGTCCCGGCCCGGCACTTGTGCGCGTTCCGGGGTTTCCACGCATGGCCGGGCCCCTTTGAAAATATGTGCGGCGAGCGCAAGGCCCAGCCACGCGTGTAAACCCCGGGTTCTTGCCCCACTATTCCAGAAACGAGACTTGGGAGAAAATTTAGAAATTTAGTAAAATGTTTATTATAGTAAATAAATGAGTGGCCAATCACAACATTAAGTGTCTGGGAAGGAGAATACAGGGTCGGTAAGGAACACTGAACACCTTGTGATTCCTCCTTCCCTATGTCACAACCTTACAAGGCTTATATACATTTTTCCTAGTTACCTTTGCCAAGTTTTGATCATTTCTAAATTCATCACTCCGGCCTGGCTTCCTCTCCCTAGACCACTTGCACCCCAACATCTGTTCTCCTTCCTTCCTTCCTTCCTTTTCTCTCTTTCGGGTCCAGTTTTCCATTCTATACTTTGTAGGAAGACATAGATCATCCCTTCTCAGTCTCTGTATTCTCCTTTGTAGTTGGTTCTTATAAAGCCCATACACATGTCCTGCGAGATGTCCTTCACTTCTCGTTGACTTAGGCCCTCATCCTGTAGATGTAATTAGCTGCTTTCCTTTCAGCAAACAGCAGAGCACATATTTGACATGTGCTGGCACAAGCTTAGTAAGGCCTAGTAAAGCAGTCCAGCAGTCAAAATTATACATTAGGAAAGAGCAACATAAATTTTATAACTACACAATGCAAAGTTCTACTTTGGGAGTCACCATCCAGGAAAAGGATCCGGGTGTCATCGTGGATAATATGTTGAAATCCTCTGTTCAGTGTGCAGCGGCGGCCAAGAAAGCAAATGGAATACCAGGAATTATTAAGAAAGGAATGGAGAATAAAACAGAGAATATCATAATACTGGTGCATCACTCCATAGTGTAACTGCTCCTTGAGTACTGTGTGCAGTTCTGGTCACCACATCTCAAGTAAGACCTAGCAGAATTAGAAAAAGTATAGAGAAGGGTGTCCAAATTGATAAAGGGGATGGAACAATTCTCCTACGAGGAAAAGCTAAAGAGATTAGGGCTCTTCAGTTTGGAGAATTGATGGCTGAGGGAAGATATGATAGAGGTTTATAAAATAATGAGTGGAGTAGAGTGGGTAAATGCAAATCGGTTTTGTCTTTCAAAAAGTATAAAGACTAGGGGACATTCAATGAAGTTACTAGGTGATACATTTAAGATAATTAGGAGAAAACATTTTTTTACTCTGGAATTCATTGCTGGAGGCTGTGGTGAAAGCTGTCAGTATAGCTGGGTTTAAAAAAGATTTGGACAAGTTCCTGGAAGAAAACTCCGTAAATCATTATTAAGGTGGGTTTGGCGTAATCCACTGCTTATCCTTGGGATAAGCAGCATGGAATCTATTGGCCTTTTGGGATCCTACCAGGTACTTATGACCTGGATTGGTCACTGTTGGAAACATATACTGGGTTTGTTGGATTTTTAGTCTGACCCAGTATGACAAATCTTATATTCTTATGTTCAGTCCATGCAGACCCCCTCACAAGGATGTCGATGGAGAGGAAAGTGCTGACTGCTCCCTGTCTCCTGGCTTCTGCTACAGGATAGACATTAAGGAGGACTGGCAAGTCAGTCCTAAATTCCTTATAATATCCAGTATCCATACACGCAACAGAAGGGGTAAGGTAGTATAGGCTGGCATTTCAGGGATGTGCTATTATTTCTGTCAAGTTGTTTTGCTTAGCATGTTCTAAATGCTTCTAGTGTGCATTAACAAATCGATTTTAAAAGGCCCATGCTCGCAAATACCGGGGATTACACGCGTGGCTGGGCCCTGCGTGCGCTGAGCGCATTTTAGAAAGGGCCCGGCCAACCGCTTAACTCCCGATACGTGCAGAAGTGCCGGGTCTGAAGAAAAGGGCAGGCGTGGGCCGGGACAGCGCACGCCAGCAGCCAGCCAGCGCGTGGAGTTTACTTCTGCTCCGGAGGAGCAGTAAGTATAAAAACAAAAAAAATTGGGGATAGCTAGGGTAGGTTTAGGGGTCGGGGAGGAAGGATAGGTTTAGGGAAGTTCCCTTCCAGTCCGCTCCTTTATTGGAGCGGACTGGGAGGGAACTGGGGAAAGGTCCGATCGCGTCGCTGTGCGATTCTTTTAAAATCCCGCCGCCCCCACGCATGTTATAAAATAGCCATGTCCATGTGTGCGCGTCGGCCTTTTAAAATCGACCCCTAAAAGATTTAAGAGCATGTTAAATTGTTTTAAAGTATGCTAAAACTATTTGGCACATGCTAAAACGAAAATAACCACAATAAAATAAAATGAAATGAAAGAAAATCTTTTTCTTTTCTTTTTTTTGCATTTATTCCCCTGTCTTTTGGAGTTAATGGCATTTGTGCATTTTAAGATGAGACTCATATATTACATTCTTCATGGTGACAGCTCGTCTATAAAGAGGAGTAAAGAAGGTTTATGTCACATTTCTGAGATGCACAGGGCCTCTGAACTGTGAGTTTGTAATGAAAAATTTGAATATTTCCTAGCGTGTAGCCAGATGGACTCAGGACCAATGGGTATTGTGCTCGCCTGATAGCAGATGGGAGACGGAGTCAGATTTCAAAGCTGAAGTCAGCCTGCATATACCCGTGCAGCGTGCTTAGCTCTTCAGTATTTCTCCGTCTCCATAGCAGTTGCAGACGCTGTCCCAAACAAGAATAGTGTAACATTTACAGCAAGAAAGAAGGGAGAAAATTTACCTTTAGAAGAGAGCCCCGCTTCTCCTGCTGCGAAATCTAACGGTCCCTCCCCCAGTCGAGACTTTCCTGAGGTCGATTCGATATCCCTTAGAGACGAGCCTTGGTCCGACGGCCGAATCCCGGCGTGGACTTAGCCCTCAGGGTGGCTGAAAGGCAGCGGGTGCACATTCAAGCGCGGCGGTGAAGGTATTTCCCTCTCCCCGCGCAGCTGGAGACCTCCCGGCACGCGACCGGTAAGCACCGTGACCAGGTAAGGCAGAAACCTTTACTTTTAAGTCTCTGGTCTCCAAGGCTCGAATAGCCGTATCGTCCTTCCTCCGACGAGGTTTTAAAATCGGGTTGAGCAGCCGTCCTTGGGCAGGCCCCGATTCGGTACGAGGGTCCACACACGTGGAGACCCTCCCGGGGGGGGTCGCCATGTTGCCTTCGGGGTCGTCTGCGCCATTTTCCCCCCTCAACCGGCGGTACGTGCGAGGCAGGCTGGAGGCCCGAAGCGCCTAACTTAAACACTTATCTATGGCTGCACGCACAATGGTGCAAATATCGGTGCCATACGCACAAACTTCATTGCCGGTGCGCACAACTTGTGCACAGTTCGTGCACTTAACTTCTGCGCATCCGATGCCCTTAACCAGGTGCATCCGCGTGCATAACTCCACGCTTGGGCGAGTTTTTAAGCCCTATGTGCACGGAGAGGAGAGAGACCTTGGGGTGATAGTGTCTAATGATCTGAAGTCGGCGAAACAATGTGACAAGGCGATAGCTAAAGCCAGAAGAATGCTGGGCTGCGTAGAGAGAGGAATATCGAGTAAGAAAAGGGAAGTGATTATTCCCTTGTACAGGTCCTTGGTGAGGCCTGTACAGTGACCTGGAATACTGTGTTCAGTTCTGGAGACCGTATCTCCAAAGAGACAGAGACAAGATGGAGGCGGTTCAGAGAAGGGCGGCCAAAAAAGTGGGTGGTCTACATCAAATGATTTATGAGGAGAGATTGAAGAATCTAAATATGTACACCCTGGAGGAAAGGAGGAGCAGAGGTGATATGATACAGACTTTCAGATACTTGAAAGGTTTTAATGATCCAAAGACAAGGACAAACCTTTTCCGTCAGAAAAAAATCAGCAGAACCAGGGGTCACGATTTGAAGCTCCAGGGAGGAAGACTCAGAACCAATGTCAGGAAGTATTTCTTCACGGAGAGGGTGGTGGATGCCTGGAATGCCCTTCCGTAGGAAGTGGTGAAGACTAAAACTGTGAAGGATTTCAAAGGGGCGTGGGATAAACACTGTGGATCCATAAAGTCTAGAGGACGTGAATGAAGAGTGGGTGGCTCGCGGGAATGACGGCTACTACCTGGTGATAATATCCTTATTCAATAAACAGACACACGGTTAATGCGACTCCAACATTGCTCTAAGCTTCAACGGCAAGAGGAAATGTGGAAAAAAGGATTTGCCCTCACAAAAAAGTGGGGAGTAGCTTGCTTGTTATGGCAGTTACTACTCCAAACCAAATAAGCCTGATACTTCACTTTCAATGCATATCCAGCATATTTCTCTGCTTCAACGGCAGGGGAGAAAGACTGATACTTCACGCATTTCCAGCATAGCTCTCTGCTTCAACGGCAGGGGAGAAAGACTGATACTTCACGCATTTCCAGCATAGCTCTCTGCTTCAACGGCAGGGGAGAAAGACTGATACTTCACGCATTTCCAGCATAGCTCTCTGCTTCAACGGCAGGGGAGAAAGACTGATACTTCACGCATTTCCAGCATAGCTCTCTGCTTCAACGGCAGGGGAGAAAGACTGATACTTCACGCATTTCCAGCTTAACTCTCTGCTTCAACAGCAGGGGGAATGAAGAAAAGTGGATCTATATACAGACAACAACGAACAAGGACTGAATTACATAGTCTGGGTAAACAAATAAGCATGGGTGTAGCTTGCTTATTGCGGCGGTTACTACCCCTAACTAATTAGGCTAGATATTTCACTTAGATGCAGTTCCAACACTGCTCTCTACATTGATGTGGGGGTGGAAGGGAAATAGAACCAAAGGGTTGCTAAGAGCCAGGAGTAACATAAGTATGAGAAAAAAAAAAACTGCGAAACTTGCTGGGCAGACTGGATGGGCCATTTGGTCTTCTTCTGCCGTCGTTTCTATGTTTCTATGTATACAAACAATGGCACCGCCATCCAAGAAAGCCAAGGGCCCCTTCCTTTGCCCAGCCTGCCACTTAAGAGCCGCGCAGCCAAGATTGGAATTCCTCTTGTGCCAACAATGCGAACAGAACCAGGGAGATCCAAATCAAGACCCTCTTCAGCCAGGAGAGGGATCCGGAACCATGGATGATGGCATCCCGGACCTAAGTATTTCCAACTTGGCGCCCCCACAAGAAAACTCCTCCAGGGCTACCACTACACCCCCCCCCCCCCCCCCCCCGGGATCAACATGGACCCAGGAACCTTCTCCTGGGTGGAATTTTTCAAAGGGCTGCAAACCTTTGTCCAGGTACAGCCAGACCCTGCCGCCCACCCGACTCAAACCCTGCCGGAAGCACAAGCACTTCCTGTCCCCTCCCGGGTTCCTTGAGACATGCCTCTCCTAACCAAGAGCCTCTCTGACAGAGATCCAGATGACTCCGAGGACAATACCGACTCCCTGGAAGAAGGAGAAATTCCCCCAGGGATGGAGCCATACCGGACCATGCTCCGATTCTTCCATAAGAATGAATTACCAACCCTAGTGTCCCAGACTATGAAGACACTGGGTCTTCCAGGCATGGAGTCCACAGTGGAACCAAAGAAGAATCCTATGCTGGTGTACCTCCATAAGGCCTTATGCTGTTTTCCTATGTTGGAGCCCATTGGGGAACTGATTGACCTGGAATGGAATGCTCCAGAAGCCACTTTCAAAGGGGGGACGCGCACTAGAAGCCCTAGAATAAGGATACGGCTAAGGAACGTCTACTTTTCCCCAAAGTGGACGCTATGAACTGTGTAGTCTCAAACCACATTACGATCCCAGTGGAGGGAGGAGAGGCACTGAAGGACACCCAGGATAGAAGGCTGGAAGCCATCCTTAAGAAGTCCTTTGATGTATCAGCAATGACGCTACAAATTGCCTCCTGCTGCGCATTAGTGGCACGTTCCTGTTTGATCCTCGCTAGAGACGCACCCACGCCTGGAGAAGCGATGAGCGACTTCCAAAGCAAACCTCACAAAAATGACTTTTAAAGTATCCCTCCTGTTCGGGAGCGAACTGGAGAAATTAGCCAACAAATGGGGTGAATCTCCAGTACCCCGATTACCCAAAGACAGGAACAAAAGAACATATCAGCGTTCCTCTCCCAGAGGAACCAAGGGTAGAGGATTGCAGCGCTTTAAACCTTACAAGAATACACAGTCCCGAGCTCCTCGTCCTTCAGGAAGATCTCAGTCCTTTCGGAACAGGCACTTTAAGAGAGAAGCAAGCTCAGGGGCAGGCCCCGGCTGTGCCCCACAATAAAAAGACGCAGACCCAGACATATGGGTCGAGATAGTTAGGACCCACTTGTCCAAAGTTATCATTCGAGAGGGGTGCTCTCTGGATTTCCAAAGCATCCCCCCCCCCCAGACAAATTTATCAGATCGCCGTGTCACTCCCACTCCCAGAAACTGGCAGTGGAAACCACACTAGCAGGACTACTCAGCCTGAAGGCAATAGCCCTAGTGCCCACTCTTCAACAAAATACTGGCCACTATTCCATCTATTTTATCGTTCCCAAGAAAGAAGGAACATTCCGGCCCATCCTGGACCTCAAGACCGTCAACCGTTACCTGAAGGTACCACATTTTCGCATGGAAACCCTTCACTCAGTTATAATGGCGGTACAACCGGGAGAATTTTTAACCTCCCTGGACCTGTCCAAAGCCTACCTTCACATCCCAGTCCATCAACATCACCAGCGCTTCCTGCGATTTGCGATACTGGGCCATCATTATCAATTCAGGGCGCTATCATTCGGACTAGCCACCGCTCCCAGAACCTTCACCAAACTTATGGTGGTAGTGGCTGCAGCACTGAGGAAAGGAGGAGTCCTGGTACATCCTTATTTGGATGATTGGCTGATTGTCTCTGGAGGAGAGTCACCACGCGACCACCAGAGTCAAGAGTTTACTACAAGAATTCTGGTGGGTTGTGAACACAGCCGAGAGCTGTCTACAGCCCTCCCAGTCAATAGAATACCTGGGAGTCTGGTTCGATACCAAACAGAACAAGGTCTACCTTCCCCCTCCACGGAGAAGGAAGCTGATGGGTCAATTACAAAAAGTGTTTACCTCTGTCCGCACCAAGATATGGGACTACCTTGGGGCGGACATGGTCCTCCATCCACAACTTCTCCAGGTTTTACCACCTGGATGTTCAGGCTCGGGGGGGGGGACACAGCATTCGCAAGGGCAGTACTAAGTGGGTCACGGGCAGCCTCCCACCCGGTTCGGGAGTAGCTTTTATACATCCCATTGGTCCTGAGTCCATCTGCTACACGCTAGGAAATGCAGAAATTACTTACCTGATAATTTCGTATTCCTTAGTGTAGACAGATGGACTCAGCATCCCTCCCACGGCTGCCTTTACTCATGAAATTCTCGGGGGATATCCCTGGGAACGAGTGATTCAAGGGTAAGCCATGCTTTCCTTCATCCAGGATACCCAATTCAACCAGTTCAAGTTAATCAAGTTACAAAGTTATTCAAGTTATTCAAATTAGTCAGTCACATATATATCCACACTGCTTTTCGAGGAGAATACTGAGGAGCTGCACTTCCTGCAGGGGTAAATGTATTAAGGGCTGACGTCAGATTGAAATCTGATCCGTCTCCAACTGCTAACAGGAGTACACTATACCCATTGGTCCTGAGTCCATCTGTCTACACTAAGGAAAACGAAATGATCAGGTAAGTAATTTCTCCATTTTTATTCATCAATGTTGGTGAATATGTGCAGGGTGGAAATTTTTACAATTTCTTAAAACTAGGCACTCATACTCAGAATGATAGGAAAACTAATGCAGTGTTCTTACCCCAGGAACAGGCTTTCCAGTTATCACCCCTGATATTATATCCCACATTGAACGAGGGGAGGAGCCGTACATCAGGGATGTGCTGGGATCAGAGGAAAGAGAAACTGGGAAAAGCAGCTCCTCAGGTGAGTGCAGGAATGAGGGGGACCGGGGTAAAACTGCTGAGATGAAGAGTGGAAGGAGCAGCTTGGTGTTATAATTAGTGAGATTTGGGTGGACCCTTGGACACTGTGGCAGCTGACCACGCCCATGGAGGGAAGTCCTGTGAGGGGCCACAGGTCAGGCTCAGCTTAGGACACACAAACACAGAGATTGATCTTTTATTAGACAATGTGATGAAGCCACCAGAGGTGGCAGCAGTGAGCAGCAGAAGTAGCCCGGCTGGGCTAGTATCCCTCAGGCGCTGGAACAGCGACTCCTCCAGTAGCAGTGCTGTAGTGGAAAGAACTGAGAATAATGAGTACAGTGGAATATGCACAAAGCCCCAGTATGGAGAACCCCAGGATAGGGAGAGCAGGCCCTCGAGGAGCGAGTACCTGATCCCTGAGAGCTGAGAGGCTTGAAGGTAATGTACTCACATAGCGGTTCCACGTAGGAGATGGCACTAGGGCTGGAACAGAGGCAGGCCCTCGAGGAGCGAGTACCTGGTTCCAGGGAACAGCTCTGAGGTGAAGATGGTAGGACTTACTGGTGTTGAAGATAGCGAATCCTTCTAGGCAGAAGAGAAGGTAGGAGCAGGCAGCGAGTCAGGGAACATGGGCCCTTGAGGAGCGAGTACCGGTTTCCTGATAGTGACCTGAAAAGCAAGTGGGGCCCCCGAGGAGCGGGTACCCCGTTAGCGTTAAGAGTCCAATGGAATTGGAGGCAGAGTAGCTGGGTACGGAGAGCAAATCCCATCCGTAAAGAATCCCCCATGCTAACTCAAAGGCTAGCAAACATTGTAGGCTTTAAATATCCGGGCAGCGTGACATCATCACAGGGGGACGCCCATGAGGTTTGCGCCAAGTAGGAAATAAGAGAGAGGGCCATGCGGCGCGCGTGCCCTAAGGTACTAGTGGAGCATGGCAGGAGGCAGTGCCCAAGCCGATCCGGGAACACTGGAGAGGGTGGCAGGCTGACACCGTGGCAGCCAGGCATCCATCCACAGCAAGAAGAGGAGCAAAGAAAGAAAGGTAGGCGGAGTGAAGCTGTCGGGAAGGGATGATTGCAACACTTGGAACTGCAGAGACCCCCTTCAATAGCTCCCTTGGAAATCTCTTTAATCTCTCACATTATTTCTGTTAAAAACACTAGTGTCACAGGTTGTCCTTTTCCAAATCTAGTCACTCAAACCCTGTGCCCTAATTTCTGTAAGATGAACTGGTCCCTATTTGGCTAGATCCACCTAGACTAACCATTGCATGATTTACAGTGTTAGTCTCCTTGGTATAGAGGAGGTATGTGATTAGTTTACTCAGAAAGGAAACAGGAAGTGCTTCAGCAGCCTCACTTGACTATTGTCCCAGCTCCTGTCCAATTATCAGAAGTTCTGTGCTGGAGCCTAGGGTCCCCCAATGGGGAATTCTCTTCATCACCTAAAAATCCTTTATTCACTGCTGAGTCTGACTTCTAGTTACATCAGAGTCTCTTACTTTTCTGGAATGTCTAATTCGGTGACTCCAGAGAACATAATGCCCAATGTTTTCTCTTTTTTCTGTCTAGACAAAGATGATCCCAGAAACAATAATACAGAGACACACCACTGGAAAGTTAGTGAGAATCCAGAAGAGAGCAAGATGTTATCAGAAAGAGAGGAAGAGAATGCTTCTTCATATTCTGAATCTGGAAGAAATTGTCAGAATATAAACCTTAAAACACAGTGGAAAATCTATACTATTGAAGGACTATTTTTATGTACGGAGTGTGATGATAGCATCAGCAGGAAGGATAAATTATCATTGCTCCAGAAAATCAACACAAAAAAAAGGCCCATTTCTAAATATGAGAAAAGCTTCACCAGCAAAGACATGCTAATAACTCGCCACAAAATCAGTACTGGACAGAGACCATTATCATGTATTAAATGTGGAAAATACTTCATTACAAAGACAGTAATTTTGCCTGAGAAACCATTCACTTGTACTGAGTGTGGTAAATGCTTCCAGTGGAAGATAGAACTCACCAACCACCTCAGAACTCATACAGAATTGAAATCATTTACATGTACTGTGTGCAGTAAAAGTTTCAAGAGGGAGTCAAACCTCTCAGACCACCTGAGAATTCACATAGGAGAGAAATCATTTACATGTGCTGAGTGTGATATACACTTTAGTACCAATTCAGATTTCACAAAGCACCAGAATAACCACACTAGTGAGAAACCATTTGCATGTATTGAGTGCAGTAAAAGTTTCAAGTATAAGTCAAACCTTGCACTCCACCAGAGAATGCATACAGGAGTGAAACCATTTCCATGCACTGAGTGTGAGAAAAGTTTCAAGTGGAAGTCAGAACTCACAGTACACCAGAGAACTCACACAGGAGTGAAACCGTTTACATGCACTGAGTGTGAAAAAAGTTTCATTAGAAAGTCAGACCTCAAAGTCCACCAGATAACGCACACAGTTTTGAGACCATTTCCATGTATGGAGTGTGGTAAAAGTTTCAAGTGGAAGTCAAACCTCACAGTCCACCAGAGGACTCACACAGTAGTTAAACCATTTACATGTACTGAATGCGGCAAAAGTTTTAAGTGGAAATATAACCTCATAGTCCACCAGAGAATTCACACAGGAGTGAAACCATTTACATGTCCTGAGTGTGGTAAAAGTTTCAAATGGAAGCCAGAACTCACAGTCCACCAGATAACGCATACCGTAGTAAAACCATTTGCATGTACTGAATGCGGTAAAAGTTTCAATCGCAAGACAAATCTTACAGTCCACCAGAGAACTCACACAGGAATGAAACCATTTACCTGTACAGAGTGTGGTAAAAGCTTCAATTGGAAGGCAGGACTCACAGTCCACCAAAGAATTCACACAGGCGTGAAACCATTTACCTGTACTGAGTGTGGTAAAAGCTTCAATTGGAAGGCAGGACTCACAGTTCACCAAAGAACTCACACAGGGTTGAAATCATTTACATGTACTGAGTGTGGAAAACATTTCAGTACCAGTTCAGTTCTCATAAGGCACCAGAGAATTCATACTAGTTTGAAACCATTCACATGTACTGAGTGTGGTAAAAGTTTCAATCGGAAGGCAAACCTTGCAGTCCACCAGAGAACTCACACAAGAGTTAAACCATTTCTTTGTACTGAGTGTGGTAAATTTTTCAGTTGGAAGAGACAGCTCACAAGCCACCAGAGAATCCATTCAATGTGACAGAATAGAAAGCAACAAAAGAGGAGTTACACATGGAACCAAATATCAGTTGATTCCAAATTGAAGCCATTATAGTCAGCTGTAAGAAAATTCTAAACCTCAGTATTGCATGGTTTGAGTATAAATCCATACTCTTGGATTATAAATTGCTTTGAAATATCATGGTGAATCCTGGATTTATTGAGTATATCAAATTAATATGAAATTTTCAGGTTATACTCCATTTGACTTATGAAGATCAATACTATGTTATTCCCACCAAGAGCCAATGAGGAATATTTCAAGAAGATTCCTTGCCACTACTCCTGTATTGTCTGTCAGTGAAACCACTCAGTACTTTTACCTTCTCAAGCTATAGATTTAGCCTTAATCTCAGAGACACTAATGACTCACAGATAACATCACGTATACTATTTGTAGATTATTTGAAGTTTTACAGCTCTTGTAATCATTATTATTTGAACAACTCAGAATAGTGTAAAGATTCTCAGATGACCTCAGGATAACATTTAGCCTCGACAAATGTGCTAAGGTGATCTTCCTTAAAGAAAAACTAAGAAAAACTCAAAATCTTTCTGATTAGAAGTCTATAACCAGAGAAGTTGAGCAGAAAGTTTCATATAACTATCTGGGAATAGAGGAAGTTGGAACAATCAAGCAAAGGTTGCTGAGAGAAAAGATATGCAATGAATACTACAGGACATGAAAACTGATTTTGAAAAATCATCCTAAAATAAGATAAATCTGTCAACCAATTTACAATCTCTACATTCGCCTACAGTTTTGCAATCATTAACAGGCCTCACAAACATCTTGAACAGTTAAATTATAAGAAAACTCATTTGTGCCCACCAGGTAGTCTATAAGAACCAGTAAATGCCAAGGTTGTACATCTAAGAGTTGAAGGTGGTATTGATGTAGTTCTCTGAAATAAATGCTTAGAGCCAACAGCTGTAGAGAAAAGCTTTTTATTCAAATTTATATAAAATATTATAATAAGGCCTTTTAGAGAGAGAGGGTCTGGCAGAGTGCTATGCAAAGCACCAGCATAAAACTCCCTCTTTCAAATGATTTCACTAATTATAAGGCTTTATATAGAATTTTTCTCTTGTACATTTCCAACACTTCAACTAGGTAACATATTTGTCAAAATTTCTATGACTGGCTTTCTACTATAAACAATCTGAATGGCCATATGTAGGTTCATTCTTGATCTGCATGCAAATTCATCCTCACCTTGTATGCTTATGGACCTGTAACTATGCAGTATGACCTTGATTCTAGACATAGTTTCCGTAGCCCTGAAGCCCTGGTTCTTGATGCAGCATTTTTTAAATTTAGCCTGCAGCATCAGTTTGTCTAGCAAAAGCAAAGCAGAAAATTAAAGCTGAAATATTATACAATGTTTATTAGCAATTATAAAATTCTTATGATCAAAAGTCAAAAAACTTAGAACAAGAATACTGACTTCTTGTGTGAATGTCAAAATGTTTTCCCTGCTTTCACACTGCTCTTTATTACAAGTTATGCCTATGATAGGGCCTATGAGCAACACAACAATCCTCCTTTTTGTCATTTTTATGATGACATAACCTAATAATACTTTTAAATCTAAAATTCAGCTAGGACTAAGCTGTACATCTTGGGTCATAGAACATATTATAATTCAAAATTATCCGCAGTTCATAATTTTAGAATTCTGACTAGTTTCCTTAGAGAGGAGGAGGCAGGAACTGGTCAATTGATTGTTCATTGTATATGTATAGATTACTAGATTAATGTGAATGTTTGTGGGAAGTGGATGGACTTCTAAAACGTAATTTTTCTGAGGGCTACTGTTGGTCAGAGCAAATACAAGGTAGTAATATATTCTAGCTGAGTAAATCCAAATGTAAACTTTCTTACACACCCCGTGCTACCAGACACTGTCATTACACATACACATTCCCTAAACACCTTACAATAAGTCCATATGCCAATCAGACAGCAGACTCTTCCTGAAAGGAGAGCGCCTTCAATTTCTGTTTTTTTTTGTTTTTTTTTTATCTATAACCATCCCAACAGGTATGAAACTTCTTGTGGAGGCTTTATCAGTCTTTTGTTAGTTTCATTGGCTTTTTGTTTTGCTATAGAGGAGAAACTTTTCACCAGTTCATAGATTCTGACGTTGGGAATTAAGTAACATATGTTGCGCCGGGAGGTGGACCCTTGGCCTAGTGCAGGATTGGTAGGCTCCCTGGTCGGCCCCAGAGAGCGCCTGCCACCAGGAGGCGGAGCACAAGAAGATACAGAGGCTCGCTGGAGCTTCGCCACTAGCAACCCTTGGTACCCCCAGGTTGAGCCCTTAAGTACCTGGGCTGCTGGTCTTAGGTGGGCCTTGCAGGATCTCCTTGATAGGAAGTTCAGGGGTGTGCCCACCACAATCAAGGGTGCACGGTCGACACTTAGGCCGGAAGTCCTGGGTGCCTGAGAAGGCCAGAAGAGAATCTCTGAATGTATAGCAAGGATCAATGCCAGGTTCAAGGAAGCGTGGTCAGCCAATGCAATGTCAAAACCAATAATCAGTCCGTGGATAGTCAGGCAATGTAGAGGTCAGTTACCAGAAGTCAGTCCGTGGGTAGTCAGCCAAAGCAGGGATCAAGTTCCAGGAGGCAGTCTGACGTGGTCAAGTTCAGGCAGGGGTCGGTTCCAGGCAAAGTGCAGACCTAGTCATGGAAGCAGGCAGAAGGTCAGAGGCAGGCAACAGTCAAACGTAGTCAAGGAAAGCCGAGGTCAGTACCGAGAAGACAGTCTGAAGGTACTACGTGAGGAGACGAGGAGACAAGGGACGCTGGAACAGAAGGACACTGGAACAAAGGCTGTAACCAGACTGGAACACAGACTGGAACGCAGAGGCAAACTAGAAACACTCACGGTGTTGACCCAGTTGCCAAGGCAGGGATCAAGGGAATGAGCCCTGCCTTATATACTGTGAGCTGGTGACATCATCGGGGAGCATCGGACCCGGGTTTCCCCGCGCTTGTGTCTTTAAAAGGCTTGACGTAGGCCGCACATGTGCCTAGCAGTGGGGTCGAGGAGCAGGAAGACGCGGAGCCACAGTCGGGCGAAGGCGAGCGGGGAAGCCGGGGATGCCGTGAACTGGCAGAGGTCACTGATGAGGTGAGCCTGGTGCTGGAAGATGGAGTAGCAAGGTGAGCGGGGCCAGCCGTGCTGTGGAAGCGGCTGGGGAGTGCAACAGTACCCTCCCTTCTAGGCCTCCCCCTCACCGGCCTGGGCTTTTCTGGATGGGTTCGGTGAAATTCGGCCAGAAGTTTTTTGTTGAAGATGTGATGAGAGGGCTCCCAGGAGTTTCCTCTGGCCCGAAGCCCTCCCATGACAGGAGGTACTCCCAGTGACCCTTGTGTCATCTGACGTTGAGGACTTCTTTAACCTGGAGACGGTCTTCCAGGAAGGCCAGTTCAGGACTAAGGGCTTTAGTAGAGCAACATGGAAGGTATTGTGGATATCCATGGATCGCTGCAATTGTAGCTGGTAGGTGCTTGTTCCCACTCTCCGGAGGACGGGAAATGGCCCAATGTACTTGGGAGCCAAGCGGTGTGAGGGGAGTCGCAGCCTAATGTGCTGGTACTTAGCCACACCTTTTGGCCGGGCTTGAAGAGTGGAGCTGCCCTTCTATGTGCATCCGTAAACTTTTTAGCACGTTCCGTAGCTTGGGTGATACGTTCCTTCGCTCGATTCCATATGTTACAGATGCCTTGTGCTGTGAATCGCGCAGCTGGCGAAGGCACGGAGAGAGGTATCGGCAATGGGAGCCATGGTTGGCGTCCGAAAACCACCGCAAATGGGGTTACGTCTGTGGTGGCAGCAAGGTGCGTATTGTGAGATAATTCGGCCCAAGGGAGCAAGTCAGCCCAATTATTTTGCTGATTGTTTACGTAAGATATGAGGAAAGCTTTCAGGTCCGGTTAGTCGTCTCGGCTTGTCCATTCGCCTGAGGATGGTGTGCTGAAGTAAAGCTCAACTGGATATTAATTTTTGGCATAAGGTCCGCCAATACTTCACGGCAAATTGTGGGCCTCTATCGGATACAATTTCTTTCAGTAATCCATGAATTCGGAAAATGAGTCAGGAAAGGTTTAGCGAGTTCAGGGGCTGATGGGAGGCTCCGGAGTAAGATGAAATGTGCCATCTTGGAAAAGCGGTCAATTGTGACCCAGATTACAGTGTTCTTAGATGGTGGAAGATCGGTGATGAAATCTGTAGATATACTAGCCCAAGGTTCCGTGGGGGCTGGTAGTGGCTGCAGAAGTCCCCATGGCCAACCGGTGGGTGGTTTCTGCTGTGCACATATTGGGCATGAGTCCACATATTTACGGGAGTCTGATACCATGCTGGGCCACCAGTAATAACGCCTTAGCATCTCTAGCGTTCTTGCTCGCCCTGGAGCCAGTTTTGAATTGTAGGCCCAGTGGAGTAAGCATTCACGTAACTGCCGTGGGACGACTGCCATGGGACTGCCGGAACAGTTGTAGTTAATGCAAGGGACACACGGGCCGGGTCAATAATGTGCCTTGGGATGTCTGGGGTATCTTCAGGCTTGAGAGAGAGTAACAGTGCATCAGCACGAAGGTTTTTGGAGGCTGGGCGGTAACACAATTCAAAGTTGAATCATTCAAAGAATAATGCCCAGCGGGCTTGTCTCGGGTTTAATAATTGCGCTTCTTTGAGGTGCTCCAGGTTCTTGTGATCTGTGAATATAGTAAATTGGTGCAGAGCGCCCTCCAGCCAGGGGCGCCACTCTTGGAATGCGAGTTTAACAGCGAGTAGTTCCCGATCACCAATAGTGTAGTTCTGCTCAGCAGGTGAAAATTTATGAGAATAAAAGGAGCATGGTACCAGTGTACCCTTGGAGGAGTACTGACTTAGTACTTCACCGGCTCTGATAGCAGATGTGTCTACTTTGACAATAAATGGATGACTGGGGTCAGGATGTCGCAAACAGGGTCCAGAGCAGAATGCATCTTTCAGCGCGTGGAATGCTGATTGCACTTGAGGACTCCAAACCCAGAGATTCATCTCCTCCTTGGTCATTGCGGTGAGTGGAACAGCTAATGTTGAGTAGTTGGCTATATTACTTCTATAACAATTTGTGAATCCAAGAAATCTTTGTAAGGCCCGGAGACTGCTGAACAGGATCGTACAAAAATGTTAAAACCCTTGAAACTTACCCTGCCCGATTTCTCCAGAGATAGCCAATGATGAAACAGACTTGCAGTTTCAAAACATAACATTTATTAAGTAGCTTAGAGATTTTATAAAAGCTGGCAGGCTTTGTTCATTTCATGCAAGCATACAAAAATCAAGATAGCAAACAGTGAATGACAAATAGCAACTAACGGAAACCGAAGAGAACTAAAAGATTGTGTTTCCTTCAGGAAGTAAACGTAGCCGATTACAAAAATATATTCTGCTTCTCGTGCCATGCCGTTTTTTTAACTGTTTTAAATTTGCATCACCTTTTTATAGACAATTTGTTAAACATGGCTCTCATATTCTTCCCACCCTCCTTGCTCATCCCTTACATCAGCCGGTAACTTTCCTTCCCGCATCTCACACATTCTGCATATGCAGTACTTTCTTTGTTTGTTATGATTTTCTTATCTCACATTTGCCCTGCAGTCTCAGCCATTCACAGCCTCCAGCCGTTCTGTCTCCGGGCTGACAATAACATTTTGTGTACCAAGTCTTCAGGCCTTTTTATTCCAGTTACTAATCAACATGGGGCAGTTTTCTTAAAGCAGTAATTTCACCTAATTCTTCATTCCCCCCTTGATGATTGTAGACAATCATCACACACTCAGGGCCATGCGACTGTCTTAGGTTGTCCAGTATAACCCATCCTAGTGGTAGGCTACCTGAATCTTACCCTCCTGAGGAGGTTTCTTTCCAGGGAAGCTGCTGTATCAAAGGAAGTATAGAGGTTCTGTGTCATACTTGACCTCTAAATGTTGACTGGATTCAAGGTGATAGGAGATGTTGTTTAGGCTATAAAACAATAAACAGGTAGGCCAGACCTGGGCAAGGGGCGGCCCGCGGGCCGAATCCGGCCCGCCTACTGTCCGTGACCGGCCCACACGCTGCTGAGAGCAGACAGAGAATGAGGCACGCTGCCTTCCCTTGCAGAGCGAGCGTCCGGTGGGGGGGAGGGAGTGACTCGAGCGAAGGCACGCTGTCCGATTGGCCGGTGCTGCCTTGCCCAGCACCGGCCAATCAGACAGCGTGCCTTCGCTCGAGTCACTCCCTCCCCCCCACTGGAGGCTGTAAAAAAAAAAAAGTTCATTCTCCGCTCCCTCGCTCCCCGATTGGCCACCAACGGCCAATCGGGGTGGGGGGGAGGGAGTGACTCGAGCGAAGGCACGTTGCCCGATTGGCGGTGCTGGGCAATCGGACAGGAGCTGCAGAAGAAGAGCATCAGCAGCGTGCCGGAAGGAAGAGGAGCATCAGCCGCGTGCCAGAAGGAGGAGGAGCATCGCCACGTGCAGAAGAGGAGCAGCGCTTACGGGCCGCCGCGAATCCCACATTGCGGGCGGCCCGAGAAGACCAGGGCCGCTGCAGAGCCCATCCTGCGGCGACCCGTGAAGAGGAGGCCCAGAGGTGAGAGAGAGGCTGAGGGTGTGTGTGTGCGCGTGTATGAGATGAGTTGAGAGACTGTGTGTGGGAGTGAGGACCTGAATGTTTGCAGAGACAGCATGTGAGAGCCTCTGTGTGTGTGTGAGAGAGACAGCATGTGGGAGTGAGAGAGAGCCTGTGTGTGTGAGTCAGACAGCATGTGCCAGTGAGAGACTGTGTGTATGATTGTATGAGAGAGAGTATGTGAGAGTGAGAGCCTGTGTGTCTGTGTGAGAGAGAGAGAAGGCATGTGAGAATGAGAACCTGACTGTGATTTTGAGGGAAGAAGACAGATGGAGAGAAAAGAAATAGAAAAAAAGACAATATAAAAGAAATTGGCAAAAAAAATAAGAAAGGAAAGGTGGAAAAAAAAATCCTGTGACCAACCAATTAGAAAACTAAGATCAGACAGCAAAGTAAAAAATACTTTTTACTGATTGGCACATGTAATCTTTGGGAATGTGCAAGAGTAGCACTTTCTCTACGCGGATCTCACAATGTAGGAGATCAGCATGGAGGAAGTGGAAGCCCACGGGGCCTGCAGAGAGGAGGCAGCAGAATGGGCTTCAGTGCCAGTAGCAGCAATCAGTGCCTCCCCAATAGCCATGTAGCAGCAGTGACAGTGGCAGCAGAGGAATGAGAGAGGCTCTGAGGTTGCTGGCAAAAGAAAGAGAGGGGTCTGCCTTTAGTGTGTGCATGTGTATGAATGGGTGCCTGCCTGAGGGTGTGTCTGTGTATGAGAATGAATGGGTGTCTTCCTGGGGTTTGTATGTGTGAGAATAGGTGCCTGCCTGTGTATGATGCATGTGTGTGTGTAAATGAATTGGTGCCTGCCTGGGGGTCTCTGTGTGCGAGAATGAATGTGTGCATGCCTGGGGGATGGTGAAGGAGTGGTGTGAAAATGAATGGGAGCCTGCCTGAGGGTCAGTGTGAGAATGATTGGGAGCTTGCCTGGGTGTATGTGTTTGTGTGTATGTGAGGGAGCCAGTGAGAGTGAGAGCATGAGTGTGTATGAGAAAATCCAGGGGAGTAAGAGTGTGTGGGGGGGAGTGTGTGTTGGGGGAGAGAGTGTCTTACACCTGAGAGTGTGTCAGTGTCTGTGATAGCGAGAGGTTATGGTGGGTATAAGAGCATGAATATGTATGTATGTGATAGTGTATGTCTGAGAGAGAATGGACATGTGAGTATGTGTGAGAGAGAGAGGATAACCTCCTAATCCTCGACAAAATCAGGGTGACTGGAAATCAAGAGCTTCCATGCATGGACTTTTTAAAAATCCTTATTAGTTTTAATTATTGAGTGTTATTTGATATATGTGCTGTTTTGAAATATTTTATTTATTTATTATTATGTAGTTATTAATTAATTTAAAAATTTATAAAAAAATAAAAAAATTTATAAAAAAATATTTATTTACTAAATAAATAAATATTGGTGTTTGGGAAATTGTAAAAAATGTATATGATTTTAATTAATAGAAATTCTGTTTATCAGTAGTTTTAAAATATTCTTTTATTAGTATGGTTTTACTATTATAACTGATGCTTTATGTTTCTTGATTTTATTGTTTTATGAGGAGTGGTGGCTCTGTTTTTCCATTATTAATACACAGAGTCTGGCTTCTTGGGGTTTCCATTTCAGTTTTTTCTAATTTGTGCTCCTTTATTTTGTATTCTGTATTTGGTGAGAGTCTGTTTCTGCTCTGTGTGTGTGACCATGATGAGAGATTCTGCTAGCATAGGGATCTATAGCAATCTGGTTTGTTTGTTTCTTCAGTAGGTGGTGTATTGGTATTCTAGGACCCAGTGTAATATTTACCCTTGCTTATTCACTGGTAGGGTTATTGTTGTTTGAGTCCTTGGTGTTATTACTGTTATGTTATGATGGGATTGCAGTATAGATTTTGAGTGTCTTTTTTGCGGGGTTTTGTGTTAGTTCACAATGTATCTGACAATGAAAGGTGTTTGTGCTGCTGTTACTGTGAGGTGACACCAGAATTTGAAAATATCTTTTAGTAGGATGAGCTGTAAGGGAAACATTCAAGATGTGATGTTAGTTTTTTAAACACTGTAAAAGTTGACAATTTTCTAAAGTGAACAATCACAAGTTCATTAAAGTTCATCATCTCATCATTAAATAATGATGTAATTAGGTCCTCCATATTTTCATTGAATCTTTGTATTTAACTTACTGTTTGTTTATGAAGTATTTATGAAGTATTGTTTACACAATACTGTATATATATACTATATACAGTATTAGGTAGAACTGAGTTAATTATATTAGTCCGGCCCTCTAAAACCATCCCAATTTCTCATGCGGCCCCATGGGAAAATTAATTGCCCACCCCTGAGGTAGGCAAACACATACACACTACAATCACACTCACAAACAATGGATCAGAGCAAACCACAAGAAACCACTGCCAACTTCCCCTAGAAATGTGAGCCAGTTTACCAGTTGTTCCCACCAAGTAGACCAAATCCATTGCCAATTCAAAATTATCATCAATGGAAACAAAACCTTGTCCTTTTACAATAGCATAATGCCTCTGTGTTGCTCTATGGTGCGACCCATCCTGCAGCGACCCGTGAAGAGGAGGCCCAGAGGTAAGAGAGAGGCTGAGGGCCCATAGAGTGTGGTATGAGATGAGTTGAGAGATTGTGTGTCTGTGTGTGAGAGTGAGTTGAGAGATTGTGTATGGGAGTGAGGACCTGAATGTTTGCAGAGACAGCATATGAGAGCCTGTGTGTGTGAGAGAGGGACAGCATGTGACAGTGAGAGCCTGTGCTTGAGCAAGACAGCATGTGGGGGTGAGAGAGAGCCTGGGTGTGTGAGAGAGTAAGACAGCATGTGCAAGAGAGAGATTGTGTATGAATGATTGTATGAGACAGAGCATGTGAGAGTGAGAGCCTGTGTGTGTGTGTGCGTGAGAGAGAGAAAGCATGTGAGAATGAGAACCTGACTGTGTGTTTGAGGGAAGAAGAAAGATGGAGAGAAAAGAAATAGAAAAAAAGACAATATGAAAGGAATTGGCAAAAAAATAAGAGAAGGTGGAACAAAAAAGCCTGTGATCAACCGATTAGAAAACTAAGATCAGACAGCAAAGGTAAAAAATAAATAAATTACTTTTTACTGATTGGCACATATAATCTTTGGTAATGTGCAAGAGTAGCACTTTCTCTATGCAGATCTCACAATGTACGAGATCAACATGGAGGAAGTGGAAACCCACGGAGCCGGCACAGAGGAGCAGCAATCAGAGCCTCCCCAATAGCCATGCGGCATCAGTTACAGTGGCAGCAGAGGAATGAGAGAGGCTCCGAGGTTGCTGGCAAAAGAAAGAGAGGGGGGTCTGCCTTTAGTGTGCATGTGTATGAATGGGAGTCTGTCTGGGGGTGTATGTGTGTGAATGCATGGGTGCCTGCCTGAGGGTGTGTCTGTGTATGAGAATGTATGGGTGTCTTCCTGGGGTTTGTATGTGTGAGAATAGGTGCCTGCCTGTGTGTGGTATATGTGTGTGTGAGAATGAATGTGTGCATGCCTGGGGGATGGTGAGGGAGAGGTGTGAAAATGAATGGGAGCCTGCCTGGGGGTCAGTTTCAGTGTGTGAGAATGACTGGGAGCTTGCCTGAGTGTGTGTGTTTGTGTGAGAATGATTGGGAACTTGCCTGGGTGTGTGTGTTTGTGTGTATGTGAGGGAGCCAGAGAGAGTGAGAGCATGAGTGTGTATGAGAAAATCCAGGGGAGTAAGAGTTTGTGTGTGTGGGGGGGGGGGGGGTGTGGAGGGGGAGAGAGTGTCTTAGAACCTGAGAGTGTGTCGGTGTCTGTGAGAGCGAGAGGTTATGGTGGGTATAAGAGCATGAATGTGTATGTATGTGACAGTGTATGTGTGAGAGAGAATGGACATGTATGTGTGAGAGAGCGAGGATAACCTCTTAATCCTTGACAATATCAGGGTGACTGGAAATCAAGAGCTCCCACGTATGGACAGCAGGGGCTTTTTAAAATCCTTATTAGTTTTAATTATTGGGTGTTATTTGATATATGTGCTGTTTTGAAATATTTTATTGGTGTTTGGGAAATTGTAAAAAATGTATATGATTTTAATTAATAGAAACTCTATTTATCAGTAGTTTTAAAATATTCTTTTATTAGTATGGTTTTACTATTATAACTGATGCTTTATGTTTCTTGGTTTTATTTGTTTTATGAGGAATGGTGGTTCTGTTTTTCCATTGTTAATACACAGAGTCTGGCTTCTTGGGGTTTCCATTTCAGTTTTTGTCTAATTTGTGCTCCTTTATTTTGTATTCCGTATTTGGTGAGGGTCTGTCTCTGCTCTGTGTGTGTGACTACGATGAGAGATTCTGCTAGCATAGGGATCTATAGCAATCGGGTTTGTTTTGTTTCCTCAGTAGGTGGTGTATTGGTATTCTAGGACCCAGTGTAATATTTACCCTTGCTTTTTCACAGGTAGGGTTATTGTTGTTTGAGTCCTTGGTGTTATTACTGTTGTGTTACAATGGGATTGCAGTATAGATTTTGAGTGTCTTTTTTTGCGAGGTTTTGTGTTAGTTCACAATGTGCCTGGCAGTGGAAGGTGTTTGTGCTGCTGTTGCTGTGAGGTGACACCAGAATTTGAAAATATCTTTTAGTATGATGAGCTGTAAGGGAAACATCCAAGCTCCATTGTTTGGGGGAATTTCAGTGGATGCACAGAGTTACAGAACTGGAGGTGCAGGATTTATATTGACATCCTGTCCCTTCCTATAAATTCCAGACTTCACTCTCATAGCCATATAGAATTAGTTGAATGAGGCTATCAAATAATTACATAGTGTGAAACTGGCCAGCTTTTTAAAATAACGCAGAAGACCCTTTGGACTTTCTTATTAACACCAAAGATTCAAAAGCTGTGTTCATCCCATCAAGCTTATATATCTCATTAAAGAGGTAAATTGAATAACACAATAACTTTGTTTTATTATTGTTTCTCATAAATTATAACAATAACATGAATCTTGGAATATATATTTTTAATATAAATGAAAGGTTTTCACAAGATAGGTTGTGTCGTGAAACATTTTATTTATGTATATATCTAAGGAAACATACATAAATTGTCGAAATACATTTCGTTCGTTTAACCTTTAACCTCTGGTTTGCTAGTAGACTGAATTACTGTGTCCCGAAATTATGTTTGTCTAAAAAGTGTGTCACCAACATGAAAAGTTTGGAAAGCTCTGCCCTAGCGACTTCTTTTTACCATGGCAGCCCATTTAAATATTACATTAGGTGCCCCGGAGAGGTGCATCAATCATGAGCGCCTGTTTTCCATGGGCTGATATTGCATCAGCCTGAAGGTAAGCACCAAGGAAAATTATCTAAATCCAATAAAACAGGCATAGAGCAAAGGTACAGTATATATTTCCTCTAAAGGAGCAGCAGGATTTGAATCTTTGCTTTGCTGGTTAATGGCCACGCTGCTCTCACCCCAAGGCTAACTACTCCAGCTTTTATTTTAAGGACAACTCCCTGCAGGCTGTGAGAATCCCTGCAGCCTCCTGCAAGCACTCCTAGGTCTCACTTGACAGCTCCCTCCCCTCTTTTGCTTCCTGATGTCATCAGTGTGTGCAGGGTAAGAGGAGAGCTGCTCTTCTTGTAGGAAAAGAGCTAGGCAGTATTGCTAACCTTGTTTATTTACCATGAGTTTAGGCTTACTTTTTTCAGGAATTTTTTTTTTTTCAACACGTGGGTAGCTTATTTTCGGGCTTTTTTTTTTTTCCTTACTCACTTTTTTGGGGGCTTGTTGAGCAGGACTCGTACCCCACTGTTCCTGTCACCTTTGATTAGCTGCTGTTCAACAGGAAGAAGAGAACCAACTTACAGAACTGAGCTGAGCTGCAGCCCTCTCTGCGCTGTGATTGGAAACTGTGAGGAAAGAAGGTGGGACCTCGGCAAGCACAGTTTTCAGTAGCTGCTTTCTTGTGGCACTGCCCCTGCCTCCTCTCTAGTGCTGTGATCATGTAATAGGGTAACAAACAGCAGGCACAACCAGAAGACTTCAGGCACTGGTCCGAGAAGGAAAAGTTTTATTTGCTAGCAATTAGATGCAGCTGAAATGGTTTTCAGTAAAACTGCACACCCCCCTTTGCAGGGAGAAACTTTTTATACATTTCTTATCTCTTGCACATGCGTTCTACACACTGCTGAGCAAGCATATTCAGACTGAGGGGCTACCTGACCCCCTCCCTCTTCCAGCGTGGAACTTTCCCGATTTTTCTCCTTTGTTCTGGCTTCAGGTCATGTGAGTACTGATACGTCATTCGCAGGAGAGGCTGACGGGAATTGCAGTGCTGTGAAAGGAATTGCAACAATAATACTGCCTTATACATAATGCATCCTTTGTTCTGGTCAGTTCTGTATACTCAGCAAGGATACTAGTTTTTGGCAGGCATAAGTGAAATCTATCAGCATTACTAAAAGACAATAAGAACAGCGTGTGAAAGCTTGCTAGCAATTTGGTTAATATGTGCAGCTAGCAGTTTCTCTGTATCCTATCTATAAGCTTTTTGCAGGCAATAGACCCTTTGTGAAGCAGGTGATTCTGGTACATGGAGTCCTGCTGTTAGGAGTTTCAGGTTGGGGTCGGTATGAGCCCCCCTCCAGTCAGGGTGGGGCCTCCTTCAATCAGAAACATGGGATTAGGGAATGGGGCTGAAACTAAGACTTCCTGGAATAGCTACCAGCTGCTCTAACTTCTGCACCTCAGGAAGTCTATTGGAAAATATCATTTCCATTGGCCCCACTGCCTTTGGAAGGTGAGGGCCAAGAGTTGCTTAAGCTGCAGAGGAGGGATAAGAGAGAAAAACAAAGAAGGTGCAGGGGACAGAGGAGAGGGAAGAGACAGTGGTGGCACAAGGAACGGATGGAAAAGAGAGCGAGAAGGCACGATCAGGAGCTGAGAGGGCAAATGAGAGGGGAGACACCCCTCCCCCACATGTCCAGTCCTGGTCTGTGGAAAAGTTGGTGTTTGTGGGTGGGTGGAAAAGGGCTTAGGAGATGGCTCAAACCCAACATGGAAATTTCCATAGTGGGGCAGAGGAATGTGGCAGGAAGGAGCCTACTCAGGCTGCTGTGGCTTGCAACTTGCTTTAATGCTTTTGGGTGATCCAGGCATTGTGCCTAATATTTATTTTACTTTGGGGATAGAGAATTAGGCCTGGCTGACCTGCGATGCTTAGCAAAGATATTAGGCTTCGCAGAACTAAATGTAGATTCTTAATTTGCAATGTGATTGCGCCCTGTTTTTTCCTCCATTACATTCACAAAAATATTTTAAGTGTTTTCTGTGTATAAATAGTTTCTAAAGGTAGTTTAAATCTTCAGTGTTTTGGGCTTGCTTTTCTGCAAAGTGCGTTTGTTCTTTCATAACTACCTGGCAACACTGATGGAGGATCAAGCTTACAAGGACAGAGAGGGGTTTAGAGAGAAAGAACTCCATTCTCTCTCTTTGCCTTCTCCTTACCCCTGTGATTCTGCTTCCCTAAACCCCAACTATTGGGCCGATACAGTACAGTGCGCCCGACGGAGCGCACTGTTAACCCGCCTTTGGATGCGTGTTTTCGACGCACTAGCGTTACCCCTTATTCAGTAAGGGGCCGAAAACGCGCGTCCAACCCCCACCCCCCACCCCCCCCCCCGAACCTAATAGCGCCTGCAACATGCAAATGCATGTTGATGGCCCTATTAGGTATTCCCACGCGATTCAGAAAACAAAATGTGCAGCCAAGCCGCACATTCATGCTTTCAGAAATTAGTGCCTACCCAAAGGTAGACGCTAATTTCTTCAGGCACTGGGAAAGTGCACAGAAAAGTATTAAAAACTGCTTTTCTGTGCACCCTCCGACTTAATATTATGGCGATATTAAGTCGGAGGTCCCAAAGGGTAAAAAAAGTTAAAAAAAAAAAAATTTGAAGTTGGCTGGTGGCTGTCTGGTCGAAAACCGGACGCTCAATTTTGCCGGCGTCTGCTTTCCGAGCCAGTGATTGTCAGCGGGCTTGAGAACCGACGCTGGCAAAATTGAGCGTCGGCTGTCAAACCTGCTGACAGCCACAGTTCCGGTCCAAAAGGAGGTGCTAGGGACGCGCTAGTGTCCCTAGCGCCTCCTTTTGCTGTTTTTACCTCTGGGCCTCATTTGAATAGAGAATCGCGCACACAGGAGAGCAGGTGTTCGCCCGCTCTCCCACGGACTTTACTGTATCGGCCCATATGTTAAGAGTGTGTTTGGATATGTATGAGTGTGTGTGATCATTCGCACCTGGCCCTGGTCCTTCCCTTTTACACAGATCAACCCTGGCCCCCTCCCCAGTTCCACTTCCCTTTTGTCTACAAATTAAGTACTATTTATATAGGAGATTATTTTTTTTATTAATGTAATTTTTAATATTTAAATGTAATTTCTTGTTCATTGCCTGGAGCAGGAGACAGTAGATTAAGAAATTAAATTAAATACATACATTTCTTTAACTTTTACCGCCAGTACATCACCCAGCCACACAAGGCAAGCACCAAGGGAAACTGGGAGAAAATGAACTAAATCCAATAAAACAGGAATGGAGGGAAGGGTATGCACCAACCAATATCTAAGAAATTCTAGAATTTAAATACAAATAAACATTGCATTATTCCCCTCGCCATATTTAAAAACCAATAACTTTAAGTTTTGTTCTTTGTAGTTTCGATGCATTAGAAAGAAATCTCCATTCGGACAGTCTGCGCGAGTTACTGCAGCACACAGCCAAGTCTCAGTTTACAGCTCCCTCCCTACGTTTACCTTTTGACGTCATCAGGGTGCGCCGGGCAGGAGGCGGAGCTGCGCTGTTGCAAGGAAAAGAGCCCGGCAAGGAAGGGTGAAAAGAGATTTTATCATCTGCAGCCTTCCCGCTGAAGCTCCCTCTCTCCTCCAGCACGGCAAGAGACAAACCTTCATCTCTTTCCCAGCCAGAGAAAGAATCCCAAATGTATTTCTTGTCATGCAGCAGAGAGAAAAATTCCTACAGTAGCGTCTGCCCTTTTAGGAGATTGCCCCCAACTTCCTGGCCTCTTTATACAAACACTGCCTCGGCTTTCTAATCTGGGACATTGCAGAGACAGCCCTGATATTAATAGCACCCCAAGCAGACCTGGAGGAGAGAAACAAGAATACATAAACTGGGAACTAATTATAAACAGAAGCTGTGACAAAATACTACTTTATTTGATTCCTGCACTTTCTCCTTACACTCAGGAGGTTCCTGAATTGCCTTTTTGGGACTGAATTATATAGTCTCTGTTAGTTTACACTAGCCTCAAAGTTGAGCAGAACTCTGAATTTCTCAGGTAATCCTATAATCTATCAAAATAAGAAAGTGAAAGAAAGAACCAGGAACTGAGAATGAGGAAGCAGCATAACTTCCTGAGGCGTGCCTAAAAGGAGCCATTAGCAAAGACCCTGGGCACCAGAATAGACAATCACTCAGCTCTTTTCCAGCCAAAGAGCACTCACTTTATTTCTAATCCTGAAAGCAGCAAAGCAGAGAAGAAAATGCCTGCAGGAGCTTCTGCTCAGGTAGGAGATTGCTCCCAAATTTCTGCCCTCTCTGTACAAACCCTGCTGCAGCTTTCTAACCTGGGAAACTGCAGAACCCTGATTGTAATAATATCCTGAGCAGATCCAGGACACAGAAAAGGCACTTTGAGGCTCTTGAATGATGTATAGAATAATGTGTCTAGGGACAGGTGCAGGCAGGTGTGTATGTATGGGGAGGCTATTTTAGAGTAGTACAAGTGGGAGACTGTGTGGATGTATATGTAGCGGAATATGGAATGTTTTTGGTAGGAGGATTTCTGCGTCTATTGAAAAAAATCAGACAGAGCTGGCAAATACCATCAGGTTCAGTTAGAAAGATTTAACATGATAAGGGTGGATAAAATTGTTTTTACAGATGTCAGGGTGTCCCTATTCTCCAGAGACTGGGAAGGACAAATTGTTCTTCAAGATAATTATCAGTCAGCGTTATGTTTCCATTCCTGCATAATCCTGGGCTTTCTTGCTTCACCTTGGTCCTGAATAATCAGATGTCTGACTAAAGGAGGAATAAGATTTCCTCTGTGAATAGGGAGGCCTTTACTGCTCTTTGACTGACAGTTATCTGGAGTCCTGGTTAGCACAGCCTGATAGCTGCCAGTGAGAGATCCTGGATACTGCATGTGAGAAATATCTGGAAGTAAACCCCTGGAGGGGATAAGGGAGAATGCCTTTGGGTATTTATGCGAGGATAATGGGAAATGCCCCTGTGTATCTATGTGGAGAATAAATAAATAAAGCTTGTTGGGCAGAACGGATGGTTCACTTGAGTCTCTCTGTCATCATTTATTATGTTACTATGTTAACCACCTAAGGAAAGGTCTGCCCTTCTCCATGGGGACACCAGAAATTGGAAAACTCATGCTTCTATGGGGAACTCTTCCTGAAGGAAGAGATGGCGCCCCAAAACCTGTGACTGGCAAACCAGTCTAATACCATTGCTCCTGAGGCCTACACAGAGGGATAGGGAAGGCCCCCAAGTGATGTTTAACTACCCATTTCCTAGCATGTGGATAGATGGATTGAGGATCAGTGGGTTATGCACCTCTACCAGCAGATGGAGACGGAGCAAGCTGACATCACAGTATATATATTTATTTAACTTTATTTAACTTCTTTTACTATACCGATACTCAAGACCAGGTCTTATCGTACCGGTTTACAATAGAACAGGGGGAAACCAATTAACATCTAGGTAGAAGGTAAAGGAACATTAAAAATGGGAGATGGAAGACAGGGCAGAATTTAAACTATAACAATAGAAGAGTGATAAATATAATCAACAAAAACCAATAAATTAGTAATACATAAACAGAGATTTATCCTCGGCGGTTATTAACATGGTATGTCCAGAGGGAGGAGAGTAGGGGAGGTGAGTAGGGGGGAGGGATTAGGGAGAGGTTGAAGGGTGAGAAACAGTGTTGGTCGAAAGAGATTCCTTCAACGGTAGGCTTGTGCGAACAGCCAGGTTTTAAGTTTTTTTCTGAATGTTAGATGGCATTGTTCCTGGCGTAAGTCTTGAGGAAGTGAATTCCAATAGTCCTGCCATGACAGCCTGCCAGTATTCTCCGTCTCCAATAGATGGTGGACATGCATTTCCCTACTGGGGATTGCTTTGAAATTTAGACAATTAATAAGAGCTTTGAGTTGCCCCTCTCTCCTGTGGTAATACCTAATGGTCCCTCCCGAAGTTGAGAATTCCTGAAGTGATTTCCGTGGTCCCTCAGATGAGTGCCTTGGTCAGGTACCTGGTTCTTCGGCTGGCGTGAACTTAGCTGATTTCAACAGCTGAAAGACAGTGGGTGCAGTAAGCCGAGCGCGGCGATGACGGTATATATCCTTTCCCCGTACAGCCGGAGACAGTCTCTGTACTCAGCTGGAAAAGGCTGAGCTCAGGTAAGTTAAAAAAAAAAGATCAGAGACATAGTAGAGGGATTGTTGTAGGACTTCCTCTGGTCTCCGTGCTCGGCGTGCAGTTCTGATGTTAGTTCACACTCCCGTGAGGGTTAAGGGAGCTGAGCAGCCTGGCAGGTTGAGCAGCCTGGGTGGGCTGGGCCCCTGGTTAGGCTTTGTGCTGTGCGCCGTGTAGTAGGCTGCGGCGGATTTTTCACGTGCCTTTTATCTACACGTCCAGCTGCCCTCTGCATGACCATCAGTGCGTGCAAGATAGTCCGGCTGTGCATCTGAATTGTGTGCCCAGTTTCTTTTGGGCGCATTGCCTGTGCGCACATTCTGGAGCATATTGGTTGTGCGCCCAGGATTAGCATGGTGACAATGCGCTTACGTTTTTGTGGGGGATAGCCTTGGGGCACCTAAATTTTGTGCGCCTATATTTTTTAGTGAGAATTCGGCTGGACGCACATGTTCAGTCGCCTGTTAAGCATACTGACAGACTAATGGTGCCTGTGCTAAGAAACCTAAGCGTCTTTCCCTCTGTGCCACCTGTCATATTTGGGCATCTCAGACTGGAGTGCCCTCTAACTTAAAGGCTCAGGGAGAATTATCTTCCTCTGATTTTACTAAGCCTGGTTCTTCCCAGCCTGATGAGGGCCTGGGTAAGGACATGTCAGGAGGGACACCTGACCTTGGAACTCCCTTGGCTGGTTCCTCAGCAGGGGATGGCAGTTCAGTGGGCACCGCACATGTGCCTTCTGGTTTTGGCATGGATCCTTCTGCCTTTTCTTGGGTAGAATTTGTTTCAAGGATCGCAATCCTTTCTTCAGGCGCAGTCCTCCGCCCCATCTCATCCTGTCAGGTCAGATTCTCAGGCAGTGGCCTCCGTCTTAAACGCCGGAGTACACCTCGATTGACTGCAGGTACTCCAGATAGGAATCTGGATGGCACTGATGATGAGACAGATCCTGACTCTCTGGAGGATGGGGAAATTTCTCTGGGACTGGAATCGTATAGGGCTACATTGCGGTTCTTTCATGGAGATGAACTGCCGGCCTTGATTTCCCAGACTGTTGAACATGCTGGGAGTACCTCGGGCAGACTCAGTGTCTGAACCAAAGAAAAATCTCATTTTGGTTTCTTTGCGTAAAGCCTCTTGTTTTTTTTCCCTGTTATGGAGTCCATTCAAGAATAGATTGATCTTGAGTGGGATGCCCCGGAGGCAAATTTCAAAGGGGATCAGACCTTCGAAGGCCTGAATCCTCTGGATCCAGTGGTGAGAGAGCATCTGCGTTTTCCAAAAGTGGATGCGCTTGTCTGTGCCATCTCTAAACGCACGACTATCCCCGTGGAGGGAGGAGCATCCATGAAGGATGTGCATGACAGGAGGATTGATGCCATCCTTAAGCAAGCATTTGAAGCAGTGGCAATGACCTTACAGGTAGCTTCCTGTTGTTCCCTGGTGGCTCGTTCTTGTTTGCTTCTGTATCACTCTGGAGTGAATTCCAGAGCAGTTATGGAGCCTGCTGCTGCCTTTTTGGCAGATGTGCGCTGTGATTTTGTCCGTACCTCGGCCAGAGGAGTGGCTTCGGTGATAGCAGCCAGGCATCAGTTATGGCTGAGAAATTGTTCAGCTGATGCGACCTCCAAAGCTAATCTTATGAAATTGCCCTTTAAAGACTTGCTTTTGTTTGGGAGTGAGTTGGAGAAATTGGCCAGTAAGTGGTGTGAATCCTCGGTTGCCGGAGAATAAGAAGCAGTTGCCGCATTCTTTTGGTATGAAGGGGGTCGTCTCATGGGTTCCAAGCGGTTTTGTCTCTATAGAGGGGCGACCTTTCAGAAGACTGGGCCTTTTGGTAGCTCTCAGTGCTTTCATCCCAGACAGCCCAGGCGGGGTATGGGCTCGGGCACTGGTTTGCTGACCCACCCTAGAAACAGGAGATAGGGGGACGCCTCTCTCTCTTTTATCAGAGGTAGGTCGAGATCATATCGGATCAGTGGGTCTTGGAGGTGATACGAGAAGGATATGCGCTGGAGTTTTGCATTGTTCCTCGGGACGTGTTCATGGTGCCTCCCTGCCACTCCCCACAGAAGGAGCAGGCAGTGGCGTGTACACTATCGAGGCTCCTCAGTCTGAGGCCTGTGGTTCCAGTACCTATGTCTTAAGAAAATTTGGGTTGTTATTCCATCTATTTCATTGTAACCAAGAAGGAGGGCTTCTTTTATCCCATCTTGGATCTCAATGGGGGTCAACTGTCATTTGTGGGTGACTCATTTTTGTAAGGAAACTTTTCGCTCAGTGATAATGGTCATGCAGTCGGGGAATTTCTGACTTCCTGGATCTGTCTGAGGCATTGGGTTGCCATTATCAGTTTCGGGCACTGCTTTTTGGTCTGACCACCGCTCCCAAAACTTTTTCCAAGGTTATGGTGGTGGTGGTGGCAACTGAGTTGAGAAAGGATGGGATCCTGGTACACCCATATTTGGACGACTGGCTGATTCGGGCCAAGTCTCTAGAAGAGAGCAGCCTGATGACCCGCAAGGTGATCTCCCTGTTGCAGGAGCTCAGTTGTGTGGTGAACCTAGTCAAGAGCAATCTTCAGCCATCTCAGTCGCTAGAGTATCTGGATATTCGGTTTGACACGAAGCAGGGCAAGGTTTTCCTGCCAGAAGCTTGTATTCAGAAGTTGGTGACACAGGTGCATCTCTTGATGAACATGATATGCCCGACATATAGTGTTCATCATAGGACAGTGTGGTCCTATCTGCAGGTACTCTGTTTGATGACAGTAACCCTGGAAGTGATACCTTGGTGAGAGCAAATTTGCGTCCTCTTCAGCGCTCCCTGTTGTCTTGTTGGAACCTGCAGACTCAGGACTACTTGCTTCAGCACCACCTGCTGATGAAAGTCTGCTTTCACCTTCAGTGGTGGTTGCAAGCGTATCATTTGAGAAAGGGAATCTCCCTGACATTGCCAGCCTGGTTGGTACTCACAACAGATGCGAGCCTCCAGGGTTGGGGAGCTCACTGTCTGTTAGGAACTAATGGTGCAAGGGCACTGGGATACAGAAGAGTCTCTCTGGAACATCAATCGGCTGGAAGCCCGGGTGGCCCGGTTGCCATGCTTGCAGTTCAGTGGCTGCAGGATCGAGCAGTCTGGGTAATGTCAGACAATGCAATGAAGGTGGCGTACATCAATCGGCAGGGAGGAACCAAGAGCCAGCAAGTGTTACAGGAGATAGATCAACTTATGGAATGGGCGGATATGCATCTTTGGGAATTCTTGGCCTCGCACATTGCAGGAAAAGACAATGTAAGAGCAAACTTTCTCAGGAAGGAGAGTCTGGACCCAGGAGAATGGGTATTGTCGGATGAGGCATTCCAGCTGGTAGTGGATCGCTGGGGTCTTCCATTTCTAGACCTGCTGGCGACTTCTCACAATGTGAAGGTTCCTTGATTCTTCAGTCGCAGGAGAGAACTGAAGTCCTTGGATATCAATGCTCTCGTGCAGGTCTGCCCAGAGGACAAGCTGCAGTATGCCTTTTCCCCGTGACCCATAGTGGGCAGAATAGTTTGGAGGGTCGAAGGTCACAGGGGAATGGTGCTTTTGGTGGCACTGGATTGGCCCAGGAGACTATGGTATGCAGATCCACGAAGGCTCCTGGTAGACTTCCCCCTCCGCTTTCTGTTGCAGCAGGGATGAAGATCCATCTCTGTTTTGTCTTACGGCATGGCCCTTGAAAGGGCTCGCTTGTTGAAGCGAGGATATTCTATTGCGGTGATTGCCACCTTTTTGTGAGCATGAATGTTCTCCACTTCCTTAGCCTTTGTGCAGGTTTGGCGAGTGTTTGAGGCTTGGTGTGAGGATCAAGGAGTGCTTCCTCGTTCAGATAAGATCCCGCTCATTTTGAAATTTTTGCAGGATGGGTTAAATAAAGGGTTGACCCTTAATTCCTTGAAGGTACAGGTAGCAACTCTTGCCTGTATTAGGACTAGGTGAATGGTGAATCCTAATTGGCTCATCCAGATGTGGCCTGTTTCTTGAGGGGAGCGAAACATCTTTGTCCTCCTTTGCGGTTACCGGTACCTTTTGTGGAGTCTTAATCTGGTGTTGGATTTCTTGGCAGGCCCTACGTTTTGACCATTGTGTAGCCTTTCATTGTGGTTACTGACCTTGAAAACGGTGTTTCTGGTGGTGATATATTCTGCGTGCTGAATTTCTGAGCTGCAGGCCTTGTCTTGCTGGGAGGCATTCTTTCAGGTGACTCCATGGACGATACAGTTGCGTACTGTCCTTCTTTTTTTCCTAAAGTGGTCTCAGATTTTCACTTGAATCAGTCCATTTTCCTGACATCACTGGTTGGGGAAAGAGATGCAGAAGAATATTGCCTGTTGCGGCCTTTGGATGTCAAGAGACATGTCGTGAGGTATCTGGAGGTTTCTAAACCTTTCTGAAAGACAGATCGTCTGTTTGTCCTTCATAGTGGAGGTAAACAGGACAAGCCAGCTTTGCAGGCCACTATAGCTCATTGGATTAAGGAGATAGTAACAGCTGCATATGTTGCCGCTGAAAAGCTGTTTCCTACTCAGGTTAGGGCTCATTCCACTAGAGCTCAGGCAGTGTCATTGGCAGAGGTTAGATTGTTGTCTCCTTTTGACATTTGCCGAGCAGCAATGAGGTCCTCCTTACACACTTTTTCCAGATATTATCATCTGGATGTGCAGGCCCGGGAGAACGCAGCCTTTGCATTTGTGGTGTTGACTGGACCGCGGGCAGCCTCCCACCATAGTGGCAGGAGTAGCTTGGGTACATCCCACTGGTCTCAGCTTCCTGCCCTTGGCTGCTGAATGATTGGGGGATGATACTCCTGTGTGGCTAACGTATTCCAGGGGATTACTCGTAAATTTTATTTATTTATTTATTTATTAATTATTTTTTATATACCGACATTCATCTCAATTGAGATATCACACCGGTTTACATTCAGGTACTGTAGGTATTTCCCTATCCCCAGAGGGCTTACAATCTAAGTTTCATTCAATCCCTAGCCTAGTATACATACGTTCTTGCCTGAGTTCAGTGTTTCTTTTTAGCTGAGTACAGAAATGGCTGTCTGTTTTTAATCAAGTTTTTTACTAGTCTGTCCACAGTTGCTTTTGAAGAAAATATGGGCAGGCTGATGTCACGGCAGAACCATATATACTGTGATGTCAGCTTGCTCCATCTCCATCTACTGGTAGAGGTGCATAACTCACTGGTCCTGAATCCAGTTCCTTAAGGAACAGGAAATTATAAGATAAAAAGTAATTTTTAATTGCTGAAGATGCCCTAGCATTTCCATGAAGGAGCATGCTTAGAGTACGGTAGCCCATAACAAGAGGGTGGGGAACTGCCCCAGCCAAACCCACTGTACTGCCTAAGCAGATTGATTGTAGCCTCTGAAACTGTCTCCAACCAGGATTGTATTGGTTGGGAGAGTGGAGGAGAAATGTCTGGTCAGCACCCTAACATAAGAACATGCCATACTAGGTCAGAGCAAGGGTCCATCAAGCCCAGCATCCTATTACCAACAGTGGCCAATCCAGGCCATAAGCACCTGGCAAGTATCCAAACATTAAATAGATCCCAAGCTACTATTCCTTATTGATTAATAGCAGGTAATGGTCTTCTCCTCTAGGAACTTATCCAAACCTTTTTTAAACCCAGTTACACTAACTGCACTAACCGCATCCTCTGGCAATGAATTCCAGAGCTTAATTATGCATTGAGTGAAAAAGAATTTTCTCTAATTTGTTGTAAATGAGCTACTTGCTAACTTCATGGAATGCCCCCTAGTCCTTTTATTGCCTGAGAGAGTAAATAAGCAATTTGCATTTACCTGTTCAAGTCCTTTCATAATTTTGTAGACCTCTATCATATCCCCCCCTCAGCCATCTCTTCTCCAAGGTGAATAGCTCAAACCTTTTTAGCCTTTCCTCAAAGGGAAACCGTTCCATGCCCTTTATCATTGTGTTTTTTATTTTAATTTTTATTTATGCAATTTTCAAATATAACTCAAGACAATACACTTGAATGGAAGTTAAGTGGTGAATCATACAAAATACATAAGTTTGTGAAGAAATAGAAAACCAACAGGAAAAAAGTAACATAAAGAAATCGCCACAATCAAAGTCCTCAAATAGGGGATAACAATGTCACTACTTCAAGGTATTCTAAATAGAAAAGTAAGACATAAGGAAAAGCTGGCTTTATCAAAGGCCTCTATTGAACAAACTACATTCCATCATAGATGGAGTAGAAAAAGATATCGAGGATACTTTGTTAGTCAAAAAGGCAGACAATTGAAATGGTTGAATAAAAGGATAGGAGGCATTTAGATATTTAATGATACATTTGCAAGGGAACTTTAAAATAAAAAAAGCTCCTAACTCCAAAACCTTTGGTTTAAGTAAAAGAAATTGCCTTCTCTTTTTTTGAGTCTGCTTAGACAAATCAGGAAAGATCTGAATCCTCATATTCAAAAAAAGATCCAACCTATGGCGGAAGAACATTTTAAAAATCCAGTCTTTATCTGATTCCATCAAGAAAGAAACTATCAAAGTAGCTGGCTTGACCAAGTCTTTCTGTGATGTTTCCAGAAGAGCGGTGACATCCAAAGGTGACTTTGCAATAGGTGAGAGCACAGATATATCATTAGAATCAACAGGGACCTTTTTAAAAGATGGTATATAATGGATCTGTGAAATAAGTGGAAATGCCTTTTCAGGAATCTTCAAAATGTCAAGTAGATATTTCTTCCACATTTCTTTAGGGGGCCACTGTAGGATCTTTAGGGAAATTAATAAAATGAAGACATTTCCCCCAACTTGATTTCCGAGATTTTCCAACCGTGAAGAAAACCATTGATTTTCCTTAATAATATTCTGTTGCATGTCAGCCATATTTCCCAAATCTTTTTTTTACAAGAATCACAATTCACCATAATATTCACTTCAGATTCCACGGATTTCAAACGGCCATCCAGGTGACACAGAGAATTAACCAAAGGTTAAATCTGACTGGCAATATTATTATTAAGTACCTGGATAGCATCCCATAAAGATTCAATAGTTATTATTGAGGGTCTTACCAACTCCGTTGGTCGGAAATCAGAGAACATGGAGATTGTTTCTTCATTATACCCAGCAGCAGCGTGAACAGATGAGTCCCCCGCCTTTCCTGGATCATCAGTCGGCTCTGAAGGAGAGAGCACTGAATCAGCAGTGGCAGTAGGAGTTATGGCGTCTTTGGAATCTCCAACCAACGCCTTTCCCCAAGGCTGCGTCTGTGCATGGACCTCTGCAGGATTGGAGGGGGCGGATCGTTCCTCCGGGGATAGAGAGGTAGAAAGCTCTAGGAGGGGACCAGGTTCAACTGCTTCCCGGTCAGCCTCCAGCGAACCGACTCCCGAAACAAGCCCTCCACAGCACAGATGGGTGTCCATCAGACCCAGAACTGAAGAGGAAGACAACGAAGGTAATCCCCGCTCTCTGGCTCTTCTCTTTCTGCCAGAGTGGGGCATATTGAAGCGAAAAAACGGAGCCCTAACAAGACAGCTCAAACATGCCGAGCCAGTGCAGCCCACCCTTTATCATTTTGGTTACCCTTCTCTGCATTTTCTCCAGTGCAACTATATCTTTTTTGAGATGTGGCGACCAGAATTGTACACAGTATTGAACGTGTGGTCTAATCATAGAGCGATATAGAGGCATTAAACATCCACTGTTTTATTTGCCATTCCCTTCCTGATAATTTCTGACATTCTGTTTGCTTTTTTGACCTAGCTGGCCTAAATTTCAAGAACCACTCCAAAAGACATGGCAGCCTGGGGAGGAGACTAGAATCGTTGAATATTTTGCTTTCTTCCACAGAGTGTGGTCTTTAAAGACGAGGACAACTTCCCCCAATGCTCCTCCCCCCCCCCCCCCCCGATGATCCAATAACCTACCCCTCTTTTCTATGGGAAGGTAATAATAAATCTTTCATAGTCAATCACTTTAAGGTTGGAATCAAGTGTCTCGCATGAAGGAGATCCCATTTCCAACAATCAGATGTAATAGAAAACTCTCAGTGGGAGAGGAACCTGTTATCACCCAGGAATATGGGATCCCCCTTCAGATTATCTCTCATTACTCCTCCAAGAGCTGAAGGAGGTTACACCCTGGAACAGCCTCCCCAATGAGGCATTATCCTCAATATCTTATTCTCCTAGGACTGTCGAAGCAAGAGGAGTGCGCTAGCATCCCAAACAATGTCAAAGCTAGTCTGAGAACATGAATAATGGCTGGGAAGACTAAAGTTGGAATCTAAAGGTGCTGCCCAAGGTTAACCACACCAGGATTTTCTTTTTTTTTCAAAGAAGCTGACATCTTCATTTCCACAAGCTTAATTTGGTCTTTATTGCATCTGTGATATCTAGCTTTTGAAGATGTCAATAAAACTGCTTCTACAGGCTATTCCCTTGATTGCTCCATTAGTAATGGGAGAGGAAAACCAACCTGCATGGAGGTCACCTGCTGCAGTTATAACTCAATAGGGAACTGGAGCAGTGCAGACTCTGCAGTGACTGAGGATAAATCTATACCCCCATGGAACTTCTCCATTCAGCTATCATTGGGGCATGCTTGATTTAATTAATATATATATAATTGCTGAAAGCAGCAGTAAAAGTGCAGCTAATCTTGCAAAAATGGAAACATGGAAGGGCCTTTACTATGTGCATCATAGCGCCACTGTCCTCTCTTGGGGCTGGGGCTTGAACTGGGAAACCCACCCAGTCTTGCTATTGATAGGATGCTGATCTTCCACAGTTCATGCTCTTCTGCCTAGGGATCACCTGTGACTCCTGACCAAGTCCAAATCTGGCATAACACCATAGGAGACCTTTTTTTATTTTATTTTTCTGAGGATCCTAGTCTACCAGGGAAATCAGCCCAAAGACTTGTCCTAGAAGCCCAGCTGTCAGACCCACCAAAGGAACAAAGTCATTGGAACTCATCTGTTGCTGCTAGAAATCAGAACCCACCTGAGTCAGTTCCAAAGGGAGAATCAGTCTCACAGGGCTGCCCCCTGGAGCCCCTCCAGAAGGATAGCCCTGATGTGTTGAGAACCTGGAAGCGGCTTATTCCTAACTGTACCACCAGTCCACATGTCTTGCACCATCCACTGGAGATGGAGAAAATACTGAAGAACTGAAGGCAGCACTAAACCTTCATATGGGGAGTGAAGTCAGCTTTGTGCTTCCTTTCTCTGTCTCCATCTGCTGGTAAGGAGGGCACAACCCACTTGTCTGGACTAGTCTGTCATGGACAATCAGGAAAGTTCTATTAAAACAATTACAGCATAGCAAAAAACCTCCATGAATCCACCACCCATATTTGCCTACAGATGACTGAATCAACAGAAACTGATCTCATTTATACAGGGTGGCCCATGGAAAAGTAGCCTGCCTCCAATACCAGTGCATTGGAGGCAGGCTACTTTTCCATGGGCCACCCTGTATAATTCTTTCCAACATTCCACATTCTTTTTATAATGTAAAATAGATTTGCATATTTCATTTAAGCAAATTAAGTGTGCCACAGAATTAATACATTCAAGGCAGAATTTACCCTGTGCCAATGCTTGACTGTGACTTACAAATGCAAGGGGAACTTCTTCTGCCCTGCTGAGCCCCAGCGCTGGGAGTTTTCCTGATGGAGAGGATGCAGAAGGTGCTGAGTGTGGAAGGGTTTGTGTTTCAGGTCCCAGTAACCTTTGAGGACATCGCCATCTATTTCTCCCAGGAGGAGTGGGAGGATTTAGAAGAACAGCAGAAGGAGCTTTATAAGGATGTGATGATGGAGAATTATCAGACCCTCATCTCTCTGGGTAAGGGATAATTTAACATTTTTATTAGCAGCCCTGGGACGTCATGAAAAGGACAGTTGTAAGTCTGAGGGTTTCTTGGTTAGAGCTAGTAAAGGTGAAAAGTGAGCAAGTGCTGAAGTGATCAAATGGCTTCCTGTCAGCTTAATACATACAGCGGAAGCAGCATGGCCAGGGAGTAAAGAGTAATTAACATCTGAATGTGTCAGTGGGATAGAGCAGGAATATAATGGATGTTACACGGGCCTGTTCCAGGGGGATACAGTGGGGGTAGAATGGATTTCACACATGGCTGTGTCAGGGGGATTTAATACATTTACAGTTAATACTGCCAAAAAACATTCCTGTGGATTTGTAAGGGAAACCTACTGTACACACACTGCACATGTAGATTACCGTATTTTTCGCACTATAAGACGCACCTGACCATAGGACGCACCTAGGATTTAGAGGAGGAAATTAAGAAAAAAAAAATTCTGTCCCCATGATGGGCTCTGTACGGAGCTCCCCCCTGGTGGCCATCCGTGGGATTTTTTTTTTGTTTTGTTTTTTTTATAGTAAGGCAGAGAACATCCACACAGGTACTCACACTCACTGGTTTTCTGTCCCTCACATACATACATAGGCTCTTTCACATTCACTAGCTCTCTTCACTTATACACATACCCACAGACAATCACACACTCAGACTCTCCCTCATACACATCTCTCTCACACCAGTTATTTTAAACTTTCATGACTGCTCCAGAGTTCAATAATAAATAGTCAGGGCTATATTACATTGATTAGGAGAGCAATTGCTCCTAATATTTCAACAGGTAGTCACTTAATCAGCACAGGCAGTAATTCTATTTGCTGGTCTGTGTCATGTGTCCTCCATCCTAGGCAGTATACCACCCCCATGACCCTCCAATACATCCAAACCACAACGAGTGAAGTTCTTACTTTGGACTGCAAGTGAGAGCCTCCGACGGCAGAGCCCGAGCTCCCTGCCGGTTCCGGGTGCATCTCACTGCAAGATCGGCGTGGCGCAGGTCAGTCATCACCTGTTTAAACCGCGTGGGCTACGGAGTCCCCTCCAGTTCAAACAGATCCCTGCCGGTCTGCTGTTCCCGCGGTGCAGCTTGCTGCGAGGGTCGCCGCGGCGCAGGTCAAATGCCAGCCGTCTGAACTGGAAGGGCCTCCGTAGCCCATGCAGGTCAAACAGGTGATGTCTGACCTGCGCCGCGGCGACCCTCGCAGCAAGCTGCACCGCGGGAACAGCAGACCGGCAGGGAGCTCAAGTTCCGCCGGCAGAATACACACGCCTACACCACCATGCTGATTGGGCGGAGTTGGGAGGAGGCGGGGGACGGCGCGCGAGAGGGAGAGCTGCTACATTCGCTCCATAAGACGCACCCACATTTTCTCCCCATTTTTGGGGGAAAAAAAGTGCGTCTTATGGAGCGAAAAATACGGTAATCTTGATGGGGTAGCACATCCTCTTAAATCCTATGTGAGGAGTCTATGCATTATTCTGGATTCTTTGCTAGGCATGGAGAAATATATCTCCTTTGTTACAAATTAAGCCTGCTTTAAGTTGCATATGATTAGACTGCTTAAATCCTACCTAGTGACTAGTCAGTTTAAGACAGTGTCGCAGTCTCTGCTTCTGGCCTGAGGGGAGTATTGTAATTCTTTCATAGCTGGCTTTTTTCAGAAACACATTCAAACTCTTCATATGGTTCCAAATACAGCTGCTTGGTTGATTTCTGGCTGTAACACAAGGAAACATGGTGAGGTCCATATTCAAAAGCATCTAGCTGGCCATCTCAGAAGTTAGGTGGCTAAATGAATATTTAGGAACTTATTCTGCTAAATTCTAGACAGTTAATAAGATAACCAGCTAGAATCTAGCTGGCTAAGTTAGGGGTGTTCCAGGGGCGTAACTTGGAGGAGTTGAGTTAGTCAGTTAAGTTAGCCAACTAACTCTGATATTCAGAGTTAGCCGGATAACATATCCGGCTAAGTCTGTTCGGGCCAAAGAGCTCCCCTAAAGTTAGCTGGCTAACTTTAAGATTGCCGGCTATATTCAATAGTCTTGTTTCACTATTGAATATACCTCCAAAGCTAGCTGGATAAGTTTATCCGGCTGACCCCCTAGATTCATCATTCTGCTATATTTATAGACAAGTGGGTTCCTTGCCCTCAAGCAGAAGATGGAGGTGGATAACACAACATTTGTTTTGTCATGTTTCTCTATATAGCTTGGGATAGCAGAATAGGCTGCCAGTCGATCTCTGCCTCCAGCAGATGGTGAAGATATACTTGGATAGGAGAAGGAATAAAGAGCCCTGGGATGACGGCCTGTGAGGGTCGATCTTCCTAGGGTTGCCAGAACCTAGCCAAAAAATAAAGGCGGTACCATAGCATGATGTCCAGCAGTGGCTGTTCTTCCTTCGTGGAAAAAATAATCCAGTTCCCATTTGAGCTTGATCGCTGTTTGGTCTCAACAAGAGCATAAAGCTTTTAAAAAATAAAAGAGAGAGACAGGAAAGAAGGGGAAGCAGAGCATTGTTCTCAGCTGCAGATGTTACAGCTCTGCAGCATCATGGAGAAGGCTCAGTTCTCAGAGAAAGAACGTAAGTGCCTATTGTGTGGGAGCCAACGGCAGAGCTCCATCGCAGGTTCCTTGTGCAGGAATTGTGACAGCTGGAGCACCCAATGAGTCTGGCACCATAGGAGGTAGCTGAAGTCATGTCCTCCGTGGTGTCAGGAGGAAAGGGGCTACTAGCATGGCAGGAAGCCCCAACAAGGCAGGCATCCATGGCTTAGGAAAGTCAAGACAGGTGGAGATGTGGTTACGGGCCTGCTCAGACAGTCGGCACCAGCCGTGACCGAGACCATGGACCCACTGGTGGCAGTGCAGAGTGGGAAGGGAGAACAGGAGTTCTCCATAGAATTTGTGCTACTGATGCACCAGTCATATTGTGAGATGAGGAGGGGGAGAAGCAGGACACCAGTGGGGTTCCCATCTGCCAGAGTCTTGTGGGAGGAGCTAGTCTTAAATTAAAAAATCCAAGTTGGACCTTTCCCTGGTCTTCTCAGGCTCTTTCCTGAGCATCCAGAGCAGCTTGCTAGGAAATGAAGAGCCTCAGGAATCAGGGGAGGAATTGGACGATGCAGGAATAGAATCGGAGAGCAGAGAGGGTGCAGCCTTGAGGTTGTTTAAGAAAGAATATTTAGTGGTCCTTATTTCCAAGTTAAGGCATTCTTGATGTCTGTTCAGAGGATGATTAGAGCAACTGTTTCAGCTGAAGGCTATAATGCCAGTTCCTGCCAGGGAAATCAGAACAGGGAGGTATTCCATCTACTTTGTGATCACAAGGAAAGAAGACACTTCACCCAGTGTTGGATTTAAACTTCTCAACAGGGCTCTACACATGCTACATTTTTAAAAGGAAGACCTTAAGTTAGTAATGCTAGGGAGAGTTTCTTAAATTAAGCAATGCTAGGGAGCTCTATCCAAGATGTACCTGTATTTTCCTACTGGAGAAAAATAATGGGAAAAAATTTTAATTTAGAGATATGCCATGGCTCCGCAGACCATCACCAATATGATAGTAGTAGATGCAGGCTTCATGTGCAGGAAGGGAATATTGGTGCACTCATATTTGGATGATTGGCTTATCAGAGCTAAGTTCATGCAGGAAAGCCTTCAGTCTACACACACAGTCCACCAGCTCTTGGAATCACTAGGTTGGTTTGCCAACTAAGAAAAGAGTCTTCTGGGGATGTAACATCGTCCTAGCAAGATGGATGCTTGAGCATCGAGCCCCCCTCGCATTCTCTTCAGTGTAGTCCGCCATCTCCGAGTTTGCTTTTTGTTTGGTGTGGACCATTAAGCAGTACATGAAGTTGGTGACCATGGCTTCAAGGGAAAAAAAATCTGTTGATTTTAAAGCAGTTTTTCTTCGAAATGTGTGGCTGCTGATTTGAGGCCTTACGCAGCATGCTAGAGCCGGAAGTGGCAGAGAACATGGTAGACTGGCCTGCAGAGGCAGATAAAGAAATTGTGAACTTGGGAGAGGAACCTACTAAAGAGTATCCTTTTGAAGTTGGGGGGGCTGCCATAAGCCAGGATAGGCTTGCCATCTTTGGCCTGTGAATGAGTGGTATCATTGTCCAGGATGGGTTGTAGATCCTTGATGATATGTTCACTGGTTTCAGCTTGGGGCTGTAGGTGACAACCAAAGGTGTTCTGTTATTTTCTTTTTTGAGATGATCCTGTAGCAGAGTGGTCCTGGGTATTTGCTGGCTCTGTTGATCTGTTTTCTTACCTTATTGACTGGGTACTATAATTCTAAAAATGTCCATTGTAATCTCTCCAGATGAGAGACCTCAGGGGTTAGAACAGATGCGATTGTACTATAGGATTTGGCTGTAGACAATGAACCCGGTGGTAGAGGGTGGGTGGAAGATGGAGGTGTGTAGGTTTGTATGGCAGTCAGTGGGTTTCTGGTACAATGTGGATCTTTTGTGTCCAGAAAGTGGTCTTGCTGTGTGGATTTTTCTAGGCTCAGGTTCATGATGGTGTGGAGTTTGTTAAATTCTTGGTAGAGTTCTTTAAGTGCTTCAAGTCCATGGGCCCAGATGATGAAGATGTCATCAGTGGACCTTAGATAGAGGAGTGGCTTCAAGGAGTTGAGGAAACGTTCTAAATCAGCCATGAAAACGTTGACATATTGTGGGTTTTAAACTATTCTTGTTGCTCTTTGGACTTTATTTTGAATTTTACTTGCCTTAAATAATTTGAAAAAAATTGACACTTTTGTGTGCCTGATGTAGATGAATGATTAGACTGGGCAGCCTGTTTACAATTGGACACATCAACTGGCTTGCTGATACCTCTTATCCCACAAGCACCTTTTTTCTAAAGAATTTCCACATTAAGTTTTTTCTTGATCACTTTATGTGGCAAAACCATTTTTAAAACTTTATATAAGGTGCTTCCTTTTTTTTGTTTGCGTTATATTGCTTTATGGGACTTTATCAGCTCTTTTGTTTTGTTGTTATTTTGTATATTGTGGAGCCATGTAAGTACCCATAGCAGTGCCGTTGACTGGCAGATACAAGTCCTTTTCAAATCTGAAGTAGTTGTGCATGAGGGCAAAATGGCAAATTATGTTGGACTGATCAGCTGTGAGGGCATCTGGGATGATATTACTGATGGCTTGTAATCCCTCTTTGTGTGGAGGATGTTGGTGTAAAGGGATTCAACATCCACAGTTGCCAGAATGGTGTTGTCTGGAAAGCGGCCAATAGAACGGAGCTTCCTCAGAAAATCTGTGGTGTCTTGAAGGTAGCCAGGAGTGCTGGTTGCATAGGATCTGAAGATGGAGTTCATGTAGCCAGACACTTCAACTGTGAGGGTGTTGATGCTAGAAATAATGGGGTGTCTAGGGTTCCACTGTTTATGTATTTTGGGTAATAAGTAGAAAGTACCTGGCTGAGATTCCTGGGATGTGTCCAGGTAAATCTGTTGGTGTATTCCAGTGGGGAATCCTTTCGGAGATTGTGTAGTTCCTTCTTGTATTCTCCAGTGGGGTCTGATGGCAGGGGCTTGTAAAATGTTGTGTTGGAGACTTATCTCCTTGCTTCTCGTGTCTAGTCCAGTTGATTCATGATAACCATGGTTCCTCCTTTGTCAGCTTCTTTGATAATGATGTCTGGATTGTTTTGGAGGTTATGGTTGGCTTCCTGTTCTATGTGGCTGAGGTTCTGGGTCAAGCAATGCTGTTTATTAAGTATCTCAGATTGGGCATGTTGTTGGAAGCATTCTATGTAAAAGTCCAGTCCAGTGCTACACCCATCTGAAGATGTCCATTGGGAGTTTTCATTTTTGATGTTCGAGTAGATGGAGAGAGTGTGTTAGCATCTTCTTCCGTGTATGGCTGCGTGTTGGGGTGTTGGTTGGTATAGAAGTATTTCTTGATTCATAGATGACAGAAGTAGATTCCAGGTCATCACAGAATTGGGTAGATTTGGTGGGGAAGAAGGAGAGTCCTCATGTAAGGAGAGCTTCCTCTGCCTGGCTGAGTGTGTGGTTGGTCGGATTGATAATGTTGGTGCAGTTCAGGGTATCTATGGTTTGACCTGGTGTGGTACGTAGAAGGCTGGATAGTTTTGCGCCTTTCTTCTTCTTGAGCATGGTGAAATGTTTGTGGTAGATGGCTTGTTTCCTATTAGAGAAATCCTGTTCAGTGGGATGTCAGTCCTTATGGTTCCAGGTCTGAGAGTTCTTTGTTGCTATGGCTCTGTCTGTTGTATAGGATGCTGATTAGATGATTGAGTAGTTTCGTAGAGAGATTATAGCACAATGTGTTTCCAGAAATTGTATGGTATGTGGATTTTAGAGGAATTTATATCCTGAGACCTTTAGGGTTGATGTCCTATTTCCAATTAGATAGGAATAAGATATCTGTCTGTATCTGAGAAAATTTCTTCATAAGGTTGATGGATTTCCACTTCATACGGCTGAATCCAGTGCCTTCCATGTGGTTAAGATCTTCAGAGAGATAGCCGTGTTAGTCTGGTGTAACACATATGACAGGCAGATGGCACTTTATAGACTAACCAATTTATTGAGGCATGAGCATGATGAGGGGGTGGGAAAGATACAGAACAAATAGAAGGCACTGATTTAGGCAGGGCAGTGTGTGGAAAATGAGTGTTAACGGAGGCCCAGCCGATTGAAGCAAGGGTCTCATAACTGGGCAGGCATGCTATAGCCAGCTCGAGGGGGGAAGGGGTGGGGAGCATGCTGCCAATAGGGCGCCTTGGCTGATTTGAAAGTAAGAGAGTCTATATAACAAATGAAAACTCAATATACAAAACCAAAAATATACTCATGTACAATATACATCCTTAGTTCAAAAATTCATACATAAATTGATTGTTTACAATATCATTAACCCAATAAAATGAAAAATACTACACATCAAATATCATGATAACCCATAATCCATAAAATCATGCTTCAAAACATTCACCACTTGAAAAACACACACACACACACACACACTCACCATACATATCCATCTCTAAAAATACCCTAACTGTGAAAACAATCCTGATGACAACTACTTAATACAAAATAAGCTCAACTCCTACAAATTACAAAAAATGTCTCTATAGATGACCATAGATAACTTCTCCACGTTGAAAAATATAGTCGCACCTTCATACTACCAAGAGTCTTGGTAGTATGAAGGAAAGGAATTCTTCCAGTGTGATGGTTTCGCCCCAGTTTGGATACATCTTCAGCGTTGAATTTCTTTAATGTAGAAGTCTTCTGTGAGTGAAGATTGTTTCATCGTGGATAATTCATTTGAATTCTGGATTTTATTTTCATGTACACATCTGTGACTCTGTAGGTGAATCTTCTAATTAGGAAACATTGTAGGAAACGCCAAGCCTCCTGCAGGTGAATAATCCTGCCCAGACTGGATGTGGAAGAGCTGAGGGAGACAGAGCCTAACCAGATCTCTCCTCTCCCAGCTGAGTGAGCAGTTTCATGGACCCCTTCAGTCCATAAAGAGCCTCTCGCAGGCTGTCTGTGGAGAGGGAAGGGCTGACTGCTCTCTCTCTCCTGCTACAGATCAACAGGAGAGAGGACTGGCAACTGTCAGTTCTGTCTCTGGATGCCCATGGTTTCCTAAATTTCTGATAATATCCAGTACCTGTGCACCCAGCAGAAGAGGCAGGAGGGGCTGAGTGGTTCTTAGAGACCGATGTGCTATTTCTGTCAAATAGTTATGTTCTGTATGTGCTAAAGCTTTTAGTGTGCATAATTGCTCTAAGTGCACAGTAAATTATTTTACAGTGCGCTAAAGCTATTTGTCAAATACTAAAATAAGTAAAACCAAAATGAAATGAAACAAAATTACTATTTGTGCACTCATCCTCCTGCTATTTAAGAGATAATAGGGATTGTGCATATTCCAATTAGACTCACCATTCAAGTGACTTTTCTGAGATATGCAGGGCCTCTGAACTATGCCTCAATAACTAAGGATTTATGGATTAATGCTGGTGAATAAATGTAGGTGGAAACTTTTCAATTTCCTAAAATTAGGAAACTCACACTCAGAGTGATGGGAAACCTAATGCAGTGTTCTTACCTCAGGATCAGACTCTCCGACCATCACTCCTGATATCATATCCCACCTGGAACGAGGGGAAGAGCCGTACATCAGGGATGAGCCGGGATCAGAGAAAAGAGAAACTGGGAGAAGCAGCTGCTCAGGTGAGTGCAGTAATAAGAAGTATAAAACTTCTGGGAACTCAGAGATCCCTTCACAAGCTCCTCTGGAGATCTCTTTAATCACTCACAGGGTTTCTCTTACAGGCACCAAGCACACAGACCAGATCCAGTCTCTGTAAGATCAGTTTCTGTCAGATCACGGCTCTTAGGTTGGGTCATGCTAGACTATTCAGTGCCTGATTTAAAGGGTTTGATCTCTTTAGTATTGAGCTCTGTAGGTTACTGGTCATAAGTATCAGATCAGGAGGAAAGAGGAGGAGGGGGCGCCGCAGGGGCCATGGCCCCTCCAAACTTTCTATGCCATCACCGCTGCTTCTGCCCCAGTTCCTTCACTTACCCTCCATGCATGAAGGAGGAGGAGGATCATAGCCTTGCAGTGCCTTGGGCCACTTCCTCCTCCTTGGCTGCTGACGGCTGAGGAAAAGGACGTGGCCCGAGGTAATGCCAAGACGGCAGTCCTCCTCCTTCTCTCAAACATGCAGGCAGACCTGATGAAAACCACAGTGACTAGGTGATGATGTGCTGGCGAGGTTCCCACACTCTGCGGCTGAAGAAAACTGCAACGCCAAAGATACGTCAGGAAGTCAGAGGACTAAGAAGGGAAGGGAGCGGGAGCGATACATTCTCACGAACGCCTCTTTTACTCTTCTAATCTCCTTCACTCAACTCAGCGCCCATTGCTTCCCTTTTCTGCCCTTCCTTCTTACTGAGAAGAGAGGGGAGGAAAGGGGAGATGAGCTTAGTAAGTGAAAAGGAGGGGAAGGGGGATGAGTGAGAGGGGAGGGATGTTAAGAGAGGAGGAGTGAGAAGGGAAGGAAAGGGGATGGGTGGGTGACAGGAAAGGGGGGTGATAGAGGAGATAACAAAAAGGGAGGAGGAGTGGATTAGAGGGAAGGGAATGAGAAGGGAGGGAAGAAAAAAGGAAGAGTGAGTGAGGGAAGGAAAGGGAGGAGAAGTGAATCAGAGGGAAGGGGATGAGAGGAGAGAAGGCAAGGCCATAGAGGAGGAGAGGGTGAGAAGAGAGGGAATTAGAGGGAGGAGGAGGGGTGAGAGGGGAGGGAAAGAAAGGAAGGGAGCAGAGGGTGAGAGGGAAGGGATGAGGAAAGGAAAAGGGGAGGTGAGTGAGAGGGAAGGATCAGGAGCAGCATCGGCCCATGCTCCAAGAGGAAAGAGGAGGAGTCCCACGGGCTGCGTGGACTGAAAGTGGACACTGCCGCAACTTGTGTGTTCCAGAAGAGGAGAAGAGTGGGCATTTGTGTGGGTACGAGCATGTGTGTGTGTTAAGTGTGTATATATGAGAGAGAGAAGGGAAAGTTAGTGCACACTTCTCCTCCCCCAACCAATCCATGACAATCTCTGGGTGACTGTTGCGACCGTCGCTGCCCAACGTCTCCACTCCACCCTCTTTACCTCTGTGGCGACTCCCTCCGGGGTTGAAGGACGGCTGGCTGCCGCGGCATCTCCCTGCCGAACTCTTTCCGGCGTCCCCGGACTGGCTCAACGCTGCAGATCCGCCAAGTTGCCTGAAGCCAAGGGCACGCGCGCACTCCGATTGAAGCACCAACAAGGCCGCGAACCTCAGGGGCGTCCCCCTGCGATGACGTCACCCGCTTCTGATATTTAAAGGTCTCTGATCTCGCTAACAAACTGGCAGGCTGATACAGTAAGGACGCGTAGGAAAGAGTGTGGCAGTGCCGGGCGCACCCTCGTTTGCCGCGCGCACAGTTTGGTTCACATACCGCTCGATACAGTATTCAAATAAGACGCAAATGCAAGCGGCGTCCAAAGTGCGTCCATGAAGCAGTAGGAGTGCGTAATCCATTTTACTGTATAGAGGGATATACAGCCCTATACAGTATCCTGGGTGCGCTGGTACCTGTCATTTCAAATGTCATTCCACCAGGTAAGTTCTTTTCTACAGACCCCGCTGCCTTGAGCACCAGGCTGGACGACCAAGCCACGACCTCGGACGTTCGGCTTGGGCGTCCAGCCGGGCGCTCAAGGCAGTGGGAGGTCGCGGTGTCCGTTCATGGCGTGGCGTGAAAACGCCAAGTCTAATCTTGCGTGCCCTGCTTTCCACCTTCAGAACAAACAGGACGATGACAACGCAGAGACGGGATTGACTGAGGGCGCTCAAGGCAGTGGGAAGGCCGGGCACTCAAGGCAGCGGGAGGTCGCGGCTCATCTCGCTGGTTCAAGGAGACACTTCTAGCTTCGTCTCTCCCTCTCCCAGGAATATGTCCATGAACAGACGCCACGACCTCCCGCTGCCTTAAGCCTTGAGCAGCAACAACTAGGACTCCCTGTGGCCCTCCAAAGAACTAGAGGGTAAGTAGCATAAATACTTTAAATATAGTAAATAATAAGGTTTCCTGTATAGACCTGACCAGGCACTTAGGACAGGGTTTAAGTATTTTCACATGAACGGATGCTGTGACCTCCCGCTGCCTTGAGCGCTCGGGAAGGTCGATGAACGGATGCCGCGACCTCCCTGCTAAACTGCTCCGCCACGCTCGGGGAGGAGAAGGGAAGGCTTTCGGGGTCTCCAGCTCCCCTCTCCTTGCAGGGGGGGGGGGGGGGGGGGGTTGTCGCCTGCAGAGAAGGTTGAAGGAGGGATCCAGAGGGGGCAAAGATACAGCTCAAGGCAGCGGGAAGCTGACTGAAGACCACACTAACGCCAGGGTCAGGGTAGGTGGTAAATTTGCAGGTTAAAGACGCGGCAAAATAGCTGGTTAAAAAGGCGATAATCTGGGCGCACGTTACTGTATCGGAGGGAATAGCTAATCCGATCATTAACATATCATATACATGCCGCGGGCGGAAAGGGATACGCGTCGATTTCAGTGAGCGGTAAGGACGCGTAAAACCGGATACTGAATCGCGGGTTCGCCTTACGCGTCCCAAAGCGGGTTAGAAACAGGGTAACTGCGGCCGTGCTTTACTGTATCGGCCTGTGGGTTAGCAAGGATTCGTTCTAGCTACTCTGCCCCCTCGGACTTACCAGAGGTACCCGCTCCTCGAGGGCCCTCGTTCCTGACTCTCTGCTGATTCTCTTCTGCCTGGAAGCCATCACTGTCTACATCATTGTGAGTTACCATCGCTCTCTCAGAGCTTTCCCTGGAACCAGGTACTCGCTCCTTGAGGGCCTATCCTTTCCAGCTCCCTGAGACCAATATGTGAGGGTTATCATCTAAGTTCTGTTCATGAAATCTGCATACCCTGCCTACTCACTGTCTACAGTTTCTCAACAGCTCAGCCATCCAGGGATCGCTGTTCCTGTATCTGAGGGACTTCAGCCCTGCCGGCCACTACAGTTCACTACTGCCACCTCTGGTGGTTTCAAGACCTGTTTAATAAAAGAGCTAGTGCGTGTCTGTCTCCATACTCTAAGCCTAGCCGGTGGTCCCTCTCGGGATCTTTCCCCGGGAGCGTGGTCATCTGCCACTGGCCCAAGGATCCACCCACTACTATCTCCAGCAGTCTATACAACAGATTGCTACTCCGCCTACGGAATACATCAGATTGCTCCTCCTGAGTGCTCCTCCCACCAACATAGCAGATTATGACAGTGACTGGAAATCAACAATTTTAAATGTGTTTATATGAGTTTAATTACTGAATGAACTATTTGTCAGCTGTTTTGAAATATTATTTTTCTTAGTAACTTTGTACTATTATAAGTGAAGCTTTATATTTCTTAATTTTGTTTGATATTTTATGAGGCATGGTGATTGTTTTGTTTGTCCATTGTCTAGCTTGTTGCGGTTTCCAGTTCAGTTTTTGTCTGCACCTTTCTATTTATACTTTCTGGTCTCTATTCTGTATATGGTGAGGATCTGTCTGTGTTCTGTATGTGTGACTGAGCTGAGGTATTCTGCCCATGTGTAGTTTCTCTGTAGTGATCTATAGCAACTTGGCTTGCGCATGTTCTCCTGGTTTTATAGCATCAAACGTTTAATTGGTCTGGGAATGAATAATTATACTAAAATTTATATGAAGAATGCATGTAAGATAAAATTCATTGACTATACATGTAAAGTAGAAAATTGGCAGTGGGAACACAGGGGAGAGCTGGGGCGAAGCTTGTTTGCACTCCATCCCCCAACAAAAAAGGGGTTCCCCTGTTACTGGTGATCTCATTAAGGAACTAAAAAGTGCTTCAGCAGCCTCTCTAGACTATTGGTCAGAGGTTATGTGTTGGAGCTTGGGTCACCCAGTGTGGAATTCTCTTCTTCATTATGTAAAAATCCTTTATTCTGTGCTGAACATGAATTCTAGTTACATCAGAGCCCCTCCGTTATCTGGAGTCTCTTATTCTGTCTCTTCAGTAAACGAAATAGTCTGTCTCGTCAGTAAACGAAATAAGCCACAATGTTTTATTTTTTTTCTCTCTAGAAAAAGATAAACCCAGAAATAATAATACAGAGACTCACCACTGGAAAGTCACAGAGAATTCAGAGGAGAACAAGGAGTTATCAGAAGGAGCAGGAGAGAATGCTGCTTCACTTTCTGACACTGTAAGAAATTGTCAGAACATAAACCTTAAAAGACAATGGAAAATCCAAACTATGGAAAGACAATTTTTATATACTGAGTGTGATGAAAGCATCAGCAGGAAGGATAAATTATCATTGCACCAGAAAAACAACACCAAAAATGGACCCTGTTTGTGGTCCAAATGTGAGAAAAGCTTCACCAAAGGAATCCAAATTTCTTGCCAAAAGATAGAGAAAGATCAGAGACCATTATCATGTACTAAATGTGTAAAATACTTTATTACAAAGACACTACTCTTGCATGAGAAACCATTTACATGTACTGAGTGTGGTAAATGCTTCAAAAGGAAGGTAGACCTCACAGTCCACCAGAGAATTCATACAGGACTGAAACCATTTACATGTATTGAGTGTGATAAAAGTTTTAGTCAGAAGGCAAACCTTATACGCCACCAGAGAATTCATACAGGATTGAAACCATTTACATGTACTGAGTGTGGTAAAACGTTCAAGTGGAAGTCAGGACTCAACATCCACCAGAGAACTCACACAGGAGTGAAATCATTTACATGTACAGAGTGTGGTAAACTCTTCAGTCAGAAGAAACACCTCACAAGCCACACAGGGCTGAAACCATTTACATGCACTGATTGTGATAAAGGTTTTAATATGAAGGTATACCTCATAAGCCACCAGAGAATCCATACAGGAATGAAACTATTTACATGTACAGAGTGTGGTAAAAGTTTCAATCGAAAGTCAAACCTCACAGTCCACCAGCGAACTCACTCAGGATTGAAACCATTTACATGTACTCAATGTGGAAAACAGTTCAGTAACAATACAGATCTAAGAAGGCACCAGAGAATCCACACTAATGAGAAGCCATTCACATGTACTGAGTGTAGTAAAAGCTTCAACCAGAAGTCATATTTGACAATCCATCAGAGAATTCACACTGGGGAGAAACCATTTACATGTAGTGAGTGTGGTAAAAGTTTCAATCAGAAGTCAGATCTCATAGCCCACCATAGAATTCACACAGGACTGAAACCGTTTACATGTACTGAGTGCGGTAAAAGTTTCAATCAGAAGTCACATCTCACAAGCCACCACAGAATCCACACAGGATTGAAACCATTTACATGTACTGAATGTGGTAAAAGGTTCAGTTGGAATACACAGCTCACAAGCCACCAGAGAATCCACACATTATGATAGAAGTTAACAAAAGAGGAGCAGATGAAACCAAGGATCAGTTGATTCTAAATAAAGCCATTATGAGCAACTATAAAAAAAAATCTAAAAATCAACTTCTTGGATTATAAATTGTTTTGAAATTTCCAGGTTGATCCCTGGATTTATTGAGTACATCTAATTTCAGACTACACTCCATTTGAATTATGAAGATGGACAAGATGTCATTTCCAGCAACAAGAGCCAATGAGGAATATTTCAGTGAGGTTCCCTTTCATCACACCTGTATTTTCTATCAGTTATTAACTCCTTTGGCAATGGATTTAGTCTTAATCTCAGAGACACTAATGACCCACAGATAACATCACACCTATTATTTGTAAATGATTTGAAACATTACAGCTCCTGTGATCATTCAGTGGAGCAATTCACTGCAGTGAAGGGATTCTCAGATGACAGGATGAAATTTGGCCAAGATAAATGTGCCAAGGTGACATTTCTTAAAGGAAATCTAAGTAAAACTGAGAACATGTCTCTTACAGAAGATTGTAATGTAAAAGAACTTGAGTAGGAAGATGCATATAAATAGCTAGGGAACAGAGGAAGGTGCAACAATCCAGTACAAGAAACTGGGAGAAAATATCAGCAAAGAATACTATAGGAAACTGATTTTTGAAAAGTGCTTTATCATCTGACATAAGATAAATCTATCAATCCAAACTTTGTACCCTCCTACAGTTTTGTAATCATTAATAGACCTCATAAAGAATTTGAACAGTTCGATATGAAGAAAACTATTCCATGCCCATCAGGTAATCTATAAGAACCTGTGTTTGCACAGATTTACGTCCATAAGGTATGGGCCTTATAGATATCACACACACAAAGCTGCTGTAATGTAATAGGCTTCCATCAAAAACAAACCTGATGAGGTGAATATATATGACAAACAATATCAATTCACTATATAAATTCGGAAGACTACATTCAAAAGGATTAGATGACAGTCATATATATATATATCTATATCTATATTTATATATATATATAGAGAGAGAGAGAGAGAGAGAGAGAGACGCTGATAACACTCATTTGCAGAATGTAAATGGTCTGTTTCTTGACCACCTCTATTAATTATAATCACTGGTCATCAAATAATCCATATTTTTTTATTTTTCTTGTGCAAATAAGGATAACTTATCTTATAAGGAAGTTGTGCCTTTCTTCAACAATGAAAAGTCCCTGCCGCCCAATATTGCTCCGGTGTTTCGGTAATCTGCATCAGGGGCTTGTGTGAGTTCTCTCTGATAAACAATAATGAGTATGGGTGTATTATTTGGGGTCTTTAAACATGTACTTTTGTAACTGAAGCTAAGCTTATACTGCCTTTATGAATGAAGGGAGGAGAAGACCATTTTTAATTCTGTTTGATTTTCATGCCCCCGAAACACCAGAGCAGTATCGGGCAGCAGGAACCCTTCATTGTTAAAGAAATGCACAACTGCAACTTTCTTATAAGTCATTTTTATTTGCACAAGAAAAATTTAAAAAAAAAAAAGGACTATTTGATGACCACTGATAATAATTAATAGAGGTGGTCGAGTAATAGGCTTCCAGGTATATTCAACAGCATCAATAGACCCAAATGTTCTAAAAGTGATGAGGTACAATAGTGAAAGGCCAAAACAGAGCTCCCATCTTTAAACTTGGACAAGTGTTCTGATGAGTAGAAGGAATGAGTACGAATTTACCAGAACATTTGAGGCAATGAGCTACAGAAAAGGAAAAAAAAAATCTTTATAGAATCAGATCAGCAAACAAGGAAAAAGAATTGGCAAAAGCATAAATACAGAAAGGTAATTTAACAACCATATAAGGATCAAAACCTGACACAGGAATGGTTAAGGAGGGATGAACTTAAACCTAAAGACAAGAGATGAATAAGTGCAACACTGGACAATGCGATATGGACAACATGTTTTACAGCTAGCACAGAGAAAAACCGTATGGCAGATTCTGTATAACAGAACTGGAAATGGCTACACATCTCATCACATATAGCTATAATACTTATATTTATTTATTTTATTTAAAGGCTTTTATATACCGATGTTCATGTACTGGTACATATCACGTCGGTTTACATAGAACCAAAGTTGGAAATTACATCGAACAAGAGGTTACAAATAACAGGGCTAACTTGTAAGAGATTATAGGAAAGGTGAGAAGGATTTAAAATTATTATTACAAAAAACACATAGCAAATAACAGTCAAGCTCGGATTAACGAAAGCCTTCTTAAGCCAGGGTGCATATTTTAGTCCAATTAACTGGCGAAATTATGGTTACGGCATCATTATATAATTATTGTGATGGGTATTATATACCCTTATATATATCTTGTTAAGGGTAAAGGGTTAAGGAAAAGGGGAAAATCAGAGCCCCCAACTGCAGGTTTTGGTAGGAGGTTGCAGTGGGGCCTGGTTCCTCCATAACCAGGCCCACAGAGCACAGTCCACTGTTGATGAAGTGATTGCCAAGAGATTGTGGTATGGTTTGGGCAAAGACTTGCTCTACTAAACAAGGAACTTGTGTTTGTGCCAAGGGCTGAGAGGATCTGAGTTCTCACAGCAACGTTAGATATGGTTTTTGTGCTTTTTTTTTTTTTTTTTTAAGAAATGTCTTTCATGGAGGTTCTTCAGTACCTCAGTGGAGGTATTCCAGAAAAGTGGGCCAGCTGAAAAAAGTGTGCATTCTCTTGTTTCATCAAGATGGGCTATTTTAGGGGAAGGAACATAGAGGAGAGTTTGATGTGAAGATCTTAATGATCTAGCAGGGGCATGGATTTTTAATACAGATGAGAACAAGGGAGAGTGAATATTATGCAAGGTAGAGTGTATGATCATGGCCAATTTGTACTGAATGCGGTATGATATTGGGAGCCAATGGAGGGATTCATGTACAGGGATGATGTGATTACAGGTTGGAATTCCTGGGAGGAGCCTGGATGCAGAGTTCTGTATCATTTGTAGTGTAACATCAGGACATGCTGGGAGGACAATGAGGAGAAAATTACAGTAGTCAGTACTAGAAAATACAAGTGATTGTAGTACAGGTAAGAGTATAGTGATAGGAGTGTACCACTGTCCACCTGGCCAAAATGATGAGGCAGATGAAATGCTAAGAGAAATCAGGGAAGCTAACCAATTTGTGAGTGCAGTAATAATGGGAGATTTCAATTACCCCACTATTGACTTGGTAAATGTAACATCAGGACATGCTAGAAACGTAAAGTTCCTGGATGGGATAAGCAACTGCTTCATGGAGCAATTTGTTCAGGATCTGATGAGAGAGGGAGCTATTTTAGATCTAATTCTTAGTGGAATGCAGGATTTGGTGAGAGAGGTAACTGTGGCAATAGTGATCATAAGATGATCAAATTTGATCTAATGACTAGAAAGAGGCAATATGTAAATCTACAGTACTAACAAAATTTTCAAAAGAGAAACTTTGATAAAATGAGGACAATAGAAAAAACTGAAAGGTACAGCTGCAAAGGTTAAAAGTGTACAACAGACATGAACATTGTAGAAGTGCAGTCCAGATGTATTCCATGCATTAAAAAGGTGGAAGGAAGGCAAAATGATTACCAGCATGGTTAAAAGGTGAAGGGAAAGAGGCGATTTTAGCAAAAATAAATCCTTCAAAAATTGGAAGAATCCATCTGAATAGGAAAAAGCATAAGCATTGTCAAGTTAAGTGTAAAACATTGATAAGACAGGCTAGGAAAGAATTTGAAATGAAGTTGGCCAAAGAGGCAAATACTCATGATAAAAACATTTTAAAATATATCCGAAGCAGGAAAACTGTGAGGGAGTCTGTTGGACTGTTAGATGACTGAGGGGTTAAAAGGGCACTTAGGGAAGATAAAACCATAGCAGCAAGATTAAATGAATTATTTCCTTCTGTGTTTATTAATGAGGATGTTGGAGACATACATGTTCTGGAGATGGTTTTCAAGGGTTATGAATCAGATGAACTAAACCAAATAACTATGAACCTGGAAGATGTAGTAGGCCAGATTGACAAACTAAAGAGTAGCAAATCACCTGGACCGGATGGTATGCACCCCAGGGTTCTGAAAGAACTCAAAATTGAAATTTCAGATCTATTAGTTAAAATGTGTAACCTATCATTAAAATCATCCATTGCACCTGAAGACTGGAAGGTGGCCAATGTAACCCCAATATTTAAAAAGGGCTCCAGGGGTGTTCCAAGAAATTATAGATCAGTGAGCCTGACTTCAGTGCCGAGAAAAATAGTGGAAACTATTCTAAAGATCAAAATCACAGAACATATAGAAAGTCATGGTTTAATGGAACACAGCCAGCATTGATTTACCCAAGGGAAGTCTTGCCTCACAAATCTGCTTAATTTTTTTTGAAGGGGTTAATATACATCTTGAATACTGTGTGCAGTTCTGGTCACCACATCTCAATAAGGATACAGCTGCACTGGAGAAAGTGCAGAGAAGAGCAACCAAAATAATAAGGGGCATGGAACGGCTGCCCTATGAGGAAAGGCTAAAGAAGTTAGGGCTGTTCAGTTTGGAGAAAAGATAGCTGAAGGGGGATATGATAGAAGTCTAAAAAATCATGAAAGGACTTGAACAAGTTAATGTAAATCAGTTATTTACTCTCTCAGATAATAGAAGGACCAGAGGGCACTCCATGAAGTTAGCAAGTAGCTTTTTTTAAAACAAATCAAAGAAATCTTTTTCATTCAGTGCATAGTTAAGCTCTGGAATTCATTGCTAGATGATGTGGTTACAGCAGTTAGTGTTACTGGGTTTAAAAAAGGTTTGGATAAGTTCCTAGAGGATAAATCCATAAACTACTATGACAGTAATTAATAAGCAGTAGTAGCTTGTGATCTGTCTATTGTTTGGGTACTTGCCAGGTTCTTATGGCCTGGATTGGCCACTGATGGAAACAGGATACTGGGCTTGATGGACCCTTAGTCTGACCCAGTATGGCATTTCTTATATTCTTATGTTATGTTCTTATCATTCAAAAAAGGAAAGCAGACATTAATGATAAAAATAGGCAAGAACATAATCCCTGGCAAATTAGATGTAAAACAGTAGTTAGACAGACCAAGAGAGATTTTGAAAAAAAATCTTGCCCGTGAGGGTAAAACTAATAATAAAATATTTCAAGTACATTCAAAGTAAAAAGCCTGTATGAGTCAGTTGGGCTGCTGGATGACCCGAGGGGCAAAAAGGGTGTTCAGTGAGGTCAAGGAAGTAGCAGAAAAACGGGAAGAATTCTTTTCCTAAGACTTTAAGGATGAGGATTTTAGGAAGATACTCACACCTGAAACATTATTTTAATGGTGGAGATTCTGAGCAACTATATCCATTTAAAAGGCATGCTTTTCCATATTCAGCTACTTATCTGGCTAAATTATAGCAGGATAACTCATTATCTGGCTATAATTTAGTAGGACATATAGAGGAATTCAGTTAGCTAGATAACTGTGGATCTAATTCAGAGCAGGCCTATAGTAATCCAACCTTGTGTGGCCGGATAGCCTGCCACTTAACTGGATATCTTCAAAAGATGTCCATTTAAAGGGCTCCTTTATGCATATCTGGTGGAAGTTCTTTTCACACCTGAAATATGTTTACTCTCTGCTTACCCTATAGAGTGGCCCTCTCTTAAGCGGGTTCTGCTCAATCACATACTATGTGCGGCACGCCAGGAACTGGCCTCTCATTGGCACAAAGAAGTCCCTCCCACAGCGGAATCTGTTATAAAGAGACTATGGTCTGTGCACTACTGGTACTATTTACGTGCAGGGAACACGGACAAGATGGCCTTACACATTGATCCTTGGGAACCATTTCCACGCTGGTATAACACCTTCTGAAACATGAGGTTTGGATACATGAGTCAACAACAGTTGGGGATGGGTGTTTGGGTTCCAACTGAGAGGGCCGATACGGGATGTCTGTAAGGGACATTTTCCTATTACTTATTGTACTTTTTTTCTTTTTTTTATAGCTGTTCTATTGTAGTTACTGATCACTGTTGCAGGAAGCTCAAATGTGTGATTTATCAGGGAGGGGGGGTGGGATGGGGGGAAGGGGGAATTTAAAGGGGATAAAATGTTTATTGGCAGTTTATGCATTGTATCATTGGTTTATGGGATGTGGGACGGATATGGTTGATATGGCTCACATGTTTTGATTGTGCTTGTATTTGCCAATAAAAATATTAAAAAAAAAAAAAAAATGTCCATTTAAGTGGCCATCCTTTTAAAAAAAAAAAAAAAAATTGAAATAAACCGTGGGCCTCCCAGCCCAATACGCACTGCTTACTACAAAAGTCTGAACCCCACCCAACCCACTGAAATTTAAAAATAAATGTTATAAATGCCAGCCGAGCCAAGCCCTCCCTGCTAAATACACCACTGAGTATTGCTTCCTCAGCCCACCCTCCTTCCAAAGATCTCCCACCCACCCAAGTTCTGAATTCTGGACCCCCTTTTTCTCTCCCAGGATCGCAGTAAAGCGCACTTTCATAAAGAACCCCTCATGATATCTGTAGAGAGGAAAGTGCCCCCTGCTCATGGTCCTGAATCTCCTGCCTTCCGCCACAGGTTGACAGGAGAGAGAACTGGCAACAGACAGTTCATTCTCCAGATGTATCACTTCTGTGGGTTCCTAAAACTCTGACAGTATCCAGTACCCGTGCACCCAGCAGAAGCGGCAGGAGGTTCAGACTGGCTTTTAGGTTGGGATATGCTGTTTCTGTCAAATTGTTGTGTTTAGTATGAGCAAAATGCTTTTAAAGGCTGTTAAATTGTTGTAGAGTGTGCTAAAACTATTTTTCGCAACACTAAAATTTAAGATCCGAATATTAAAGCGCTTCACGTTGTTCTCAAGTGCTTCTAATCTATTTGCAATCTGGTCTCTGTCTTTTACAACTGCTATATTAAATTCCTGATTTTTGATCTCTTTGTTTTCTAAATTCCTTATCCTTTCATCTGATCTCTTAAGGTGCTCTTGGAACTGGGTAGAGTCTTGCAAATATCTAGAATTATATAAATCAATTTTCCCCTCTAACTCCTTAATATTCATAGTCATCACTGCCATCATTTCCCAAATTGAATCCAATGTAACCAGTTCAGGTCAAGAAGGCATTTCCACTTTTCTGCTACTAAATGAATTAGCAGCATCTAAAGCCGTCCTTAGTTGCTCAGGGCTTGTGGCGGGTCTTTCTGTCCCTCCCGCCATAGCCTCCTGAACACTGGTCTCAATTAGGACTGTTCCATTGCCTTCCCCAGTTTTCCTCTGAACTGGGGGAAGTCCGATGTTCAGACTTAGAGAAGCCTCCTCTGCAGAGTTAGGGAGTCCTCCCACACTTCCTGACTCATCAGGTTCCTTGGCATTCTGAACTTGCGGTATAGGTGGGACCATAAAGTTTGTGATTGCCTGCTGGATGGGTGATGCGAGTGAGGAGGGCAGGGAGGGAAAAACCCTCACTTTCCCTTTCCTCTTAGCTGGCATGTTAATTACTCCATCACACCGGCTTACACAAGGTCTCTTAATTAGCCACTGAATGCTAGAGCCAAGCAGGAGGGATAAGTTTAAAAATATATTTTAACACAGTATCTGGGGGCAGTGGCAGCGGCAAAGTCCGGCAAAGTCGAGTAGGCGCACGCCTGGCTTCAGCGGCGCATCGGCTCTGCTGCGCGCCGCTCTCAATTCGATTTTATAAGCTGCTTCCGTCTCCGCCCCTGGGCTCCGCCCACTGCACGCCACTCTCCTTCTGCGACCGTCAGGGCTCCAGAGTTTCCCCCAGAAGGCAGGCAAGGTGTTTACCGGCTCACAAAAGTATTCCTTCTCTCCCTCCTCTCTCGAGTCCTGGTCAGTAGCAGTTCGATTTTATAAGCTGCTTCCGTCTCCACCCCTGGGCTCCGCCCACTGCACGCCACTCTCCTTCTGCGACCGACAGGGCTCCAGAGTTTCCCCCGGAAGGCAGGCAAGGTGTTTACCGGCTCACAAAAGTATTCCTTCTCTCCCTCCTCTCTCCTCAATTTTCTGATTCTTTTTTAGTAGTGTAGGAGATTGGATGACTGTCATGTTTTTTTTCATTCAAGATGCAGGAATTCGGTTTTTTCTATGTTAATGACTAGCTCCATTTGGTTTAGTAGTTGTTTAATGATGTCAAGGTACATGATTGCTAGGTTTTTTCCAGTGAGTCTTCGATTGGTAATAACATTTGAATATCATCGGCATATATGTAGTGTATGATACCCAGGCCAGCTAGGAGATGGCACAGTGGAAGTAGGTAGATATTAAAGAGTGTAGCGGCGAGTGCTGATCCTTGTGGTACTCCAGTTACTAGATTTATTTTCTCTGACAATGTGTTTTTTATTTGAACTTGATAATATCTGTTACTTAGGTATGATCTGAACCAGGCTTTAGTTTTTTCCTTTAATCCAATTTCGTCAAGTCTTTTTAGCAGTATGTCATGATTTATTGTGTCAAAGGCAGAGGATAGGTCGAGCATTAGTAGGATGTAATGTTTACCATTGTCAAAACCTCTCATTATGCTGTCAGTCAATGAGAGTAGTAGGGTTTTGGTGCTGTAATGTTTGCGAAATCTGTGCTGTGAGGGGTACAGTATATTATTGTTATCTAGGTGTTCAGCTAGTTGTTTTTGAATGATTTTTTCTATTAATTTTGCTATTAGTGGCAGATTTGAGACTGGTCTGTAATTACTCAGTATAAGTGGGTCACTGTTTTTTTTTCTTTATTATTGGTTTAATTATTGCTCCTTTCAGATTATTTGGAAGGAATCCTTCCTCTAAGGAGAGGTTTATGATTTTTGTTAATGTGGGGGAGACTATGTTGGCTAGTTTTTTGATGTCGTTTGTTGGTATGGTGTCAATTATATGTGGGGCTGGGTTTATCTTTTTTTTAGCATGGCTTCTACTTCAGGTTCAGTTGTTTCCTCAAAAGTGGACCAATGTGCACTGTCTCTTATGTGCATTTTGATTTCTTGTTTTGTTGTGTTGGGAATTTTGTTTTTAAGGTTTGTAATTTTGTCATCGAAGTATTGAGCTATTTCATTACATTTGTTTTCAGGTAACTCTGTGGGAGCTTCTGTTGTGTCGTTGGTCAGGTTTTGGACTATGGTGAATAACGTTCTAGGATTATTTGAAAATTTTTCAATTTTTGATCTATTGTATTGTTTTTTTGCATCAAGGATTGTTTGTTTGTAGTAGGCTAGGTGTTTTCTATATCTAGTTAGGTTTTCATTTGTTTTGTGTTTTTTCCAGTCTTTTTCTTTTTTTCTCAGATTTTGCTTGATTTCTTTTATCTTTTGGTTATACCATGGGTTGGTTTGTTTTGGTTCTCTGATGATCGTGTGTTTCATCAGGTTGATTTCATCTGCTAGTTTGTTCATTGTTTCTATCCAAGTTTTTATTGCTGAGTAGCCATCCTTAAACTCAACTTCTTTTAGTTTTTCGTCTAATTTGTTTCCTAATGTTTCAATGTTAAATGGCGGTCAGTACTTAAATTCTATTGGTTCCGTTCTATGTTTTGGCTGGGGCCTCGTATATTTGATGGTGGACTATTAGAAAATGGTCGGACCATGGAATTTGTGAGTAGTTTGTTTTAATGTATTCTAAGAAGCTACTATTTATGAATGTCAGGTCAAGGGAGTGTCCTGCTTTGTGTGTTGGATTGTCTGTAATTAAGGTGAACCCTAGGGCTGTCATTATGTCCATTAAGGTTCGGCAGGTGTTTGATAAAGGGTGTACGTCCATTTGTAGATTGAAATCTCCTAATACTATTGTGGGTTTTGTTGTATTTAAGTGTGTTGTGAAGAATTCTATTAGTGGTGATATATTTAGTTCCAGGAGGCTTGGAGGGCAGTAAATGAGACATATTTGTATGTTGAGGGTTTCAAACATAGCAATTTCATGGTTCATTGGGGGTATTATGGGTAGTAGTTTACATTTAAGTTTTTTTCAGTTATTAGTAGGAGTCCACCTCCTCTTTTGTTTGCTCTGGGAATTGAGAATACATCATAGTTCTTGTGTGCTATTTGGTTTTTTAAAACTGTGTCAGATTTTTTAGCCAGGACTCTGTTATTGCAATGAATTTGGGTTTGATGTCATAGAGTAGATCCGTGATGATTGGGAATTTCTTGGTTATGGCTTGTGCATTTACTAGTAGGAAGATGATCATTAGTAGGTTTAAATCTCCATTGTTTATGTTCTTGGTTCTTTTGATTTGTATTAGATGTTTGTATAGTGTTTGTTGCTTTGTATTTTACTTTGTCTTTGTAGTTTTTCGTGAATTTTCTGCCGTACTTACCTTTATTTAGGCAGACTCTAATTGTTTGTGTTACCTGTTCTTCTCTCTTGTTGTCCATGTTTGGTGATCCATGGTTGTTCAGCAAGAGTTTCCTGTTCTCTGTGAGTTCTCGGGGTGTACGAAGGGGCGTACAAAGGGTGGCTGCCCCTTTGTCGTGCCCACATTTTTCCCACATTAGTCCTAGATTATTATATATACTCAATTTACTGGGATAATAAATGCAAACATCACGCAAATACAGTGTGAAGATACTTTGCTTTTCTATGGGAATTAAGAAAGAAGCCACTCAGCTACTTTAACCACTGCCCAGCCATTATAAAGCGTCTGGGTTTCAAACAATTGTTCTGCCTGAAGGGGAATGAACTTGTGTTTTTACTTTCAAGCTAAAATGGCATATTTCATATACCTTCAATTATGAATTGTTCAATAACCTTCTTCTTTATATCTCAAACAAAGATTGCAGTTTACTATTGTGTAAAATTGAAACCAGCACAAAAATCTAAAAATGACAAACATAATTGACCTAATCTAGGCCTACTTCTTCTGACACCACATTATTATCTTAGCTTACCAGAGGTTATTCCTGAATGGAGCATCCACTTTTGGATACTCTTCAGTTCATGCATCTTTAATGGATTAACTTTATAATGATGTAGTGTGTGAGTGTGTGTGTTTGTATGTGTGGTGGGGGGGGGTATGGGGAATACTAATATGTTTGGATATGCTGTCTGTAACTATAATTCTTATTATTGTATTTGAACTCTGTTCCGCCTTAATTGTTGTATGTGACAGTAGGCCAATTTTTCTGGTCTTTGTTTTTCTATGATTGTATTCTCTAAAAAATTATTGAACCAAAAAAAAACAAAACCCTGTGGTATCAATATATGAAATCAGCTGATACAATACCATTCAATATCCACATTTAAACCATGAGGGACCATTGTCTGTAATTTAAAATTCCATAACTGTTCCCTCAAGTCAACTTCATTTATCTGTTCCTTCCTCTTAAGCTTTCCTTAATGTACTCTAAAATGCACCATTTTAAATGTTAGGAAGACCGGTCCTGATCCAAGTGGTGCTGTACCACTGACACTTGTACTTTCTTAGTGGAAAGACTGCTGCGATGTTCTATCAATCATTTCTTGATCATTCTTTTGGTTTTTCCCACATATATCATAGGACATGGGCATATGATCACATAAGTCACTAGGCAGTTAGTACTTTAATTTATAATTTTTTTCCAGATATTGGGACATGACAAGGATCATTTCAAACCAAAAAGATCAACTTCCACAGGGAAAATAACCCATAGAATCCAAATTTTTAAGATCAGAGGACAACAGTAACCAAGATTTTACCACATAATCCTTTATATTGCATCCTTGAGTTTAAGCTATCAGTGGTGGTATTTGACTAGCAAGCTGATGTCTAGATCTTTTTCCTGGTTGGTAGCTCCTAATATGGAACCTAACATCGTGTAACTACAGCAAGAGTTTTTTTTCTCTGTATGGTCAGTCTGTGGAATACCTTGTGATTCGGCGTCACATGAAGCAGGGCAAAGATTTTTCTGCCGGAAGCATGCATTCAGAAATTGATGACACAACTCTATCTGTTACTGAACACTCCATGCCCGATCGTATGGGCCTACCTGCATGTACTTGGCTTAATGGCAGCAACCCTGGAAGTGGTCCCGTGGGCGAGGGTGCATATGTGTCCTCTTCAGTGCTCCCTGCTGCCTCGGTGGAACCTGCAGTCTCAGGACTATTGAATTCGGCCCCTCCTGCCATGGATGTCTCCTCCCAACTGCAGTGGTGGCTGCAGGTGGATCATCTAAGGAAGGGAACTTCCCTAGCACCACCAGACTGGCTAGTACTGACAACAGATCAGAGCCTCTTTGTATGCACTTTAAAAGTAAATTAAAAATAAAACAAACATGTTTTAAGTTTTTAAAATATGGTGATTTTGGTGGCAAGCCTGGGTAGAGATTGCCAAATAAGTTTAAAACACCTGGGAATCACAATGGCGAACCTGGCACCAATTAATTTATATAACTTTTCCAAATTAATAAAAGTTTACATTTTGATAATGGTGGCCAAGTGAGGGAGTGTGGCTAACCCGACTACAACCATGAGTCTAGAAGTGGCTAATTAATTAGATATCTAACCCATTGTGGATAGGGATCCCTAGGCACTCATAAGTGGCAAAAATCCCTCAGAAATTGATTTGGTGGGGGAGGGGAGTCACCAGAGGGAACATCTAAAGTAATGTCATACCTTTAGTTTGCTTCAAAATGTTTACAATTTAGATTTATTTATAAAAAAGGTCTAGAAGTGGCTGTGTTGGTATTTAGCGGGAATGAGTGAATGAATGACATGTAGGGAAGGATTGAAAGAGAATGAATATAATTTTGATAGTTTTAATTAATTTATTTGGGTTTTCTGGAACAATTTATTATCATTTATTTCAATAGGTTTTTCCCATAGCCATTAAAATTAATGAGCTGAGATTAAAAAAAAAAATCAGATTGCAAACAACTCATTGGTAAAAAGCAGGGATACAATGCAAAGGGTTTGGGGTCCTATGTTCTCTTACTTAAGGCCAACCACGAACCAGATTTAGAATCCTTCCATCAATATTCTTAGTATTTTTACCCAACACCCATTCGCTGTTCATTCATCCAAATTCAAATCCCATAGAACGCACGATTGAACAGGTTATCGTGCCAAGTACAAGCTTTCCCGGCACATGGTCTCCCTACAAAATTCCGGATTATAGCATATAGATAACATATCGAAGTTCTCTCCAGTCTGGACCATATTAAGTCAGGCACGTTTATCTGCTTACTCTTCAGTTATTCTCCATCACTGGTCAGTCAGCCCAGGTGGTCAACCTACTCCACAAAAACCACAGCATGCTATCAGCTGGGGGGGGAGGGAAGGGGATAGTCTATAGAATTCATATAGGAAAAATACGGTCTGTGCATTAACAGAGAGGAATATTAGGAACAAGAAGGAAAAAAACTGGTCCAATATGAACATTCTGAAGCCATCAACATGGAGTCGCCATAGTAACTCCATGGAAACCAGGTTTTTACCCAAAGCTAGATGCAAGCAGGCTTGCAGAATGACACTAACCTTTAGACAAAGTGCAGAAATGTTTTTACATTTATTCCTATTTAGGAAGGTTTGGATAGCCTTTTTGAAATATCCATATGTATCAAAGGGTTTTTGTGCCTTATTTAAACAGGTTCAGCACTATTTCTTTTTTTTGTTATTATTCTTTATCTATCAATTTTTTAAATTTACAAATTGAATAAATTCTGTTCAAATATCCCAGTCAGATACATCATATATATCATAAACCAAAAATATTCCAGTACATTTCGTATCCAATTTGTGATACAATAAGAGACAAGAAAAATTAAATCATAAAATAGGTTAAGCCAAGAAATTATAGGCAATATCTTAGGAAATTCATCACACTTATGGCATTACATAGAATTTCACCGGTATTTTCCATATTTATATGCCCACTCCCAAGTTAGCTACTGGAGAGGAGGTGGATGGCTTATGGGCTAATACAAACCGTTGTATTTGATCGGGTTGAAAGAAAACTAAGGACTCATCACCTCTTTTCAAAATACATCTGCATGGGTGTTGCGTCCGGTCTTCAACGGCTTCGCCCCGCTTGCTGGACCCCTATCTCGGCTCCTCCCGCTTACCTGGGCAAGGTGGCTACCGCAGCGTCGTCAAGCCGACCTCTCTGGCATCCCCAGAGCAGCTGTGGTGCAGCCGTATGCTGTTGCTCCTCCCAGGTACCTGCTAGGATGCACGCGCGCAGAATCCACGTCTAAGTACACCCAGTGGCACGAACCTCGAGGGCGTTCCCTCAGCTGACGTCACGCCCATCCGGGTATATCTACTTCTCAAGATTGCTAGCTCATTGAGTTGGCAAAGGCTCGAATAAGGATTCGTTCTATTCCTGTCTGTGTTACTCTGCCGCTTCCCTGCTGCCTGCAGGAAGTTCTCCTTCTGCCCTTCGGGATTTGACTAACTTGGTACCTGCTCCTCGGGGGCCCTCTGTTCTATTTCAGGTGCCATTCAGGGAACAGGTACTCGCTCCTCGAGGGCCTGCTCTCCCTGCTTGTACCTTTCTACAACTATCTGATGGAATCGCTTCCATAACAGCTAACATCTCATCTGTCTCATCCACAGTATCGCTTTGCTGGGTAACCTGCTGTGGAACCTCCTGACGTCATCCAGGAGCGAAGGGCTCCCTCTGCCGAGGTCCCTGAGACTACAACTCACCACTGCCACCTGGTGGCTACATCAAGCTGTATAATAAAGAGTTCATATTCCGGTGTTTTCTGTACCAGAGTCTAGCTTAGTGCTGTGGCTCCTCATGGGGCTCCTCCCCGTGGGCGTGGTCATCTCCATAGCACCCAAGGATCCACTAAAACACACGTAACAACAACAATGGGTATCTTAGTGTGAAAGTAAAACCTAATGCCTATAAGACAAAAATTCCTTCCTTCTAGACTGCGGCGCTTGAGATAGAGCAGGGTAAATTCTTACTGACTGATCATGGAAAGTAACAGGAAACTTCCTAAACAAGGCTCTCATTACATTATTAACATCACTAGTGGAAATAAAGGAAACTAATAAAGTTTTCCTATTACCTCCAAATTTGAATTTTCTAGGAAATTTGTTAAGTTAGCAGAAATAGGTAAACCAGCAGTATCCCCCAAACTAGAAGCCCTTTTATTAAGAAAATGACAAAGGTTTATAGAAGGTATATTGTCCTAAGGAAATGCCAGGGCTTCTGTTAGGAAACGCTTCAGAGTAATATAGGAATTTTCACCAACAATTTGTGGAAAATTTTAGGATCCTCAAATTCAGCTGTCTAGTATTATTTTCCAATATCTCCAGTCTCCTAGAACAGGCAAGTTGATCCTTAATTATGCCAGTATTTAAACTTGAACAGACTGGATTTTATTCTCCACCTCAGCAACCCTGTTAGTAATTGCTGAAGTAAGTTCCTGTACCCCCAAAATGTTTTGTTGGCAATTATACGCGACTGAGTCCATCTTGTTTTCTAATCGTTGCAGAGAAACGCCGAAGCCTGCCACCAAGACCCAGAGTGCCTCTAGGGTTACTGCCTCAGGCTTAGTGGGTAACAGCAAAGACTCACCCTGAGCACAGGTTGTCGATTGTTCCTGGTTCCCGTCCTCAAAGGTCTCAGCGTCTTCTCTCCCCAGAGATTCCTTTGGTCCTACTACCAGGCTGCTTCCTCTGCCAGAGTTTGTCCTCACTCCGGCTAACAGGGAGCTTTCCACTTCCTGCACACTGCTAAGTGTTGTAATTTTGATATAGTCATGGGCCCTTGGTCGCAACAAGAGATGGCTCCTTTGGGGACTTGTAGCGTTAGGCTGGCTCTAGTAGTAACGGACTCAGAGTCTTTATTATACAGCCAGTGGTGAAAGTAGCCCGAGGAGCGGGCAGCGATCCTTAACCAAAAGAGGAGGATCTCAGATGGCGTAGTCCAGTCTATGCACTGTAGCGTAGGAAATGCTGAGATGGAGTCTCACCAGGTCTTGAGAAGGTGATGGGTCCGGTAGTGGTCCGCAGAGTGAGGTAGGCCGAAAACCCAGTCACAGATGGTATGCCAGAGAGGGCAGATCCGGTAGTGGTCTGCGGAGTGGGGTACGCCGAGGATCAACTCTGTGGGTGGTGAGGCAGAGGCAGAAACAGACTGAAGAGCAGGAGTACTCACTCAGTCTTGAAGGCTGTTGTAGAGAGGAATCCCTGAGAAGCAGAGGTCCAGGACGAGGCAAGGCCCCTGAGGAGCAGGTATCAAAGTTGTCCTGAGCGAGAACACAGAGCGGTGAGCATTTGGTAATGAGGCGAAAACAGCAGAAGGGAATCCTGGCTAACTCATAGCTGGTATAGTGAAGGGAGTGACATCTTGCGGAGTGGACGCCCCCCGAGGTTCCCACCATGACGCACATAAAAGAAAGGTCAGAACGCATGCGCATGCCCTATGTGATGCCAGGAGGAAAATGGCTAACGCAATCGCCCATGCCGGTCTGGGGACGCCGGAGCGGTCGGCGTGTGGCAGCGGAGGCAGCCATCTTACCCACTGGAGCTGAAATAGGCAGGAGAAAGGTGAGCAAGAGGGCGCAGCCGTCTGCGACCAACGGGCGCAACACTAAGGGATGCCCCCTCGAACTCAGTCGCAGGTACCGCGTCATCAGTCTGCGACTGTGCAGCATCTCTGCCGGGGTCACGCTGTGCCGGAGGCGGTCGCTGGTCTGGCGCCTCCTCCACAGGAAACTCCCGCTCTCCTCCGCTGGGATTTCCATCGGGCTCACTGACTCCCTCTAAATCCGGCTGGGACAAAAAAAACACAGAATCTTAAACTGCATCAGGGAAGGTAGGGGTTCAGAGGGAAAATCCTTCACTTTCCCCTTTCTTTTTGACGGCATTATCAGCGATTTAGTTAGAAAAGTGTATAGCTATAACTCACAGCGTGCATTCGATGTTTCCTCTATGCCGCCATCTTGTTCAAGGTTCAGCACTATTTCTAATGACATCATTAGATTAGTGTAAATCACAAACAGAGTCCAAGAGTGTCGCAACTGAAAAAATTCAAAAGTGAAAACGTATTGCTAAGCCAAATCAATCATAACAAAATAAATATTATAAATGGACCTTCATGCCACTCTAGGTATATAAACAATATTTCATGTTCTTAGCAACCAAATGGTTCTTGTATAATCATCGGTCCGAGCATAAGCAAAGTGTTTTTCTTCAAAAAGTGCAATTTTAAGAATTTTGGTGTAAACATTTAATAAAGTGTACTTCCCCCCTATTTACAGAAATAAACTACCTTTGTATTGAGTAGGCAACATGAGTGGGCAGATGAGCCTTGCGAGGGCCTCTGTAGGCACAATCTTTTCAATAATGCGATGCAGGAGGCCTTAGAGGATAATCTTCACGTGAGGAGGCCACAGCTTTAGGTTGGGGGCATGAGGCAAGTTGTACTACCTCATGCTGGTGGTGGGTGCACGAGCCAGTGGGCTGACTTTGCTTGGTTGAGGGTGGGGGGGGGGTTGGACTCGATGGCTGTTTTGCTAGGTAACATGGTGGGACAGCTCTGGTCAGACACGTTTGGTGTTGTGGGAGACCTGTGGCTCGTGTATATCGTATATACTATCAAACAAAGCTGTGGCCTCTACATCCAGTTTTTTGGCCTCTGTCTCATTTTGTTTGAGGGAATGGCTCTCAGGCAGGGAAGGGGTGTGGTCATGACAGTCATAGCGGATGTCGATGTTATTATGATTCCCCCCTCCCCCCCCCACACGAGGGTAGAGGGCAGGCAGGCTTGTGCATCACGAGAATGGCGCAGTGACACGGTACAGGGCTCCAGGGCTCCGGCACAGATAGATGACATCACAGGGTGTATTTAAGCAGCTGCTTCCCTGATCCACCCCCTTTTCATTTCTCCTGCGTTCCCACCACCCTCAGGCATGAGTTAGACAGCATAATATTCTTCTTAGGAGTAGCTACTGGCATTTTTAAGGAATTGTTGCAGCCTTAGCGGGTGCATGGGGGAGCAGGCTGACTTTGCCAGTTGAGGGTGGCCACCTTGCTTGAAGGTCACGGCGAGGGCTTGGACTTGATGGCTGTTTTGCTAGGTAACATGGCGGCGGCACTGGTCAGACACGGTTGGTGTCGATGGAGACCTGTGGCTCGTGTACCGAATTTATCGTATATACTATCCACATTAAAGCTGCGGCCTCTACATCCAGTTTTTGGCCTCTCATTTTGTTTGAGGGAATGGCTCTCGAGCAGGGAGGGGGTGGGGTCTCGACTGTCATAGTGGATGTCTATGTTAAGTTGTGTCAGGATTGTGATCCCAGTGTTTTTGTTACAGTGTTTAAACAGTTTCCAGTGGATGAGCCAGTCTGTCTTATTGTGCCTCTGTGTATACAGGCCTTCTGACATCAGCACAACTATTGCTGTTCATTTGCATATGATGCAGAAATAGAGCAAGCAGGCCAATATGATCTTCTTATCCCAAGAACTGGTCTCCATAGCTGGGCACACAATCTGCAGGCTGGACAATTGGCAAAGCCTGATTCTTTGATAACCAGATGAGATTAGTCCTTAAACAGTGACACACTCTTACCTTGCAGCAGGTCCCCTGTCAGACAGAACACAGGGAAGAAAGACTGACATGTGGGATCAAGGAAGGAACTGGGTAGTTTTCTCTGTGACTTGAGATATGGGAGGAGTATCCTCAGTTGGGGGATGTATGGAGCAGGAATCATAAATATTACTAAATCACTGCCCTCCCCTGTGCACTCAGAAGGAAAACAGCAGAGGGACTCAATTTGACTAATCAGTCCAGGCAATTTAATAAATGTTATACTTTGTTGCTTCTCCTTGGTTTCTAGATCTAGGTCTTAGGTGCAGTTGCTAAGGAATATGCACTGCAATGAGTTTATAATAAAGTTACTGGAATTTGTTAACTGTTCTGATTGGTGGTCTTTTATAGTTATATAAGTATTGTGGTTACATTTGGATTACAACAACCCAACCACTGATGAGATGTGTAACCATTTCTTTGTCTGTTATAAAGAACTGCAATTGTCTGTTTTACTTTCTATGCAAGCTGTGATCCATCTAGTCTGTACTCCAATGTCCAGCATTGCAGTTATCAATCATTCTCATCTTTAAGGTTTAATTTCATCCCTTAACCATTCCTGTGTCAGGTTTTGATCCATACATTGATGGTGAAGTACCTCTTTGTTTTCCCCCACTGTATTTATGCTTTTGCTAATTCTTTTTCCTTGGTTGCTGTTCTCATTCTATAAAGAGGTTTTTTTTTATCTTGGACTGCAAATTGTTACTTATTTTCTCAGATATTCTGGTAAATTCTCGCTCATTCCTTCTAATCATCAAAACACTTATCCAAGTGTAAAAATAGAGTCCAATTTTGGCCTTTCACTTTTGTACTTCATCGCTTTTAGAGTATTTGGGAATGTTGATTCTGTTAAATAAGCAATTTCTATAAGGGCCATACCACATGCATTTTCTGGGGATGTACAATCTGTGCACACACAGGTTGCCATCTATCACCTGGTAGGCATGGAGTAGTTTTCTTTGTTTTTGTTTGTATTGAAAATTTTTATTGGATATTGTGCATATAACATATAATCCTTAAAAAGAACAACAATAAACAATCATCCAAAGAGTCTGTTCATAACAATGCCCAAGCCCTATATCCCATATCATATGCAAGAAACACAGATCAAATCATATCAAATAAAACAGTAAAATAAAATAGAATAACATAAAATAATGCTGATCAAAAATGGCCATGTCAACATAATTGGATTGATATTCAAAACAGAGCTATAAAGGAGAACTGCTCAGGCGCAGTAACACATTGTGTAATGCAACAAGAGGATTTCGACAGAACTCAACAAAATTTGACCAGGGGAGCTCGAAATGTAAGCTAACGACCAAAAGGCAAGAAGCATAAATGGATAGTAACAGTTAAAGAATAGATAGCAGAGTGTGCTAACTCTCTTTCCCCTGCAATCGACTCCATTGCATAAAAGGGCCCCATATATCCCTGAAAGCTCTAAGACCATTATGTCGCAACGCTGTAATATGTGATAAACGATAATTTTTATGTAAGCGACAAACTACACTTTGGAAAGAGGGAAGATCAGGGCTCTTCCACAGCCAGCCAATCTCGCTCCTGGTTGCTATAAAAATCTGCTGGTATAAACGGTGTTGAGACTTAAGAGAACTGAGCCACAGGTATTCCCAGCAAAACGTGCCTAGCACTAAAATGATTATCAGTTCCCAACATTGTAGATGTCCAATCATTAATTCCACACCAAAAGGGCTGAATCAACGAGTATTCCCATCATACATGGATGTAAGTACCTATATGCCCACAATTTCTGCAGCACAGATTGTTCACGGCTGGAAACGTTATATAATTTTAATGGAGTAAGATGCCAGCGAAACAGCATTTTATAGCAATTTTCCTGAAGGTTAGCAGGTACTGAACATTTACTGGCATTGGAATAGATGTCATCCCATGTCTCCATCTCTAACTCTTCCCCCAAATCCAACTCCCAGGCCTTAAGACGTGAGAATTTTTCATCTTTGCAATAACTGAGAATATCATACTCCTTGGATACTAGGCCCTTTAACTTATCCACTTGTTCACATAATTTTCAAACATTGATTTACCCGGTCTAATGGCCAAGGCCTTCTGCTACCTAAGGAGAAAATGTCTGACTTGTGCATACTGCAAAAACTTTAGAGAGGTCGTATGGTAGTGAGAAATTATGGAGTTAATTGAAATAACCTCATCACCCTCTATTAAATGACCAAATTTATATAGGACATGGGATTTCCAGTCTGAAAAGGCATGGATAGGTCTACAAATAGGGAAGGCTGTATTGTGAAATAAATGGGAAAGAGAAAAATAAGAAGCACTGCCCACAACCCTACGTCTCCACTGTTTCCAAACTCACAAAGTAGTTGATAATGCAATAGGCAAAGTGCACATGGAACGCCAAGTAGAAGAAGGCTGCCAGGGAAGCGCTGCCAAGGGCATTAAACCCACCATGCTTTGCTCCAGTAACATCCATTGCTTATGCTCTACAGAACAGTGGAGATCCATAAGCGCCCACAGTTGTGCTATAGCAAACTACCAAAAAAGGTTGGGTATGCCCATGCCACCTGTTTTCTTAGGTTGATATAGAATTGCCCTAGCTACATGTGGCGGGCACCTTCTCCAAATAAAACAAAAAAAATTTTCTTTTGCCACCGACATAGCAGAACAGTAGGTAAAAATATGGGGAGAGTGATAAATAAATAGGGAAACCTGGGCAAGATATTCATCTTAATAATAGCTATACGGCCTAGCCAAGAAAAGCAGGCTCTGTTCCACCTATCCAGATCCCTATGCACCGCCTTTGATAGTAGTGTATAGTTCAAACTATGTAAGTCATCTATATGAGGGCTGATATGAACACCGAGGTACTTCAGGGAAGCTTTTGCCCAACGGAAGGCAAAGGCCTTACTAAGCTAAGACTGCGTGATTGTATCTAAATTGATATCCAAGAGTTCTGATTTATCCAAATTGACTTTAAACCCCAAAACCCTGCTAAAGCGTTGTAATTCTGATTTGACTCCTGGTAGTGAAAAAGAGGGATCACATATAGTGAAAAGGATATCATCAGCGAACAATAAAATTTTATACAGATGACTGCCGACCTCTGCCCCCATATTCTGATGAAATAATCAAATTCGAGTGGTAAAGAGTTCGAAAAAAGAGGGCAAAATAGAGGGGATAGAGGGCAACCTTGTCTGGTTCCATGGCCTATGGTGAAACATCCTCCATACTCTCCATTCACTTTCACCCTCGCTTCAGGAGAATCTTATAATTTTTCAACCTATCGTAAGAAGGAGGGACCAAACTGCAATTTCCGGAGAGTTCTGAATAAAAAAGACCAATGTACCATGTCACATGCCTTTTCGGCATCAATAGACAATAGCACAGTTGGTACCTTCTTATGAACCCACCAGAGCAAGACCGCAATCTTCTGCACATTATCTGCTGCCCATCGGTGAGGAATAAAACTCATTTGGTCATAATGCACTAAGGGCCAGATTTTAAAACCTGCACACACGAATCTACGTCCGATTTTATAAAATATCTGAAATCGGAGTGGCCTCAGAGGGAACTTTCCTTCCGCCCCCTCCCTTCCCCTCACTAACCCGGCCCCCACCCTACCTAGTCCCCCCCTAACCTTTGTTTTATTAGTAGGTTGCGCGTGCCGGCCAAGTGCCGGCCAGCGATCCCCGGGCCCAGCGGCAATAGAGAGGCTTCTGGCCATGCCCTGCCCCTTTTTTCAAGCCCTGGGACATGCGCGCATCGCCAGGCCTATGCAAAATAGGCTCAGCCTGTGCAGGAGCAAGTTTTCGCGGTTACGCGCGTAACCCTTTAAAAATCTGCCCCTCATTGTGGTAGGATCTTATTTAGGCGCTCTGCCAAAACTTTAGCTAAAATTTTGAGATCCAAATTGTAAGGCCTTCAGACGTCGTGCTAGGTATCAGCTAGCCTTATTCTCCCCTCAAAATGCTCCTGTTTAAGCAAATCAAGCTGGTGAGCGATATTAGCATTATCCAGAAGCTGTAATTCAGATCAAATTGAGGATAAGTTTTGTAACACTGATCTGGATTGTGTACACATGTGCTCCCTAGAGAATGCTTAGAATTATGTTCTTTCTTATAGTGTGTGGCGTATGAAATTAAAAAAACCTTGTGCCACCACTTTTAGAACATTCCCAGATTACAGGTTTAGATGTAGAAGTGGAAACAGGGAGGAGAAAATTCTCCTGCATTGTAAGGTCAGGCAGGTCCCATACCTGCCTGGCTGCTGTAATATGGTGCCAGGTCATCCTGGCAAACTGATGGTTAAAGTGGGCTGGGGGATGGGAGCTGCTGCTGCCAATATCCGGTGGCCCATGCAGCAAAATAGGTCAGGGGAGGGGGGGGGGGGGGGGGAGTTGGAGGTCTGTTTCAAACCACTTGTTTCTGGGAACCCATTGGTTCCTCCTCGGCAGGGGTAGATGGGAGTGGGAGAAGTTGAGTGAGGGTTGTTGCGATCAGCAGCCATTCCTTTACTTGCCTGCCGTCGCGTCTGACGCTGCAAGTCCGGCCTCTGCTCCTTAGTTTCGGCCTGACTCGCCGCGGTGAAATGGCGTCTGAGGAAGCAGCCATGCCGGGGGAAGAAGCATCCCTGGCGGCCCCGGGTGAGCTCCGTGGTGACAGGGAGGTCGGGGGTCGGTTTGGCCGTGCTCCGATGTGACAGGTTCAGGGAGGCAGGTCTTGGCGCTTCCAGCAGCTGTGGGGGGGGGGGGGGGCGTCGCGGTCCAAAACCCGCAGCGTGAGGATCTCTGCAAGGCAGAAGTCGGGGACGCCGGCGGCTTCCCCGGGACCGGATGCAGTGAGTAACTGCGGCCCTCCCCCTTCTGCTCTTGCGAGTACCGGGAGCTCCTGTGCCTTCCCCTACTGCTGTGTCAGGCTGCAGCTTCGCACTCAGAGCTGTCCGGTGCTGAAGCTGTGGGAAGTGCTGTACAGAATATTTTGATTTTGCCTGCTTCAAGGGGGTTGGAGCCTGGGGGGAGAATGCCATGCCCAGGGGGTCGGGGGGGGGGGGGGGGGGGGGGACGGACGGACTCCGAGGTTCGGACAAGTTTTGGTGGGTCTTCCTAATGGGCTCCTTCTGGGCAAAAGCGGGGGGGGGGGGGGGGGGGGGGGGGGGGTGGGGAAGGTTCCTCTGGGATGTGTGACCCAGATCCGGCTCGGGTCCTTTTCTTCAGCCGTGGGGTGAGGGATTTCCTCTTGCTTGGTATCGGTGCCCTCAAGGGAGGTTTAGGGGGATGCAGCCTTTCGATGTCCCCTTGGGGGGGGGGGGGGGGTTCCTGGTTCTTGGCGAGGGGCTCCGGCATCGCCATCTTTTGCTATGGGTCCGCATCGTTGGCCCTTCTTCCCTGGGGGTCCTCCAGGAGGTCCGGCAGTCACGGCGTCTTCCAGGTCTTCGGTTGCTGCTGCTCCTTCTTCACAGGCTTATCCTGCTGGAGAGGTGGGTGATGGTCCTGGTTCTTCGCGACAGGAGGGCTGGCGATATGATCTGGTCTCGGCTGCTGAGGTCATATACTTAAGTGCATCCTCTGTTAATCAGATAAATACATTACTAACCCAGAGGAACTCTGCTCAATTTAAAGCCAAAATATATTGTATAAATATTTTATTTCAACATGATATCAAAATACATTTTAAACACAAATGCTACGTGCAATACATCATATCCACGTTTAAAATGTACACATCATACTGCCATCCATACCACACATACCATCACAACACACCACATAATAAAAAGAACAACATATGCATCTACAATATAAATACCCAGTACAGTACATTACACATTCAACAATCATCAGTTGTTGTAACACGATACCTAGTATCTGCACTTTCTTTAACACATATCCTATTACATAGCGTATTATTTAATTATTCAGGATTCTCGAGTGTCAAAACTGATACATAGTATCTTCCATTATTCAAAATGTAATAATTAATCTACTAATGCAATATAATGTACCCTACGATGTAATTATTACTTCACCAAGAAAGTATCTCTTCAATAAGTTTGCTGCGACAGACGCCGACACCAAACTCCCGTCGACAGATGGTTCTTCAATTTACAAGTAATGCGAGAAATCGCAGCATTAAAAAAAGCGCTCCCAGTCCAGCTCCTCGGATTCTTCTTCCTCTTCATCTTCCTCGTTGTGAGGACGGGAGTTTGGTGTCGGCGTCTGTCGCAGCAAACTTATTGAAGAGATACTTTCTTGGTGAAGTAATAATTATGAATGCAGATGGCCCGTGAGTACTGTTAAGGTATTGAATAAATGTGAGACAGTTCCCTTTGAGAAATCCATTAACATCGTATTTCCTGCAAATGCGTGCTTGCAAGTGAAGTATATATACAGCGGTTTGAAATAATCAGGTTGGAGAATTGACTGCTCCGTGCAATGTGATATCCACTTAATGATCTTCATGGAATTCAGGAAAGTAATTTCAACGCATGGATGTTGAACAATATATCCCATGAAGATGCAGATACAATGTTGATGTGAACAACACAGCAGTATATCCCTGAAGAAGCCCCTAGGAAGGGGCGAAACGGGTGTCCCGTCGGGTATTACATCGTAGGGTATTACATCGTAGGGTACATTATATTGCATTAGTAGATTAATTATTAAATTTTGAATAATGGAAGATACTATGTATCAGTTTTGACACTCGAGAATCCTGAATAATTAAATAATACGCTATGTAATAGGATATGTGTTAAAGAAAGTGCAGATACTAGGTATTGTGTTACAACTGATGATTGTTGAATATGTAATGTACTGTACTGGGTATTTATATTGTAGATGCATATGTTGTTCTTTTTATTATGTGGTGTGTTGTGATGGTATGTGTGGTATGGATGGCAGTATGATGTGTACATTTTAAACGTGGATATGATGTATTGCACGTAGCATTTGTATTTAAAATGTATTTTGATATCATGTTGAATTAAAATATTTATACAATATATTTTGGCTTTAAATTGAGCAGAGTTCCTCTGGTCTCGGCTGCGGCATTCACCTCCAGCTTCTGGGCCCCTGACCCCAGTGAGATGGATCCCACCAACAGTTTCCGAGCTACAACCCCCAGTGAGATGGGTCCTGACAGCAGCTCCCAGATTTCAACCCCCAGTGCAATGGGTAATACCGGCTGTGCCCGAGGCTCGAACATCACTGGGATACGTGCAGACAGCAGACAACTTAGTGAGTCCGAGGTTATCACAGGGGGTTCAGGTCAGTCGCAGATTGGGGTTCACGTTCCGTCAGGGCTCGGGATTCCTAGTTTGACAGAGCAGGCGGTGGTTTCACAGGGAGGGGCTGCAGAGCCTCTGGCTCCTGGTTCTTCAATTTACAAGTAACGCGAGAAATCGCAGCATAAAAAAAAGCGCTCCCAGTCCAGCTCCTCGGATTCTTCTTCCTCTTCATCTTCCTCCTTTTCTACCTCTTCTGGCCCTTCTTTAGTAGGTTCTGGCGAGAAAAGCCAGGCAGGGGAGCAGGGTCAGTCGAGGGGTGCGCCTGCATTAGTCAGTCTGTCCGAGTTGTGGGAGATGTGCCCAAGTCGCTTCGCAAGAAGATCAGGCAGCGCAAGTACATCGATATTTTCCAGCTGTTAGAGGGTCGTAGGGGGAAGCGTAGGGAGAAGAGGAAAAAAGGGAGTGCGGATAGATTTCAGGGTGCACAACAGAGGGTGGCTCGCAATGTGCTCAACTGGTCCCACTCATTCCTCCATTTGGCTAGTGTGGTGGGTTATCGTGATCCGGCTCAGTATGGCCCCATGCTGGCATCTGCAGATGCTATTCTGGCAGCCAGCCAGGTGTACGAGGGTTGTTCGTGGATCAATTATGATGAGCATTTTCAAGACCAGATGGAGGAGATCAAATTTATGGTTTGGGGCAGTAGGGTTGTCAGGTTGTGGTTGACACAGATGTGTGCCAAGGTAGGATCTTCTGGCAGAAGGGCAGTTAGCGGAATATCTGGCGTGCCTTACGAGCAACCCTTTCAGACAGGACCGGCTCCAGCAGGGGGCAGTCGAGTCGGGGCCAGTTTCCCACATGTGTGTTGGAAGTTCAACTGGTCAGCCTGACTGCAAGTTCAAACATGCATGCTCCAATTGCGGGTTGGGTCACCCCACCCCCAAGTGTCTGAAATGATCCAGTGTCGGGAGTGGCGGTGGGTTTTTTGCAAAAAGCCCCTGAAGTGAGGTAACGGGGTTGGCTCCTACCCCCATCCGTTTAGCAGCTGACAGTATGGCTGGGTAGGTATCACAAAGTGGAAGCTGTGTTGCTCTTTCAGGGTTTTGCATATGGTTTTCATATCCCCTTTGAAGATCTGATGGGGGGGGGGGGGGTCAGAATTGTCCGTCGTTCATAAACTGGCCCATGTGGTAGCCGCTAAAGTGCAACAGGAGATCGACTCGGGTAGAATTGCGGGTCCTTTTCAGGTCCCTCCCTTCAAGGGCATGGTTCTATCCCTGCTGTCGGTGGTGCCCAAAAAGGAACTGGGTAAGTTTCGTTTGATCCATAATCTGTCATTCCCGGAAGGCAATTCGGTCAATGATTACATTCCCAAAGATCTCTGCACCATGCGGTATGCCTCTTTTCATTCGGTGATGTCAATGGTTCATCGTTATGGCGCGGGGGCTCTGATGGCGAAGGTGGATATTGATTCTGCCTTCCGGTTGCTTCCAAACCACCCTGAGTCGTTCCCATTGCTTGGTTTCATTTTCCAGGAAGCGTTCTATTTTGACAAATGCCTGCCTATGGAGTATTCCATTGCCTGTGCTTATTTTGAACATTTAGTTCCTTTGTTCATTGGGTGGTTGCCGAGCGAGCTGGGGTGGCGAAAATCGTGCATTTGGACAATTTCATTTTTGTTGGTGACTCATCTTCATCGACTTGTTTGCACCTGTTGAGCTGTTTCCGTGGCACTGCTGCTGACTTTGGCATCCCGTTAGCAGAGGACAAGACGGAAGGTCCTTGTACTTGGCTGGTTTTCTTGGGCATTGAGTTGGACTCTGTGTGAGATTATCAGTGGGATAATCTCACACTTGCCGGCGGACAAACTGGTGATCATGAGGGATTTGGTGTCCAGGGCTGACTCTGCGCCAGATGCAATCCCTGATGGGCAGTCTGAATTTTGCTTGCCACGTGCTTCCTATGGCTAGGGTTTTTCTGAGAAGGCTGAGTTCTAGTATGGCGGATTTGCATAAAAGAGCAGCTGAGGGAATATTTACGGATTTTGGATAGTTTCCTGTCGGATTTCAATGGCTCATTATTGTGGCAAAATGATTCTGCCTCAAATTGCGTCTTAGAATTATTTACCGGTCAGTTGGTTTCGGCGCCTACTTCCAGGGTGCCTGGTGTGCGCATCTTGGCTGGAGGACTGGAGGGAGGCTGGGGTTACCAAGAACATTACGTTCCTTGAATTGTTCTCCATTGTCGTATCTGTGTTCCTTTGGGGATCGCAATTTCAAGACAGGAGAGTAGTGTTTTGGTGTGACAACCAGAGTAGTTGATGTCATTAACAGGCAGTCTGCGTGTCTGATCTGCTGCATGAGTTCGTGCTGCGCTGTATGAGATTGAACATCACTGTACGGGCTAGGCATGTTCCCGGGGTTTCTAACGCTGTGGCTGATTCTCATTGTAAGTGATCCTTGTTTCGGGAGCTCGCACCGGAAGCGGATCAGCAGGGAGCATCAGTGCCACATTTCCTTTGGAGTTTCAGTTCCCGGAAGCTGCTCCGGGCATTATTAGCTCCGTCCACCTGGAGCAGTTATGTGGCGTCCGCAAAACAAGGTTATGTCTTTCCTGGCAGGTTGAACACATCATACAATTTATTGAGAGGACAAGGATGAGCGGGGCTTCCAGGGCATCGGTGGGTAGGCAATTGTCCGGATTCTCCTTTTTTATGAGGGCTCATGGCTGGGGCTTTCCTGTAGGGAGATTCCTGGTTCGTCGGCTGATGCTGGGGTGGGCCTGCGGCGGTTCCAGATAAATGTCTCCTGATTACTCATGAGATTTTGGGAAAAATATGGGACTTGCTGCAATTACGAGTATTTGTAATAGCAATTAGAGTATTGTCTATTTCGGCTCACTTTCGTGTTCACCTTCTTTGGCGCTTTTCGCATTAGCGAGCTGGTAGCAAGAGCCTCTCAGGGTTCTGAGGTTTCTGAGGCTTCTGGCCTCTTACTTAGGAATGCGAACATACGGGAGGATTCGGTGACCTTAGTTATTCATAGGTCAAAAACCGATCAAGCGGGTAGAGGGTCGTCTGTGGTGCTTCATTCGGTTCTGGGATTGCAGACCTGCCCTGTGGTGAACGCAGTGGCTTTTGGGCGAATTTGCCCGGAAGGGGGGGGGGGGGGTTCATTTTCTGGTTCCCCACGACTTGCGGCCCCTGACAAAGTATCAGTTTGAGGCAGTTCTACAGATGTGTTTGACTGCGTTGGGGTTGGATACCTCGAGGTTCAGGACTCACTCCTTCTGGATTGGTGCAGAAACATCCGCGGCGACCTCAGGTCTGTTAGGGGGAGTGATCCAAAGGATTGGTAGGTGGAAGTCAGATGCTTTCACCGGGTATCTGCGGCCCAGTAATTAAGTCATCCAAGATATTCTTTTCTCTTTGCAGGTGCAGCACACCAGGGGATGATTGTGTGGGACATTCCTATGTAGCCTGGGGACATTCCGACACCTGTGGGCACCCTTATGGGCCACATTTGGACTTGGAGGGCCAGGGGGTGAATGTTTGCTGGCTGGGGCAACAGGGAATGCGTTGGGCAGAGTTTCTGAATTGTCTGCAAAGGGAGCTCAGCTGTTTCAGCCTGCCGCAGGTTTTAATCATCCACCTGGGTGGGAATATGACTGGGGCAAAATATCTGGCCACAAGTTCATTGGCATGGTGCGCAGGGACCTAGTGACTGTTTCCTATTTTGTTCCCTGCCACTGTAATTTGCTGGTCCGATATAATTCCAAGGCCTGCTTTGATCGCGAATAAGGTTTTGTGCCGTTGTCGTGCCAAGGCAAATCAGCAGATTGGCTCCTGGTTAGCTGGTATGGGGGTTTATCATATGCCCGACCAACAAACCACAATGAGCAAGTACTGCACCTGAAGCAATATCATAGAATACAGATAGTGCAGATGAATGTTCAGTCCTGACACAAAACTTCAAAAGTCATATAAAATGTATGATGTTTTATTCCTTCAATATGGCAACTCCACAGATTTATACAGGCAGCAGCTTAATGGCGTCCCCCGACACGGACCCGTGTTTCGCCGCGGGCTGCATCGGGGGGGATCACCACTTCAGGCATTCACACAATAAGCTGTAACACGGAAAATAAACAAGCGTCAGGATAGACAAAAGAGGACTTACAACCGACCATAATGCATTGTACAAAACTTCACATACCTGTTCACAGCATTTAAAGATAGACGGGAGCGCAATGCCCTTTTACAATGACAGGTATTTAAAGATGACAGTTGGCGCCAAAATTACGGGAAGGCAACCACGTGAGTCAAGGGACTCCAGTCATTGGCTGCCGTTCCTATAAGGCACCAGAGCAGTACCAAGAACAGCCTACCCTGCTAGTCAGTATTCTTCAAAAAAATAAAAACCATTCGATCTCACGGTTTAAACCTTTCGGAAATACTGTATCTAGAGTAAAGATCCACCGTTGTTCAATCCTGCCTAATACCTCAGAGTAATTACCCCCACGAGCAGGACGCGGAACAACCTCAAGAACGCAAAATGAAAGGTCTGAGAGTGAATGAGATTTTTTAAGCCAGTGATCAACTAAGGGTTCCTTTTCACGTTGCAAACGGATATTAGAGCAATGCTCTATAATCCGGGTTTTTACCATCCGGGTAGTTTTGCCGACGTACACTAAAGAACAAGGGCAGGAAAGCATATAGACTACACCTGATGTAGTACAGTCAGAGTGAAAACGTAATTGAAACAGTTTACCAGTGGTCGGATGCCTCACACTAGTGGTAATTTTGGTGTATATACACACTGTGCAGTGACCACAAGGATAATGGCCAGGCTCACTGATGGGAACCGGAGATGCTGGAAGGTCTGCGTGAATCAATTTATCGCGTAGATTTCTACCACGCCGAAAAGTGAACCTCAAGGGATCAGTAAACAACGTATTTAAAGATAAAGCCTCCCAATGTCTCCGAATCATATGAGTGATGGGCCGGCTCAAGGTCGAGAAGGGTAAAATGAAATTAGTTACTGATGACTCAGCGTGTTGAGGAGGGGTGAATAATAGGTCCCTATTGGTATATAGAGCGCGTTTCATCGCTTTTTTAACCACAGTTCTAGGATATCCTCTTGACACAAAGCGAGATGACATCTCCTCGGCTTTAACTAAAAATTCCCTATGAGTGGTACATAATCTACGCAGCCTAAAAAATTGACCTGTCGGGATGTTTTTGCGAAGTGCACTCGGGTGGCAACTTTGAAAAGATAACAAAGTATTGCGGTCTGTTGCTTTGCGAAAAATAGTAGTCGAGAAACGGTCATCCTCAACTGATACCAGCACATCTAAAAAAGCAATCTGGGAACGGTGTACACAAAAGTTAAACTGCAGATTGGAGTTGCATGCATTAAGATAATCAATGAACATAAACAATTGGACCTCTGTACCTCCCCATAATAGAAAGATGTCATCGATATAGCGAAGCCATAGTGTGACATTTTGAAAACCTTCAGCAGAATACACAAAGGTGTTCTCAAATTCTGCCACATAAAGGCAGGCCAGGCTAGGGGCCATAGTGGCACCCATAGCTGTGCCTTTCGTTTGCAGGTAGAAAGAATCATTGAACCGAAAAAAATTCTTAGTGAGTGCCAGTGTAGCTAAAGAGATCAAAAAAGAGGTTGGAATACGTTGAGGACCAATCCGAGAGTTCAATACCTGTTCAATAACTCGTAAAGCATCAGACTGGGGAATGCTGGTATAGAGGGAGACAATGTCGAGTGTCACAAAAAGAAAAGGTTCTTGGGGAACCGGTGTTTGATCTAGCAAGGTAATAAAGTGTGAAGAATCCCTGACGTATGACTTTATATTTGGTATAAAAGATTTAAGAAACAGGTCAACGAATTGGGACAGGGGTTCTAAAATAGAACCGATCCCCGCCACTATAGGGCGACCTGGGGGATTCTGAAGGCTTTTATGTACTTTCGGGAGGGTGTAAAAAACCGGAGTGATACAGTATGCAGGTGTGAGGAATTTGGCCTCCCGGGATGTTAAAATGTGGCGGTCAACTGCCTCGTCGACCACATGTTTAATTTGCTGATATAGTTGCGGAGATGGATCATTTGGTAACGGAAGATAGAAAGAGGTGTCACTCAGTTGCCTCATCACTTCTGATAGATAACATGATTTATCCTGCACTACAATACCGCCACCCTTATCCGCCGGTTTGATCACTATAGATGAATCATGCTGGAGAGACAGCGCCGCCTGGAATTCGGATTTAGAGAGATTAAATTTAGTGTAATGCTGACTTCCCGCCAGCTTAGTTAGATCGTGGTCCACTAGGCGTTCAAAAGCCAAAATCAAAGGATCCACAGGGCCCGGTGGGACCCACCGGGATCTGGGCCGAACTAATGAAAAATCAGTGCCAGGCGCGGTGTCTGCAAAGAATGATTTGATCTTAAGTGACCGAATAAAGCGGTGCAGATGTACTTTAAGATCAAACAGGTTACATTTAGCCGTAGGTACAAAGGATATGCCGTAGGTACAAAGGATATGCGCCATGATTGGGCTTGGGACCTTGAGACGGGGTTGTTAAGGGGGGATGTGGTTTATTTATCCTTTGTGGGCTTGGACCTCTTTTTGAATGCACTGCAAGAGGCCTTGCAATACATACTGAGTGGGTCGCAGGTAATTCTTACCTGCGCCTGTGGCAGGTAGCCCGAGCCGATAGGGGGATTATGCGGTGGTTAAAAGTGTCTGACTTGACTGGGGTCAGGTCAGTGATTCCTAACTGAACTGGGTGCAGTTGTTGATGGTACGACTCCTTACTGGGGAGGTAGTGGGGGGGAGGGGGTCGACATGGTCAGCTCCGTGGTGAGCGTTGGCGGGGGTCGTGTCCATGATGTGACCGCATACAGGCTGGGATAGCCTCTGAGTGCCCATCTTGCTGGTTGGTGGCAGATGGGCAGGGGAGGGGGAATTTGTTGTTATGATAAAATGGCTTGGGCTTCGGGATGTTAATAAAAGCTGCGGCCTGTTTGATCCTCAACCTGGTGTTACGTGTGTTCATTTGTTGTAAAGGGTTGGGCATGGGCAGCAGCATCAGTCATGGCTACCCATATTATCTTTAGCACAAGAGTTTCAACAAAAGGCTTGTTCCTCGGTAAATTTTCATTAAGGCGCCAAAAGCACTGACCACAATCATACCATTGGGAAATCAGAGAGCCAAACAATTTCCTCCCCCCTTGCATCTGAGAATTAATTTGTTGTATATTATCTAGTTCTAAACTTTTGGTGATATTGAAATCCCCCCCCTATGATCAGCGGTCCTTTCATATAAGCAAACAAAACTCCATCTAGCCTCTGTAAAAAAGAAGCCTGGTCACAGTTGGGAGAATAGATATTAACCAAAGCGATGACCTCACTGCCCACTCTAATAGTTAGCATAAAGTATCAATCACTTGGATCAGAAAAACAAAAAAGTACCTCATGTATGAAGAAATTAGAGATTAGGATAGCAACACCCGCATATTTATTGCCCACTGAGCTTGCTGCAAAAAGTTGATGACGATAATCTTTAGGAGAAAGTAGGCATTCATACTTTTTCCGTAAGTGAGTTTCTTGGAGAAATGCAATAGTTATATTATGCTGTTTGAGTTCTGCAAATAAAAGCTAGCGTTTCCGAAAAGTATTAAGACCCTTGACATTCAGGGAAAAAATTTAGCTGTCATTGCATTACAATCACAGTTATCATTAGGAGATTATGTGTTGCGCCTGAAGGCTCCATAAAATGAATACGTGCAATCCTCTCCAGCAACAGAAATATAAAGCAAATATAACAAATACCCACCCCAAAAATAATTCTGTATTTGAACTACCCCAACACCCTGGTAGATCCACCAACTCCTGGGGGACATTACTGACCGACCAATATAGAAAGAGAGCCAGGCCCCCCCCCAGACCCTTCAAATCAGACACTAACTAAAGTCAGCCAACACAATTTCCCCACATACTAATTGGCCCCAGCAGAAAAGGCCTTCAAAACATGGCGCAAGAAGACTAAAAGTGCATAACCCAACATATAAACAATTAAAGTTCATGGATAGAAAGGAAAAATTCAGGACTCCAAAAATAGTCCACAATGACAAACCGCTGCTGCAGAGAGCCCACATCTTCCCATCATCCCTGATCAGACATAGCATAGCAGGTCTTCGACTGCCTTTGTAGTCTCCTTCCACCTTTGCCTGCATGCTGCCATTTTGGGATGTTATCCATCTCGACCGCCATCTTTGGGACTGGAAAGGTAAAGGAGATATTGGCTTGTTTGAAGGCAACTACTGCTTCTGACACTGTTTTCACTCTGTATGTGATTCCCTTGACCACGAAAAGCAGGCCAAAAGGAAAGGTCCATCTGTAGCGGAGATGCGCATCCCATAATGCTTTGGTAACATCTCGCATCTCGAAACGTCTGCGGAGAGTAGAAGGCGCTAGATCTTGAAAAATAGAACTAGAATGGCCTTCCCAAAGTAAATCAGACTGCTTTCTCGCCAGTTCAAAGATGAGTGATTTTTGAGCATATAACTGTGCAGGCAGAGTACAATATCCCAAGCCTTATTATCAGATCTAGAGCCTAGGGCTCTATGCGCCCTCTCAGTCTTGACTGGGTTAAGATGGCTGCCATCCAGTCCCCCTGTGCTGGTCTGAAATGAGAGGATATAAATGCAAATATTTTTTGCCACTAACGCTACATCTTTATAGGTATCAGGTTCAGGGATTCCCCTTATCCTTAAATTGCAGCATGTGGAGTTCTCGATGTCTTCTAATTTTTCAGCTAGTGCAGCCATGTCAGTAGAGACGAGTTTCTGCTGCTCGAAGAGATTTTGTAATACCTGTGCATGACAACCTGCGCACATTTCTAATTCATCAACTTGATTACCCAGCGCTAAGTCCTCCCTTATTTCAGATATAGATTTGAGTAGCTCTTTTTTCTGCTGCTTAAAATCTGTCTAACTCCATGAACCAACCCCGCAGCTCTTCTCTTGTCAGAAGATCTGTAAGGTCAGAAGCCGTTGGTGTTGTTGCATTTACAACATTCTGTACAAATAAATGGTTTCGCTTCTGTGTGAGTTCTTTGATGAACTGCAAGATTAGACTTGTAATTGAAACATTTATCACACTCCGTACACATGAATAGTTTTGCATAAGTGTGTAATCATTGGTGGTATTTGAGGTATTTCTTCTGATTGAAGCTTTTACCACAGAGAACATGTGAATGGTTACACACCTGTGTGAGTTCTCTAGAGGACAGTGAGGTTTGACTTCCAATTAAATATTTTACCACACTCAGTACATATGAACATTTTCTCACTACTGTGGATTCTTTGGTGGACTGTGAGTTCGGACTTGCTCTTGAAACTTTTACAGCACACTGTACACAAATGGTTTCACTCCTGTGTGGATTATCTGGTGGCTTGTGAGATGCACCTTTTGACTGAAGCTTTTACCACACTCAGAACATGTAAATGGTTTCACACCTGTATGGATTGTCTGGTGGATTGTGAGATGCACCTTTTGACTGAAGCTTTTACCACACTCAGAACATGTAAATGGTTTCACCCCTGTGTGAATTCTCTGGTGGACTGCAACATCAGACTTGCTCTTGAAAGTTTTACAGCACTCAGTACATGTAAATGGTTTCAGTCCTGTGTGAGTTCTCTGGTGGACAGTGAGGTTTGCCTTCAAATTAAAACTTTTACCACACTCCATACATATGAATGGTTTCTCCCCAGTGTGGATTCTCTGGTGCTTTGTGAGATCTGAATTGTTATTGAAGAGTTTACCACACTCAGTACATGTATATGGTTTCACACCTGTGTGAATTCTCTGGTGGACTCTGAGATCTGATGTTGAATTGAAAGTTTTATTGCACTCAGTACATGTGAATGGTTTCAGTCCTGTGTGAATTCTCTGGTGGAGTGCAAGATTTCTTTTCCGACAAACTTTTACCACACTCCGTACATATGAACTTTTTTTCACTACTGTGGATTCTTTGGTGAACTGTGAGTTCGGACTTGCTCTTGAAACCTTTACAGCACACTGTACACATAAATGGTTTCAATTCTGTGTGAGTTCTCTCGTGAGCTGCGAGACTTGACTTCCAATTAAAACTTTTACTGCATTCAATACATGTAAATGGTTTCAGTCCTGTGTGAATTCTCTGATGGACAGTGAGGTTTGACTTCCAATTAAAACTTTTACTGCATTCAGTACATGTAAATGGTTTCAGTCCTGTGTGAGTTCTCTGGTGGACAGTGAGGTTTGACTTCCAAGTAAAACTTTTACCACACTCAGTACATATGAATGGTTTCTCCCCAGTGTGGATTCTCTGGTGCATTGTGAGACCTGAATTGTGATTGAAGAGTTTACCACACTCAGTACATGTAAATGGTTTCAATCCTGTGTGAATTCTCTGGTGGATTGCAAGATCAGACTTGCTCTTGAAACTTTTACTGCACTCATTACATGGAAACTGTTTCACTTCTGTGTGAGTTCTCTTTTGGTTTACGAGGTGCATCTTCTGTTTGAAGCTTTTACCAGACTCAGTGCATAACAAAGGTTTCTTAGGAAAGAATACTGTTTTTGTTATGAAATATTTTCCACATTTAATACATAATGGTCTTTGATAAGAATTGATCTTTTGGTGAGATAACATTTCTTTGCTTGTGAAATCTTTCTGATATTTAGACCATGAAACGAGTATTTTTTTCCTTTTGATTTTCTGGTATGATAATTTATCTTTTCTGCTGATGCTATTATCACACTCAGTACATAAAAATAGTCCCTCAGTGGCACAGTTTATCTTCTGACAATTTCTTCCAGAGTCAGAACATGAAGTATTCTCTCCATCTTTTTCTGATAATATCTCGTTCTCCTCTGGATTCTCACCAACTTTGCTGTGATTTGGTTCTGTATTATTTTTTCTGGATTCATCTTTTTCTAGACACAAAAAAGAAATTGGACATAATGCTGTTTTCTGGAGAGACAGATTATGATATTTCAGAGATATGAAGGGCTCTGATGTAACTAGAATTCAGATCAATAGGAAATAAAGCATTTTTTGATAATGGAAAGAAATCCACACTGGGGTATGCCAAGTTCCAGCACAGAACCAACCACAGGAGAGGAGCTGGGACAATAATCAGGAGTGGCTGCTACAGCACTTCCTGTTTCCTTACTTAGTAAACCAGTAACATACATAGCTGTAAGCCAAAGAGACCTAATACTGTAAATCATGCAATGATTAGACTAGGGGGATCCAACCCAAGAGGGAGCAGTTCATCTTACAGAAACCATGTCACAGGGCTTTGGCTGTCTGGATTTGGAAAAGGACATCCTGTGTGACTGACGCCTGCAACAGAAACCCTGTGAGTGTTTAAAGAGATCTCCAGAGGAGCTTGTGAAGGGGGTCTCTGCAGTTCCCAGCTGCTCCTTCCACTCTTCATCTCAGCAGGTTTACACCCGTGCCTTTTATTACTGCACTCACCTGAGCAGCTGATTTTCCCAGTTTCTCTTTCCTCTGATCCTGGCTCGTCTCTGATATATGGCTCTTCTCCCCGTTCAATGTGGGATATAACATCAGGGGAGACAGTCAGAATGTCTTTTCCTGGGAGAAGAACACTGTATTAGGCTTCCCATCATTGAGTGTGAGTTGCCTAATTTTAGCAAATTGAAAAAGAGTTTTCACCCTTCATATATTCTCCAACAATAAGGAATAAAAATATTCAAACTCTTGGTTACAGCAGCACACTTTAGAGGCCCTGTATCACTCAGAAAAGTCACATACAGTAAACATTCATTACTTATCCTTATAGCCTGGCTGTCAAAGAGTACAATTTATTTAGGAATTTTTTTATACCGATATTAGTCGAAACATCATGTCGGTTTACAGTGGAACAAAAGAATGGAAAATACATTGAACAGGGAGGGGGAAGGGGGTACATAGAACCAAAAGAAAGTATGGATCATTGGTTAGAATCAACAAAAAAAATAGCCAATATGGTAAACCCCATGAAAACACTACATATCAAAGAAACAAAACAAAATAACCAATGGCATAATACAAAAATAAAGGATGCAAAAACAAACCTCAGAAAATTCAAAAAAACATGGAGAAAAAACAAAACAATTGAAAACCTAAACAAATTCAGGAAACACCTAGCCTACTACAAACAACTAATCTTGAATACTAAAAAAGAATACTATAGTAACAAAATAGAAAAATTCGCCAACAACCCAAGGACCCTCTTTGCTATAGTAACAAATCTTACAACCGACAAGCAAGAGTCACCTCAAAGCCTACCTGAATCAAAATGTAATGAAATAGCCCAATTCTTTAGTGATAAAATATCAAACCTAAGAAATAAGCTCCCAAATAACACCAAACAAGCAATCATAATGCAAAAGAGAGATGTTAACCCATGGTCAGCTTTTGAGGAAATATCACAACTAGAAGTAGAATCAATGATTAAAAATACAAACCCCCATATGATTGATACCATACCCACAACAGAGATAAAAAAGATCACCAAGGTAGTAGCCCCAACCTTAACGAACATCATAAACCTATCACTAACAGAAGGAATAATGCCAGACATACTGAAAGGGGCAATCATAAAACCAATAATAAAAAAGAAAAACAGTGACCCCCTAATTCTCAACAACTACCGTCCAGTCTCTAACCTCCCATTAATAGCCAAATTAATAGAGAAAGCAGTGCAAAAACAATTAGCTGAACACCTAGATGAAAACAACATACTGTACCCTTCGCAACACGGTTTCCGAAAACACTACAGTACTGAAACATTACTTCTCTCATTAACCGACAACATCTTAAGAGGTTTCGATAACAGCAAACATTACATCCTTATAATGCTAGATTTATCCACAGCTTTTGATATGGTAAACCACCAAACATTACTCAAAAGACTAGAAGAAATAGGATTATGCGACAAAACGATTAACTGGTTTAAATCTTATCTCAGCAATAGGTTCTTCCAAGTTATGATAAAAAACACTCTTTCAAAAAAACTTAAACTCGAAACTGGAGTACCTCAAGGTTCAGCTCTGTCTGCCACCCTCTTCAATATATATATGCTGCCCCTTTGTCATCTACTGGCAGGAGTAGGGATAATTCATTACATTTACGCTGACGACATTCAGCTAATTCTACCAATAGAGGACTCCATTGATAAAACACTAGGATTAGCAAACATGTACCTTGGCATAATAAAACAACTTCTAACCCAAATGGAGCTGGTTATTAACATTGATAAAACAGAATTCCTACAGCTTGAACGAATACAAACTGAAATCGTTAAAACACCAATAACGCTAGGAAATAACCAGAAAATAGAACTGGCCGAAGAAGTAAGAAATCTGGGAGTATTAATGGATCCAGAAATCAATTTAAAAACACATATCCTTAAAAGTAAGGGAAGGTTACGCAAAACTCATGATCCTTAAAAGATTGAAACCATTACTCACACAAGAAAATTATTCCTTACCTGCTAATTTTCGTTCCTGTAGTACCATGGATCATTCCAGACGGTGGGTTATGTCCCCTGTCCAGCAGATGGAGTCAGAACCAAAAACTCCCAGGGGAAGACCTATATAGCCACGCCTCCCTCGCCTCAATCCTCAGTAACCGGACTAGCAAAGCCAAGACGAGAAGAGACAGAACCAGAGGGATCAATTAATCTCAAAATATAGAGAAAATAACAGCTGAAAGTGACAGCAACTAACTTGTACTCAAAAAGCTGTAACTGAGAACTTGCAAACAGTACTGTGTTCAAAGACACAGCTCGCAATAACTAGAGATACAGAGTGAAAATATTGTGAAGACAGGAAAGCAGGGATGGCCCACAAAGAACCCCCAAGTAAGGGAGGGGTCTGGAATGATCCAAGGTACTACAGGAACGAAAATTAGCAGGTAAGGAATAATTTTCTTTTCCCTGTACGTACCAGGATCATTCCAGACGGTGGGATGTACCAAAGCTTCCCCATCATGGCTGGGTCGCGGACAGCCCTGCCCGTATGACCCTGTCTCCAAGCTGACCGTAAGACGGCGAGCGAAGGTCTAGACGATAATGTCTTGCAAAAGTGTGGAGCGACTTCCATGTTGCCGCCCTACAGATTTCCTGAGAAGAAACTGCAGAACTTTCTGCCCACGACGTCACTTGAGAGAATGCGCCTTAATAGCTAAAGGTGGAGACTTACCGACTCCGATGTACGCAGCTATAATCGCTTTCAGCCAGCGAGCGATTGATTGTTTGGATGCCATGCAACCCTTCCTGGGCCCTGACCAAAGGACAAACAAATGATCGGAGAGTCGAAAATCATTAGTGACCTCCAAATAATGTATCAAAGAACGTCGGACATCCAACCGACGCAGGTCAGACGAATCAGAGGATACAAATGATGGAAGCTCTATCGATTGGTTGAGATGGAAAGCCGAGACCACCTTCAGTAGAAAAGATGGAACTGTCTGCAGGGAAACTCACCCTGGTGTGAAACGAAGGTATGGTTCCCGACATGAAAGAGCTTGTAATTCGGAGATCCGATGTGCTGAGCTGATTGCCACCAGGAAAATGGTCTTAAGGGTGACATCCTTGACTGTGGCTGTACTCAGAGGTTCAAAAGGTGGACCACATAGAGCCCGGAGTACCAAATTCAAATTCCATGAAGGACAAGGCGGTCTAATGGGAGGCTTCAAGTGTTTTACCCCCTTTAGAAAACGTAGAATATCCGGATGTGAGGCCAGGAGCTCCCTGTCGTTACTCCGTAGGAAAGCTCCCAAAGCCGCCACCTGCACACGAAGAGAATTATAGGCCAGGCCCAAATCCAGACCCGCCTGTAGGAAGGAAAGCACATGCGCTACTGAGGCCTGCGTTGGCAGAATCGTCTTTGACTCACACCATTCCTCAAAAACCTTCCATACTCTGACATAGGTAACCGACGTGGAAGTCTTCCTAGCTTTCAGGAGCGTCGAGATGACAGATTCTGGATATCCGCGTCTTCTTAATTGGCGCCTCTCAAAAGCCAAGCCGCAAGACAGAAGCGATTTGCCTCCTTGAAAAATATTGGCCCTTGGCGAAGGAGACGTGGTAGGTGACTGAGCCGAAGAGGGCCTTCCACTGCCAGATTGAGAAGATCTGCAAACCATGGACGTCGAGGCCACTCCGGCGCAACTAGAATCACCGGACCTTGATGCGTCTCTATCCGTCGGATGACCTTGCCCACTAGAGGCCACGGAGGAAAGACATACAGGAGACACTGTCGAGGCCAGGGAAGAACCAGTGCGTCGACTCCTTCCGCGCCGTGCTCTCGCCTGCGGCTGAAGAAACGGGCAGCCTTTGCATTTGTCGCGGTTGCCATTAGATCCACATGGGGTATCCCCCAACGCTGCACTATCCTCTGCATTGCGTCCTCTGAGAGTTCTCACTCTCCTAGATCCAGGTGTTGCCGGCTGAGAAAATCTGCCTGCACGTTGTCCACGCCTGCTATGTGCGAAGCCGCTAGACGCTGCAAGTGTAGCTCCGCCCACACCATCAACTCGTCGGTCTCCAACGAGACTAGATGGCTTCTGGTGCCCCCTTGGCGATTGATATACGCCACGGTGGTCGCATTGTCCGAGAGAATCCGAACCGCTCGACTGCGTACCAGTGGGTAGAACCCCTGCAGCGCTAGATGGACTGCCCTGGTCTCCAGCAGATTGATGGGCCAAGTGGACTGATCTACCGTCCATCGGCCTTGGAGAGACCTGTCTTGACAAACCGCCCCCCAGCCGGTGAGGCTGGCATCGGTGGTGACGACCACCCAATCCGGGTTCTGCAGAGACACTCCCTGAGCCAATCGTTGAGGGTCCAGCCACCACTGTAGACTGCTCAAGACAACACCCGGAATGGGCAGCACTGCCTGAAAATCTCTCGACACCGGGTTCCATCGCGAAAGTAGGGACCTCTGGAGAGGTCGGAGATGAGTGAAGGCCCACGGTACCAAATCGATAGTTGAAGCCATGGTTCCCAGCACCTGAAGATAGTCCCATGCTGTGGGAGCGACGAGAGCCATAAAACCGGTTACCTGAGCGTGTAGAGCCCGAGCTCTGTCCGGGTGCAGAAACACCTTGGCCCGGCTGGTGTCGAAGTGTGCTCCCAGAAAATCCAGCGATTGGGACGGTATCAGTTTGCTCTTTGAGAAATTGACGATCCATCTCAGAGATTGAAGAAGCTGTACCACTCTGTCGACAGCACGGTAGCCCTGCGCCCTCGACTTCGCTCCAATGAGCCAGTCGTCTAGATAGGGATGTACTAGGATACCCTCCCTGCGGAGCGCCGCCGCTACCACCACCATGATCTTGGTGAAGACTCACAGAGCTGTCACCAGGCCAAAGGGGAGAGCACGAAACTGAAAATGTTGTCCCAAAATCTTGAAGCGTAAGAAGCGCTGATGATGGTGATAGATCGGGATGTGAAGGTATGCTTCTGTAAGGTCCAAAGAGGCCAAGAATTCTCCCAGATGCACAGCTGCTAACACTGACTGGAGCGTTTCCATACGAAAACGAGGAACTCTGAGACACTTGTTGACCGTCTTGAGATCCAGGATAGGTCGAAAAGTGCCCTCCTTCTTGGGAACCACGAAGTAGACCGAATAATGTCCTCTTCCCAGTTCAGAGGCCGCTACCGGGACTATCGCCCCCAGCTGTAGCAGACGATCGAGAGTCTGTCGAACTGCTAATTGTTTGAGGCGGGAACTGCAAGGAGAAAACAGAAAACGGTCTCGGGGTTCGTGTACAAAATCTAATACGTAGCCTTGTCTTAAGATGTCCAGCACACATTGATCCGACGTAATTTGGACCCACTCTTTGTAGAAGAGAGTAAGGCGACCCCCTAGATGGGGGATCCCCTCGTGGGTCCCTCTGGCATCATTGTGAAGCCTTCGAGGAGGAACCTACCCCTTGAGTATCCTTACCGTGGCGGCGCCCACGAAAGGACCGGTTCCAGGTGTGTGATTGTGTAGAAGGCGCCCGAGGTGTCTGCTGTCTGGTAGGACGCGACCTCCGTTGATTCCGGTACCTGTTCCTGGAGGAATAAAAGGATCTAGAAGAACGTGGATGATCTTCTGGTAGCTTGTGCACCACATTCTCATTAAGAGATTTGATGATCTGATCCAAATCTTCCCCAAACAGGCACCTACCCTTGAAAGGAAGGGAACTCAGGCGCGTCCTGGACGAAGCATCTGCCGCCCAGTTGCATGGCCACAAAAGACGGCGAGCGGACCCCGCCGCCACCATGGACCGAGCGAGAACCCTTAACAGATCATAAAAAGCATCAGCTCCATAGGCAACCACTGCTTCAAGTCTATCAGCCTGAATAGTCTCTGCCTGTGGCAAAGATTGGGATGTGAGAAGCTGTTGTACCCAACGCAGAGCTGCTCGCTGTGCTAGGGAACTGCAGATAGCAGCCCTCATCCCCAACGCTGAGACCTCAAAGATACGCTTGAGGTAAACCTCGAGCTTGCGATCCTGGACATCCTTCAACGCCGTCCCACCCGTGACCGGGATGGTAGTATGTTTCGTGACCGCGGATACCGTCGAATCAACCGCAGGAACCTTAAGAATCTCCAAGAAATCAGTAGGCAGAGGATATAATTTTTCCATGGCTCGTCCGACTCGAAGATTGGCCTCAGGAGTATCCCACTCCCTTGAAATCAATTGCAAGATGTTGTGATGCGTGGGAAAAGCTTTCGCTAGGGGTCGTAAGCCCGCTAGCAGAGGGTCCCCTTTCTTAATCTTCGGATCCTGAGCCACAGGATCCGGAGGAGGGTCGATGTCCATTTCCTGCAGGATGTGGGGGGGATGAGATCATCCAACTCCGCTGCTTGAAAAATGCGGAGGACCCTCGGGTCGTCACCTTCTACCTGGGCCGCCAGGGAGGGATCATCCGCATCTAGGTCCTGCCATGAATCCCCCGACGGTTGCTGCAGCGGCATAGCGACCACAGGAGGGGGCCGAGCGGACCCCGCACCCCCTGTGGGCAAAGAAGCCCTCCCTAAGGGAGGGTCCGCCGTCGAAAGCTGGGTCAAGCAAGCCAGTTTGGGAGGAGGGGGACCCCAGTTTCCAAGATTCGGATCCCTGCTCTGTAAAAATGCCTTGTGCATTAAAACGACAAATTCTGGCGAAAAAGCAGGAAGTGCTGATGAGGGGCCCCCCGAGGCGTCGTCCCCTTGCCTGCCCTGGTCCATTTTGCTCAGAAACCCCATACTGTGAGAGGAAACCTGGAGCGGAGCGTCGACGTCCTCCTCAGAGAGAGCTGCCGCCGAGTCAGCTAACAAAATGGCCGCCGTTCCCGCGCTGAGGGGAAACGGGGCATGCCGCTTCCTGCCGGCGCGGTCCGACTCTCCTCCAAGCTGCCCACCAGGTAAGCTATACTCCCCCTCAGGAAAAGCCGAAGAAAATCCCTCAGAGGGCTGCTGAACCCCTTGCCGAGCTCCGGAGCCGTTCGGCGATCTCTGCATCGAGGCGGGAGGGAGGGGGAGGGGTGGCTGCGGCGCGCAGCAACAACTGAAGCGGCGAAGCAATATCCGGCCTCCGGACCCCTCACCATCCCCAAGAGACCGTCGGAGAAAGCGCCGTCCCGACGGTGAGCAGCTCCGGGGAATGGGTCATCGCAGAGCTGAGGGCGGGACTCCAATCACTCCCCGAAGGGGAGGAGGGGAAAAGTAAAACTCTGGTGCTAGGGGGGAGCGGTCGGCCCTACCGACTTCCACCCCTCACAAATTCCTGTTCCTACCAACGACTGTAAATAAAATAAAAACAACACTTACCACACTCTAGCAAGGAAGAGGAAAACAAAAGAATAGAAAGAGAGAGGGAAATAAAGTGACAGGCAAAAACACAGCCTGTCAGCAAGTTCCTGACTAGAAACAGTGTCTCTCTTTGAACGGAGTGGTCCTGGCAGTAAACACTACAGAACCTATCCCCTAAAAAAAAAAAAAAAAAAAAAACTTTCCTTTTTCTTTTTTTTTTAAATTGATCCCTCAGAGAGAAATAAATTTAGAGAAGTGCTGGGGACCACAGTGTCCCCTGCTCACATCTGCTGGAGTCAGAACTATACTGAGGATTGAGGCGAGGGAGGCGTGGCTATATAGGTCCTCCCCTGGGAGTTTTTGGTTCTGACTCCATCTGCTGGACAGGGGACATAACCCACCGTCTGGAATGATCCTGGTACGTACAGGGAACTGACCACTTCAGAACAATCCTACAAACACTTGTTTTCGCCAGTACTGATTACTGCAATGCACTCTTATTAGGACTCCCCAGCTCATCAATCAGACCACTACAAATACTTCAAAATACTGCAGCCAGAATTTTAACAGGAAAAAAAAGAAGGGACCATATAACAGAAACTTTAGCAGAACTACATTGGCTACCAATTGAATACAGGATCAAGTACAAAGCCTTATGCACAATACACAAACTAATATATGATAAAGAAGCAGACTGGCTAAATACAGCTCTAAGAGTCCATGTCCCACAAAGCACTACTAACAATCCCTACAGTAAAATCAGCAAAACTAACCCAAGTAAGAGAAAGGTCCTTATCACTGACTGGGCCCTTTCTATGGAACACAATGCCCACTGAACTCAGATTACAGAGTGATATCAAATCCTTTAAGAAAACCTTAAAGACATGGCTCTTTAAGCAAGCCTTTCCAAAAGAGACAGTGGGGTAGAGAGGGAGAGAGAGAACGAAAAATACAGAAAAAACGCAGCTAAAAATAAATGGCATCACAATATTATAAATACACAATACGGTAGAGAAATAGACCGAAATAAAGTACATCAATAAACTTTCCCAGACTAATCCATCACTACCCAAAAATTTAACTTTATTAACGATATTGTAACCTTTTTAGTTGGCACTTGTTAGAATGTACGATACATACCTATTTGTGCCTATTTGTAAACCGTTGGGATGGTACTTAACTAAGCGACGGTATAGAAAAGTTTTTAAAATAAATAAATAAATGGAAGGAGCAAAAACGGGCACAAAGGCAACATGGAAAAACAAATGCAATGCAAATAAAGCAATTAAAACAATTAGAAAAATTCAATTGATTAAATCAAATTAAAATCATAATTATGTACAAGGATAGGGTGAAGACTGTGGGGCATGGGGCGCGATTGGGTAGGGAGCTCTTAATTGTTCGGAGGGTAAGCTTGTTTGAATAACCAAGTCTTTAGTTAGGATCTGAATTTCAGGGGGCATGATTCTAGCTTGAGGTTGGATGGGAGTGCGTTCCAGTGCGTAGGGCCAGCAATGGAAAAGGCCCAATCTCTTGTGGATGAGAGGTGTGCCTTCTTTAGGGATGGCACATGGAGGATCCCCTTTTGTTGGAGGTTCTAGTAGGGCGATTAGAGCATGCGAGGCGGAGAGGATCATCAAGCCAGTCTGAGTTGTGTGTAATGGTAAGGGCCTTGAAGAGTATGCGAGATGATACCGGGAGCCAATGAAGGTCCTTGAGGATAGGGGTGATATGGCCATATTTACGTGCATTGGAGATGGTTCTGGCTACTGCATTTTGCAGCATCTGGAGGGGTTTTTATGGAGGAGTAGGGTAGGCCAAGGAAGAGGGAATTACAATAGTCCAATTTAGAAGAGAGTGTGGCTTGGATGACGGTGCGGAAGTCACCGGGGTGCAGTAAGGGTTTTAATTTTTTCATGACATTGAGTTTGTAAAATCCCTCCTTGAGGATTGTGTTGATGCATTTTTTGAGGTTCAATTGCTGGTCGATCTGAACCCCGAGGTTACTGGCATGGTGCAGTGATGGAAGGGTGTTGTAGGCAGGGTCATTTGCGATGGAGGGTTTGATAGGGAGATGTTGGGAAATAAGGAGTAGTTCCGTTTTGGATGTATTTAGAGCCAGGTGGAGGTTTGTAAGTAAGGTATTGATGGTTGCGAGGCAGTTCCCCCAGAATTTGAGTGCCTTAGTTAAAGAGCCCTGAATGGGAATGACGATTTGAACATCGTCAGCATAAAGATAGAATTTGAGGCAGAGGTCTGTTAAAAGTTGGCAGAGCGGGGTGAGATAGATGTTGAAGAGGGTAGATGAAAGGGAGGAACCTTGGGGGACTCCCTGTGAGAGGGAATGGTGGGAGGATTCTGCATTGCCTATCTTAACTGAGAATTGCCTGTTGGCGAGATAGGAGGTGAACCACATGAATGCAGAGCCAGATAGGCCAATGTCAGATAGACAGGAGAGGAGGTGCTTATGGTTTATGGTGTCGAAGGCTGCAGAGATATCTAGCAGGGCCAGGAGGTAGCAGTGTCCTTGGTCCATGCCTCTAATGAGATAGTCAGTGAGGGAGAGAAGGAGGGTCTCTGTGTTGAGGTGTTTACAGAAACCGAATTGTGAGGAGTGTAGTATGTTATTCGTCTCAAGGTAATCCGTTAATTGGGAGTTGATGACCTTTTCCATAATTTGAGATGAGAGGGAGATTGGAGATGGGGCGAAAGTTGGAGGGGTCCTTAGGGTCTAGGGAGGGTTTTTTTGAGCAGTGGTTTAACAACTGTGTGCTTGAGGGGGTCGGGGACGATGCCTGAGGAGAGAGAGGAGTTAATGATGTCGGCGATGGGTTTAGCAATGGTGTCCGGTATCAGGAGGAGGGCTTTGGTGGGGCTAGTGTCTGAAGGATGGATTGCAGGTTTGATCGTTTTAAGGATGAATGCAATTTCAATGGAAGAGACAGTGTCAATGGAGTTAAAGGTAGCAGAGGTGGTGCATGTGCTAGCAGAGGGTGGATGGGGATTAGGGGGAAATCTGAGGAGGATGTTAGCAACTTTATTATGAAAGTAGAGGGCCAGTTCCTCACATTTGCTACTGGCCTCGTTGTCTTCAATAGCAGAGGGCGCAGCCTTGGTGAGATTAGATACATAGGAGAAGAGGGCTTTTGGGTTGTATTTGTAGTCCTGTATCCTTGATGCGTAAGAGTCACGTTTGGCTTTCAGGGTGGAGAGTCATCTTAAAATACATAAACTTCATTAACTCCGAAAGGTAGGGGAATGAATTTAAAAAAACCCATTAATTTTGCTTCATTCCATGTGATTTTGTTTCTATGAATTTTAGAATGTTTCAGTTTTAGTACACTCCAAACCAATTTAACATTTTTAAAGTATCTAACACTAAAAGCATTTAGTGCATACTAAACAAAACAATTTGGCTGAAACAGCGTATCCCTACTAAATGCCATCCTGCACCTCCTGCCTCTTCTGCTGGATGCACAGGTACTGGATATTATCAGCCTTTCAAGAAACCATGGAGGCAACACCTGCAGACAGAACCGACTGTTTCCAGTTCTCTCCCCTGTCAATCTGTAGCAGCAGACAGGACATAGGAAGCAGTCAGCAGTTATCCCTTTCCTCTCCACAGACACCCTGTGAGAGGGTCTTTATGGACTGAAGGGGTCCATGAAATTGCTCACACAGTTGGGAGATAAAAGATCTGGTCAGGAGTGACCTGAACAGCTTCTGTCTCTCTCAAATCTTCCACATCCAGTCTGGGCAGGATTATTCACCTGCAGGAGGCTTCAGGATTCCTACAATATTTCCTCATTAGGAGAATCACTTACAGAGTCACGGACGTGTACATGAAAATTTCATACTGGATCTCAATTCATTTGATTTCAGTCATTTCATGATGGCAGCTGGCAGTCTGTGTTGGATGAGTTATATATATATATAATTATTTTATGCTAAGGTATTAATCATAGTGCTACAGGATTATTATTAGATCTGGACAGGGGAAAAATGACTCATGAAATCAAGAATGCTGTGATTCTGAATTCTTCCCTCACCCAAAGCAAAGCCCATCACTTGGAAAGTCTCTTGGAAGAGCACCACCAACATAAGATCCAAACACAAGAAAAGTCCATAAACAAAAGACCAACCAGAGGTAGAGAGCAAAATAAAGATCAATTATTTACCTAAAAACACAGGGCCTGGGTGCTGAACAGGACATATCAGTCTCTCTTCTGTGCATCTTTTCTTACAATAGCCTAAAATTAAGGCTCAAGTAGTGATATAGCCTCTGCTGAAATTATATGAACTTTCTAGAAATGACAGCCAGCAAATGACTACCTCACCTGAAAACCCATGACCGTAACCAGTCCCACCCTCTCCTCCATCTCAAAAACCTGAGAAAACTGGTATCACCTCAACCCATATTTAATTGGGTTACTACACAACATGTGACCTCTAACCACAGAATTTTTTCTCAAAACTTTAAGAATAAAGACAGAGATGAAGCAACAGATTCAGCAGGACACACTGCAGCCAGAGAAGCCGCGACCAGCATCATCCAGAAATCTGAGACCTGGGACTGCAGATGCACACAGACAGAGTATCAGAGTCCTCAGAACAAAAATTTCCTGCCATCAGTAAAGTTAGGTTAAAATTGAATTATTTTACAGAAAATCGTGCACTCTTGCATATTTTTCCTAACAGATTCTGAAAGAGAAACTGCAGGTATTTTAATGATATTAAGAATTTCTAAATTATAATACTGACAATTTTCCAAGTGATTGTTGTAACAAATAGCTAAGGGAGCATTTAATCATTTATTTTATAAAAAATATTGTTTTAAAACTAACAAGCTTGTTAATACTCATCTGTTTCTGGGAGGTTGTTCCATGCATCCATCACTTTTTTCTATGAACAAACATTATCTGAAGTTACTCCTGAGATCTGACGCTTGTAACAATTTCGTAACAACCTGTGACCTTTTGAGGCACAGGGGCTGTGAAACTGTGGAAATCTGTACTGTTCTTCTGCCATTGTAGCAACATAGGGAAACTTGGTATCTGGCAGAGGACGGGTGCAAGTGCCTGTGTATCACCACGACCCAAAGTCCTTGTTTTACCTGTGGAAACTGTGCAAGAGAGCACCAAAGGGGAAATCGATGTGGGAAGTTAAGCTATTTGTAGAATGAAGGAAAATGTGTCCTGGCGGTCAGAAGGATGACAACTGACTGCATGCAGAGGGTTTGAGGTGAGACAGAGAAAAAAAAATAAACTGTATATAAGGAGTGGTTGGAATACTGGATATTTGGAGAAGGGTGGGACTCTATCAGCGTGTACACTGCGCTGTACCCTTCTCCCCAGCAAGACATTTTATAAAATACTTATAAACCTATTTGCATAAAATGAAACATGCTTGCTGTTATGATTCAATACTAATAAAAGATGGATTATCTGTAAAATTCTAAAAAGAAAAAGTCTTCTTCTGTGTTTTCTGAGACACAGATTATAGAAAAGGGATGTGGGAGAGAACCTTCCCCTTCCCGAAGGGTTAGCCACAGCAAGCAGTCTAATCTGAAAATACAGATAACTAATTAGGGAACTGAAACCCTTTGGAATAAGGAACAGTAAGGCTGAGGCTAAACAATGTGCAGTGCTTGGCAGGTCCTCCAAGTGGCCACAGGGTAACCCTGCGTGGGTATCAGGAGTGGCGCTGCAGCATTACGTGTCACATATAATTTACCTGGAACTAAGGCAATCTCTGAGGCAGGAGAGATCTCTGCAAGGACTGCATGTGAATCTTTGCAGAGGTCATCAAGTACATGGCTGCTGCTATCAACCCCAAGATTAGCAGTTAGTCCTGTGCCACGAAGCTTTGGTCAGATGTAAAATCGCACTCTGAATATTGAGAATTCTCTCTGTTGTCAAACGTACTCTGCCCTTCTTCCTGTCAAACTAGACTGCCAAATATTCCAAAAACAGAACAGGTACCAGCTTGCTCTTTGCAAAAGTTCACTACCTTGCAAGATCTCTTACTTCTCCGGTAGTAAATGCATGACCTTCTTCCCATTCCTACATCCAGAAAAGACAATTGTTCAAGTAAGGAGGAACTGGAATACCCTTTCTGGTGCAAAGCCACTGACAACCACCATCACTTTGGAGAAAGGCCTGGGGGCTCTGAACTAGAAGTGTCCTCTGGACCAGTGGTTCTCAACCGGTGTGTCGCGACACACCAGTGTGTCACCAAGCACCAGCAGGTGTGTCGCGGCTCCCGGTATTCCACTGCCCCGCTTGTGCTGCCCTTTTCCCCAGGGGCAGGGCTGAAGAATGGAGAGATGCTGTGCGCCACCGCTGGAGGCCAGGCCGGCGGGGCCGAAGAATGAAGAGACGCTGTGTGCTGCTGCCGGCGGCTGAAGAGCAGAGAGACCTGCGCGCCGACGCCAGTGGGGCCGAAGAATGAAGAGACGCTGCGCGCCGATGCCGGCGGGGCCCGAAGGAGGAAGAGACGCTGCGCACCGCCGGCGGCGGCTGAAGAGTGGAGAGACCTGTGCGCCGCCGCCGGCGGGGCCAAAGAACGAAGAGACGCTGTGCGCTGCTGCCGGCGGCTGAAGAGTGGAGAGACCCTGCGCACCGCGGGAGGTCAGGCCAGAGGCGGCTGAGAAGTGGAGGCCAGGCTTATTGGGCCAAACAATGAGAAGAGGCTTCATGTGAGCTTGTGTGTGTGGTAGAATGGGTGCCTGGGTGCATGAGTGAGAGCTTGTGTGTGTGTGTGTGTGTGTGTGTGTGTGTGTGTGTGGTAGAATGGGTGCCTGGGTGCATGAGTGAGAGCTTGTGTGTGTGTGTGTGTGTGTGTGTGTGTGTGTGTGGTAGAATGGGTGCCTGGGTGCATGAGTGAGAGCTTGTGTGTGTGTGTGTGTTAGAATGGGTGCCTGGGTGCATGAGTGAGAGAGCTTGTGTGTGTGTGTGTGGTAGAATGGGTGCCTGGGTGCATGAGTGAGAGAGCTTGTGTGTGTGTGGTAGAATGGGTGCCTGGGTGCATAAGTGAGAGCTTGTGTGTATGTGGTACAATGGGTGCATGAGTGGCAGTGTGTGTGGTTGTAAGTGACACAGTATGTGTGAGATTGCATGTAAGTGACAGAGCATGTGTGTGATTGAGAGAGACTGGTCAGGGAGGTGACTGGTGTGTGTGTGTGTGAGAGACAGAGAGACTGGTCAGGGAGGTGACGTGTGTGTGTGTGTGTGTGTGTGTGTGTGTGTGTGTGTGTGTGTGTGTGTGTGTGTGTGTGTGTGTGTGTGTGAGGAAGAGATACTAGTTAGGGAAGTTATTGGTCTGTGTGAGACAGAGACTGGTTGTGGGCCCTAAGGAAGAGGACTGTGAGGACAGAGCTTCAGCAGCCACTGCTGCTTCTGGTGAGTGCTATTGGTCTGCAAGGGAAAGGAGTAGGAGAGTTGCTGGAGAGGGTAAGTAAAGGCAGCTTTTTAAGTTTATTTTTCTTGATTGACTGCCATTTTAATTATTGGGTATTATGTGATGTGTCTGCTGTTTGAAATATTTTGATATTTAGACTATTTTTATTAATTTTTATGAGTTTGTAATTGTTGGATGTTATTCTGTTCACCAGCTGTTTTGTAACATTTATTAGTATAGTTTTACAATTATTTCTAAGTGGGTATCTATAGCAGCTTGGCTTGCTCTGTTTTCCCAATAGGAGGTGTATTAGTGTTTAGGTCCTGGTTAAATATTTGTAGTGGTAAATTATTGTCTTTTCATAAGGAGGGGTATTGCGCTTGCCAGTAAAGAGAGTTTGTTTTGCTTTTACTGAGATGTCATCAGATCCAGAATATCTTTTTTTGTATCGTGAGCTGTATGGGTAATGCCCTAGTTCTGCTCTGCACCCATTTTTGGGGGTCGATCTGGTTCCTGAGGATGCAGAATGTATATTTACATTTTGTCCCGTGACGGTCACATGTTCAGTGTGTCACGCACTTGAGAACCATCTGTCAGGTGTGTCCCAGCTGAAAAAAGGTTGAGAACCAATGCTCTGGACAATACAGAGCATAGGAATCTCTGCTTATCCACCCTTATGAGGATTTTAAGATAGGTCTCCATTAAATCTAGAGAGAAAAACTCAGTCTAACCACCTTCATGACTGACTTCAGAGTCAAGACGCCCTGTGAACCCTGTTGACCTGCTTCAGATCCAAAATGAACCAGGAGGACCTTAATTCCTCTCTGAGTACCATGAAATAAATTGAATACAGAAAAGGAACTACAGTTCCCACTTGACAAAGACACTACAGATTCACCTGAACCACTTCTCTTCTGCTGGAGTGACAGTGGTCAGCAAAAAAGGTATCTGAAACAGGGCATGAAAACTGAAAGTTGTAACCATCTGACAGCAATCCAGACTGCCCTGTCTGAAGTGAACTGGACTCAACTCTAGTAAAACAATGGAAGTTGATTGTCTATCTGAAACTCCAGAGATGGGGCCTTCAAACCATTATTGGGAACTGTCATTACAACTGGTCCCACTTGTGGCCCCTAACATTTCTTCTCTTTTTTCCTCCTGAAAGGACTGTGAACTACAAAGTTGCTAGGTTTGCTAAAATGCTACCGATTTCCTGAGATGATATTGTTTTAACTCCCTGAAACGTGTCATAGCTGCAGAAGGGTGGAATAAACCATTATTTCTATCCTCTGGAAGTTTGAGTATTCACATTTTCTCAACCTTCTCCTTTAAATAGCCAGTCTGTAAGCTAGAACAGAGCTGGATCTTCCCTTACCTCTGTCCCCTGTCTGCCTATGCTCATCCTGAGTGGTTTCTCCTTTTTTCAGCCTGATCAGATCTGCATACCAGGGGTGTCTGGCCCAGTCCAGTGCCACTAGAATAACCAAATCAGTATAGGATCTAATACTCTGGAAGGCTCCCCCTTATCATGGGATAAGATAGAAAATTCATACAGAAATTCTTCTGGAGGTCAAGGCTATATCAGGAATCAATGCTTCTTTCCGTCAGCTTCTTTCCGTCCCTCCACATTTCTTCTCTCAAGAAGGCACACCTCACCTCCACAAGGGAACGAGCCCTCTCCATTGCCGGTCCCACCCGCTGGAATCAACTACCCTCTAACCTTCGACTAGAACCTTGTACCATCAAATTCAAAAATAAATTAAAGACCTGGCTCTTCAAACAGGCTTACCCTGACTAGCTCCACGGCGTTTCTAATCCACTAAACCACTTCTCTACTGTGCTACCTCCCCAGCTGCACCAAAACAAGAGCCAAACGCACCCTCTACTAGAACTCGATACGACCGCACTCCTCTAAATTATTGCAATTACCCAATTATACCTTAAAAATCCTGCCATTTCTACATTTTCTAATATATATCCTGTGAATCAGAATATGAACGTACTCTTCAAAATACTGCAAATATCAGAATATATTATTCCATGTAAATATTCAGCAAGCTACATATCTTGGTTTAATTTGTTAAGTTTTTCAGTTTGACCTCTGTACCTGCCAATATTCCAGCTTCTTTCCCTTTCATTTACTGTATCCCCTACCCTTGTCAAATGTATTTTCAACCTTCAGTTCGGATGTAAACCGGAATGATGTTACCACTAATACCGGTATAGAAAAATGTTTAAATAAATAAATAAACTCTTGGCCTTGGAATTCCAGCAGACTACAATCAGGTCCCACCATGGAAGGCCCATCTGGACACAATTTGTGTGAAGGCAGGTTCCACCAACTCCAATTCCCCTGGTGTGTCTGCTCAGGAAGTCTGCTTCTTTACTTTTTTTTTTTTTAAGTTTATGTTCCAGTTGGGTCCCAACACCAGTGACCAGGCACAAATGGGAACTGCATTTTTTTTTCCATGAAAGAACAGCCGCCACTGCTGCCCATCATCCTATGGTCTAATCATTTCTTTTTTCTAGGTTGCTCCCGGAAGCTCTAGGAAAATTGACCCTCACAGGTTTTTGTCCTAGAACTTTTTTGACTCCTGCTATCCCAGTCTGTCTTCATCATCTGCTGGAGGCAGAGAACTACTATTGGCAGCCTCTTCTGCTTTGTCAAGATATATAGGGAAACAAAAAAATGCTTGTGTTTTCTACCTCCATCTGCTGAGGAGTGAATGAAAGCCACTCATCCAGACTGGTCTGGCAGGATAATAAGGAAAATACAATTAAAGAAATACAAAAAGCCCAACAAGTCATCCCTCAGTAAGGGAAACTGAATTCATTAAGATTTTCAGCTAAATTTTACTGGCCACCACTAGGTCAGGCTATTAAAGTCAAGCAAAGAATTTTAAAATAAAGCCTAAATAAAACAGGGAACCAGTGTAAATTTAGTAAGATGATGATTATAAGCCCCGTATTCAAAAGCATTTAGCCGGTTAACTAAAAAGTTAACCAGCTAAATGAAAATGTGGGCAACTATCTGGCTTAATTCTAGCTGGATAAGTTAATAAGTTATCCAGCTAGAATTTAGCCGGATAAGTTAGAAGCTTTCCAGGGGTGTAACTGGGAGGAGTTGAGCAAGCTGGATAAGTTATCTGGCTAACTCCAATATTCAGAGCTGGTGGATGACTTATCTGGCTAACCTTGGTTGGCCTGTTCAGTTGTCTGAAAATTGGTCAGATTAATTTATCCAGCTAAATTTAACATATCCAGGTATATTAGACGGTGTGACCGCACTACTGAATGTACAACGTCTATTAGTTGGATATGTTTACCCAGCTAACTAACAGAGCCTGACAAAGGCTGAATATGGACCTCTATGTGTTCCCCTGTGTTACAGCTGGAAATCTGTCAAGCAGCCGTATTTAGAATTATCTGAGGACTTTGAATGTGTTTCTGAGGAAAGTCATCTATGAAAGAATTACAGGAATCCACCTGGGACAGAATCAGAGCCTACAGCACCGTCCTAAGCTGATTAGTCATCAGGTAGGATTTAAGCCGTCTAATCATATGCAGCTTAAACTAGGATTAATTTGTAACAATGAAGATATCTTTCTCCAAGCCCTGCCGAAAATCTAAAAGAATGCCTAGTCTCTTTACAAAGAAATGAAGAGGATGTGCTACCCCACTGAGATTAATCTGCATGTCCAGTGTGTGTGCATGTTGCCATTACAGATCCACAGGATCTTTTTTAATGGTACGATTAAGTGTACATTTTTCAGTAGCGTGTGATGACATTTATAGTAGGGGATTCAATCTCTCTCCTTCAGCCTCCTCTCCAATTCCATCTCCCCCCAACCCTGATTCACCAGCAGTCTCATTCCCTCCATCCCCTCTCCCCTCCCACACCCACCACCAAGTCTTCAGCAATCTTCCTCCCTCTGTCCTCTCTCTCTCCAAGACACAAAAGTCATTTGGAACTCATATGGCATTAGGCCCTCAGAAAGCCATGGATAAACAATTATAATATAGTAAACCTCCCATACCAAAAAAGCACTATCTGCCAGCACTCAAACAGTAACAATGCTACCTTTAAAAAGATGTAACAAACCAAAATACCATGCACCAAAAAGATTTTTTTGCTAGAATATTAATAGATCAATCAATCCCAACTCCAAAAATATCCCATATATACATTTGTATTGTATCTTTATTTGTTGCTCACTATGGGAAAAATGTATCCCTTTTATATAATATTTCAAGTAACTTTTTCTTTTAAAAAACTGTGATGTACTCCAAAACACCAAAAAATGTTTTGAAGGAGAGGGTGGAACGTTTCATAAGTTTTTCAATGTCATTACCACTGTGTAATGTACCAATTTCTAATCATTAACGATCCACCTCTATCCTGAATATTTTTAATTTCTGAAACGTGCGCCAAAGTGATTGAAAATATTTTTTATAACTGCTTCCCAAATGAATTGTCCTCTGATGGCTAAAAATTAGCCGACTGATTTACAGGGATATCTTATTTCATGAATGACGGCGAAAACCGATTATTGCAAATAACAGGTCAACTTCCTCCAGCATAAACACTATGATCACAGATGAAATATAGAAGAAACCGACTTATCTTAATGGCTGTCGTCGTCCACCCGACAAGGCCTTGTTTCAGACCTGAAAAGGGTCTTTCCTCAGGGGATATATATATATATAGTATGTTGAACCGGATTTACATGTCAGTAGTCGTTGCATAGACGAATGCTGTCGCTTTTTCAGGCCGTTCTTTTTGAAGCCGGACTTTTTAACTTTCTCAGGCCAATCTGCTTCCCTTGTTTTGCTGCCTCAAAATAAAATTTGTAAAGATTCCTGTCTCTTCTCACGAAACGCTCTCAAATTGCACTATAACAGCTGATGTGATTATATGCTACCCCCCTTCATTCAAAGCCAACCAATCACACCTTACATGGAGCCAGCGGGAAACGAAGTATCAAACCAATGCGCTCCAATCCAGCTCTTCATTTAAGCCTTGCGGCGTTTGGGTTTTTAAAGTAAAAATCCTAAACGATTCCCGATGGTTTAATATAAAAAAAAACTCATTACTTCCACCTTGAAAGACTGTTACTTTAAGCTACAAACCCTGAAAAAACTAAAGCCCCTACTCCACTTCAATGATTTCAGAACAGTACTCCAAGCAACCATATTTTCGAAAATAGACTACTGCAACTCTCTTTTACTAGGCCTCCCCAAAATCCACATCACCTCCCTCCAATTGCTCCAGAACTCAGTTGCTCAGATTCTCACCAACCCATCACCCTGATCCTCAAACATCTACACTGGCTACCCATACAACGCATCCAATACAAAACCCTCAACATCATACACAAAACCCTACATAACCAAAATATGAAATGGCTTAACAACTCCTTGATCTTCCGTAACACCAACAGACCAACCCGATCCCAATACTCAGCAACCTTAAACACACCCTCACCCAAACTTACCCACTATAACTCTATCAAAGAGCGATCCCTCTCCATCGCAGGCCCCACACTATGGAACACCTTATCCCCCGATCTTCGACATGAAACAAGCTCAGAAAAATTCAAATAAAAACTAAAAACCTGGCTTTTCTTGCAAGCATACACTTAACCCTCTCTTTAAACCCTTCCCCCCCCTAACTGCCAACACCTGTACAAGATGTAATTATCTTCGCATTTTTATATATAGTTTACCCATTTTATATATAGTTTACCTGTCTACATATATAGTTTACCCTACCCCTCTCCATATCTAGCCAGCCCATAACCTGCAAGCACCCACTCTATTGCAGTTATCTATGTTCATTCAGATTGTTTTACCCCTATTTCCTCCCCTGTCCCTCCCCCCTGTAGCCACAACTGACTGTTTTTAATTCTTGTTTTCTGTAAAAGCAAACTTTTGCTACCGTTATGTTCTAATGTAACCCAATGTGATGTATCTAACGAATGTCGGTAAAGAAAAACTTTAAATAAATAAAATAAATATATTTAAGCAGTCACCTTCCCATGGAGACTCCTTAACTTGGTCTATGATGGTCCACTGCAGATGACTGAATTGATGAAGGGCTTGTAAACAATGTGAAACGATCGGTTCCTTGATAGTCTGGGTATTTAACCGAGATTTATGTTCATTTAACCGCGTTCTCATACTGCGGGTTGTTCTACCTATATACACACCATTGGGCAAGGGCAAATGATGGCATATACCACGTATGTCGAATCACAATTGGTGTTGGACTTCCGAAATACTTTATACTTTGACACCGGGTCCACCCAAACCTCCTCCTCTATACAGTTTGTACAGTGTAGACACTGACCACATTTATGGTGTCCTGGTGTTTCTGCCCCTTTGGCAATAGGAGAGTGTGCAAGTACTAACTTGTCTCGTAAGTTACTCCTCCAGATGTCACTATTATTGGGGGGTTTTGAAAGATGTCATGTAACTTCAAAAGATGCCAATGCTGGCAGATTGCCGTGGCTATGACAGATGTTGCAGTAGTTTGTTTCAGTTGTCGGGTGGACAACGATAGCCATTAAGATAAGTCGGTTTCTTCTATATTTCATCTGTGAGCATAGTGTTTATGCCGAAGGAAGTTGACCTGTTATTTGCAATAATCTGTTTTTGCTGTCATTCATGAAATAAGATATCCCTGTAAATCAGTCGGCTAATTTTTAGCCATCAAGAGGACAATTCATTTGGGAAGCAGTTATAAAAAATATTTTAAATCACTTTGGCGCATGTTTCAGAAATTAAAAATATTCAGGATGGAGGTGGATCGTTGACAGTGAAAAACTTATGAAACATTCCATCCTCTCCTTCAAAAATTCTTTGGGTGTTTTGGAGTACATCACAGTTTTTTTTTTAAAAAGTTACGTGAAATATTATATAAAAGGGATACATTTTTCCCATAGTGAGCAACAAATAAAGATACAATACAAATTTATATATGGGATACCTTTAAAAAGATAACATTGCAAATATTACATCAGGCCCTAAAACACCAATACACCACCTATTATGTAAACAGAACAAGTCAGGCTTCCTAAAACTACTTGCAAAATAAAAATATACCCTTACCTAAAAATCTTGTGCAAAGCTTTTAAAACTACACAGGCCCATTCTTAAGATGTCAGATCAGAAATGTTAGCATCTAAAGACAGGTCTTACATCGCACATACGCTACTGAGACAGCATTTTAGGATAATACTTACAAAGTCCAAATAAGAGCCTGCCAAGAATACAGTTTAGCCCAAGAAACAATCTGCCTTATCAAAATAACACTAACTCCCAGGACTCAAAAGGTAACCACCCTACTCAGGAAAGACCAGCACTGCAAAGATCAACCAACAATTAAAACTAATGAGAATTTTTAAAAATCCTCCACTCTTCATACGGGGAAATTCTGATTTCCAGTCACCCTGAGATTGTCCTGGATTAGTGGGGGGAGGGGGAGAAGAGGGTTTACAAACTTTATCCGCTTTCTCTCTCCCACACACAGTAATTAAGTGGCTCTTTCTTCTTCAAATACACACACACTATCACATTGTCTCTCTCTCCCTCACACATACACAAAAAGGCACTCCCACATTCAGTGGCTGACTGTTCTTCACACACACATACACAAAGGCACTCTCATAATCTGAGGCTTTATCTCCCTCTCTCACACACACACACACATACCCACAGGCACTCTCACACAAACATAAGCATTCTATGTCCCTCCACACAAAGGTATTCTCACATTCAGTGGCTCTCTCTTCCTCTCACACACGTACACGCACGCACACACACACACACACAGGTACTCTCTCACATTCAGGAGCTCTCTCACCCTTACAAACAAACACAGACACTATCTCACAGTCAGTGGTTCTCACACACTCAGGTATTCATGTCTCTCCCTCACACCCACTTAGGCACTTTCTCACACTCTTTGGCTCTGTCGTTCACATACACAGGTACTCTCACATTCAATGACTCTCTCTCCCTCATATACACACACACACACACAAAGTGGCTCTCTCTTCCTCACACACACATAGGCACTCTCACTCCGTGGCTCTCAGTCCCTCACACACACATAAGCACTCGCACACACCCAGTAGCTCTCTCACCCTTACAAACATAAGCACTCGCTTACACTCAGTAGCTCCCTATGCCTCTCACACACAGACACACTCTCACACTCAGTGGCTGTCTCTCCCTTACATATACAAGTTCTCTCTCATACAAAAGGCACTCATATACTGTAGCTTTCTTGCTTTCACACACAGGCACTCTCGCTCTCACATATATACACACACACACACACACACACACATATACACAGGTATTCTCTCACATTCAGTGGCTCACACACACACACACACACAGTCTCTCTTACTCACTCATTCACACTCAGGGCCTCTCCCTCTCTTCTCTGCCTCTTCATCATGCTGCTGGATCATTGGTCCTCTTCTTCAGCTACCTTGGGATGGACACCTTGATGACTTGTATTTACCCATGAGTGAAATGGGCTCCACTGGCTGTCAACTGGTCCCCTTCTCTTCTTCAGCTTCCATGGGATGGGCTCTGTGGTAGCCTGCCACATCACAGGTTCTCTTTGTGGAATGGGACATAATTTACTGTTGCCATCGCATGATAAGAATTGCAAGATTGGCTCCCATGATAGCAGGAACCGATTAGGGCTGGGGATTCACTGAATCCCTTGAAGGCCCTGATTGACTGCCACTTAAATTTATTAAAAGCCACGTGTGGCATCCATTCTATCCTGCTATAACCCACTGAGACAGTCAATCAAATGTTGCACCCTTACCAGGGAGTAAAAAGTATCTGCTGCATGTGTTCAGCTGACAGGAAGCCAACTGACCACTTCAGCACTCGCTCTCTTACTTTTTTACCAGCTCACGCTACTAAAACCTCGACACCGAACTGTCCTTTTCATGATGCCCCAAGGTTGCTAACAAAGATTGTAAAATTCTCCCTTACCCAGAGAGATGAGGGTCTCATAATTCTCCATCATCACATCCTTGTAAAGTTCCTTCTGCCGTTCTTCTAGATCTTCCCACTCCTTCTTGGAGAAATAGATGGCGATGTCCTCAAAAGTTACTGGGACCTGAAACACAAATCCTTCCACACTCAGCACCTTCTGCTTCACCTTCATCAGGGGACCTCAGCATGACAGGGAGGGTTTTTCTTCTGTTTGTAAATTACAGGGAGATATCAGAGATCCCAGTTTCTCAGGGTAAATTCTGCACTGAATTTGTTAATTCTGTGGCAAAATGTATTAACAGGCAGTGCACTTGCATGAGTTTGCATAAATTAAATACATATATCTATTTTACATTATAAAAGTAAATGAGAAATTACTACTTACCTGATAATTTCCTGTTCTTTAGGATGAATCCAGAACAAGTGGGTTATGCAAGCCTACCAGCAGATGAAGACGGAGTAAACTGACGTCACAGTACATACACCCCTGCAGTTACATCAGCCTGCCAGTATTCTCTTCATAAGCATCTGTGGACAGACTATCAAAAAGCTTGATGAAAAACAGATAACCACTGCAATACTCAGCCAACAAGCAACATTGAACTTAGCAAGAATGTAATAACACTACTCTAGGGACTGGAGTAACAATTACCAGTAAGCCCTGTAACACATAGACACACAGTAAGATCATTATGCAATCATAAGACTGTCCTAAAGAAAAGGAAATCATCAGGTAAGTAGTAATTTTCTCATTTCTTAATGTACAGTCAGATGAATTCAGAAGGAATGGGATCTACCCAGGCTACTCCCAAACAGGGTGGGGGCCTGCCAGTGGTACTGTCAAAACCGAAGAGGCAACGTCTGTATCCTCCTGGGTTTGCACATCCAGACGATAATACATGGCAGGGAGAGTTAGGAGGACCATGTTGCAACTTGGCAAATGTCAATGGGAGACAACAATCCAACTTCTGCCCATGACACTGCCTGAGGGTGAGTGGAATGGGCCCGATCCAGACTTGGTAACTGCTTCCCATCATCCACATACGCAGCCGAGACTACCTTCTTAATCCAGCGAGTTATTGTAGCCTGCAAGACTGCTCCCCCTGTCTAATACTGCCATGGAGGACGAACAGGCGATCCGACCTACACAAAGGCCCAGTGACCTCCAGATACCTCACAGTATATGCTGCTTGACATCCAAGGGCCCCATCAGATGAGACTCTTCTACATTTCTCTCCCTGATCAGAGATGGCAGGGAGATGGACTGGTTCAACTGAAACTCAGAGACCACTTTTGGTAAAAAGAGAAATGGCTCCTGGCAAGACAAGGCCTGCACCTTGGAAACCCTACACGCAGAACAATTTGCCAGAAGGAACACTGTGTCAAGGTCAGAAACTGCACATAGTGGTTGAAGCATAGGGCCTACCAAAAAATCCAAAACCAATTGAGACTCCATAGGGGCACTGGAAATGCAAAGGATGACGAAGATGTTCCACTTCTTTCAGAAAACAGACCACATCAGAATGAGCCGACAAGGACAAAGCCGACAAAGTTTACTAATGTCAGTTTGAATCTTTATCCCCAATTACCTCCTCTCCCCCTCTATCCAACGTAAGGGGAATTCCTTGCCCCACGATCCTCTCAAGGTTCCCTGGAGATATAATATCTCAGACTTGTCCTGACTGATTTTTACTCCCCAAAATCCAAAATCTCGGTATAGATTCATTTGGCTCTGTGAGGAAGACGAAGACATTGTTTTCAAACGCCACAACTTTAAAGGATTGGCCTCCTTTATTAAATCCCTGAATTGTACTATCAGTATCAATTCTCCTCAATAGAGGATCCATGGACAAGATGTACAGCAGAGGGGATAGAGGGCAACCCTGCCTCATCCCCCTTCCTATACAGAAATCATCCAACTTGTGCCCATTAGCGATATTATTTGAAATTAATGCTCGTAAAGAAGTGTTATATACTTTAGAATATTTCTAGCAAAACCAGACTTCTGTAATACTGAAAATATGTACAGACAAGATTCTATCAAAGGCCTTTTCAGAGTCAAAGCCTATCTCCACAGCCTGAATATTGTTGGCAATACAAATGGTCATTGCCATAGTTAATCAGGTACAAACTTAGATTGTAAGTAGTCTGGGGATAGAGAAATACCTACAGTACCTGAATGTAAACCGATGTGATATGTCAGATTGAATGTCTGTATATAAAACTAAATAAATAATTTCACAATATGGGAGAATGCCACTCTGCCCTTGAGAAATCCCACCTGGTTGTTGGAAACCATAGATGGTATTATCAGACTCAAATCTATCTGCTAAGAGTTTAGCAAAGATCTTCAAGTCACAATTCAGCAGGGAAATGGGTCTATATGATGCTGGGGAAAGCAAGTCTTTTCCCACCTTATCCAACTCCGTGATGTGTCCTTATTAAAGTCTGGAGGGAACGTATCATCCCAGAGAGCACCCCCCCCCCCCCCCCAAATTAAATTACACATAGGGTCAAAAAGTTTGCTGGCTTAAAATCTTGTAGTAATCATAGAAAAACTCATAAGGCCCAAGGGCCTTACAAAACTTACTAGTCTTTATGACCTGTTGAATCTCATGTCCGTATGAGCCTGTTTAAAAGTTCCAAATGTTGCTCAGAAATACCAGGCACATGTAGACCCTGGAAAAAATCTCTCTCTCTCCCCTTTCCCCGGACTATCTTCCGAATATAATTTTCCATAAAAATGCCTCAGGAATGCACAGATATCTAAACTCGGTTATTTTTAAGCTTTTTGATAAATGATTTCCCCCTCCAAACTCTTCGGCAGTAGCTTCCACTTTATTACCAAAGGAGAAGAAGTGATGTTGATGAAGAGTGAATTTAAACTCTACAATATTTTTAAATTCTTCTTTACATGCTTTTAGACCCCTGCCGCACTCATTTTTCCTTTGCCAGTTTTAACTTCTTTCCTAACTGTAATTTTGATTTATTCAATCTCTTATCCCCTACCATTTAGGTAAGAAATGATTTCCTCACTTAAAATAGCTTTACTAGTTTCCCAGAAGTTAGGGAATCTCCCCCCACTCAAAACAGCCTGCCACACAACCACAGGTGACAGAGCGTTCTCAATTGCTGGCCCGTCCCTCTGGAATGCTCTCCCACCTGCCCTGCGACTCGAACCCTGCTCCTTCAGATTCAAAAAAGAAGTTAAAAACCTGGTTATTTAAACTGCCTACCCTGAATAGTATCTCCACTCCCTACCCACCTAGCACTGCCACATTATGATACTGTATTCTAAGTTCTCTTTTGAGTTTCCTTTTTTGTTGTATATAACCTTTCCTTCCATTGCTGCTCTTAAGTTATCGCCCTCCCATGTAATTTCAGTCCTTTTGTTCATTTCTGAACTGGTATGATGTCCTCACCCATACCGGTATATAAAAGTTGTAAAATAAATAAATAAATGTTGATTATTGTTACTTTCAAAATCCTTCCACTTCTTGCAGAGAAAGGATTGAACATCTCCTTGCAAAAAAACTGGGAAATCTCCATTTTCTTCCTTCTTCCACCACCTTGAAATCTATCCAAATTAGGGAGTGGTCTGAGACTACAGGGAGACCGAATTCTACTTTCATAATTTGAGAAAAAAATATTGAGAGGCTAAAATGTAGTCAATCCTAGACAAAGGTTATACGCTCTGGAAATATAAGTAAAAATCTTTAACTTCAGGATTCAGAGCCCTCCAGATGTCTAAAGGATGTATTTCTCAGACCAAGATGGCTGCCTGAAGGAGAGACACGTCGGACATGCTCTGCTCTGAATTATTTCCTATTTTTGTGCCTGTTTGAAAACATGCCACGTACAAAAAGAAAGGGCAAACAAAGATAACTTGTGTATCATTTTCCAGTAAGCTTGACTCACAGAATCCAGAGCTTTTTTGCCGCTGGACCCGGCATTTCTCCAGGAGTTGGAGGCGCTGTGAACACTGCTGTGGAGCTAAATGCAGCGTCACTTGCCTCGACCATTTCTCTTAGCCCTGGAGCACAGACAACACCCTCCCCCCCCCATACCGGCAACAACTGCGAAGTGCAACGGACAAAAGATTCAGAGGGAGTGGAAACCCCGTTTGGACCAGACACCGAAGGAAACCAATTGGAAGTGGTTAAGAATTTTGAAGTAAATGAAAACGTGAATTTTGGAGTTTCTCCGATAGAGAAATGTTTGCCAGATAAGAAGTTTGTTCATTAAGAATTAGCATCTGCTCCTAGGGGGAAGGGAGGAACCGCCAGAGAACACAGAAGTGTGGAAATAACTGGCGGGGGGAGATATATTTGCTGATATTCCTGAAAGGACTTTGAAAAACTGTCTGTAATAACTTTGGACAGTGTTTGGTCAGCTTTAATATCGTTAGAAAGATCGATATCTTTATTGACATCAGCTACTGCTGAGGCAAACAGACGTTCACAAGTTTTATAACAACAAGCTGGAGTACATTTTACAAAAATAGAAGACCTGGAACAAAAAGTGGTTCAAATTCAGAAGGTGCAAGGAAATTTGGTACAGGGGGAAATGGACTGAATAAAAAAAGCAAGATAAGAGAACTTGAGAATATTGAATTTTCCTCAAATTCAGTATGTTTCAGTTCAAGAGATATCTTCAGGAAATTTTAAAAGTTCCAGCTGAGGCATTGCCACTTTTGGCTATCTTTGTATCTTTTGATAAGAGAAAAGAAGATCAGTCTTCTGTTAATACCTCAGCAATACTGGAGGCTTCGGGTGAAGAGTCCATTGAAAGATGAGGAACAGTGCTTGTTAAGTTTATATTTCCTCTGACAGAGATTTAGTTCTCAAGCTGTTTCTGAGGAACAGACAGGGTCATTATTATGGATCTTCCCAGATATTGTGAAAGCAACCCAAAGGAGAAAAGAATTTCTTGCCTTAAAACAAGCAGCTGAGCAAGCTGGGGCCCAGATTAATATTAGATACCAATGCAAATGCATCATGAAAATTAATCATCTTAAATATGTATATTTTGAACCAGATGATCTCAAGTCATTGATCGAGAATACCGCCAACTAATGTTATTGCATAAGAAGCAAGACTGGGTCCCTCCTCATTTTCCTTTATATTGAGCTTTGAATGTGAATTGTTCCTAACTTGATTCTTGGTCTCCCCAATTGCATAGTATTTGGATATTTAATCATATAATGGTATGGTGGAGGGGGAAAAAGGTAAAGGATATTGTGAAATATTGCTGTTTGAATAGATAATGTGATGGTAACAATTGTTTATTTGCCCTTTCCTCTGATCAATATGTTTTATATTTCCTCATTGTAATTTTGGAGATTAATGTCCATTATTTTGACTGACATTTTATTAAATTAACAATATAGGAGATCACGTGATGTGGTGGGCTTGGTAGGACGCTTTCCTCCAGGCTCCGGCTGCCTCCCCGGCTTTATCCATAACCATCTTACTTACCCAACTCCGATTTTGGCGCGGTAAATACCTCTTTCGAAGTATATAGCATCCCATCGCCTACGTCTCAGAGTGCTTGGAGGTGCTGTATGGCTACTAGAACTCTACACAAGGAAAAAGCTAAATCGCCGGCTCCCAGCATCAAAATGGCCGCCACAACAAGCATGGCCTCACAACCGGACGGCGAAACCTTAGGAGAAAAAATCTCGCACGCTGTATCATCTGCATTAGATGTTCGTTTACATCAACTATCGGAACAGATTGCAGATGTGAGAGCCTCCCTCACTGAATATGATGCCCGTACGGAGAGACTCGAAGGCCGGGTCGGCCTGGCCGAGGATGATATTGGTTCCTTGGAAAAACGAGTTGAAGAACTTGTTAAACAAGCGGCGGCAAGTGAAGATAAGATTGACGACCTTGAGAATCTGACACGCCGAAACAACTTACGCTTTGTGGGGTTCCCAGAAGCATTACCTGAGGCAGACCTCCCACGTGTACTGGAAGCATGGCTGCTTGGTGTGGTCCCCTCCCTAGCCTCCCCCTCGGGGGGTCTCTTTGAAAGGGCGCATCAGCTAGGCTGGAAAACTGACGGAGATTCCGAACGCAAACCCCGAGTAGTCATTGCACGGTTCTTACACTTTGTACATCGATCACTTGTCCTACAACACTACCGGAAAGTGCGAGAATTCTGCTATGAGTCCCATAAGATTTTGATCTTTCAAGATTTTTCTCCGAGAGTGACCCTGCAACGTAAAGCTTTCCACGACGTCTGTTCTGAATTAATAAAAAAGCAAATTCGATTCGCACTTATGTTTCCCGCCAGGCTCCGAATCACTCATCAGGGACAGATAAAAATGTTTAACTCTGCGGCGGATGCACGGCGCTTTGTGCAAAATCTTCCTAACTCAGTTCACCATCCCGCTGAGGAACACCTTTGAGCCTCTAAGCGCATGGCACCATCATTGGTTTAAACAAAAAAGAAATTTCCCTCACATTGGAGAACTTTTCTTTCTGTTACACAGTGGACATGTATCTACCAGGAGTACCGCAATCATGTGGAGTATGGCTTCTTTTTATTTTATTTTTCTATAGCCTTTCCTGTCACAGTCTCCGTGGCACACTGGCTACAATCCGTACTGAGGGTCAAATGCGCAGTGGAAGAGGCGCCTCTACTAGCCTGAGGATACTGGTTAAGTTTCTACTGTTATCATTAATAACTGTTTCTCTGATTTGTTTCTGATGTTGAGTTCAGGGAAGCACCAGGAACTTTTTATTTAGGTGCTGCGCAATATCTCTTTACTATGGAGAAGGGGGGAGGCAGCCGAATACATTAATACATCTACGTGTTCTCTCACCTAATTTTATCAGGGTTTACTAAATCAGGGTATGGGTTAGTGGGACCCTCGCATGGGAGACATGTTACTAGGTCTCATGCTGGGTCATCCTCATTTGAGGTCAAGGGGGTGGGGGGGGGGGGGGCAATTATATAGAGAACCTCTGTAAACCCGGGTACTTAATGCTACAATTATGGTTGATGTTATGGATCATGACAGTGTTTTCCTTTTTCTTATACTGTTTGGATATGTTGCACTGCATCTGGTTTGGGGGACAGCTTGCTGTGTCGCGATTATTTTCTGTGTCTTATGGGCCATACCTTTTACTAACCAACTTGGTCACTTCACTATGGCAGTAGACATAGTCTCGTGGAATGTGGCGGGCCTAGGTACCCCCATAAAGTGGGAGAAGGTCTTTGCCCGGTTAACAAAACTCCATGCAAAAATAACATTTCTATAAGAGACACATATGCTTTCCCATGAAATCACCAAATTAAAGAAAAAGTGGGTTTCACAACTTTATTATTCCACTGGGATTTCAAAGAATAGGGGAGTTGCCATTTTGATTCACCAATCTGTCTCCTTCAAAATGACGGAATGTCATGCGGACCCATCGGGACGTTATGTGTTAGTAAAAGGACATCTAATGGGATCCCCTATACTTCTGGCCTCCATTTCTGCCCCAAATGTGTATGACCACAACTTTACTATCTCACCTTGCCAAACTAGGAGATTGCCCTATAATTATGGGGGGAGACTTCAACTTTGTTATTGAAGTGAATTATTTGGTCTTTTTAAAAGAAAGGATAACTCTGCACCCAATATACTCTTTTTTTTTTTTTAGAGGATAATGTTCCACTTCTATCAGAATCTCACTTATGATGAGAAAGTCAAGTGGTATAGACCAGTACAGTGATGGCCACTTCAAGTCCATTATTGGTCACCTTTGAGTTGTTCATAGGTGACCATTTTATTCTCAGATGTCTCTGGTCCATTAATGTATCTTGTAAAAGCATTCTGGCCGACGCAGTAAACGGTGCGGGAGAGCGGGCAAGCGCCCACTCTCCTGGGCATGCAAGTCAGGAAGGAAATTATGCAAATTAGGGCCCGCGGTAAAAGGAGGCGCTAGGGACACTAGCGCATCCCTAGCGCCTCCTTTTTGACAGAAGCTGTGGTTGTCAGCAGGTTTGACAGCCGACGCTCAATTTTACCGGCGTCTGTTCTCGAACCCGCTGACAGCCACAGGTTCAGAAAACGGACGTTGGCAAAATTGAGCATCGTCTTCCAACCCATGGGCAGATTTAAAATTTCTTTTTTTTATTTAAAATTTTTTTTTTATTTTTGGGGCCTCTGACTTAATATCACTATGATATTAAGTCGGAGGGTGTACAGAAAAGCAGTTTTTTCTACTTTTCTGTACACTTTCCCGGTGCAGGACGAAATTAACTCCTGCCTTTGGCAGGCGTTACTTTCTGTATCACGTGGGACTAACTAATAGGCTCATCGACATATTAGTTTCAGAGAGGAGGGGGCGCATTGGATGCGCATTTTCCACACGCCATTACCCCTTACCGAATAAGGAGTAAACATACACACATCCAAATGGGGGCGATCAGTGCGCTCGTCCTGAGCGCACTTTACTGCCTCGGCCCGATTGTGATTTCTAAGGCATCAATTTCAGGAGAAATCAAGGAGACGAGCACTTTGGCCCAGTTCTGCAAGGGTTTGCAGGACTCAGAGGACTAGTGACCCTGTTCCAACAAGGGAGCAGCAGTTCTTGTAGGCAGAGTCAGAATCTGTCTTTCCAGAAGATAAGGGCAGGTCAGTGCTGTTACCTTGATTGCATCCTTACTCTTAAAACTTCATTGTGGGCATGCAGGTGAGAAGAAGTTACGCCTTGAATGCAGAATTCCCGAGAGCTATTGTGGCATCCTCCTGCCTGGTCTGGGTGGAGATTTGGTACATCCCACTTATCTGGATTTGTCTGGCATGGATTATAAGGAAGATGACATTTAAACTTACCTGTTAAATTTCCTTTTTTTAAATCCTGCTAGACCAGTCTAGAAAACAGCCCAGGAAGCCGCAGCAAACAAGAGCTCTGTCTGGTAGATTCAGAAATCTAGTAACAAGTATGCTATTCCCTTCTCTGAAGGCAACTAGCCTAACTGTAAGCTTATTTCTGGGTTAATACCCTTGAAGAGAAGTTTTTTGGCTTTTTCGGGGGGGGGGGGGTTGTACTAATTTGGAAAACAAAATAAATCATTGCTTTCAATGGTCTTAGTTTTAACACAGAATAATGAAAAATTGAAGTTTGTACCAGATCATTATAGGGCATAACCCACTTATCTATGCTGGGGTGGTACGACTAAAGGAAAGGAAATTAACAAGTAAGCATAAACTTCACTGTGAATGTTGTATTGTATGCCACCAATACATTTTATAAACCTTGCAGTCCTAGATCTTTGGATTGCATGGTGTATAAAATAGGTTTTAATTAAAAATGAAATAATATATTGACTCTGTACAATAGGATCAGAAATACATATTTGGCATACATGAAGAAAATGTGAATTTGTCAGAACAATTCAACAACTTGAAACACTAATTTACTATTTTCAGAGAATAGAACCACATAAAATAAATACGAATTCTTTTAATAGAAAAGAGTTAGATACTGTAGAATGTTGACCAGTGCTCCATATTACATAAAGCAAGAGAGAACGGGGTAATAATCACCACACCAGGCAGTAGTATCAAAGGGAAGATGTGTGTTAAATAATTTATATTGTCCAAAACAATTTAATATAATAATTCAGAGAATTTTAATTTACATAATGCAGAAAAGCTGTCACACAGGATGAAATGAACATTTGGCTCCCTGACTCGGAACCATGTTTAGCAATTGCATGTTAAATTCATTTTGGCCAATTCCGGATGCAAGTGCTCCCCAACGCAGCAGTTATGAAACATGGCTCGGAGTCGGTGTACCGAATGTTCACTTCATCCTGTGTGACAGCATCTCTGCATTATAGAAATTAAAGCTGATGAATTATTATACTAAATTGTTTTGTACAATATAAATTATCACATACCACCTTCGCTTTGGGACCAGCATTCCATTCCAAAAGTCCCCACTCCAAAAGAACATTGGCAGAGACAGAGAAAAATAATTGAAGCAGCTAGCGAAAGGTGATATTAAAAACGGCACTATCAAAGCCAACTCTCCCACCCACACTTGCAAAGTGACACACAAACTCCAAACAGCTCTATACTCCACGTCACATACACTGAGCCCGCCTCCCCCACAAACATCCATCCCCCCAAACTAAACCCAGATCCCGACATAAGTATCACATACACAACCCATTCCATCCACACCTATATACACCCCAAAAACATCTTCACACACCACCACTCCAACACACAGCCACAAATTCCCAACACCCCACCCAACTTCCCACATGCATGCCCAAGACAAACATATTCACATCAACTCCCACACATCCACACCCAAGTCTACCTCCCACACCCCCAATGACACAACACAAAGCAAATGCAGAAATCTTCCTGTCACAAACTTCCCACATTCCTCTACATATACACCCTCACAATCCCTCACTTACACCTTCCCAAAACAATCTCCCCCACAACACACACACTTCCAAACAGATGTACACCCAGTCCTTCATATAGGATGGTCCCAAAGTGCCTTTTCAGTGCCCCAAACCTGCTCAGGTCCTCTGCAATATTCCAGCTTAGAAAGCTGAAGAAGTGTTTAAATAGAGAGGGGCAGGAAGTTGGGGGCAATCTCCTACCTGAGCATAAACTCCAGCAGGCATTTGATTTTCCTCTCTGCTTTTGCTGCCTTCAGGATTAGAAATGAATTGGGGGCTCTTTCTCTGACTGCAGGAAGAGCCGAGTGCCTCGGATGCTGCTCAGGCTAATAATGGTGCTTCTCTTCAATGCATGCTTCAGGAAGTTAGGCTGCTTCCTCATTCTCAGTTCTGGGTTCTCTCTTTCGTGTTATTTTTACATATTGTATAACAATGCCTGGGAACCTTTGAGCTCTGCTCATATTGAGATTAGTGTAAACTAACAAAAGTTATAAGTCATATTCACATAGCACAGTCCCAAAATAAGATTATATCAATGTGAAACCAGTTATCATAGATTCTGTGATACAAAATATTAATTTCTGGGAATCCTGCTCGCTTTCCTTACATTCAGAAGAGTCCCAGAGTCTCTTTTCTACACCAAAGGTTTCCTCGGGGTCCTATTACGGTCATGGCTGACTCTGCAGTGTCCCAAATTAAAAAGCTGCAGGCAGGCTGGGTTTGTACAGAATGGGAAGGAGGTTGGGGGCATAATATAGGCACCCAAGACATCCACTTCTCCCTCACCCTCTCTTTTACAAATCCTTGCACTAAACACACAAAACAACAAGTGGGGATCAAACAGGCCGCAGCCCCAGCCACTCACCAGGAACAGCCACCGTAGTGTGACCATCCGCACCGACCTGCAAGATGAGCGCCTCCGGACTAGGAACCTGTTAGCTGACTTTACTAACATTAAACATGCCCAGGACCCCCCGCCACCTTCCAGCAAGGGGCATGAAGACCCCCCCCCCCCCCCCGCCACTAACCAGCAAGGAACCCAATGTGGTACAAATGCACCCAGTGTTCCCACAGGAACTCCTGCCGTGAAACACCAGGCTGAATCCCCAATCGGCTCGGGCTACCCGCCCCCCAAGCTGCAACAAGAACGCTAAACCCGCCAGCACAACTTAAACAAGGGCAGGCGGGAGGGGAGCAGCAGGCGGGAGCGGGCGCGTGAAACTGCCCCTTCCCAGCCGCGCACTGCCCCCAATCCCATAGTGGTTTCAATTCAAACCACCCGCCCTGCAAAACCAGTTCCTGGAAACTTCCTCCCCCCCCCCCCCCCCCAGCCCCTCTCAAAGCAGCCAGGCCTGGGTCCATATTACTTTGTGCAGTCAGGTAAGAGAGCGCCTGCTCTCCCCGTCTCCTACCTGAGCAGAAGCTCCTGCAGGCATTTTCCTCGCTGCGTTGGGGGCTCTGCCCGTGGGTGGCTGAGCGTTTGCCTCTTGCAATGCTGAGGGAGGGAGGGAGGAAAGGCTGCAGGAGAGGAGGAGAAAGCCTCTCTTCCCGGGCTTTCCTCTAGCAGAGCAGCTTCTCCTCCTGTCCGGCTCACGCTATTGACGTCAGGAGGGCAAAAGAGGGAGGAGCTGCAAAACCCGAAAGCTGGCAATGCTGGAGGGAGGCTGCAAGGACTCGCACTGTATGAAGGGAGGTTTCCTTCTAATGTATAAAAGCTGCAAAGAACAAAAACGAAAGCTATTGATTTTTAAATACGATGGGGGGGGAAATAAAAATAAACACTGCATATTTAAATTCTGAAATGTTCTTGGGTATTGGTTCGGACGTGTCCTTCCCTCCATTTCTCTTTCTTTGGATTTAGTTTCTCTTCCCGTCTCTTGGTGCTTACCTTCAGGCCTATCCTGTAAAGTGCGGCCGCGTTTACCCTGCTCCTAAGCGGCTTTTTACTCACGTTCCGGCCGCGTTAGCCCTTCCTGCGATCCCGAATCCCCTTTAACCTACTCCTACCGCGTCCTAAATTCCCCGGGCAACCCCTTCCGCCCGCGGCATGTATATTGCATGCAAACGAGCGAATTAGCTCGATATTGCATGCAAACGAGCGAATTAGCTATTCCCTAGCATCCCGTAACCCGCGCCCCGACTATCGCTAGTTTTCCCTGCCGTTTTGTCGCTCATTTAACCTGCAAACTTACCGCCTACCCTGACCCCTGCGGTAGAGGCAGGGGTAAGGGTAGGTGGCAAGCTTTCCCCCAGCCCCCGCTCACCTGCTCCGGCCGCGATCATGGGTGCCGGTCTCCGTGGCAGCCCCAGTCCTCTCCCCTGTTCCCGAAGCCAAAAAAAAAAAGCGAAAAAAACGTTGCAGCCCCCCTCCGATGTCCGGACTGGGGCTGCCACGGAGACTGCAACGGCAAAGCGACTTTCTGTTTTTTTTTGCTTCGCCGCTGTCAGTGTCCCCCCTCCTCTCGGAGCAGGGCGCGAAAAGCAGCCTTGCTCCGGGAGGAGGGGGGGCACTGACAGCGGCGAAGCAACGGCGAAGACAGCGGCGAAGCAAAAAAAACCCAAAAGCAATTTTGTTTTTTTTTTTTCAAAAGCGACAATTTTTTTTTTTTCCAAAAGCGACTTACTTTTGGGATCTGTCAAGATCCCAAAAGTAAGTCGCTTTTGGACGCCTGCCAACTTACTTTTCTGAAGCCATCATCAGGAACCCATGCGATCGTAGCTCCTCCCGACGAAGACAAAGATGGCCGCCTGCACGGGGGAAGCGTACAATTGGCCGCTCAAGACGTGACTTACTTTTGGGATCTTGACAGATCCCAAAAGTAAGTCGCTTTTGGAAAAAAAAAAAAAATTGTCGCTTTTGAAAAAAAAAACCCAAAATTGCTTTTGGGTTTTTTTTTGCTTCGCCGCTGTCTTCGCCGCTGTCAGTGCCCCCCCTCCTCCCGGAGCAAGGCTGCTTTTCACGCCCTGCTCCAAGAGGAGGGGGGGACACTGACAGCGGCGAAGCAAAAAAAAACCCGAAAAGTCGCTTCGCTGTTGCTTCGCCGCTGTCAGTGCCCCCCCTCCTCCCGGAGCAAGGCTGCTTTTCACGCCCTGCTCCAAGAGGAGGGGGGACACTGACAGCGGCGAAGCAAAAAAAAAACCCGAAAAGTCGCTTCGCTGTTGCTTCGCCGCTGTCTTCGCCGTTTGCTTCGCCGCTGTCAGTGCCCCCCCTCCTCCCGGAGCAAGGCTGCTTTTCGCGCCCTGCTCCGAGAGGAGGGGGGACACTGACAGCGGCGAAGCAAAAAAACCAAAAGCAAGAAGTAAGTCGCTTCGCCGCTTCACTCTTCCCTCCTCCCGGAGCAGGGCGCGAAAAGCAGCCTTGCTCCGGGAGGAGGGAAGAGTGAAGCGACGAAGCGACTTACTTTTTGCTTTTGGTTTTTTCGCTTCCTGGTATCTGTCATTTCAAATGACATTTGAAATGACAGATACCAGTGTGGCGTGAAGCCTTAGGCCCGCGCACCCAGGATACTGTATAGGCGCTCTATCCAGTAAAATGGGTTGCGCGGGACTAAGGCATTACGGACGCGGTTTACATTTACATATAATTAGTGTTCAGGATCGAGCGGTAGGTGAGCTGCACTGTGCGGGCGGTAACCGCGGGTGCTGTAGGCACTAACGCAGCTCTTCCTACCGCTCAGTACTGGATAGACCTTGTGTGGATGTCGCTGAGCTAAGGTAAAAGTTAAAGAAATGAAACATGGCTTCTTGATACTGGTCCTGTTTTACTGATACCATTGTGCCCACCTAATTATTCCATTTTTAATAAGTCTTCATCCATTAAGAATAGAGGGGAATTGTTAATTTTAGCTAAAGATTTTTATTTTTTTACAACCACCGAGTTAGCAAAATTGCTTACCTTGTAATAGGTGTTATCCCAGGACAGCAGGATGTAGTCCTCACATAAGGTTGACGTCACTGACAGAGCCCTAGTGCGGGAAAACGTCTGTCAAAGTTTCTAGAAACTTTTGACTGGCCCTGTGAGGCCACTGAGCATGCCCTGCATGCCATGATATTCTCTGCCACAGGTGTCTCTTTTCAGTCTCGTATGTAGCAATAAGCTTTAGCAAAAATAAAATAATAAAACGTATCGGACCCAACTCCGCGGGGTGGCGGGTGGGTTTCGTGAGGACTACATCCTGCTGTCCTGGGATAACACCTATTACAAGGAAAGCAATTTTGCTTTATCCCAGGACAAGCAGGATGCTAGTCCTCACATATGGGTGATTAGCAAGCTAGAGGCTGAGTCATTTTGTACTGAAGCAACAGTGAGTATTGTTGTTGAAATGAGGCAGCCAATGATCACAGCAGGTTGGATGTAGAAGGAATTGGGATTAAACTGGGAACAAGTTCTTTAAGACAGATTGTCCATATGCTGAATCTTGTCGTCCTTGTTTGTCCAGACAGTAATGAGCTGCAAAGGTGTGAAGAGAACTCCATGTTGCTGCTTTACATATGTCGAGAATTGGCACTGAACGATAGTGTGCTACTGAAGTTGACATTGCTCTTACTGAATGCGCCTTTACTCGCCCTTGGAGAGGAAGGCCTGCTTTTTCATAGCAAAACTGTATGCAATCTGCTAGCCAATTGGATATAGTATGTTTACCCACTGCTTTCCCTGAATTGTTTGGATCATAAGATACAAAAAGTTGAGTGGATGTTCTGTGGACTGCCGTGCGGTTTATATAAAACGCTAGGGCCCGTTTACAGTCCAAGGTATGTAAGGCTGTTTCCCCTGGATGGGAATGAGGCCTTGGAAAGAATGTGGGTAAAACTATGGATTGGTTCAAGTGGAATTCTGTAACTATTTTAGGAAGGAATTTTGGATGTGTACGGAGAACCACTCTGTCATGTAGGAACTTTGTATAGGGTGAGTATGTGACCAGTGCTTGTAGCTCACTAACCCTTCTACCTGATGTAATAGCTATGAGGAAGATAGTCTTCCATGTGAGAAATTTAAAATCACATGAATCTATGGGTTCAAAAGGGGAATGCATGAGCCTTGTTAAGACCAGATTCAGGTCCCATTCTATGACTGGTGGCCGAATTGGTGGTTTTAGATGCGTTAAACCTCTCATAAACCTACTGACAAGAGGTTGTATGGAAATAGGTGCATCTCCTATCTTGTTATGGTAGGCTGAGATTGCACTTAAATGTACCCTTACGGACGAAGTCTGGAGACCAGAGTCTGAAAGGTGATATAAGTACCCTAGTAGAGAAGTAGTGGGGCAAGCAAAGGGATCAATTTGTTTCTGCCCTCACCACAAACTAAACCGTTTCCATTTCAAAGAATAGTTCTTACGTGTGGAAGGTTTACGTGAAGCTAGAAGCACTTGAGAGACATTAGTTGAAAGATTGAGTGGCTGTAAGATCAAGTATTCAACATCCATGCTGCCAGGGATAGGGATTGAAGGTTGGGATGGCGCAACCGACTCTGATCCTGAGTTATGAGAGTGGGAGCTACTCCCAGACGAATTGGATCCCTGACTGAGAGGTCTAGAAGTGTGGGAAACCATACTTGTCGAGGCCAATATGGGGCCTCGACAAGCATGAACCCCTTGCCTGTTGTTGCTTCACTAGAGTTTTAGTTATGAGCGGTATCAGAGGATACGCGTATAGTAGGCCTGAGTTCCAAGGATGAGCAAAGGCATCCTTGGCTGGCTGGTTCTTCTGTTTGTGAAGGGAACAGAATATGTCCACTTTGTGATTCAGATGTGATGCAAAGAGGTCTATTGTTGGTTGACCCCAATGTTGAAAGATCCTGGTCGCTACTGAGGGATCCAGGGACCATTCGTGTGGTTGGAATTGACGACTGAGTCGATCCACTAGTACATTTTGAATGCCTGCCAGATAAATGGCCCTGAGAAACATTGTGTGTTAAGGCCCAGGCCCAAATCTGTGCAGCTTCTTGACAAAGGAGATAGGAGCCCATGCCTCCCTGTTTGTTGATGTACCACATGACTACTGTGTTTTCCGTTTGGATGAGAACAGTCTTGTGTGAAAGGCAGTCCTTGAACGCATGCAGCGCATAACGTATAGCTCGAAGCTCTAGGAAATTTATTTGAAATGTTGCTTCGAGGTTTGTCCAAGTCCCTTGTGTTTGGAGATTGTCTATGTGAGCTCCCCAACCCAAGGTGGATGCATCTGTAGTTAGTTATCTGTGGGACTGGTTGCTGAAAAGGTAGGCCCTTGCGCAAGTTGTCCATGTTTGTCCACCAAAGTAGAGATGATCTTAGTTGGTGGGTCACTTGAATTGGATAATGTAGTGGTTGAATGGCCTGGATCCATTGTGATCTTAAAGTCCATTGGGTAACTCTCATGGCGAGTCGGGCCATGGGAGTGACATGAACTGTGGAGGCCATGTGGCCTAGTAAGGTTAGAAACTGATGAGCTGTCGTTTTGTTTCTGTAAGTAAATGGATCTTGCTAGTAGAGTAAGTGTCTGTGCCCGATCTACGGGTAGAATGGCCTTTGCTAGATTGGTGTTCAATTCTGCTCCTATGAATTGGAGTAGGTGAGGTGGAGTGAGATGGGATTTTTGATAATTGATAAGAAATCCCATGGAGTGAAGAAGAGCAATTGTTTGAGTCAGAGAAGTGAGAGCTCCTTGCTGAGTTTGACTTCTGATGAGCCAGTCGTCCAGATATGGGAAAACATGGACACTTTCATTGTGCAAGTGTGCTGCTATTACTGCCAGACACTTGGTGAAGACTCTGGGAGCAGATGCCAGTCTGAATGGCAGAACTCTGTATTGGAAATGTCGAAGGCCCACCATGAAGCACAGATATTTGCGATGAGGAGGGAATATGGGAATGTGAGCGTAAGCGTCTTGAAGATCCAGAGAACAAAGTCAATCTCCTCTTTGAAGTAGTGGAAGCATGGTGCCTAGAGAAACCATCCTGAATTTTTCTTTTTTTAGAAATTTGTTGAGATTTCTGAGGTCTAGGATGGGACGTAGGCCTCCGGTTTTCTTTGGAATGAGGAAATACCGGGAGTAAAATCCTCTGCCCTGTTGAGTCCGGGGCACTGGCTGTACGGCCCTGGCTCTCAGAAGGATGGATAATTCTACTTGTAATTGAATTAGTTGAGAATTTTGCTGGGGAAAGAAACTTGGTGGAGATTCTAGAGGAATTGAGAGGAAATTTAGTTTGTAGCCTCGAGAGACTATGGACAGTACCCATTGGTCTGATGTTATGTTTATCCAATGTGTGTGAAAATAGGATACTCTCCCTCCCACTGGCAGGTCTGGTCGGGGATTTAGAGTTTGGGCTTGTTCTCTGGCCTGTATATCAAAAGCCCGCCGCTGGGCCTGTCTGTGCAGGAGGTTGCGGGCGGGTAGGCCTAGGCTGTCTTGCCTGGGACCGTTGTTGAGGTCTAGTTGATCTACCTATAGAAGTTTGGGGGTAGTATCTTCTTGGCCTATAGTAAGAATGCCTGTTGTCTCTTCGAGGTAGGCGACGAGAAGATTGTGTAGTGGGATCTTGTGGTATTTGAGACAGTTGAAGTAAAGTCTCTGTAAGGTCTTTAAGCTTTTGTACTGCTTCTTGGACCTTTTCTCCAAACAAATTGTCTCCAAGACATGGTAGGTCCACAAGATTTTCTTGGACCTCAGGCCTGACGTCCGAGGCCTTAAGCCATGCCCATCTACGAGCGGTGATTCCAGCTGCTGCTGCTCTGGAAGCCGTCTCAAAGTTGTCATATACCGCCCTCACCTCATGCTTTCCGGCTTCTAGGCCTTTGTTGACTATGGCCTGTGCTGGTTCTTGAAATTGCGTAGGCAAAGAAGTAATCATTTCTTCCATAGGTTCCTCTGATATTGTGTTATATACAATTGGTAAGCAGAGATTTTTGTGTTCAAGATGGCACTTTGATACACTTTTCTCCCTAATGAATCGAGAAACCTAAGGTGTGGTAGTTGTTGCTTCTGATATCCTGGAGCTGTCATTTTGTGTCATCTGCAAATTTGATTATCTCACTCGTCGTATTTCTTTCCAGATCATTTATAAATATATTGAAAAGTAAGGGTCCCAAAACAGATCCCTGAGGCACTCCACTGTCCACTCCCTTCCACTGAGAAAATTGCCCATTTAATCCTACTCTCTGTTTCCTGTCTTTTAGCCAGTTTGCAATCCATGAAAGGACATCGCCACCTATCCCATGACTTTTTACTTTTCCTAGAAGCCTCTCATGAGGAACTTTGTCAAACGCCTTCTGAAAATCCAAGTATACTATATCTACCGGTTCACCTTTATCCACATGTTTATTAACTCCTTCAAAAAAATGAAGCAGATTTGTGAGGCAAGACTTGCCCTGGGTAAAGCCATGCTGACTTTGTTCTATTAAACCATGTCTTTCTATATGTTCTGTGATTTTGATGTTTAGAACACTTTCCACTATTTTTCCTGGCACTGAAGTCAGGCTAACTGGTCTGTAGTTTCCCGGATCGCCCCTGGAGCCCTTTTTAAATATTGGGGTTACATTTGCTATCCCTCCAGTCTTCAGGTACAATGTATGATTTTAATGATAAGTTACACATTTTTACTAATAGGTCTGAAATTTCATTTTTTAGTTCCTTCAGAACTCTGGGGTGTATACCATCCGGTCCAGGTGATTTACTACTCTTCAGTTTGTCAATCAGGCCTACCACATCTTCTAGGTTTACCATGATTTGATTCAGTCCATCTGAATCATTACCCATGAAAACCTTCTCCATTACGGGTACCTCCCCAACATCCTCTTCAGTAAACACCGAAGCAAAGAAATCATTTAATCTTTCCGCGATGGCCTTATCTTCTCTAAGTGCCCCTTTAACCCCTCGATCATCTAACGGTCCAACTGACTCCCTCACAGGCTTTCTGCTTCGGATATATTTAAAAAAGTTTTTACTGTGAGTTTTTGCCTCTGCAGCCAACTTCTTTTCAAATTCTCTCTTAGCCTGTCTTATCAATGTCTTACATTTAACTTGCCAATGTTTATGCTTTATCCTATTTTCTTCTGTTGGATCCTTCTTCCAATTTTTGAATGAAGATCTTTTGGCTAAAATAGCTTCTTTCACCTCCCCTTTTAACCATGCCGGTAATTGTTTTGCCTTCTTTCCACCTTTCTTAATGTGTGGAATACATCTGGACTGTGCTTCTAGAAAGGTATTTTTTAACAATGACCATGCCTCTTGGACATTTTTTACTTTTGTAGCTGCTCCTTTCAGTTTTTTTTCTAACAATTTTTCTCATTTTATCAAAGTTTCCCTTTTGAAAGTTTAGCACGAGAGCCTTGGATTTGCACACTGTTCCTTTTCCAGTCATTAAATCAAATTTGATCATATTATGATCACTATTGCCAAGCGGCCCCACCACCGTTACCTCTCTCACCAAGTCCTGTGCTCCAATGAGAATTAGATCTAAAATTGCTCCCTCTCTCGTCGGTTCCTGAACCAATTGCTCCATAAAGCTATCATTTATTCCATCCAGGAACATTATCTCTCTAGCGTGACCCGATGATACATTTACCCAGTCTATATTGGGGTAATTGAAGTCTCCCATTATTACTGCACTACCAATTTGATTAGCTTCCCTAATTTCTCTTAGCATTTCACTGTCCATCTCACCATCTTGACCAGGTGGACGGTAGTATACCCCTATCACTATAGTCTTCCCCGACACACAAGGGATTTCTACCCATAAAGATTCAATTTTGTATTTAGTCTCATGCAGGATGTTTATCCTGTTGGACTCTATGCCATCCCGGACATAAAGTGCCACACCTCCTCCCGAGTGCTCCTCTCTGTCATTGCGATATAATTTGTACCCCGGTATAGCACTGTCCCATTGGTTATCCTCTTTCCACCATGTCTCTGAGATGCCAATTAAGTCTATGTCATCATTTACTGCTATACATTCTAATTCTCCCATCTTACTTCTTAGACTTCTGGCATTAGCATACAAACATTTCAAAGTTTGTTTTTTGTTTGTATTTTCAGTCTGCTTTTTAATTGATAGGGATAAGTTAGAATTTTTTAGCTCAGGTGAGTTTTTAGTTACAGGCACTTGGACTGCTTTTCTAATTATTGGAACCTCACTGTCGGGATGCCCTAATTCTAATGCATCATTAGTATCCTTTAAAGATACCTCTCTCCGAACCATGCGTTGCTGAGCGACTGTCTGCGTTCCCCTTTGTTCTAGTTTAAAAGCTGCTCTATCTCCTTTTTAAAGGTTAGCACCAGCAGTCTGGTTCCACCCTGGTTAAGGTGGAGCCCATCCCTTCGGAAGAGACTCCCCCTTCCCCAAAAGGTTCCCCAGTTCCTAACAAAACTGAATCCCTCTTCCTTGCACCATCGTCTCATCCACGCATTGAGACTCCGGAGCTCTGCCTGCCTCTGGTGACCTGCACGTGGAACAGGGAGCATTTCGGAGAATGCTACCCTGGAGGTTCTGGATTTAAGCTTTCTACCTAAGAGCCTAAATTTGGCTTCCAGAACCTCCCTCCCACATTTTCCTATGTCGTTGGTGCCCACATGTACCACGACAGCCGGCTCCTCCCCAGCACTGTCTAAAATCCTATCTAGGTGACGCGTGAGGTCCGCCACCTTCGCACCAGGTAGGCATGTTACCAGGCGATCCTCACGCCCACCAGCCACCCAGCTATCTACATTCCTAATAATCGAATCACCAACTATGACGGCCGACCTAACCCTTCCCTCCTGGGCAGTAGGCCTTGGGGAGATATCCTCAGTGCGAAAGGACAATGCATCACCTAGAGAGCAGGTCCTTGCTACAGGATCCTTTCCTGCTACACCTGGTTGGTGCTCTCCCATCATGAGACCTTCTTCCTCCAAGGCAGCACCAGGGCTGCCAGTCTGAAGTTGGGACTTGACTACTATGTCCCTGAAGGTCTCATCTATATACCTCTCTATCTGCCTCAGCTCCTCCAGGTCTGCCACTCTAGCCTCCAGAGATTGGACTCGTTCTCTGAGAGCCAGGAGCTCTTTGCATCGCATGCACATGTACAACTTCTCACTGGTGGGTAAAAAATCATACATGTGACACTCGATGCAAAAGACTGGGAAGCCCCCCTCTTGCTGCTGAACTGCTGCCTTCATCTCAATTTTGATCAGTTCCTAGTTAAGTTTTAGGTTGCTATAGGAGTAGGAATGTGCTAACTTCCTTTAAATGTATTCGTGAATTCACTATGTGTCTGGTAGTGGCCTACCGGGGTCTGATCGAATTCTCAATAAAGTTTTTGTTGATGGGTTTTGTTTTTTTTTTGTGAAAGTGGCACCTGCCTATAAATTAAGGGTTGAGCTAGGGGTGGGTGGGAGGGTTGGGAAATACAAACAGTCTAACTTCAGTTAGTCAGCCTGAGTGACTCACTGCTCCCTTGATTAACAAATGTTGGTCCCTATTCAAACCCAATCACACTACCTCAACACCTTTCCAAGGTGAGTAACTGAGCTGAACTATTCAACTTTTTTACTTTGGTATATACTGCTCCTAGCTTATTTCTAGCTTCTGGCTACTTTTTGGGGTTTTTTTTTTGTGGGGGTTTTTTTTTTTTCAATACAAGCACTCAGTTAGTATTAAATACAAACACTCAGCTCTTTAAAAGAACACTCAGTTCTGCAGACTTTTAAAAATAAACACACTACCTACTGCTACCTTATTGACTGACTAAAAATACAAACAGTCTAACTTGTTTATTCACTGCCTACCTACTGCTACGGCTCGCGAGTTGAAAATCGGATGCTCAATTTTGCCGGCGTCCGGTTTCCGAACCTGTGGCTGTCAGCGGGTTCCAGAACAGACGCTGGCAAAATTGAGCATCGGCTGTCAAATTTCATCCCTCATTAACCATTCCTGTGTCAGGTTTTGATCCATACATTGATGGTGAAGTACCTCTTTGTTTTCCCCCACTGTATTTATGCTTTTGCTAATTCTTTTTCCTTGGTTGCTGCTCTCATTCTATAAAGAGGTTGGGTTTTTTTCTTGGACTGCAAATTGTTGCTTATTGTCTCAGATATTCTGGTAAATTCTTGCTCATTCCTTCTAATCATCAAAACACTTGTCCAAGCGTAAAAATAGAGTCCAATTTTGGCCTTTCACTTTTGTACTTGATCCCTTTTAGAGCATTTGGGAATGCTGATTCTGTTAAATAAGCAATTTCTATAAGGCCCATACCACATGCATTTCTGGGGATGTACAATCTATGCACACACAGGTTGCCATCTATCACCTGGTAGGCATGGAGTAGTTTTCTTTTTTTTTGTACTGAAAATTTTTATTGGATATTTATTGGATCCTTAAAAAGAACGATAAACAATCATCAAAAGCGTTTGTTCATAACAATCCCCAAGCCCTATATCCCATACCATATGCAAGAAACACAGATCAAATCATATCAAATATAACTGTAAAATAAAATAGAATAAAATAATGCTGATCAAAAATGGCCATGTAAACATAATTAGATTGATATTCAAAACAGAGCTATAAAGGAGAACTGCCCAGGCGCAGTAACACATTGTGTAATGCAACAAGAGGATTTCAACAGAACTCAACAATATTTGACCAGGGGAGCTCGAAATGTAAGCTAAGGACCAAAAAGCAAGAAGCATAAATGGAGAGTAACAGTAAAAGAATAGGTAGCACGGAGGGCTGTCTTTCCCCTGCAATCAGCAGGTATTGAACATTTACTGGCATTGGAACAGATGTCATCCCATGTCTCCGTCTCTAACTTTTCCCCCAGATCCAACTCCCAGGCATTAAGATGTGAGAATTTTTCATCTTTGCAATAACTGAGAATATCATACTCCTTGGATACTAGGCCCTTTAACTTATCCACTTGTTCACATAATTTCCAAACATTGATTTACCCTGTCTAATGGCCAAGGCCTTCTGCTGCCTATGGAAAAATGTCTGGCTTGTGCATACTGCAAAAGCTTTAGAGAGGTCATATGGTAGTGAGAAATTATGGAGTTAATTGAAATAACCTCATCACCCTCTATTAAATGACCAAATTTATATAGGACATGGGATTTCCAGCCTGAAAAGGCACGGATAGGTCTACAAATAGGGAAGGCTGTATTGTGAAATAAATGGGAAAGAGAAAAATAAGAAGCACTGCCCACAACCCTACGTCTCCACTGTTTCCAAACTCACAAAGTAGTTGATAATGCAATAGGCAAAGTGCACATGGAACGCCAAGTAGAAGAAGGCTGCCAGGGAAGCGCTGCCAAGGGCATTAAACCCACCATGCTTTGCTCCAGTAACATCCATTGTTTATGCTCTATAGAACGGTGGAGATCTATAAGCGCCCACAGTTGTGCTGCAGCAAAATACAAAGAAAGGCTTTCTTAGGTTGATATAGAATTGCCCTAGCTACATGTGGCGGGCACCTTCTCCAAAAAAATAAAACATTTTCTTTTGCCACCGACGTAGCAGAACAGTAGGTAAAAATATGGGGAGAGTGATAAATAAATAGAGAAACCTGGGCAAGATATTCATCTTAATAATAGCTATACTGCCTAGCCAAGAAAAGCAGTCTCTGTTCCATCTATCCAGATCCCTGTGCACCGCCTTTAATAGTGGTGTATAGTTCAAACCATGTAAGTCATCTATATGAGGGCTGATATGAATAGCGAGGTACTTCAGGGAAGCTTTTGCCCAACAGAAGGCAAAGGCCTTATTAAGATTAGACTGAGTGATTGGATCTAAATTGATATTCAAGAGTTCTGATTTATCCAAATTGACTTGTGATCTTGTGAAAACCTCTCATTTATATTAAAAATATATAATATTCCAAGATTAATGTTACTGTTATAATTTATGAGTAACAATAATAAAACAAAGTTATTGTGTTATTCAATTTACCTCTTTAATGAGATATATGAGCTTGATGGGATGAACACAGCTTTTGAATATTTGTTGTTAATAAAAAAGTCCAAAGGGTCTTCTGCGTAATTTTAAAAAGCTGGCCAGTTTCACACTATATAATTATTTGATAGCCTCATTCAACTAATGCTATATGGCTATGAGAGTGAAGTCTGGAATATATAGGCAGGGACAGAATGTCAATATAAATCCTGCACCTCCAGTTCTGTAACTGTGCATCCACTGAAATTCCCCCAAACAATGGAGCTTGGATGTTTCCCTTACAGCTCATCATACTAAAAGATATTTTCAAATTCTGGTGTCACCTCACAGTAACAGCAGCACAAATACCTTCCACTGCCAGGCACATTGTGAACTAACACAAAACCCCGAGAAAAAAAGACATTCAAAATCTATACTGCAGTCCCATCATAACATAACAGTAATAACGCCAAGGACTCAAACAACAATAACCCTACCTGTGAAAAAGCAAGGGTAAATATTACTTTGGGTCCTAGAATACAAATACACCACCTACTGAGGAAACAAAACAAACCCGATTGCTATAGATCCCTATGCTACCAGAATCTCTCCTCATGGTCACACACACAGAGCAGAGACAGACCCTCACCAAATACAGAATACAAAATAAAGGAGCACAAATTAGACAAAAACTGAAATGGAAACTCCAAGAAGCCAGACTCTGTGTATTAACAAGGGAAAAACAGAACCACCATTCCTCATAAAACAAATAAAATCAAGAAACATAAAGCATCAGTTATAATAGTAAAACCATACTAATAAAAGAATATTTTAAAACTACTGATAAATATAATTTCTATTAATTAAAATCATATACATTTTTTACAATTTCCCAAACACCAATAAAATATTTCAAAACAGCACATATATCAAATAACACCCAATAATTAAAACTAATAAGGATTTTAAAAAGCCCCTGCTGTCCATACGTGGGAGCTCTTGATTTCCAGTCACCCTGATATTGTCAAGGATTAGGAAGTTATCCTCTCTCACACAGACTCACATGTCCATTCTCTCTCACACATGCACTGTCACATACATACACATTCATGCTCTTATACCCACCATAACCTCTCGCTCTCACAGACACTGACACATTTTCAGGCTCTAAGACACTCTCTACCCCTCCACACACACCCCCCCCCACACACACAAACTCTTACTCTCCTGGATTTTCTAATACACACTCATGCTCTCACTCTCTCTGGCTCCCTCACATACACACAAACACACACACCCAGGCAAGCTCCCAGTCATTCTCACACCACTCCCTCACCATCCCCCAGGCATGCACACATTCATTCTCACACACACACATACACCACACACAGGTAGGCACCTATTCTCACACATACAAACCCCAGGAAGACACCCATACATTCTCATACACAGACACACCCTCAGGCAGGCACCCATGCATTCACACACATACACCCCCAGGCAGACTCCCATTCATACACATGCACTCACTAAAGGCAGACCTCCCCCCCCCTCTCTTTCTTTTGCCAGCAACCTCGGAGCCTCTCTCATTCCTCTGCTGCCAATGTCACTGATGCCGCATGGCTATTGGGGAGGCGCTGAATGCTGCTATTGGCACTGAAGCCCATTCTGCTGCCTCCTCTGTGCAGGCCCCTTGGGCTTCCATTTCCTCCATGTTGATCTCGTACATTGTGAGATCTGCATAGAGAAAGTGCTACTCTTGCACATTACCAAAGATTACATGTGCCAATCAGTAAAAAGTAATTTTTTTATTTTTTTTTACCTTTGCTGTCTGATCTTAGTTTTCTAATCGGTAGGTCACAGGCTTTTTCTACCTCCCCTTTCTTATTTTTTTTGCCAATTCCTTTCATATTGTCTTTTTTTCTATTTCTTTTCTCTCCATCCATCTTCTTCCCTCAAACATACAGTCAGGTTCTCATTCTCACATGCTTTCTCTCTCTCTCTCACACACACACAGGCTCTCACTCTCACATGCTCTCTCTCATACAATCATTCATACGCACAGGCTCTCACTGTCACATGCTGTCTCTCTCACACACACACAGGCTCTCACATTCTGTCTCTGCATTCAGGTCCTCACTCCCACACACAATCTCTCAACTCATCTCATACACGCGCAGACACATAATCTCTCAACTCATCTCATACACGCACCCAATCTCTCAACTCATCTCATACACACACTCTACGGGCCCTCAGCCTCTCTCTTACCTCTGGGCCTCCTCTTCACAGGTCGCTGCAGGATGGGCTCTGCAGCAGCCCTGATCTTCTCGGGCCGATCCGTGGCGGTGGCGGCCCTGATCTTCTCAGGCCAATCTGAGGTGGGGACCCTGCTACCGGGCCTCCTCTTCTCAGCCCACTACAACAACGCTGCTCCTCTTCTGCACGCTGCTGATGCTCCTCCTCCTTCCTGCCCGTGCGGTTCAGGCAACATTTTTCTTCCGGGGCCGAGTGGGCAGGAAGGAGGAGGAGCACCTGCACCTTTAGACGTGACCTTTTTCTTCGGGACATGGTGATGTGAGCTCCACCACAGCCCTGCCGATCTTCCTGCTGTGTGTCTCCAGCACACAGCACAGAGATTCTTCACTGCTCAGCCGCCAGTAGGATGAGGTCCACCGGCGGCCGCATTGGCTCCCATTTGCCGGTGTGTCACGTGTACCGGGCTTGCGCGACACACTGGCACACTGCAGGCAACACACTAAAGTGTCGCGACACACACTTTGGAAAGCTCTGGTATAGACCATTTGGATCAGAAAGACAAAAAAAGTACCTATGTGTGAAGAAATTAGAGATTAGGTTAGCAACACCCGCATATTTATTGCCCACTGAGCTAGCTGCAAAATGTTGATGATGGAAATCTTTAGGAGAAAGTAGGCATTCATACTTTTTCTGTAAGTGAGTTTCTTGGAGAAATGCAATGGCTATATTATGCTGTTTGAGTTCTGCAAATAAAAGCTGGCGTTTCCAAAAAGTATTAAGACGCTTGACATTCAGGGAAAATATTTTAGCTGTCATTGCATTACAATCACAGTTATCATAGGAGATTATGTGTTGCGCCTGAAGGCTCCATGAAATGAATACGTGCAATCCTCTCCAGCAACAGAAATATAAAGCAAATATAACAAATACCCACCCCAAAAATAATTCTGTATTTGATCTACCCCAACACCCTGGTAGATTCACCAACTCCTGGTGGACATTACTGACCGACCAATATAGAAAGAGAGCCAGGCCCCCCCCCCGACCCTTCAAATGAGACACTAACTAAAGTCAACCAACACAATTTCCCCACATACTAATTATTGGCCACAGCAGAAAAGGCTTTCAAAACATGGCACAAGAAGACTAAAAGTGCATAACCCAGCATATAAACAATTAAAGTTCATGTATAGAAAGGAAAAATTCAGGACTCCAAAAATAGTCCACAATGACAAACCGCTGCTGCAGAGAGCCCACATCTTCCCATCATCCCTGATCAGACATAGCATAGCAAGAGGTCTCTGACCGTCTTCGCAGTCTCCTTCCACCTTTGCCTGCGTGCTGCCATTTTGGGATGTTATCCACTTTTGCCACCTCGGTCGCCATCTTTGGGACTGGAAAAGTAAAGGAGATATTGGCTTGTTTGAAGGCAACTACCGCTTCTGACACTGTTTTCTCTCTGTACGTGAGTCCCTTGACCACGAAAAGCAGGCCAAAAGGAAAGGTCTATCTTAGCGGAGATGCGCATCCCATAATGCTTTGGTAACATCTCGCATCTCGAAACGTTTGCGGAGAGTAGAAGGCACTAGATCTTGGAAAATAGAACTAGAATGGCCTTCCCAAAGTAAATCAGACTGCTTTCTCGCCAGTTCAAAGATGAGTGATTTTTTAGCATAATTATGCAGGCAGAGTACAATATCCCGAGCCTTATTATCAGATATAGAGCCTAGGGCTCTATGCGCCCTCTCAATCTTGAATGGGTTAAGATGGCTGCCATCCAGTCCCTCTGTGTTGGTCTGAAATGAGAGGATATAAATGCAAATTTTTTTTGCCACTAACACTACATCTTTATAGGTATCAGATTCGGGATTCCCCTTATTGTAAATTGCAGCATCTGGAGCAGTTCTCCATGTCTTCTAATTTTTCTGCTAGCGCAGCCATGTCAATAGAGAAGAGTTTCTGCTGTTCTGAGAGATTTTGTAATACCTCTGCATGACCATCTGCGTGTGTTTCTAATTCATCAACACAATTATACAGCGCTGACAAGTCCTCCCTTATTTCAGATATAGATTCGAGTAGCTCTTTTTTCTGCTGCTTAAAATCTGACCTTAGCTCCATGAACCAACCCTGCAGCTCTCCTCTTGTCGGAAGATCTGTAAGGTCAGAAGCCGTCAGGGTTGTTGCAGATGCGTCGTCCATGACCGAGCTTGCAGAAGGATCTTCGGCCAGCCTTCTGGCCAGCCCAGAGAAATTGGCAGCAGGTCAGGAGAAAGAAAACTGCTTAAAGGTCGACAGTTTTGCATTTGGAAGCCATCCAGGTAGTAAAATCAAAAAAGCAGCCAAACAATCTTCGAATATATAATTTTACCAAGGGGAAATCAGCGAATAAGAAGATCGGGATTGCCGAGCTCAGCATTTATGCAGCCATCTTAGTCGATCGCTGAAGAACGCCCCCGCCCAGAGTAGTTTTCCTTTGTATCAAAGAGTTCAAGATCTTTGGGAGGTCTATTAATGATTGCAAAACTGTAGGAGAGTATAGAGTTTAGAAATTGATTTATCTTATTTCATGATGACAAAGCACTTCTCACAGTGTTTCAGTTACCTGTAGTATTCTTTGCTGATCTTTTCTCACAGTTACTTGTGCTTGTTGCACTGGAGGATAGGTGCAGGATAGGTACGGCTCTCTGATCGAACCCGGAAAGTGCCTGCCACCAGGAGGCGGAGCGCAGGAGGAGACAGAGGCTATCAGAAACTTCACCAATAGCAACCCGGGGTTCTCTCAGGTTGAGCCCTTGGTTACCCGGGCCTCCTGGTCTTAGGTGGGCCTCGCAGGGTCTCTGGGAGATGAAGCGCTGAGGAGTGCCCACCATGAACTAGGGTGCACGATCGATGTTCAGACAGGAAGGCTCAGAGATTACAATAGGCCAGAACAGAGTGTCAGAGTGGATAGCGAGGAGCAAGTCCAGAATGGTCAGCCGAAGCAGGGGTCATTACCTTTGGTCAGTCCGAGAGGAGTCAGGATACAGGCAGAGGTCTGGTTCCAGGCAGCGGTCAAGGATGGTCAGGAGCAAGCAAAGGTCAGTACCGTGAGATCAGTCTGAAGCGTATTACCAGAATGGAGAGACGAAGGATCGGGAGATGCTGGAACAGGAGACACTAGAGACGCAGGAACTGGAGACACAGGAGACGCTGGAATGCTGGGAAGGCAAACTAGATACACGTGAGTGTATGACCCGATTGCCAAGGCACCGTTCAGGGAAACAGGCCTTGCCTTTTATACTTGGAGGCAATAATGTCATCAGCGAGTGCCAGGTCCGGGTTTTCCGCGCTTGGCCCTCTAAGGGCAACGTTGGCCGCGCGCACGCCTAGGGGCAGGGACGAGAAGCAGGAAGATGCGGAGCCCCTGCGAGAGCTCCACTGCAAGGTCGGCATCAGCGATGGTGAGCGGGGGAGCCGGGGTGCCATGAGCAGGCCGCGGCGGCAGAGGGAGTAAGGCCTGCGCTGGTGGAAGGATGACAGAGGTGAACGGATGCGGCCAGGAAGCGCAACAGTGCTGGATTGTTGTATCATCTTCTTCTACTCCCAGATATTTATATACATTTTCCTGCTCAAGTTCTTTAGGTTACAGTCTATCAGACAGATGATTGTATTTTACTTAGTTTTCCTTTAAGGATAGCCACTATATTACATTTATCCAGGCAAATGTCACAAGAACTGTAATGCTTCAAATCGTCTACATATAAAGGTAATATGTTAAGTGTGGGTCATTAGTGTCTCTGAGATTAAGGCTAAATCCATAGCCAAAGGAGTCAATAAAAGTACTCACTGGATTCAATAAGATAATACAGGACTGGTGAGAGGTGACCTTGAAATATTCCTCACTGGTTCTTATGGTTGGGAATGAAATATTACCCATCTACATAATTCAGAGTTTAGTCTGAAACATTCATAGTAAACTTGATATACTCATTCAATTCAGGGTTCACCCTGGACATTTCAAAGTAATTTATTGTCCAGGAGTGTGGATTATAGTCAAACCATGCTGTATTTAGGTTTAGAGTTTTCTTACAACTGGTTATAATGGCTTTATTTAGAATTAGCTGATCTTTGGTTCCATGTACATCTGTTTTTTCATTACCTCTCTTCTGTCACAATGTATGCATTATTTGGTGGTTTCTGAGGCTTTCCTTCCTAGTGAAGCTTTTACCACACACAGAACATGTAAATGGTTTCACTCCTGCATGAATTTTCTTGTGGGCTGCGAGGTTTGATTTATGATTGAAAGTTTTACTGCATTCAGTACATGTAAATGGTTTCTCATTAGTGTGGATCCTCTGGTGGCATTTGAGGTATTTCTTCTGACTGAAGCTTTTACCACACTCAGAACATGTAAATGGTTTCACACCAGTGTGAATTACCTGGTGGCTTGTGAGATCAGATGTGCTTCTGAAACGTTTACAACATTCTGTACAAATAAATGGTTTCAATCCTGTGTGAGTTCTCTGATGAACTACAAGATATGACTTGCAACTGAAACATTTATCACACTCCGTACACATGAATGGTTTCTCACCAGTGTGTATTCGCTGGTGGCATTTGAGGTATTTCTTCACACTGAAGCTTTTACCACACTCAGAACACGTGAATGGTTTCACACCGGTGTGAATTCGCTGGTGAATTGTGAGATCTGACTTACTGTTGAAACCTTTACTACACTCAGTACATGCATATGGTTTCAGTCCTGTGTGAATTCTCTGGTGGACAGTGAGGTTTGACTTCAAATTAAAATGTTTACCACATTCAGTACATATGAACGGTTTCTCCCTAGTGTGGATTCTCTGGTGCCTTGTGAGACTTGATTTGTTATTGAAGCGTTCACCACAGTCAGTACATGTAAATGGTTTCAGTCCTGTGTGAATTCTCTGGTGGACTCTGAGATCTGATTTTGAATTGAAAGTTTTAATGCACTCAGTACATGTGAATGGTTTCAGTCCTGTGTGAATACTCTGGTGGAGTGCAAGGTTTGCCTTCCGATTGAAACTTTTACCACACTCAGTACATATGAACATTTTCTCACTACTGTGGATTCTTTGGTGGACTGTGAGTTCGGATTTGCTCTTGAAACTTTTATAGCACACTGTACACATAAATGGTTTCACTCCTGTGTGAGTTCTCTGGTGAACTGTGAGATTTGACTTCCATTTAAAACTTTTACTGCATTCAGTACATGTAAATGGTTTCAAACCTGTGTGGATTATCTGGTGGTTTGTGAGATGTACTTTCTGACTGAAGCTTTTACCACACTCAGAACATGTAAATGGTTTCACGCCTGTGTGAATTCTCTGGTGGACTGCAAGATCAGACTTACTCTTGAAACTTTTACTGCACTCAGTACATGTAAATGGTTTCACTCCTGTGTGAGTTCTCTGGTGAACTGCGAGATTTGACTTCCATTTAAAACTTTTATTGCATTCAGTACATGTAAATGGTTTCAATCCTGTGTGAGTTTTCTTATGGTTTACGAGGTGCATCTTCTGTTTGAAGCTTTTACCACACTCAGAACATGTAAATGGCTTCACACCAGTATGAATTCTCTGGTGGACTGCAAGCTCAGGCTTGCTCTTGAAACTTTTACTGCACTCAGTACATGTGAACGGTTTCACTCCTGTGTGAGTTCTCTGGTGAACTGTGAGATTTGACTTCCATTTAAAACTTTTACTGCATTCAGTACATGTAAATGATTTCAATCCTGTGTGCGTTCTCTTGTGGTTTACGAGGTGCATCTTCTGTTTGAAGCTTTTACCACACTCAGTACATAAGAAAGGTTTCTTAGGGAAGAATACTGTTTTTGTTATGAAGTATTTTTCACATTTAATACATAATGGTCTTTGATCAGAATTGATCTTGTGGTGAGATAATAACTTTCCTTTGCTTGTGAAACCTTTTGGACGTTTCGACCATGAAACGGGTATTTTTTTCCTTTTGATTTTCTGGTATGATAATTTATCCTTTCTGCTGATGCTATTATCACACTCAGTACATAAAAATAGTCCCTCAGTGGTATTGATTTTGCATTGTCTTTTACGGTTTATCTTCTGCCAATTTCTTCCAGACTCAGAACATGAAGAAGTATTCTCTTCCTCTTTTTCTGATAACATCTCGTTCTCCTCTGGATTCTCACTAACTTTGCTGTGGTTTGGTTCTGGATTATTGTTTCTGGATTCATCTTTTTCTAGACACAAAAAAGAAATCATTGGACATTATGATGTTTTCTGTAGAGACAGAATATGATATTTCAGAGATATGAAGGGCTCTGTTGTAACTAGAATTCAGATCAATAGGAAATAAAGGATTTTTTGATAATAATGGAAAGAAATACATACTGGGGTATGCCAAGTTCCAGCACAGAGCCTCTGACCATAGGAGAGGCGCAGGGACAATAATCAGGAGTGGCTGCTAAAGCGCGTCCTGTTTCCTTACTTTACTAAACCAGTAACATACATAGCTCTAAGCCAAAGAGACCTAACACTATCATGCTATGATTACTAGTCTAGGGGGATCCAACCCAAGAGGGAGCAGTTCATCTTACAGAAACCATGTCACAGGGCTTTGGATGTCTGGATTTGGAAAAGCTAACAAATATTATCACTTCCTTTTTTATTCCATTGATTCATTACTTGATTTACACTTAAATACTGTGAAGACTTGTAATACTTTTTTTTTTTAATTTAAGTTTTTATTGATACTTGAATACACAATAAAAAAGCAATATTGTATAATACAAGTAAGACGAGAAGGATTCAAGTCATTTTTTTAAAACTCCCAATCCCTTCCCTCCCTCCCGCCTCCCCCCGGAACAACAGTAACAAGCATAACTCGCACCTTTGTACATACATGAGAAACATACAACAAAACACGCAAGTTGAAAATAGCTGACACAATTGTATACTTCTGTGAACAGATAAGTAAATACATTACAGCAAAATATAGAGCACATGGGCATAAAATGAAATATCCTACTATCTAGTATCATGGGACACATACCATAGGTCACATGGGATCCATAAGGGTCTAATTACGAGACGAAGCATCATATAGAAAGAACACATGTAGAGTAAATTCCCTAAGAAGCAAGTTGAGAGGTTTAAAGTTGTGAGATATAATCTGTAAAAGGCTTCCAATTTTTCCGAAAAGAGGCTTGCCTATGATATTTGTCAGCGGTAAGGGACGCTAAATAACAAATTGAATGTAATTTTGCCATGACCTCAGAAACTGAAGGTAGAGCGGACGTCTTCCATCGAAGAGCTAGGGAGATACGGGCAGCTATGAATAACTGCGATCCAAAGTTCTTCTGATATTTGTCTAGGGTAGAGGGGAGCATATTCAGCAATGCTGCTTCAGCTGACGAGGTCACTCTCACACCTACAATATCATCTAGCAAGGCAAACATTGCTTCCCAAAATGGTTGAATACATGTACAGGACCACCAAATATTTTATTTATTTATTTATTAAAGGCTTTTATATACCGACTTTGATACAAATCAAATCAACTCGGTTTACATCGAACCAAGCAGTAACTATAACCAACCGGTCAACAAGAGACAATTTAAAGGAGCATAAAGTTACATTATAACAAGGATGCCTTAACTGGGAGGAGGAAAAAAAGAGATATAAGTATATATAAGTACCCTCTCCTTCACAGCACCGCCAGCAAGTCACTGGTGTGTTAGGATAAATTTTATGTAGTCTGTCTGGCGTAAGGTACCATCGAAAGATCATTTTGTAACAATTCTCCTGTAATCGGGCAGATATAGAGCAGTGATGTGCGAGAAGGAGAGCTTCTTCCCAAATCTTCAGGCTAAACTGCTTACCAAGATCACGTTCCCATTTTTGTCGGTAGTTGCAAGTAGCCTGGTCGGGGGGAAAGAAAAGTTGATATAGTTTAGAGGTTGCCCCAGTCAGGGCATCCCCTTTAAGAAGATAAGCTTCCAGTAAAGATCTGCCCAGTCTGAGAGAACTGCCACGAATGATGCATCGTATAAAATGGGCTATTTGTTCATACAGGAGGAAGTCTTGGTGGTCCATGTCATACAAGGCAAAAAAACGTTCCCTAGGTATGAGAGCACCTTGCTGGAGTAAATGGCCTACTGTAGTGATTCCTTGCTCTCGCCAATACCCCATACAAGAAGATTGGAACCCAGCAGTAAGTTGGAGATTGTGCGTTAGGGAGGTTTGGTAGATGTATTGATGATTGCCTATCATCTTTGGTTTAGTTAGAGCCCAAATCCGTAGAGTAACCCCCAATGAGCTAGGGATGCGAGTAATTGCTTGCCAAGTACGCCTAGGCTGCCAGAACAATGCTGCAGTCTCCATGGATCCCAATAACTCCTGTTCGATATGGACCCATTGCTTCGAAGGCACTTGGCGGGAAATATCAAAAACCGCCCTCATTTGTGCTGCATAATAGTACCATGTTAAATTGGGTACTGCCAAACCACCTTGGTTTTTGGGCAGGAATAAAACTGATCTGGTAATCCGGGGTGGCCTGCGCCTCCAAATAAAGTCAAAGACTTTCTTTTGCCAATTTCGGAGTAATGTGGACGGGATGAACACAGGTAATGCAGCAAAGAAATATAAAAATTTAGGCAGTACATTCATCTTGATGACAGCTATCCTCCCCAGCCAAGAGAAGGGTGCTTTGTTCCACCTGCTTAAATCAGTGGTCAACTTATTAACCAATGGTATATAATTGAGAGAAAACAGCTCAGACAGGTTGGCCGACATCAAGATGCCCAAATATTTGATATGTGTTTTGGCCCATCTAAAGGGAAACTGAGATTTAATGGATCCCTGATCTTGGGTAGATAGATTAATATTTAACAATTCAGATTTTTCTAGGTTGACTCGAAGACCCGCCACCTTGCTAAAATTAGTAAGTTCTCTCATTACTCCCTTCAGGGAGGTGAGAGGGTCAGTGAGCGTCATCAGAATGTCATCTGCGAATTAAGACAACTTATATTGTCTTCCCCTACTGCGACTCCCCGTATGTCCATGGCTGCCCGAATATATGCAGTGAGAGGTTCTAAATAGAGGGCGAATAGTAAAGGGGATAGGGGACAACCTTGTCTAGTTCCTCTACCGATGGCAAAGGGGTTCCCATATCCATTATTAACTTTAACTCTGGCTTGTGGATGATCATAAAGCAGTCTTTATCTAGGTGAGAAAGTAGGGGCCAAAATTCAGTTTTTGCAAGATGAGAAATAAAAAAGGCCAATGGACAAGGTCAAAAGCTTTTTCGGCGTCAATGGATAACAGGACAGTCGGTTCACCGGATTCCCGCACCCACCACATGAGGTCTAAGACCTTCCTGATGTTATCCGCAACCATTCTTCGTGGAACAAACCCAACCTGATCTGAGTGTACTAGATGTGGAAGGATTCTGTTGAGTCTGAGCGCTAGTAAGCGGGCTAATATTTTCAAATCCACATTTATGAGGGAGATGGGTCGATAGGAGCTACATTGAGTAGGGTTCCTGCCAGGTTTGGCTAGGACTGTGATACCGGCGACATTGGCTTGTGAAGCGATGACACTATCCTTTCTAAGGCTGTTGAAGTAGTCTGTTAAGGGTTCCACTACTGCATAGGAGCACTTTTTATAATATGCCCCGGGAAGACCTAGGGGATTTACCCGGTTTCAGGGATTTAATTACCTCCTCCACTTCTGATGCCGAAATGGGCAAGTCTAATAGTTGTTGAGCGTTGTTGGTTAGGCTAGGGAGATTTATTGATGCCAAGTAGCTCTCAATATCATCGTGAGATATAGTTTCCTCTGTGCTATAGAGCCCTTCATAAAATCGAGAGAAGGCTTCTCGAATTCCAGTGGAATCTATAATAATGGTTCCGGCCGAGTTAGCAATCCTAGAGATATGATTTTTGTGTTACTTTCGCCTTCAATTGGCATGCTAGCAGTCTGCCTGCTTTGTCCCCTCCCTCGTAATATGCTTGTCTAGTGATATCCAAAGCATGGAGTAATTGTTTATTGTCCAATTGCTGGAGTTTAGATTTAAGGCCCAACAATTTCTGATAACATGGTTGGGAATGGGTGCGCATATGTTCCTTAGAAAGCAGGCCAATCTGCACTAAAAGATCCTCCCTGTCTTGTAATCTCTGCCGTTTACATGCTGCAGCCCTAGCTATAAAAGTGCCTCTGTTTACCACCTTGGAGCAGTCCCATAACACCTCCGGGGAGATATCTGGATTCGCATTAGTGGTAAAATACTCCTGAAGCTGGGAGTCTAAGGACTGAACAAAGTGAGCATCAGATAAAAGTGACTCATTCAATTTCCAAAAGCGAACTCCAGAATCTCTCTGCCCCAAATCTACTGTTATACTGTTAGGGGCATGGACAGACCAAGTGATTAGTTCGATATCAGAGCTGCGCACTTGGTTGCTTACCAATTTGTCAACCAAGAAATAATCAATGCGGGAGTAGCTGTTGTGAGGGTGCGAGTAGAAAGTGTAAGAGCGGGAATGCGGGTACGTTTCTCTCCATACGTCTATTAATTGCCAATCATCCCGGAGGCCTTTGAGCCGTGCCCGGTGAGACCTCTGGGAGTGATGTTGCTGTACGGAATTATCAAGAACATTGTTTAAAGTTAGGTTAAAATCCCCTCCTATAATCAAAGCCCCTTCAGCGTGAGACAATAATATGGCCTGTAGGGATTGGAAAAATGTGGATTGATCCTTGTTTGGGGCATAGAGGGACACCAAAGTATAAATCTGGGCATTAATTCATATTTTAAGGAGGATAAATCTCCCCCCAGGGTCTTCAACCTTGGCTAACAGATCATATACTAAATGAGATGAAAGCAAAATTCCCATCCCTGTATATTTATGTTGAGAGCCACTGGCTGCAGAATACACATGAGGAAACTCTTTACAACATAATAAATGGCTGTGTCTACGTTTCAGATGTGTTTCTTGGATGAAGGCAATATCCGCCTTCAGGCGTAACAGTTCTTTCCTGAGTAAAAAGCGTTTCCTGTTTGTGTTCAGGCCTTTTACATTAAGTGAGATTATTACAACCATGGGAATGAGAGGGCAGAATGCCCATATGGTGATCCTAACATGTGCCAACAGTCCGCCGTAATATAAGCAAGTCCAGAATTATCCAATAGATTATAAAAAGCTGCCCAAGTGTTCAGTACAGTGAAAGTGTCTACAAGTGGTGCTGAAGATGTAATAATAATGAATCCAAAATAAGTCTGCCAAGTTTCCCCCTGACTATCATAGAGATTCGCTATATCTGCGCGAATCCCAGTGTTGGGGTAGCCAATCTTACAGCGCATGAACCCGATCCCCCCTCCCCCCCCGCCATGAAAATATAAACTCAACTGTAAAATGGTAAATAACCAAGCAACACTTTAAGAAAATTTAGCTCATGTCTAGAATCACCCATCAGCCATAACTAGCTGGGGGCTAACCTGATATAATAAACTGATACCAAACATAGCTGCAGTCCCCTTCAGCCTAGTCCATCGGGTGTTATGGCGGCTTGAGAACGCTGTCTGCGTAGTCTGCCTTTGCCCGGTCCTGGGCGACGCCATCTTGGGGCCGGCTCGGTCACTGTAGCTGAAGAGTGAGTCTTCGGAGCTGAAAATGGCGTCTCCAGGCCTGCTTGTTTAAAGCTCTCCACTGCATCAGATAACGATTTTATCCGGTACGTAACTCCTTTCCTCTGAAAAACAAGGGCAAAGGGGAATGCCCAACGATATCGGATTTCCTCATTGCGCAATGCTGAAAACATTTTTGTAAAGTAGACGGTGCCAAATCATTGTAGATGCTGATATCTAAGTTCTGCCATTTCAGGTGAGGTTGGTCTCTTGCCGCTTTGAGAATCTCTTCTTTAACTCGATAATGATGGAATTTTACAATGATGTCCCGGTGTTGGTTTTCTTTCCGAGGGCCCAGCGCCCTATGTGCTCTCTCGAGATCAATAGTAGGAATGCCATTTTCGCCCTCCACGGAACAGTTTGTGGAAGTTAAAATATACTGGCCGAGGGCTTTAACGGTGGCCATGCAGTCCTTAAAAGCCTCTGATTCTGGAATCCCTCTAATACGGAGGTTCGCTCTCCTCGAGCGATTTTCTAAATCCTCCACCTTTTCAGACAGTGTCTCAACTTCTAAAGATAGCTGAGACTGTTTGGAGAGCGATTCAGTTTGTATGCCCTGTCCCTCCACTCGGACATCCAAGTCATTGACCCGGTGGCCCAATGCATCCAAATCTTCTCTTACATTAGTGATGGATTCCAAGATTTCTGCTTTGTGGGACTTTAGGTCCGCTCTGACTTCTATGAACCAGTTGCGCATCTCGGATCTAGTTGGGAAATCTAGCTGGCCCGCTGCACCAGGGAGTGCCTCTGGTTGAGTGTCCGAACCAGTCACCAGTAAAATGTCCGCCGGACACGCCGCTTTCTCGGCCTGGCCGTCACTGTCAACCAGCAACTCCCCGGCGACTTTACTGAAGGCAAACTGCTTCAGGTCCAGATTTTTCTTGCAGGTCGCCATCCTGAGTTAATCCCACACCTGTAGCTCACAAAATCTCTTTCGCCGGTGCTGTATTGCAGCGGAAATTACCGTGTATAGCCGGGGGAGTAGGAGAGCAAAGCAATCAGACGTCCATTTTGCTGCGCTGCTCGCTAGCGCCCCCGACTTGTAATACTTTTATTAATTGTTAAGCCATACGCCTCTGAAAAATATTGTTTAAAAACGAAATTTTTTAAAGAAGAAGTGGAAAGTTTCATACATGGTTAAGCCACTACCACCCGTAATGTGCTTTCACTGTATAATCAAACGATCCACCTCTGTCCCTTATTTTTTACTTTTTTAATATATATATAGCATGTTAAACAAAAACTCATTTAAAAAAAAGTCCAAAGACTATCTAGAGATTTTTTGCTATTACAAAATTCTCGAAGCTATTGAATGCATTTATTACACTCATTAGACTGTATTGTTTCATTAGCGCCGAGACTTGATCTCAATATATACAAGCTCACTTCCAATGTAGCTCTTGTCTCAGGTGACCCAAAAACTTGAAACCTGACTTATCATGTACTCTGTTTGTCATCCACCCAATGGGGCCTTGTGTCAGACCTGATGGTCTTTCCTCAGGGGATGTCTGCCTGGTTCATAATGTCGGAATTTCAACCAGTTGCTTATAGCGCTATCTTCTCTTCACTGTCTCAGCTGTTAATTCGAGTGTTTGTGGCTTCAGTTTCGGAACACTCTAATCTGGCATGAAACTTTCCACTTCTTCCTTAAAAAATTTTGTTTTTAAACAATATTTTTCAGAGGCGTGTATGGCTTAACAATTAATAAAAGTATTACAAGTCTTCACGGTATTTAAGTGTAAATCAAGTAATGAATCAAAGGAATCAAAAAGGAGGTGATAATTTTTGAGTTAGCGATTATAGTGTAAATCCCTCCAAAATAGTTTTTGTGCGTGGTGGTTTGGATTTGGAAAAGGACATCCTGTGTGACTGATGCCTGTAACAGAAACCCTGTGAGTGTTTAAAGAGATCTCCAAAGGAGCTTGTGAAGGAGTCCCTGCAGTTCCCAGCTGCTCCTTCCACTCCTCCTCTCAGCAATTTTACCCCGGTCCCTCTCATTACTGAACTCACCTGAGCAGCTGCTTCTCCCAGTTTCTCTTTCCTCTGATCCCAGCTCATTCCTGATGTACGGCTCTTCCCCTCGTTCAATGTGGGATATAACATCAGGGGTGGCAGCTGAAGAGCCTGTTCCTGGGGTAAGGACACTGTATTAGGCTTCCCATCATTGAGTGTGAGTTGCTTAATTTTAGCAAATTGAAAAATGTTTTCAATCTGCATATATTCTCCAACATTAAGGAATAAAAATATTCAAACTATTGGTTACAGAGGATCACTTTAGAGGCCCTGTATATCTCAGAAAAGTCACATACAATAAACCTTCATTACTTATCCTTATAGTCTGGCTATCATCATAAAGAGTGCAATATGAGTCATTTTAAAATACATAAACTTCATTAACTTCAAAAGGTAGGGGAATGAATTCAAAAACATTAATTTTGCTTCATTCCATATGATTTTGTTTCTATGAATTTTAGAATGTGACAAATAGTTTTAGTACACTCCAAAACAATGTAACATATTTTTAAAGTATGAAACACAAAGTATTTAGTGCATACTAAACAAAACAATTTGGCTGAAACAGCGTAACCCTACTAATTGTCAGACTGCACCTCCTGCCTCTTCTGCTAGATGCACAGGTACTGGATATTATCAGCCTTTCAGGAAACCATGGAGGCAACACCTGCAGACACAACTGACTCTGACTGTTGTCAGTTCTCTCCCCTGTCAATTTGTAGCAGCAGACAGGAAATAGGAAGCAGTCAGCAGTTAGCCCTTTCCTCTACACAGACAGCCTGTGAGAGGGTCTTTATGGACTGAAGGTGTCCATGAAATTGCTCACACAGTTGGGAGCTAAAAGATCTGGTCAGGAGTGACCTAAACAGGTTCTGTCTCTCTCAAATCTTCCACATCCAGTCTGGGCAGGATTATTCACCGGCAGGAGGCTTCAGGATCCCTACAATATTTCCTCATTAGGAGAATCACCTACAGAGTCACAGATGAGTATATGAAAATTTCATACTGGATCTCAATTCATTTGATTTTAGTCATTTCATGATGGCAGCTGGCAGTCTGTGTTGGATGAGTTATATATATAATTATTTTATGCTAAGGTATTAATCATAGTGCTGCAGGATTATTATTAGATCTGGACAGGGGAAAAATGACTAATGAAATCAAGAATGCTGTGATTCTGAATTCTTCCCTCACCCAAAGCAAAGCCCATGATTTGGAAAATCTCTTGGAAGAGCACCACCAACATAAAATCCAAACACAACAAAAGTCCATAAACAAAAGACCAACCAGAGGTAGAGAGCAAAATAAAGATCAATTATTTTCCTAAAAACACAGGGCCTGGGTGTTGAACAGGACAGATCAGTCTCTCTTCTGTGCATCTTTCCTTACAATAGCCTAAAATTAAGGCTCAAGTAGTGATAGCCTCTGCTGAAATTATATGAACTTTCTAGAAATGACAGCCAGCAAATGACCACCTCACCTGAAAACCCATGACCGTAACCAGTCCCACCCTCTCCTCCATCTCAAAAAACTGAGAAAACCGGTATCACCTCATCTGGTATGTGACTGAGTTACTACACAACATGTGACCTATAACCAGAAAATGTTTCCTCAAAACTTTAAGAATAAAGACAGACATACAGACATATGAAGCAACAGATTCAGCAGAATACACAGACAGCCAGAGAAGCCGCCACCAGCATCATTCAGAAATCTGAGACCTGAGACTGCAGATGCACACAGACAGAGTATCAGAGTCCTCAGAACAAAGAATTCCTGCCATCAGTAAAGTTAGGTTAAAATTGAATTATTTTACAGAAAATCGTGCGCTCTTGCATATTTATCCTAACAGATTCTGAAAGAGAAACTGCAGGTATTTTAATGATATTAAGTATTCCTAAATTATAATACTGACAACTTTCTAAGTGATTGTTGTAACAAATAGCTAAGGGAGCATTTAATCATTTATTTTATAAAAAATATTGTTTTAAAACTAACAAGCTTGTTAATACTCATCTGTTTCTGGGAGGTTGTTCCATGCATCCATCACTTTTTTCTATGAACAAACGTTATCTGAAGTTACTCCTGAGATCTGACCCTTGTAACAATTTCGTAACAACCTGTGACCTTTTGAGGCACAGGGGCTGTAAAACTGTGGAAATCTGTACTGTTCTTCTGCCATTGTAGCAACATAGGGAAACTTGGTATCTGGCAGAGGACGGGTACAAGTGCCTGTGTATCACCACGACCCAAAAAGGTGAACCCAAAGTCCTTGTTTTACCTGTGGAAACTGTGCAAGAGAGCACCAAAGGGGAAATAGATGTGGGAAGTTAAGCTATTTGTAGAATGAAGGAAAATGTGTCCTGGCGGTCAGAAGGATGACAACTGACTGCATGCAGAGGGTTTGAGGTGAGACAGAGAAAAAAAAATAAACTGTATATAAGGAGTGGTTGGAATACTGGATATTTGGAGAAGGGTGGGACTCTATCAGCGTGTACACTGCGCTGTACCCTTCTCCCCAGCAAGACATTTTATAAAATACTTATAAACCTATTTGCATAAAATGAAACATGCTTGCTGTTATGATTCAATACTAATAAAAGATGGATTATCTGTAAAATTCTAAAAAGAAAAAGTCTTCTTCTGTGTTTTCTGAGACACAGATTATAGAAAAGGGATGTGGGAGAGAACCTTCCCCTTCCCGAAGGGTTAGCCACAGCAAGCAGTCTAATCTGAAAATACAGATAACTAATTAGAGAACTGAAACCCTTTGGAATAAGGAACAGTAAGGCTGAGGCTAAACAATGTGCAGTGCTTGGCAGGACCTCCAAGTGGCCACAGGGTAACCCTGCGTGGGTATCAGGAGTGGCGCTGCAGCATTACGTGTCACATATAATTTACCTGGAACTAAGGCAATCACTGAGGCAGGAGAGATCTCTGCAAGGACTGCATGTGAATCTTTGCAGAGGTCATCAAGTACATGGCTGCTGCTATCAAACCCAAGATTAGCAGTTAGTCCTGTGCCACGAAGCTTTGGTCAGATGTAAAATCGCACTCTGAATATTGAGAATTCTCTCTGGTTGTCAAACGTACTCTGCCCTTCTTCCTGTCAAACTAGACTGCCAAATATTCCAAAAACAGAACAGGTACCAGCTTGCTCTTTGCAAAAGTTCACTACCTTGTAAGATCTCTTAATACTCCAGTAGTAAATGCATGATCCTCCTCCCATTTCTTCATCCAGAAAAGACAATTGTTCAAGTAAGGAGGAACTGGAATACCCTTTCTGGTGCAAAGCCACTGACAACCACCATCACTTTGGAGAAAGGCCTGGGGGCTCTGAACTAGAAGTGCCCTCTGGACAATACAGAGCATAGGAATCTCTGATTTTCCACCCTTATGAGGATTTTAAGATAGGTCTCCATTAAATCTAGAGAAGAAAAACTCACAGTCTAACCACCTTCATGACTGACTTCAGAGTCAAGACGCCCTGTGAACTCTGTTGACCTGCTTCAGATCCAAAATGAACCAGAAGGACCTTAGTTCCTTCCTGAGTACCATGAAATAAATTGAATGCAGAAAAGGAACTACAGTTCCCACGTGACAAAGACACTACAGATTTACCTGAACCACTTCTCGTCTGCTGGAGTGACAGGGGACAGCAAAAAAGGTATCTGAAACAGGGCATGAAAACTGAAAGTTGTAACCATCTGACAGCAATCCAGACTGCCCTGTCTGAAGTGAACTGGACTCAACTCTAGTAAAACAATGGAAGGTGACTGCCTATCTGAAACTCCAGAGATAGGGCCTTCAAACCATTATTGGGAACTGTCATTACAACTGGTTCCACTTGTGGCCCCCAACATTTCTTCTCTTTTTTCCTCTCAAAAGGACTGTGACCTACAAACTTGCTAGGTTTGCTAAAACGCTAAGGATTTCCTGAGATGATATTGTTTTAACTCCCTGAAACGTGACATAGCTGCAGAAGGGTTGCATGAACCATTATTTCTATCCTCTGGAAGTTTGAGTATTCATATTTCCTCAACCTTCTCCTTTCAATAGCCAGTCTGTAAGCTAGAACAGAGCTGGATCTTCCCTTACCTCTGTGCCCTGTCTGCCTATGCTCATCCTGAGTGGTTTCTCCTTTTTTCAGCCTGATCAGATCTGCATAACAGGGGTATCTGGCCCAGTCCAGTGCCACTAGAATAACCAGTGTAGGATCTAATACTCTGGAAGGCCCCCCCTCTCATGGGATAATGTAGAAAATGCATACAGAAATTCTTCTGGTGGTCAAGGTTATATCAGGGCATCAATGCTTCTTTCAGTCAGCTGAAGAAATTCTTGGCCTTTGAATTCCAGCAGATTACCATCAGGTCCCACCACGGAGGGCCCATCTGGACACAATTTGTGTGAAGGCAGGTTCCACCAACTCCAGTTCCTCTGATGCATCTGCTCAGGAAGTCTGTCCACACATTGTCCACCCCTGTTATATACATTGCTGTATACTTCCACACATTGCTTAAGCTGGTTCATCTCCCTTGCCAGCTGAGGGCTCCTGGTGCCACCCTGCCTAATCACATAGGCTACTGCTGTGGCACTGTCCAATAGGATTCTTATCAACTAGTTCTCTATCATCTGGAGAAAACTGATCAATGCAAGCCTAATCACCCTAATCTCTAACTGGTTTATCATCTAATATGCATCACCTGTGTCCAGTGGCCCTGCACTATCTGCTCTCCATAATGGACCCCTCACCCCCCACCTGGCTTTTGTCCCTACCATGATTTTGTCTGGTTATTCTAGGTTAACTCCTTTTATTAGCTCGACTTCTGTTAGCCACCATCTTAGAATGTCTCAGGTCTTCCCTGGTGTGGGAGAAACTCTTCATAGCCCTGTGCATATGAGACCACTCACACGGGAAAGTCTTTTAAAGGGGGTGCACATGGGCTGTTGTCAGGCTTTCAGTTCTATGGTGATATATGGGAAGCCTAACATGAAGACTTTGGTTCAGAACTTTGGTCCACTCAGTTTATCTAGAATCCTTTGTTTTCTTGGCCTAACTGAAACTGCTGGCATACAAGGAACTCAGACTGACCTGAGCTGGCATGGCTACTGGGAGACATCTGGAAATAATTCAGACCTAGCCAGATATGATGAAGGATCATAAGGTTACAACGAACATATGGACTAAACTATGTTCTCACAGACTCCTTTCTCTCGATTGAAGAGACCCAGTGTAACTGGATATTCTCATAAGATTAGGAATTGGATCAAACGACTTGCACAGGAGTGACAGAACAATGAACTGCTAAGAACTACTAGAATGATTGATAGCCATCATCAGACACGTGACCTACTGAAACTAATCAGACATATGGGTCTCTGCTAGGCCTAATTGGATCTTAAGGTGGGAGGAGGGACCAGGGAGGTTTAGCCATAGGTCTCTGATGTGGGCACACATGGTACCTGATACTCTATGCAGTTCTATTAGGGATCATTTTATGTCCTATCTATAAAAGTCAGCATTGACTTACAAACGGGGAGATAGGCAGGCAGAGCTTGGAAAAATATAAAGCTCCCTCTCTATCTCCCAGGGGTCTCATAAGATTGGCTTTTAATATTAAATAAACTTAAATTGGTTTGTATTAAAGTTGGACCTCTGTGTCTTATTGGGGCAGAGCTTTGAAGCGGGTGATTCAACAATGGTAGCTACCACTGACCATAGCACCCAAAGGTACAATCTTACTCTGGGCATTCAGGCTGCCAGCAGCAACATCACTTGTGTCTGAAGCTTGGTGACTCTGTGTGGCATGATAAACACTGACCCTCTTTCAGTGTTGAATCTGATATCCAAATACACCAGGGACTGAGAGGACTATAAATCGCTCTTTCCTTTGCTGACATCCCAACCTAGTGATTCCAATAGCTACTGGACTCTGTGTGTGTACTGAATACTTTTCTGCAAGGACTTGGCTTTGATTAGCCAATATTCCCTCCTTATACAGGAAGGCTGCAACCACTATCATCACCTTCTTGAAGGTCCATGGTGCCATGGCAGAGTCAAACGTTATGAATAGTGTTTTCCATATATTTCTCTCCGATGGAAATACACAGATACACCTTGGATATATCTAGCACAGGAACTCTCTCTTCCATACCACTAGCATTATTTATTTATTTAAAATATTTATAACCTCATATAACAACTAAAATTGGGCTAGGCAGTGTACAATACAACAGGGTTTTAGGGTTTCCATTCAAAAATGTAGTGTGTGTTGACCCCTGTTGACAAATTTTAAGTCCAACACTGGGTGAAAAGTGACTTCTTTCTTTGGGACCTCAAAGTAGATGGAATACCTTCCACAAAGTAGATGGAATACCTTCTTGTTGATTCACCTTGCAGGAACTGACAGTATAGATTTCATCTGGATCAGTCACTATCATCCACTGAAAAGAGGGCCTCGGAGCTTGGTCTGCAAATTTGATGTGAGTTTCTGAAATAGGGACACTCTACCCAAAGACATATCCCTGCTGCTCAATCTCTGGGACCTATTTGTCTTTGGTGATCTGTGTCTACTTCTCGTAAAACAATTGCAGTTGGCTTTGACTAGCAGAGGCAAGGGGTGGACCTCCATAGTCTCATTTTGGATTTCTAGTCCCCATAAGGCTCCATTTAATTCCTTCCCTGCTCCTCTCTTCAGCTGCCCCAAAAAAGGCTGTGCTGGTGCCTATAATCTTCATTTTTGGAGGGTGCCAGAACTACCTGGTCTGTACAGGCTCAATTCCCTAAAATGAACATGGGATGCTCTTGATGTCCCCTTGCTATGTCTTCTGGTTGTCTTTGGGGCACAGAATCCCCATGTTCTTCACCAGTTTTTTCAATTCACTTCCAAATAATAACCAAGCCATAATCGGAAGCCTACTCAGGTGGGTTATAAAAGCAGAGTCCGCTGCCCAATTCCTCAGCTATAATAATCTCCTGGCTGATATGGCTGTCGCTATTCATTTGGCAGAAGTCCTAACTAAGTCATAGGAGGTGTCTGCTAAGAAGGCTGCCCCTATCTCAAACTTAGCCAATTTCCTGGGCAGGGAATGCTGGGTCCACGGTTCACTATCTGAAGGGATATCCTGGCTATCTCAAATGATCTTTTCATGAGTGATTCAATCTTCCTATTTTGGTAGTCCCTCAGAACCGTAACCTTTACTAGGATCATCGTCTTCTGTTAACAGTAGCTTGTGGCACGTCCACCTTCAGAAATGGAACACAAACTCTATGAAGAACTCCTGTTCTTCCTTTCCACTCTGCATTGCCTTTAGTGGATCCAGGGTCTCAATCATGCCTTTTACCAAATGCCCAAGTAGGTCCACAGTCAAGTCTCCAGCTACCTGGCCTCCCAGAGTTTTGGATGCCTCCTCTGTTTGGGGCTCACTCTATATTGGTAGCAACTCCTTCCCCCCATGCCTTACCCGCCTTCTATGGTGCCAGGCTCACTGTGTGCTCTGGGTTGCCACAGTTCCTGAAGAAGTAACCTGTGATGGAGCTCTGCCACTGACTCATGTAAAATAGGCACTTCCTTTCCTTTTCTTCCATCCATCTGGAAGGGAAAGGGTCTCCGAGAACAAAGCCTTCTCCCCAATGCTAGAGAGCTGTAGCATCTGGAGCTGGGAGCAATGCCTTACTACTGCTTCTTTCCTTTTTTTTTAAATTATTTTTTAAGCTTTATGTTCCAGTTGGGTCCCTACACCAGTGACCAGGCACAAACGGGAACTGCATTTATTTTCCCATGAAAGAACAGCCGCAACTGCTGCCCATCATCCTATGGTCTATGCATTTTTTTCTAGGTTGCTCCTGGATGCTCTAGGAAGATTGACCTCATAGGTTTTTGTCATAGAACTTTTTTGCCTCCTGCTATCCCAGTCTTGATTAATTTCATATTACAAAGCACATATTTGACATAATATCTGTCTTCATCATCTGCTGGAGGCAGAGAACTACTACTGGCAGCCTCTTCTGCTTTGTCAAGATATATAAGGAAACAAAAAAATGCTTGTGTTTTCTACCTCCATCTGCTGAGGAGGGAATGAAAGCCACTCATCCAGACTGGTCTGACAGGATAATAAGGAAAATACAATTAAAGAAATACAAAAAGCCTAGCAAGTCATCCCTCAGTAAGGGAAACTGAATTCATTAACTTAAGATTTTCAGCTAAATTTTACTGGCCGCCACTCGGTCAGGCTTTTAAAGACAAGCAAAGAATTTTAAAATAAAGCCTAACTAAAACAGGGAACCAGTGTAAATTTAGTAAGATGATGATTATGAGGTCCATATTCAAAAGCAGTTAGCCGGCTAACTGAAAAGTTAACCAGCTAAATGAATATTTGGGCACCTATCTGGCTTAATTCCAGCTGGATAAGTTAGGGATTTTACAGGGCAATAACTGGAAGGAGTTGAGCAAGCTGGATAAGTTATCTGGCTAACTCCAGTGTTCAGAGCTGATGGATGACTTATCTGGCTAACCTTGGTTGGCCTATTGAGTTGTCCGAAAGTTGGTCAGATTAATTTATCCAGCTAAATTTAACATATCCAGGTATATTCGACAGTGTGACCACACAACTGAATGTACAACATCTATTAGTTGGATATGTCTACCCAGCTAACTAACAAAGCCTCACAACAGCTGAATATGGACCTTTATGTGTTCCCCTGTGTTACAGCTGGAAATCTGCCAAGCAATTGTATTTAGAATTATCTGAGGACTTTGAATGTGTTTCTGAGGAAAGTCATCTATGAAAGAATTACAGGAATCCACCTGGGACAGAATCAGAGCCTACAGCACCGTCCTAAGCTGATTAGTCATCAGGTAGGATTTAAGCAGTCTAATCATATGCAGCTTAAATTAGGATTAATTTGTAACAATGAAGATATATTTCTCCAAGTCCTGCAGAAAATCTAAAACAATGTCTAGACTCTTTACAAATAAATGAAGAGGATGTACTACCCCACTGAGATTAATCTGCATGTCCAGTGTGTGTGCATGTTGCCATTACAGATCCACAGGATCTTTTTTAATGGTATGATTAAGTGTAAATTTTTCAGTAGCGTGTGATCACATTTATAGTAGGGGATTCAGTCTCTCTCCTTCAGTCTCCTCTCCAATTCCATCTCCCCCCAACCCTGATTCACCAGCAGTCTCATTCCCTTCTTCCCCTCTCCCCTCCCACACCCACCACCAAGTCTTCAGCAATCTTCCTCCCTCTGTCCTCTCTCTCCAAGACACAAAAGTCATTTGGAACTCATATGGCATTAGGCCCTCAGAAAGCCATGAAAAGCAAGTTTGCTTACCGTAAACAGTGTTTCCGTAGATAGCAGGATGAATTAGCCATGCTGTCATGGGAACTGCCAATCAGGGCCTGGGGGCGGAGCTTTAACAAGCAGAGATCAAACTTTTAGTCTCTGCAGCTGAGCGTGTGTTCCCGTGCCGGAAAGTAACAGATTCTCCTCAGTCTATAATTAAGCTGGAAATATAGAATATAAAGTCGACTACCAGGGAGGAGGGTGGGGACGCATGGCTAATTCATTCTGCTATCTACGGAAACACCGTTTACGGTAAGCAAACTTGCTTTTTCCCGTTGATAGCAGGGCTGAATTAGCCCTGCATAAGAAAATGCCATACTGGGTCAGACCAAGGGTCCATCAAGCCCAGCATCCTGTTTCCAACAGTGGCCAATCCCGGCCATAAGAACCTGGCAAGTACCCAAAATCTAAGTCTATTCCATGTTACCATTGCTAATGGCAGTGGCTATTCTCTAAGTGAACTTAATAGCAGGTAATGGACTTCTCCTCCAAGAACTTATCCAATCCTTTTTTAAACACAGCTATTACTAACTGCACTAACCACATCCTCTGGTAACAAATTCCAGAGTTTAATTGTGCGTTGATTAAAAAAGAACTTTCTCCGATTAGTTTTAAATGTGCCCCATGCTAACTTCATGGAGTGCTCCCTAGTCTTTCTACTATCCGAAAGAGTAAATAACCGATTCACATCTACCCGTTCTAGACCTCTCATGATTTTAAACATAAGTTGTTCGAGAACCACATTTAGGTTCCATGGTACTGCTGGTTTGACCATTGGTGGTCAAAGATGAGTTAGACCTTTGAGAAAACGAGATAGTAAAGTATGGACGGCAATCAGACTATTATGGACTTGCCTATGGTAGGCCAAAATGGCACTAAGGTGTACTCTTATGGATGATGTCGCTAGGCCATCTAGATAAAGTGAGTGAAGATTGTCTAATTTTGGGACTCATAGCTTAGGGCACAAGAACACTGCAATTCAGCAAGAGGTTTTAAAATTTAGTTTATTTTGGCTTTTTTAAAAAAGAGGCAAAGACAAGTGTTCTGGGAGATGCAATATGCCCTCTATCTATACCAACTAGCATCTCCGTGAATCTCTGCCATGCTCTGACTTATATAATCAAAATACAACATTCTCGAAGCTTCCAGAAAAGTGTAACTGCCCACAAACACATACTGTTGTCATGGCAATCTATCCTGTATAGGAAATGCTTGTGAGGACCTCCCTCAACTAAGAATTCTTCTAACCCTGTTTCTCCTCCCACTGTAAACAAGTTCCTGTATCATGCTGGCTTTTGATGCAAGTATTCTCTTCTTGTCTTCTGTTGTTCTTCTTTGTTTATTGTAAACACCTCACAGTCTGGGTCTTGAATAGAGCTTGGCACCAGGATTCATTCAACTTGGTTTCAGGTCATCGAAACCAGCATCTGCAAGATAAAGGCTTGCATCCTGGTTTCCTGCAAAATAAATTGCCATGTATTGTGGTGCAGATATTGTCATTGATGCCTTCCTGGCCTATAATTCTAAGGCTTTGCAGGGTTTACCAGTTTCCCAACTCTTCTGCATCCTTTGAATCTGTGATAGTCAGAAAGTCTCTCAAAGTTCATTCACCTCTGACAGGCCAGTACAGCAGAGGAGTCTGGGTATTCTTGGTTATCTTAATCAGACATATTCTTCATTTCCCTCTATGGGACACCGTTAATGGATAGGTGTCACATCAATCAGTCTTCGATGCTAAGCCATGACAGAGGAACTTAAAAGTGTAACCTAACCCCTAACCTTGGTATTTATCAGGTGTAGTGCATAGGTGTATGTCCCTCTAGATTCCTAATTAATATGAATGAAACTCCCACAAGCATTCACTAGTTAATCAAAAAATAACATCAAAACTAATTTTCACTAAGTAACTATTAGCTCTATAATGGAGCTATACAGATACCTGCATTATAAAAAGGACCTACTTCATAATAACATGATCACATATGTTATCTTTCAGAATCAAGTAAGTACATAATAGTGGTATAACATGTAAAGATAAGTAAAGATAAGTACACAGAGAGACTAGTATGAAAGTACTGTGTTTCTCATATAATACTAGGTATACTGGGCAAATCTTTTCAATGAATACTGTTGTTGTGAACAACTACCCAGGATAATATTCATTAAAATGGGAAACAGGGATATAATCAATGCACCTTACCAGAAAAGTAAAGAAACCAATAACATAGAAGAAAACCAAGAATCTATAGAAAAACTCATACTGTGTTGTGCATACATGATGTAAAAGTGTTGCAAAGCATAAGACATATTCTAGTCATATGCTGTAGTGATGGAAGATCAAATACAAAAGCATATGCATGATAGACAAAGGCATAGCAAAAGTCTGAAACATCATACTAATTCTGTAGGGTATGTATAATACTATCCAGTATTATGACAATAAACTGTAGCAGTGAAAGCACTCACTGTATGAACTGTCCTAATTCACTTGTGGCAGTCATATATCCAAGAGATAATACAGCTGTGTAGGGCAAGTATTAATTATTAAGGTAAATGATGACTAGTAATACTGCTTCGTCTTCAGATACTTCTAGGGGAAATGGGGCTCATACCCTTCTCAAATGATAGTAAGTCTAAATATATTGGGGATAATCATAATAATAGATGAAAGCTAACTCTGTGAGAAAGTCTTTAACATATTATGTGAACTACTTTACAGAATTGATAAACCATTAGTGTAAGATTTTACACAGGAAAAGAAGGAATGTCATATAAATAAAAGACAGAAATAAGGAAAATTATATCTTCCCCTTTGGAATCCTAAATAGAAACCCACTAGCTTATAAGTCACAGATAGAGTTTATAGTGAAAGGACCAAGATAAGAAGAAAAGAACAATGAGCAATTAATATGCCAAAAGATATAGTAATAGAATATTACAAATCCCTATAGCAGAGCTCCTCATGTGTAAGGTATATATTTGTTTTAAGGAGAAAAGAAATCTTTGTGAAAGAGAGTGAAACAGTCATTAGGTAAAATCTAGTAAATAGTGTCATAGGAAAAGATATTCAAAGAAGGGTTCAGCAAAGACATTAGAATATTGAAATATTAAAGATCAGCAAAGTGATTATCCTAAGTGCAAGCTGCAAAACCAAAGAATAGAAATAGCTTATAACTTAGGCTGGTGTGGAAGAGAAATATAAAGAGATCTCCCTCTTGAACCCTGAATTATCATATTTGAATCACAATGAAACACATCACCCTCTATGTGATCAAAGCAGCTTCCATAGATAAAGATAGAAAAAACCTAGTACATATGCATTTAACTGATTCAGCATATAAGTATTATAAAATCTAAGACTGGAAAATATTACTTAACTTGGAACATACAAACTAATAAAAACAGCATCACTTCAAATAATATTATTAACTTGAACACCTAAGTGCTGACAGAGAATGAAAGAACCCAAATTCTGCATAAAGTCATTCCCACAAAACATAAAAAACAAAAATCAGGTATAAATTGTAAGCCTTGCAGTCCATATAATATGTAAGAAAGTCTGTGACCATAATTTCTGCATTCAGTGCGTATATAGTTCTTTTAGTAGGATTCAGTGATGATGTCAAGGCAGAATCTCTTAGCTCCTTAGATTAGATGCATGTGTATGAATTCAAACCTAAATAAAAGTGCAACAAATCCGATTAAGTAGTAAGAAAATACTTTTATATCACGTACTCCCTATATTTAAGTTGCCAAATAATCCCCACATTATTTCAAAACATCATGCAATGGTCCAGACCACAAACATAAATACTCAAACTGTACATTAAAACATATATGTCACAGCACTGACCACATAATACATGCATTCATTCATTCCTCCTTGTACACATGTAACATGGAACAAACAACATGACAAACTTTTGAGCTCAAAAAAGAAAAACGTATTTTAAAATATAAAAGAATTGGATCGATCCACAAAAGAAAACAAAAACTCAGAATGAAAATTAAAATAGATCTATTCAAAAATTGAAAAGGAATCAAACTGGAAAAAACTGATCTTCATCTCCCATAGAACAGAGACAGATGCGCTTTGTGCTTTGGTACCCTGGAAAGAAATCTAATATATAACAGTTAATATAATGATTAAAATGAAAGTTAAAAATGACATTACAGGTTCCTTAAAAGTCAAACTACTGTTATACCTTAATTCAGCAAAAAGCAGTCATAAAGCTACTTTCCTTTCTATGATGGTCCACCCCTAAGAGGCGCTGTCCCCTGTGATAAGAGCTACTTCCTTTTACAAATCTAAAACCTTTTCTTTTTGTTTTCCTATGCTTGTAAACTCCTAACTCGCCTTCTAAAAGAAAAACTTAAAACAAACAACTTTGCACTTAATTAGAAGTCATTCTATTTCCATCCAATATGCATATGTTCCACAAAGTTCTTACTACCAAATCCTGCAAATACCCTAAATAGAAATACGAATCATTTCCAAAAGCACAGACATATCTCAGCTAGGAGTCTGGAAGTCTGAAAATAAAAGGATGGCACAGACTAATATGCATTAACCAAAAGTTTTTCTTACTGGCATATAAATAGATAATAGACATTGCTGCTTATTTCTCTGTTGTTCACCGTCTCACAATCTTTCTCCTTTACATATCATCTAACCAGTCCACAATACAAACATGTAATACCTGAACTCCCATCAAAATAAACCACCTAATTCATTTCCTTTCTTCTAAAAGGTAGCAGCTACTGAGGTATAATCAAAACTGAGAAATATTTATCATCCTTACTGCTGCATGCCGGCCGTTTATTTCTGACCTGTGTTTAAGTTAAAATAAATCCTATCGTCACACAATTAAATGCAACTGACTTACATCTTTTCTCTACCCAAAACAGTCTATATTGCTCAGCACACAGCCTTCTGCATATTCCTAAATCTCTTCCCTCTTTAACATTACTTCATCTCTCATCCCTAATATTCACTTGCCCCATACTTTCAACACAAATTTCTGTTTTCACATTAAACAGATCAATTCATTAGTCCCTCTTCTATCACCTGTGCACTCAGTCCTATAACATACTTAAACCTCAAACCTCTCAGCAGAACTGTAAAATCCATTTTAAAAGTGACTCACTCCCAGGTGTTTTTTTTTTTTTTTTTCTATCTCTCTGCCTATACCCCTGACCAAAGAACAAAACCATACATCCCTCTCCAATGATAAATCAAATCTAATTATGAATGGCTTTAAATAAACACAGGTTCATGCTTTCGTTCTTACCAAATGAAATAACACAATGCACAATAAACTCTCGGTAATCACACAATTCTAAAAACTTAGATGCAAATATGAGCATCTCTGCATTAATGGTAGGAAATAAAACCAAAAACTAAGAAGCTTACTGGGCTGATTATTCTTTTTCTACGTTTACAGTGAACATAAGAGTCCTTGTGGCCAGCCATGGCTACATCATTCAGCCCTGTACCTTGAGGGGGAGGGGGGAGAAGCAAAACACCATAAAACTGAAAAACTTCTCATTTCTCTGGTTAATGATACCCTAACAGCAATCACGCATTAACTCCAAAGCAAACGTAAATATGAACTGATAAAAATAAATCTCATAAACTAAAATAAACTGGAGACATTCATGTACCTCTAATCACAGACAGCTGTAAACTATAATATCCAACCATGCAGTTTCTAGTTTGAAAAGCACCGCATTTGTTTGTGTTTAACAACTAAACTTTGGTAAAAAATCCACTAACTAAAAACTCCTTATCATACTAATTATAACTTTCAACTTACCAATTGTAACTTATTCCCTCTTTCTCCTTCTGAATCTACACACTTACAACTGCTCTACTCAGCCGCTCCCCAGATGTAAAGTGAAAGTGAAAGTACTTGAGCGCAAGCCATGCGGTCTAAGAACAAAAGACCCCAGACTGACTAGTGCTGGCTACCCCTCTGTTTTTCAACTGTTCAATCTGAAAATACCAGAACTTAAGTTAGATTTTAATCAAATCATCAACTCATGTCCTGTCTCCCTAACATATATTAAAGAACATTGTGCAAAAAGTATTCTAAACCTGATATAACACACAAGCTATATACACTGTACAACAAATAAAATAAAAACATTGCTACTTACAGATTTTTCCTTTTTTTTTTTTTTCTTGTTACATACTCACAAAATAGATCCAACTTCATTCCACATCTGCTCTGAACTCATAATTCTCCGGGATAACCTCCAGTCTACCTGGGTAACTCAATCTTTGAACGGCAAGCCAAATTTTACCCTTCAAGAACCTAGTATTACCTTCGTCCGCCAAAAGCAATACTACAGCTTATTAATAATTAATAATTAATAATAACAACAGTTATTAGAGTCCCATCTGGGGTGCCAAAATGTCTAATTTTGGGACTCATAGCTTAGGGCACAAGAACACTGCAATTCAGCAAGAGGTTTTAAAATTTAGTTTATTTTGGCTTTTTAAAAAAAAGAAAAAGACAAGTGTTCTGGGAGATGCAATATGCCCTCTATCTATACCAACTAGCATCTCCGTGAATCTCTGCCATGCTCTGACTTATATAATCAAAATACAACATTCTCGAAGCTTCCAGAAAAGTGTAACTGCCCACAAACACATACTGTTGTCATGGCAATCTATCCTGTATAGGAAATGCTTGTGAGGACCTCCCTCAACTAAGAATTCTTCTAACCCTGTTTCTCCTCCCACTGTAAACAAGTTCCTGTATCATGCTGGCTTTTGATGCAAGTATTCTCTTCTTGTCTTCTGTTGTTCTTCTTTGTTTATTGTAAACACCTCACAGTCTGGGTCTTGAATAGAGCTTGGCACCAGGATTCATTCAACTTGGTTTCAGGTTATCGAAACCAGCATCTGCAAGATAAAGGCTTGCATCCTGGTTTCCTGCAAAATAAATTGCCATGTATTGTGGTGCAGATATTGTCATTGATGCCTTCCTGGCCTATAATTCTAAGGCTTTGCAGGGTTTACCAGTTTCCCAACTCTTCTGCATCCTTTGAATCTGTGATAGTCAGAAAGTCTCTCAAAGTTCATTCACCTCTGACAGGCCAGTACAGCAGAGGAGTCTGGGTATTCTTGGTTATCTTAATCAGACATATTCTTCAAGATAGTCTATGAGCAATTCTGGTGAACAGTCTAACGGTGGAATACTCTTAGCTGTACATCATGATGAATAACGCTTCCATTTGAAACTGTAATTGCGCCTGGTTGATGGTTTTCTGGACTCCAGAAGAACTAGTTGAGCCGATGCGGAGATACCCTGCTCGGTCAAGAGGATCCGTTCAACCTCCATGCAGTCAGATATAGGGACGAATGGAGTGGATAGATTAACTCTCCTTGGTGTTGAACTAGAAGATCTGGATGATTGGGAAGCCGAATTGGCGGTTCGATCGAAAGGCGTAAAAGGTAGCTGTACCATGGTTGCCTGGGCCAATTTGGAGCAATTAGAATTATTTGACTTCAGTCCTCTCGACATTTTTTAATCATCCTGGTGATGAGTGGAATCGGTGGAAATGCATATAGGAGAGTGGATTTCCATGGAATGAGGAACGCATCTTGAGCGATCCGTAGTTGCCTGGGACGGGTCGAGCAGAATCGTGGAAGTTGAGTGTTGTCTTCCGTGGCAAAGAGATCTATGGACGGAACACCCCACTGAGCGAAGATCTCTTGAGCTATGTGGGAATTGAGAGTCCATTCTTGTGGATGGAAAATTCGACTTAATTTGTCTGCTCTGGTGTTGGCCATTCCCGGAAGGTATGTGGCCTGTAGATGTATGGAATGGCGGTGAGCATGATGGAAGATTTGGAGGGTTTCCTTGCAGAGGGACCAGGAACCTGACCCTCCTTGTTTGTTTATATAAAACATCGCTACTTGGTTGTCTGTGTAGATCATCATTCTTCGCCCCCGGAGGTGATTTTGAAAGGTTTGAAGGGCACTGCATATCGCTCGTAGTTCTAATAAATTTATTTGACGTGATTGTTCCCATACCGACCGATTGAGCCCACCTCGACCTGTTAGAAACACCTTGTGTTTCTAACAGGTCGAGGTGGGCTCCCTAACCCTTGCAAGATGCATCGGTGGTTAGGATTGCGTTGTGTGACGGAGGATTGAACAGTGCTCCCTTGGTCAGTGTGGGTTTTAGAAGCCACCACTTGATATCTTGCTTCATCTGAGATGTTAGCGATAGACGTTTGCTCAATGGTTGTGAATGTTGTTTCCACTGGCGTTTCAGACCCTATTGTAATCGTCGCATGTGAAGTCTTGTGTTGGGAACAGTGAAAATTGCTGCCGCCATCTGACCCAAGACTTGTAATATGTCTCGGGCCGTCGGGCAACTGGTTGCATGCAGGGAACGGAGAAGTCGACACATCTCCTGTTTTCTGTCTTCCGGGAGATACGCTCTGGTGCGTGTAGTGTCCAGACGAGCTCCGATAAACTGCAGAATTTGAGTAGGTTGCAGCATTGACTTCTGAAAATTGATTACTAGTCCCAAGTCCTGGAGTCAAGTGATTACTATTTGAAGGTGTTGCAGGAGAAGGGTTGGAGTTGAGGCCACTATCAGCCAATCGTCCAGGTATGGAAAGATTGTCAACCCCTGTTGTCAAAGGTAGGCCACCACCACCACCATGCATTTGGTGAAGACTCTGGGTGCTGACGATAGGCCAAAGGGAAGAACTTTGTATTGGTAATGCTGAAGTTTGTATTGAAAACAAAGGTACAGCCAAGAGGAAGGGTGGATTGGGATGTGGGTATAAGCATCTTTCAGATCCTATGGAGCACATCCAATCATTGAGTTGTAAGAGAGGAAGGTTTGACTTCAACGATACCATCTTGAATTTTTCCCTGACTAATAATTTGTTCCGTTCTCGAAGATCCAACATTGGACGAAGGCCCCTGGATTTCTTGGGAGTGAGGAAATATGGGGAGTAAAAGCCCTTGGAACTGACCATCAGAGGAATTTGATGTATTGCCCGTTGATTCTGAAGTAGGTTTATTTCTTGGCCGATCTGGGGGATGAGATGTTCTTGGTGCTCTCAGGGATAGATAAGGCAGAATGGGCTTGGTCATGAATTGAAGATGGTAACCATGTTTCACAAGGTCGAGTACCCACTGGTCTGTCGTTATAGCTTCCCAGGCGGAGAAATGAGCCGTGATGTTTCCTGGGGGTGCTGAAGGGGATGGTGGCGGCCTTGAGTTTAAAAAGATTGTTGCGTTTTCAATGTAGTTGCTGGTTGTTGTGTCTGCTGACGTTGTGATCTTGGTTTGCCTCTTCTTTGTTGTTGTTATGCTCAAGCTTGTGAACCCTTGGGTGGACGGAAGGATGGTGTACCTTAGGAGGAGGATCCTTAGGTTCTCCCGTCGGGTGGTGAGGTGGAACAGAAGATGTGACCGGCTGACCCTCGGCACAGGAGACTGAGGTGACCGTGGAGGCAGAGGAAGAGTCGTGACGTCGAGGAGCCAACTGTGTCTTCGCCACTGGAAGCCCATGGTCTCCCTGGGAGGAGCCCGTAGGGACCCGGGCCGCTGGGACTTAGGTGGAACTTTGAGAAGTCAAGGAGTCGTGAGGTTGGTGCAAGGGCCAACTGGAGATTCACCCCTGGAAGCCCGCAGTCCCCCTGGGAGGAGCCTGTAGGGACCCGGGCCGCTGGGACTTAGGTGGGCCCTTGGAGACGATGTTCCAGAATAAGTCCAAGGTCAAGTGCCAGAGGGTCGTCGCTTACCAGTCCGAGGTCACACACCGAGGGATCACCACTTGCCAGTCCGAAGTCAGGAACCAAGGAATCAAAGAGACTAGACAGGAACCAGGAAGCAAGGATCCGAAGCACAAGAAGACTCACTGAAGCAAGCAGACTCTAACAACGCTGGAAGCTGTTGCTCTGGCTCATAAGAAACAACTGTAGTCAATTAAAGGGAAGAGGTCCCTTTAAATCTAGGAAGGAGGCGTGGCCTCGCTCCTAAGATGGCGGCAGCCATCTTGAACTTCGGCCACGGAGAAAAGGCTGCTCGACGCCACGAGGGAGGAGCAGGAACAGGTCCCAGCCCGGCGTCCACCGCAGAGGGCTTTGCCAACGCGCGGGACCGACAGGCATTGGGCTACTGGCGTTTCCCCCGATGCTGCCATGGCGGGTTGCCGTAGCGGGCCAGGTAGGGGGGGCCGTGGCCGTCTGCAGCCGCGGAACACAACAGTTGTTGCTGAGACTGAATTGGTTGTGGTCTTTGATAAGAAGAATATAAGGGTGTCCTGTACTGTTGGTAGGAACGGTATGATCTATGCGAAAATTGATGTCTACGAGAATTAGAAGAGTATCGATGGGAAGTAGAGGAATGAGTAAGAGTCGTTAGAAACTGCACCACTAATGCTTGATCTTTAAGTTTACTCACTGCTTCTTGGAAGCGATCTCCAAAGAGGTTGTCCCCCATTCAGGGCAAGTTAGTAGATTTGTCATGCAACTCTTCCCTTATAGCACTGGCACGTAACCATGCTAGCCTCCGTGCTGCTATCGCTGTGCCTGACGCTCTTGACGATGTTTCGAACGCTTTGTAAACAGTACGTAAAAGATAAAGAGAGCAGTCTTCCATATCTTGCAGTGGAGATGGAACATAAGCATGCCTTTAGTTGCTTGGATACATTCATATATATATATATTGGACCATATAAAATTGGTGATGTTGAATGCGGGCAGACAACATTGCATTTTGGTAGATGCGTCTGCCGAATTCATCCAAGGATGTGCTGTCACGGCCTGATGGAGTAGAGGCATGTGTTTTTGATCTTTTGGATCTTTGCAGTGCAGACTCAACTACTAGTGATGCATGTGGTAGTTGTGGAACAGAATATGGAGAACTGGTTCGAATCTGAAATTTCAAGTTCTTGACACCGCTGGGAGAGTGTGTGGTGTTTCCCAGGATTTTTGCAGTACAGCATTCTGTGGCAGAAGAGATGTAGGCTCTCCCGGGGTTTCAAATATTTTTAAAAGACCAAGCGTCTCGTCTCTGGGGTCAGGAAGTTTCTGGACATCCAGATGTAGTATAGTCGCCACCTTATCCAAAAATATTGGATAAGAAAGATCCTCCGGAGGGGAGTAGGGCTCAGGTGGTTGCTCAGGTGGATCCGAAGGGAAGCCTGTCGAGGAAGACAGAGTTTGGAGAGGACGTGGAGTAGTCATGTGGATTCTGATCATGAGTTAGAGTGCCGGGTAATGGAGGTGCAGAAGGAGGCAGCGGTTCCACAGATGACTCCCTTGATGCCTGTTTTGGGCTTTTAGGACTGGCTGGAGTCTCCACCGGGAAGTCAAAGGAAGATTGTAGTGTTTCAAAAAAACCCGAGAGTGATTGTGATAAAGCCAGAAATGCCTCTTTAGCTTGTGGTGGCATTTGTGTTCTGTTTTGTGGTGGAGGAAGTGGAAGCGACTGATGAGGAGTAGATCGTGGTGATCTGTGTTTCGCCTTTCCCGGGTGGAAGGACAGTTATCATTACCTTCCGATCCCGAAATAGAAAGATCCTTGCCCTTCGGTTTGCTTCGAGAGTGTGATGAGGTAGAAGAAGACGGAATGTGACTATGTCTTGGTCTGACTGGGAGACTGAGTCTGAAGACGATGTTCACCGGGAAGAAGTGGACTTGGAAGGCTGGGAATCAAACCTTCTATCCCTATGTGATGAATGATGCCTGTGTCCATGTCTATGGGAGCGTCTTGAAGAACTATGGCTGGGACGCTGAGTACTGTTGTGACATGAACGTTTATGAGCTTTGTGATAGACGTCACTATGCGATGACACCACTGAGGTGGAACAACTGGAAGAAAAATATCTTTTTTTTTGTTCTCTACTATAGTGTCTCCTTTTTTGCGCCAATTGCGCTGTGTCTGGCGCCGAATGTGCAATATGTTGCTTCGATTACGCCGTCTCCGGCGCTGTCCTCGGGGCTGTGTTCGTTGCTCTCAGAGCCTTTGAAATCGGCGCCATGTGCGCATTTCCGGCGCCGCATGTATGAACCTCGGCGCCGTATGTGGCCTTTCCGGTGCTGCGTGTTCCGTCCCTGGATCTCTCCATGTCTGGCGCCCTATCCGGCTTCGGCGCCGAATGTGCCGTCTGAGGTCGCTGACGCGTTGGCATTTGTTTAGTGGTACTTCGAGGATGCCCTTTGTCAGAAGATTGTCCGGGAGCATTCTGGTACTGTGACCCAGGTCCCTGGGTGTCACAGACCACCTTACCTCCAATCCTGGAGGCCTGAGGGTCCCACGATGAGGCTCTTCTTTTAGTTGGGCCCCTTCGCTTAGATGGGCCAGGAGACGAGTGTGCCTCTGAAGGGGATTGAAGGTCTCGCATTTTGTATGCCCAGTGACGTTGGGCTCGAGGTGACATTCTTTTACATAAATCACAGTCGGCCTGACTGTGATCTGGTCCCAAGCAGCGGTAACAGCGGTCATGTCCGTCAGTGACGGACAAGACCTTACCGCAGGGACATGGTTTAAATCCAGACGGCTTCTTTGACATTTTGAAGAGAAAAACAAGAAAAATCTGAGGAGAAAACAAGCTCTGCATGCACACCCGCACGCGGAAAGAACAGACTGGGGAGAATCTGTTACTTTCCGGCATGGGAACACACGCGCAGCCTCAGAGACTAAAAGTTTGATCTCTGCTTGTTAAAGCTCTGTCCCCGGGCCCTGATTGGCAGTTCCCATGACAGCATGGCTAATTCAGCCCTGCTATCAATGGGAAATAAACAATTATAATATAGTAAACCTCCCATACCAAAACAGCACTATCTGACAGCACTCAAACAGTAACAATGCTACCTTTAAAAAGATAACATTGCAAATATTATATCAGGCCCTAAAACACCAAAACACCACCTATTATTTAAACAGAACAAGCCAGGCTTCCTAAAATTACTTGCAAAATAAAAAAATACCCTTACCAAAAAATCTTGTGCAAAAGCTTTTAAAACTACACAGGCCCATTCTTAAAATGTCAGATCAGAAATGTTAACATCTAAAGACAGGTCTTACATTGCACATAAGCTATTGAGATAGTATTTTAAGATAATACTTACAAAGTCCAATAAAAGTTATAAGATCCTGCCAAGAATACAGTTTAGCCCAAGAAACAATCTGCCTTAGCAAAATATCACTAACTCCCAGGACTCAAAAAGCAACCACCCTACTCAGGAAAGACCAGCACTGCAAATATTACATCAATACAATGTTTAAAAACTGGAGACATATCAAAGATCACCCAACAATTAAAACTAATGATGAGTTTTAAAAATCCTCCACTCTTCATACCTGGGAAATTTTGATTTCCAGTCACCCTGAGATTGTCCTGGATTAGTGGGGGGAGGGGGAGAAGAGGGTTTACAAACTTTATCCTCTTTCTCTCTCTCTCTCTCACACACATACACACACACACACTCTCACACTCACTGGCTTTATCTCACTCACACAAACATAGGCACTCTCTGTCCCTCCACACAAAGGTATTCTCACATTCATTGACTCTCTCTCCCTCATATACACACACACAAAGTGGCTCTCTCTCCCTCATATACACACACACAAAGTGGCTCTCTCTTCCTCACACACATACACACTCTCACACTCAGTAGCTCTCAGTCCCTCACATGCACACACATACACACTCAGTAGCTCTCAGTCCCTCACATGCACACACATACACACTCAGTAGCTCTCAGTCCCTCACATGCACACACAAGCACTCGCTCTCACTCAGTAGCTCTCTCACCCTTACAAACACAAGCACTCTCTTACACTCAGTGGCTCTCTATGCCACACACACACACACACACTCACTCACATTCAGTGGCTTTCTGTCCCTCACACACATACTCTCTCACACTCAGTGGCTGTCTCTCCCTTACATACACAAGCACTCTCTCACACAAAAGGCACTCATATACTGTGGCTTTCTCATTTTCACACACAGGCACTCTGCCTCTCACATACACACACCCACATCCTCAGGTATTCTCTCACATTCAGTGGCTCACTTTCTCTCACACACACACAGTCTCTCTTACTCACTCACACATGTTCAGGGCCTCCCCCTCTCTTCTCTGCCTCTTCATCATGCTGCTGGATCATTGGTCCTCTTCTTCAGCTGCCATGGGATGGACACCATGTTGGCCTGCCGGGACTTGTATTTACCCATGAGTGAAATGGGCTCCACTGGCGGTCAATGGGTCCCCTTCTCTTCTTTAGCTACCATGGGATGGGCTCTGTGGTAACCTGCCGCATCACAGGTTCTCTTTGTGGCATGGGACATCATTTACTGCTGCCACCGCATGGTAAGAATTGCGTGATTGGCCCCCATGATAGCAGGAGATGAAATTGCTTCAATGCAACACCTACTGCCAGCTATGGGGTCAAGGAAACAGATCATGTAGTTGAGTGCTGCATCAGTTTGAACAGGAGTTTGGTTTATCTCTGCACAATCCAAAAAAAAACCAAACTTAAAAGAACTGATTAGGGCTGGGGATTCACTGAATCCCTTGAAGGCCCTGATCTAATGCCACTTAAATTTATTAAAAGCCACTGATATAGCCACGTGTGGCATCCATTCTATCCTGCTATAACCCACTGAGACAGTCAGTCAGATGTTACTTTTTACTCCCTGGTAATGTTGCATCTGTTGCATGTGTTCAGCTGACAGGAAGCCAACTGTCCACTTCAGCACTCGATCTCTTTCTTACTTTTTACCAGCTCACACCATTAAACCCTCAGACTCCGAACTGCCCTTTTCATGGTGCCCCAAGGCTACTAATAAAAATTGTAAAATTCTCCCTTACCCAGAGAGATGAGGGTCTCATAATTCTCCATCATCACATCCTTGTAAAGTTCCTTCTGCCATTCTTCTAGATCTTCCCACTCCTTCTGGGAGAAATAGATGCCGATGTCCTCAAAGGTTACTGGGACCTGAAACACAAACCCTGCCACAATCAGCACCTTCTGCTTCACCTTCATCAGGGGACCTCAGCATGACAGGGAGGGTTTTTCTTCTGTTTGTAAATTAAAGGGAGATATCAGAGATCCCAATTTCTATCAGATGCTCAGGGTAAATTCTGCATTTAATTTGTTAATTCTGTGGCAAAATGTATTAATAGGCAATACACTTGCATGAGTTTGCATAAATTAAATACATAAATCTATTTTACATTATAAAAGTAAATGAGAAATTACTACTTACCTGATAATTTCCTGTTCTTTAGGATGAATCCAGAACAAGTGGGTTATGCAAGCCTACCAGCAGATGGAGACGGAGTAAACTGACGTCACAGTACATACACCCCTGCAGTTACATCAGCCTGCCAGTATTCTCTTCATAAGCATCTGTGGACAGACTATCAAAAAGCTTGATGAAAAACAGATAACCATTGCAATACTCAGCCAACAAGCAACATTGAGCTTAGCAAGAATGTAATAACACTACTCTAGGGACTGGAGTAACAATTACCAGTAAGCCCTGTAATACATAGACACACAGGAGGATCATTATGCAATTATACGGCAGCCAAGAAAGGGAAGCTGGATTCATCTGACTGTCCTAAAGAAAAGGAATTTCTCATTTCTTAGAGTCCAGTCAGATGAATCCGGAACAAGTGGGATGTACCTAAGCTACTCCTGAATAGGGTAGGGGGCTGCTCGTGATCCAGTCAGAACCTCATGTGCAAAGGCTGCATCGTCCTGGGCTTGCACATCCAGACGATAATACCTGGAAAGGTGTGTAAGGAGGACCATGTCGCAGTTCAGCAAATGTCGACAGAGACAACAATCTAACTTTTGCCCATGATGCTGCTTGAGTTTGAGTGGAATGGGCCCGAACCCAACTAGGTAATTGCGTCCCAGCATCCACATATGCGGTCATGACTACCTCCTAAATCCAGCGAGTTATTGTAGCCCGCGAGACTAGCGCTTCCTATCCATTACCGCCATGGAGAGCAAACAGGCAATCCGAACTATGCAAAGGTCCAGTGACTTCCAGATACTTGACAATATGCTGTTTGACGTCCAAAGGCTTTCCCTGACCAGAGATGCCAGGGAAATGGAATGGTTCTCAGAGACCACTTTCGGTAAAAAGAGAAATGGCTCCTGGCAAGACAAGGCCTGCAGCTTGGAAACTCTATGCGCAGAACAATTTGCCACAAGGAACATTGCTGTCAAAGTCAGAAACTGCACATAGTGGTCGAAGCATAGGGCCTACCAAAAAATCCAAAACCAATTGAGACTCCATAGGGACACTGGAAATACAAAGGACGACGAAGATGTGCCACTCCTTTCAGAAAACAGACCCCATCAGAATGAGCCGACAAGGATCCACCATTGACTGGACCCCTGAAACAAACAAGAGCAGTTACTTGTATCCTTAAAGAATAATGGGTCAAACCTTTATTCAAGCCATCCTGAAAATTGTGGGTTTGCCTGTATAGAAGTGAATGAAGAGACTTTATCTACTTGATGTGCAAGTTCACTTATGAAAGACCAAGCCTTTCAGCTGGAGGAAACTATTAGGTGATCTTTTACTTCTCTTGGGATATCCTTCTCTGCAATCTGGCTCAAACAGTTCAAAGCAAAAAGGACCCAGCCAACTTTGTAGTAAATGATAAGGTGAGTATCTAGAAGTTGCAAACAACCAGTTAGATATGGTCTTAGCATACATGCCATATTGTACATTTGCATATTAGGACATTTAAAACTTCCCCTTGCCAGAGGTTTCATCAATAACTTCAATGGGATTCTCACCTTCTTCCTCTTCCATAAAAAAAAGTAAGGTTCCTATTTATTTCCCCAATATCTTTCTGGCATAGTCAAATAGGGCGCATTTGCATCACATACAACCACTTGGGAACTTCTATCATTTTCATTAGGTGTATCCTACCAATTAAAGAGAGGAAGTTTCAGCCAATGCTGTAGGATTTTGCCAAGTTCTTCAATAGGGCTATACAGTTCTTAACTGTAAAGCCTTTCACTGTACAGCTTTTGTACTGTTTGTTTCACAGAAACTTTCAAAGTTCCCTCATCCAAAGCAGCTAACGTTCCACCCAATCAGTCTTCAAAACAAGGATCTTTAAGTCTGAAATCTTTATTATAAAGATAACTTCTCATTACTTACAAGAGTTGTTTTCAAATGTCTATGCCTCTGGCAGAAATCCTTGCAGCTGGAGGAAGGCAGGGGAAGGGAGGTGAAGTATCTTGGGACGCAGGGTAAGAGAATGTGGGGTTGAAGCTGATTAGTCTTATAATTAAGCAGTAGGAGGAACGTGAAAAGCTGTTCATGTAACAAAGGTTACAGGCACTTGAGTTCTCTACTGGCTCAGCTGAGACAGACCACCGTCATGGATTGAATACCGGAGAAAATCTCCTCAGGCTGAGGTAAGGGGCAAGAACCAATAGCAGAGAGCCCAGGACCCAGTGACTCAGGAGGGAACATGAAGGGAGGGGGTTTCTGTTAAAGGCAAACTCCCTCTTAAAGGCAGGGCTCTCAGACTTTTGTGCTGGGTTACATAAAGTGTCACAAGTACTAGGAAGGAGGGGCTGTGGTAAACACAGGTGGGCTGCACTATATACAGACACAAACATGTACCCATTAATGGGGACAGAACAAGGGCATTAACATTACCCTCAAAGTTTACTAATGTCAGTTTGGATCTTTATCCCCAATTACCTCCTCTCCCCCTCTATCCAACGTAAGGGGAATTCCTTGCCCCACGATTCTCTCAAGGTTCCCTGGAGTTATAATACCTCAGACTTGTCCTGACTGATTTTTACTCCCCAAAATCCATTTGATTAAAATTCTCGGTATAGATTCATTTGGCTCTGTGAGGAAGACGAAGACATTGTTTTCAAACGCCACAACTTTAGAGGATTGACCTCCTTTATTAAATCCCTGAATTGTACTATCAGTATCAATTCTCCTCAATAGAGGATCTATGGACAAGATGTACAGCAGAGGGGAAAGAGGGCAACCCTGCCTCATCCCTCTTTCTATTCAGAAGTCATCCGACTTGTGCCCATTAGCGATATTATTTGAAATTATTGCTCTGTAAAGAAGTGTTATATACTTTAGAATATTTCTAGCAAAACCAGACCTCTGTAATACTGAAAATATGTACAGACGAGATTCTATCAAAGGCCTTTTCAGAGTCAAAGCCTATCTCCACAGCCTGAATATTGTTGGCAATACAAATGGTCATTGCCATAGTTAATCAGGTACAAACTTAGATTGTAAGTAGTCTGGGGATAGAGAAATACCTACAGTACCTGAATGTAAACCGATGTGATATGTCAGAATGAATGTCGGTATATAAAAATAAATAACTAATTTCACAACATGGGAGAATGCCACTCTGCCATTGAGAAATCCCACCTGGTTGTTGGAAACCATAGATGGTATTATCAGACTCAAATCTATCTGCTATGGGGTAGATTTTAAATGCCCTGCGCGCGTAAATCCTACCGGAGTGCCCTAGCGCGTAAATCCGGTAGGATTTACGCGCTAGGGCACTCGCACGCCGGCGCACCTATTTTGTATAGGCCGCCGGCGCACGCAAAGCCCTGGGACGCATGTAAGTCCCGGGGCTTTGCTTGGGAGGCGTGTCGGGGGCATTTCGGAGGTGACGCGGCTTTCGGGGCGGGTCCGGGGGTGTGGCCGCGGACTCCGGACCAGCCCCCCGGACCGGAACACTGCCACCGGCAGCCAGATCGCACAGGCATAACTCGCGGAATAAAGGTAGGGGGGGGTACAAAAAGCAAAATTGCTTACCTTGTAATAGGTGTTATCCCAGGACAGCAGGATGTAGTCCTCACATATGGGTGACGTCACTCACGGAGCCCTAATGCGGGAAAACTTCTGGCAAAGTTTCTAGAAGCTTTTAACTGGCAGCCTGGGGCTACTGAGCATGCCCGGCATGCCATGATATTCCCTGCCACAGGGGTCTCACTTCAGTCTCGTATGTAGCAATAAGCATTAGCAAAATAAAATAATAAAAAAATCTGAGGCCCAACTCCGCGGGGTGGCGGGGGGGTTCTGTGAGGACTACATCCTGCTGTCCTGGGATAACACCTATTACAAGGTAAGCAATTTTGCTTTATCCCAGGACAAGCAGGATGCTAGTCCTCACATATGGGTGATTAGCAAGCTAGAGGCTGAGTCATTGTCCATGAAGGTAGCAGGAATGCGTTGTTGAGGAAATGAGTCAGCCGAAGATCATAGCAGAATGGTTGGAGAAGGAGTTGGGATTAAACTGGAAACAAGTTCTAGACAGAATGTCCATAGGCTGAATCTTGTCGTCCTTGTTTATCCAGACAGTAATGAGCTGCAAAGGTGTGAAGGGAACTCCATGTTGCTGCTTTACATATGTCAATGATTGGCACTGAACGAAAATGTGCTTCTGAAGTTGACATTGCTTGTACTGAGTGTGCTTTTACTCACCCTTGGAGAGGAAGGCCTGCTGCTTCATAGCAAAACTGTATGCAATCTGCTAACCAGTTTGATAGAGTATGCTTGCCCACTGCTTTACCTGGCTTATTTGGATCATAAGAAACAAAAAGTTGACTGGATTTTCTGAGGGATGTAGTGCGGTTTAAATAAAAAGACAATGCACGTTTACAGTCCAAAGTGTGTAAAGCTCTTTCCCCTTGGTGAGAGTGAGGCCTTGGAAAGAATGTGGGTAGAACTATGGTTTGATTTAAGTGGAATTCCGTAACTACTTTAGGAAGGAATTTTGGGTGTGTACGGAGAACCACTCTGTCATGTAGAAACTTTGTATAAGGTTCATAGGTGACAAGTGCTTGTAACTCACTAACTCTTCTAGCTGATGTAATGGCTATTAGGAAGATAGTCTTCCATGTGAGAAATTTGAGATCACAAGAATGAATGGGTTCGAAGGGAGAACGCATTAATGCTGTTAAAACCAGATTCAGATCCCATTCTGTGACTGGAGGCCGAATTGGTGGTTTAAGGTGAGTTAGACCTCTCATAAACCTACTGACAAGAGGTTGTGTGGATATAGGTGCACCTCCCATCTTGTTATGATAAGCTGAGATTGCACTCAAATGTGCTCTGATTGATGAAGTCTGAAGACCAGAGTCTGAAAGATGGTATAAATAGTCTAGAAGAGAAGTAGTGGGGCAAGTGAACGGATCAATGTGGTTCTGTCTGCACCACAAAGTGAACCTTTTCCATTTGAAAGAATAATTCTTTCTAGTGGAAGGTTTCCGTGAAGCTATAAGCACTTGAGAAACATTTTATGAAAGATTGAGTGGTTGTAAGATTAAGCTTTCAACATCCATGCCGTCAGGGATAGGGATTGAAGGTTGGGATGGCGCAACCGACCCTGATCCTGAGTTATGAGATTGGGAGCTACTCCCAGGCGTATTGGATCCCTGACTGAAAGGTCTAGCAGTGTGGGAAACCATACTTGTCGAGGCCAGTATGGGGCTATGAGTATCATGGTCCCCTTGTCTTGTTGTAGCTTCACTAGAGTTTTCGTTATAAGCGGTATTGGAGGATACGCATATAGGAGGCCTGAGTTCCAAGGGCGAACAAAAGCGTCCTTGGCCAGCTGGTTCTGTTGTTTGTGTAGAGAACAGAAGTTGTCTACTTTGTAATTCAGATGCGACGCAAAGTGGTCTGTTGTTGGTTGTCCCCAACACTGGAATATCTTGGTCGCTACTGAGGGATTCAGGGACCACTCGTGTGGTTGGAACTGACGACTGAGTCGATCTGCCAGCACATTTTGAATTCCTGCTAGATAAGTGGCCTGTAGGAACATTGAGTGGTTCAAGGCCCAGTCCCAAATTTGTGCAGCTTCTTGACAAAGGAGATACGAGCCCGTAGCTCCCTGTTTGTTGATGTACCACATGGCTACTGTATTGTCTGTTTGGATCAGGACAGTCTTGTGTGAAAGGCAGTCCTTGAACGCATGCAGCGCATAATGTATAGCTCGAAGTTCCAGAAAATTGATTTGATTTGTGGCTTCGAGTTTTGTCCAAGTTCCTTGAGTTTGAAGAGAGTTTATGTGAGCTCCCCACCCCAAGGTGGATGCATCTGTAGTTAAAGTTATCTGAGGGACTGGTTTCTGGAAGGGTAGGCCCTTGCGTAAATTGTCCTTGGCTGTCCACCATTGTAGTGATGAGCGTAGTTGGTGGGTTACTTGGATTGGATAATGTAATGGCTGAATGGCTTGGATCCATTGTGATCGTAGAGTCCATTGGGTTGCTCTCATGGCGAGTCGTGCCATAGGAGTGACATGAACTGTTGAGGCCATGTGGTCAAGTAAGGTAAGAAACTGATGGGCTGTCGCTTGTTGTTGTCTGAAATTGAGTGTGCCAACAGGGACAGTGTGATTGCCCGATCTTCTGGTAGAAAAGCCTGTGCAATGTCTATGTTTAATTCTGCTCCTATGAATTGGAGTAGATGAGAAGGGTTCATGTGGGATTTCTGATAATTGATGAGGAATCCCAGTCTGTGAAGTATAGCCATTGTGCGAGTCAGTGAAGTTATTGCTCCTTGTGATTGACTTTTGATAAGCCAATCGTCGAGATAAGGAAAAACATGAACACCTTGTTTGTGTAAGTGTGCTGCTATCACTGCTAGGCACTTGGTGAATACTCTGGGAGCTGAAGCCAGGCCGAATGGTAATACTCGGTATTGGAAATGCTGATGGCCTACTGTGAATCGTAGATACTTGCGATGAGGCGGGAATATAGGAATGTGTGTATAAGCATCTTGAAGATCCAGAGAACAAAGCCAATCTCCCTTTTGTAGAAGTGGAAGCATTGTGCCTAATGAAACCATCCTGAACTTTTCTTTTTTTAAGAATTTGTTGAGATTTCTGAGATCTAGAATGGGACGTAGGCCTCCGGTTTCTTTGGAATGAGGAAATACCAGGAATAGAATCCTCTGCCCTTCTGACTGTGTGGTACTTGTTCCACGGCTCTTGATTGCAGAAGAGCGGATAATTCTGTTTGTAATTGAGGTATGTGATTGAGATGGGAGTTTTGTGGTGGAAACTCCTGAGGGAGAGATGCGAAGTCTAGACGGTAGCCTCGATGAATTATGGACAGGACCCAATGATCGGTTGTTATTGCTGTCCACTCCTTATAGAAATGGGGTATTCTCCCTCCAACTGGTAAGGTGGCTTAGGGATTGGAATATTGGCCTTGTGCTCTGAAATTTGTTTCAAAACCCCGAGGTAGGTCCTGTTTGAGGAGGTGGTTGGGGCCTCGCAGACCGTTGTTGTCTTTGTTGTGGTCTTTGTTGAGACCTTGGAGGTCTTGGCCTAGAAGCGGGAGGATAGTACCTCTTTGGGCGATAGAAGGGACGCTTTGTTTCTCTACGCGGTGGTCTGCGACTTGTGTGGGTTGCAGGGTCATGAGGCAGCATGGAGAGTTGTTTTAGTGTCTCTGAGTGCTCTCGAAGTTGAGCGACAGCATCCTGCACTTTGGTGCCAAACAAATTATCTCCCTGACAGGGAAGGTCTACTAGTTTGTCCTGGACTTCAGGGCATAAATCAGAAGCCTTTAGCCAGGCCCACCTTCTGGCACTAATGCCAGATGCTGCTGTTCTCGAGGATGTTTCAAAAGCATCGTAGGCTGCCCTGACCTCATGCTTCCCTGCATCCAAGCCTTTTTGGATTATGATTTGTGCTGCCTCTTGGTGTTGTTGAGGCAGAGAGGGTAGAAACTCTTCAATCTGTTTCCAGAGATTTCTCTGGTGTTGAGTCATGTAAAGTTGGTATGCTGCAATTTTGGAGTTGAGCATGGCTCCTTGGTAGATTTTTCTTCCCATCTGATCTAAAAATCTATTGTCCTTTCCTGGAGGGATTGAGGCATGAGTTCTGGTTCTGCGAGATTTTTTCTGAGCAGATTCCACCACAAGGGAATTGTGAGGAAGTTGAGGTTTCCCAAATCCTGGGGCAGCTTGAACTAGATAGATAGGTAGAATCTACCCTTTTATTAACAGCAGGGGTTGTACATGGGTGTTCCCAAATCTTCTGCTGAAGCTGCAATAGCACTTCGTGTACAGGGGTGGCCAGATTGTGCTTAGGAGGATCTACAAACTGTAAAATTTCCAGTGTCTGTTGCCTCTCATCCTTTTCAGCATGTAGTTGGAAGGGTATGGACTCAGACATTTCTTGGATGAAGGATGAAAATGAAAGGTCCTCTGGAGGTGACTGTTTCTTGGCTTGAGGTGTTTACTGAAGAGGATGTTGGGGAGGTACCCGTAATGGAGAAGGTTTTCATGGGTAATGATTCAGATGGACTGAATCAAATCACGGTGAACCTAGAAGATGTGGTAGGTCTGATTGACAAACTGAAGAGTAGTAAATCACCTGGACCGGATGGTATACACCCCAGAGTTCTGAAGGAACTAAAAAATGAAATTTCAGACCTATTAGTAAAAATTTGTAACTTATCATTAAAATCATCCATTGTACCTGAAGACTGGAGGATAGCAAATGTAACCCCAATATTTAAAAAGGGCTCCAGGGGCGATCCGTGAAACTACAGACCGGTTAGCCTGACTTCAGTGCCAGGAAAAATAGTGGAAAGTGTTCTAAACATCAAAATCACAGAACATATAGAAAGACATGGTTTAATGGAACAAAGTCAGCATGGCTTTACCCAGGGCAAGTCTTGCCTCACAAATCTGCTTCACTTTTTTGAAGGAGTTAATAAACATGTGGATAAAGGTGAACCGGTAGATATAGTATACTTGGATTTTCAGAAGGCGTTTGACAAAGTTCCTCATGAGAGGCTTCTAGGAAAAGTAAAAAGTCATGGGATAGGTGGCGATGTCCTTTCGTGGATTGCAAACTGGCTAAAAGACAGGAAACAGAGTGGGATTAAATGGGCAATTTTCTCAGTGGAGTGCCTCAGGGATCTGTTTTGGGACCCTTACTTTTCAATATATTTATAAATGATCTGGAAAGAAATACGAGTGAGATAATCAAATTTGCAGATGACACAAAATTGTTCAGAGTAGTTAAATCACAAGCAGATTGTGATAAATTGCAGGAAGACCTTGTGAGACTGGAAAATTGGGCATCCAAATGGCAGATGAAATTTAATGTGGATAAGGGCAAGGTGATGCATATAGGGAAAAACAACCCATGCTATAATTACACAATGTTGGGTTCCATATTAGGTGCTACAACCCAAGAAAGAGATCTAGGTGTCATAGTGGATAACACATTGAAATCATCGGTACAGTGTGCTGCGGCAGTCAAAAAAGCAAACAATGTTGGGAATTAAAAGGAAGGGAATGGTGAATAAAACAGAAAATGTCATAATGCCTCTGTATCGCTCCATGGTGAGACCGCACCTTGAATACTGTGTACAATTCTGGTCGCCGCATCTCAAAAAAGATATAATTGCGATGGAGAAGGTACAGAGAAGGGCTACCAAAATGATAAGGGGAATGGAACAACTCCCCTATGAGGAAAGACTAATAAAATTACAAGTAATTAAGCAATCTCCCCTTAGAGGCAGCTTATTTTAACAGCGCGCTTGTGTTTATCAGCTAGAGGCTCCACCGCAGATATCAGAACAACTCCACTCCATTTACTCAAACACAAGCACTAATGATTTAAAATCGGCTCACAGATAGCCAAATAAACATTACAGAATGAAAATTTAGATCAAGAGGAACAAAACCTCAGCTCAAGACGTTTACCTTGCAAACCAGCAATCTCCCCTTAGAGGCAACGTATTTTAACAGCGCGCCTCTAAGGGGCGCTGTTAAAATAAGCTGCCTCTAAGGGGAGATTGCTGTTAGCCTCTTAAAATGAATTGATGGTAGAAGATACTATACCATTTTAAATATCAGATTGATTTTTTAATGTTTTTTGTGAATTTAATCGTTTCATTTAATTATTTATTGTTGTCATCATTTTTAATAATAAGAATGTGATTTTATCTTTCATTTAATATTTATTAGATCTTAGGGATGTTCAAAAAGTATTTTTTATTTATAAAAAAGTCTTTTTAATATTTATAAGATCTTAATGTTTTTGTGGAAAATTTAATTTATTAAATGAATAGATATTGATATTTATACTGTATGATTGATGATTGTATGGTTTGTTTGTAGCCCCTGAGGCAGCAGCTGTTAAGCTGCTAAACTCGGCCTGAGTCGGGCATTTTTATGAACACGTCTCTGCTTCAATAAAAGTATTGAAAAAGATCAAGGCATCTATTCCTTTGTGTTTACCTGACAGCTATTATAAATCGCCTACCTCTTTGTTTTCTTGGACCTCTTCAATGTCCTCCTCCCACCTACCAGCAGATGTAGAAAGAGAAAGAAAGTTCAAAGCACACATCACTCCTCTTATAAAAGGTGTAGTGCTGCCTTCAGTTCTTCAGTATTTTCTCTCTTTCAAACAAATGGTGCAGATGTGTGGACTCATCTACAGCTACGAGTAGACCACTCCCAGAAAGGCTTTAGGCACAGGTTCCTGATAGCGTGGTCCAGGTGATGATCCTATGAGAATGGTTCTCCCTATTCTCTTTGGAACTGACTCAGTTAGGTTCTGAGTTCCCACACCAATTGATGAAGCACCAGGAGGTCCCCAGTGAGTTTGTTCCATTGATGGGTCTGGCAGCAGGGCTCCTAGAGCAACAGTCTTTGGGTTGACTTCCCTGGGATACTAAGAAAAAGAAAAAATGTTCTCCTATGGCGCTGTCCAAAAAGCATACAGGAGACAAAAAAGCACTCCAAAAAGTTAATCCACACAAAAAAGGGAGATGCAAAGAAAACACAGTCCAGAGATCAGCAAACATTGAAGAAAATCTTCTTAAAGTATTTATTATTTTATAATAAATTCAACACGGCTACTCCAAGGCTCATCACAATGTCAAGAAGTTGTCAACTGGGTCCCCCGACACGGACCCGTGTTTCGCCAAAGGCTGCGTCGGGAGTGACTATTATAGTGTATATTTTTCACCACTACAAGTAAAACAAATAATATTCATGAAGAACACAGACTGTAAAATAGGGCATATTGTTAATGTATTGCTGAGACACATACCTTAGCATATAGTCCATATCTGAGTACAGGGAGAGCGGGCAGTACTGAGAGGAAACAATTTAAAGGGCTCAATTTTAGTGCGAAAAAATGCGCCAATGAGACAGCAACATCGCAGAACGTATGAACCAATCACAAAAGGACAGCATAAAAACAGATGACAGAGCAATGTTAGCTGATACTTAAATAAAGTAGTGCCATTCTATTTCATTGTTGAGACCCTTAGGAGATAAACAATCCAGTCTATGAATCCATTTATGTTCTCTATGAACTAACGTATCAGAGAAATTACCCCCCTGTGCTGGGGGAGGTAACATATCAATCACAAAAACCTTCAGATCCATTTCAGTGTGTCCATAATGACACCAATGGGAAACCAAGGGAGCAGTTTCTCGACCAGTCCGGATGTTAGAGTGGTGTTCAATGATCCTGGTAAGCACCGAACGAGTGGTTTTGCCAACATACAATTTAGGGAAACCCTTGTTCGGTGGTTTTGTACGGTGGCTATATTTGAGGACAACCACTTTGTAATTGTCCCTCTTTATAGCCCCATCTATTACTCTTTATTATATATTCTTTATATCTATTATTCATTTATTTTCTGTTTTTTATTATTATTTCACTTCCCCCTGGCTGCTTATCCGACCAATCCATCAATTGTTTCTTACAACATGTACTTATCTGGGCTGCCGCCCTTATTGCTTCTTATGGGTTCGGATCTGCCTGCCCAAACCCATTCTGACAGGGATTTAAAAAACAGCCAGGGCTTTCCTGATTCACTCAGCAATTCAAGAAATGCTAGCAGCAGAATGGGAGGTTCTGGAATCAAGGCTTAGAAGCCGAAGGACTATGTAGAAACGTAGAAGCTGTATATGATAGAATTGCAGGATAAGGGGTGACTGTTGAACATTCCAAAAGTAGATGTGGCAATCTCGGCAGTAGCCAAAAAAACTACAATCCCAGTAGAAAGGAGAGGGATACTGAAAGACCCCCCAAAGATAGAAAGATGAAGACATTATTAAAGAAGGCCTTTGAACCTTGGCCCTGTAAGCCGCAATCTGTGGGAGGTTAAGTGGCCAGAGCATTATTAATCTGGACTCAGCAAGATTTATCAGGAACCAGAGGAAGCAGGATCCCTTAGGAACAGAGTGGACATGAGTTTACTGGAGTCCATGTCAGCCTTTCATGGCATATACCATGTTTGACCTCATAAGGGTATCAGACAAGCAGGCTGCAACAGAGGTAATGGCTAGGCACCTTTTATGGCTAAAGCATTGGGGGACAGATTCAGCTCCTAAAACTTCCTTGAGGCTCAACACCTGCGACAGCCTTGTAATGAATGTCCAAAAAGCATTCAGGAGACAAAAAAGCACTCCAAAAAGTTAATCCACACAAAAAAGGGAGATGCAAAGAAAACACACAGTCCAGAGATCAGCAAACATTGAAGAAAATCTTCTTAAAGTATTTATTATTTTATAATAAATTCAACACGGCCACTCCAAGGCTCATCACAATGTCAAGAAGTTGTCAACTGGGTCCCCCGACACGGACCCGTGTTTCGCCAAAGGCTGCGTCGGGAGTGACTATTATAGTGTATATTTTTCACCACTACAAGTAAAACAAATAATATTCATGAAGAACACAGACTGTAAAATAGGGCATATTGTTAATGTATTGCTGAGACACATACCTTAGCATATAGTCCATATCTGAGTACAGGGAGAGCGGGCAGTACTGAGAGGAAACAATTTAAAGGGCTCAATTTTAGTGCGAAAAAATGCGCCAATGAGACAGCAACATCGCAGAACGTATGAACCAATCACAAAAGGACAGCATAAAAACAGATGACAGAGCAATGTTAGCTGATACTTAAATAAAGTAGTGCCATTCTATTTCATTGTTGAGACCCTTAGGAGATAAACAATCCAGTCTATGAATCCATTTCTGTTCTCTATGAACTAACGTATCAGAGAAATTACCCCCCTGTACTGGGGGAGGTAACATATCAATCACAAAAACCTTCAGATCCATTTCAGTGTGTCCATAATGACACCAATGGGAAACCAGGGGAGCAGTTTCTCGACCAGTCCGGATGTTAGAGTGGTGTTCAATGATCCTGGTACGCACCGAACGAGTGGTTTTGCCAACATACAATTTAGGGAAACCCTTGTTCGGTGGTTTTGTACGGTGGCTATATTTGAGGACAACCACTTTGTAATTGTCCCTCTTTATAGCCCCATCTATTACTCTTTATTATATATTCTTTATATCTATTATTCATTTATTTTCTGTTTTTTATTATTATTTCACTTCCCCCTGGCTGCTTATCCGACCAATCCATCAATTGTTTCTTACAACATGTACTTATCTGGTCTGCCGCCCTTATTGCTTCTTATGGGTTCGGATCTGCCTGCCCAAACCCATTCTGACAGGGATTTAAAAAACAGCCAGGGCTTTCCTGATTCACTCAGCAATTCAAGAAATGCTAGCAGCAGAATGGGAGGTTCTGGAATCAAGGCTTAGAAGCCGAAGGACTATGCAGAAACGTAGAAGCTGTATATGATAGAATTGCAGGATAAGGGGAGACTGTTGAACATTCCAAAAGTAGATGTGGCAATCTCGGCAGTAGCCAAAAAAACTACAATCCCAGTAGAAAGGAGAGGGATACTGAAAGACCCCCCAAGATAGAAAGATGAAGACATTATTAAAGAAGGCCTTTGAACCTTGGCCCTGTAAGCCACAATCTGTGGGAGGTTAAGTGGCCAGAGCATTATTAATCTGGACTCAGCAAGATTTATCAGGAACCAGAGGAAGCAGGATCCCTTAGGAACAGAGTGGACATGAGTTTACTGGAGTCCATGTCAGCCTTTCATGGCATATACCATGTTTGACCTCATAAGGGTATCAGACAAGCAGGCTGCAACAGAGGTAATGGCTAGGCACCTTTTATGGCTAAAGCATTGGGGGACAAATTCAGCTCCTAAAACTTCCTTGAGGCTCAACACCTGCGACAGCCTTGTAATGAATGTCCCGGGCTCTTCAGGCCTAAACAGGCACACAGGTGAGTCCTTAACATCCCCTTTCTTCTCCCACATTGCCCCTTCCTGAGAGCTTTCCTCTTTTTTTTCCTGCCCTGCAGGCCCTTCCCATGCTGCCTTGGATTTGGGCCTTTCTCCTGGAGAGTCTCCTACTGCAACTTTCTTGTCCCAGTCAAGAAGCCTTAGCCATAGCCATAGCCATAATGAACTCTGTAGAGAACTCCATGCTTCTTCCTGCGGCGATGCAGGGTGTTCCTTCTGATGGCGCGGAAAAGTGCATTAAGTGTTCTGACACTGGCACTAGCTGGGCTGTAAAGGAAGCACTTACTGTGCCGCACTACTTGTTCCCGCCGGCCCCACCCCTCCTCCTCCTCTGGGGCTTGCTTTTCGCCATCCAATTTCGGCAAAACAAGCCAGTCACACTAAGCATGCATCTGGCCTCATACCTAGCATGTTTCCTTCTCTTGTCCATACCACAAGACAGGGCTGAGGGTGCGACAGGACAGGCTGCTTCGCCTTTTTTTTTTGCAACTCACTGTGTTTCAACAGGGGACCATGAGACTGGAATATCTGGTTGCCCTGGGGGAGGGAAGATCAGACCCACGGAGGCTGTCTTCCCTCACCCTGACTTCCTAGTGAAAGGGACCTTACAGAAGACCATTGCCCTGGAGCCACTCCTTCACTGCTGGACCAGCTATCTTCCACTTGTCCCTGACCTTCTGCTGCAGGCAAAGACTCCTGTCTTCCCCCTGTTGGGCCATCCTATATAGAGGTGACATCAGAGAACAGGTGTTGGCATTCTGCCTCCATCTGCAGGTAGGAGGGAGAATCCCTGCAGATATCACTGGTCTGGCAGGATGAAGAGGAAAATATTTATTTTTTAGAATCCTGCTCTCTCTCCTTACACTCAGAAAAGTCCCAAAGTGTGTTTTCTGCACCCCAGGTCTGCTCAGGGTCCTATTAAAGTCAGGGTTGACGCTGCAGTGTCCCAGGTTAGAAATCTGCAGAAGTTTGTATAGAGAGAGCAGGAAGTTGGGGGGCAATCTCCTATCTGATTTCCTGCAGGCATTTTCCTCTGCTTTTGCTGCTTTCTGGATTAGAAATGATTTATAGCTCCGTCTCAGGCTGGGAAAGAGCTGATTGTTTGCCTCTCGTGCTGCTCAAGCTAATGGCTCCTTCTTTCACAGCACGCTTCAGAAAGTTAAGCTATTTCCTTATTTTCAGTTCCGGGTTCCTTCTTTCACGTTACTTTTATATATTGTATAACAACATCAGGGAACTTTTGTGCTCATATTGAGATTAGTGTAAACTAACAGGTTCTATATAAACCACAGCGACAAAACAAGCTTATATCAACAAGAAACTGTAGTGGGCAGAGACTTCACCCTGACAGAGGACAACCTGAAACTCCTGCCAAACAGAACTTCATGTACCAGAATCCCCTGCTTCATAACAGGTCTACTTACAGTCTGCAATACAGCTATAGTTAGGACATTGAGAAACTCTGTGTCAGCACATTTTCATCTTTGGCTTCGCTGTTCTTATTGTCTGATAAGCTTTCACTGCCTGCCAAGTCTGTAACCTAGATTAGAAGAATGAATGTATTATGAGCAGAACAGTATTGCTATGAACTCGCAAATTCCTTTCCAGAACTGCAAGTCCCGGCAGCCTCTCCTGCAGAACACGGGAGAAGTGCAGGAAAGTTCCAGACTGAAGAGGGGCGGGGGGGGGGGGGGGGCAGCAGCCCCTCAGCAGGAATATGCTTGCTCAGCAGTGTGTACAACGCATGTGTGAAAGATAAGAAATGTGGAATGTATAAGAAGCTACTCCCTGCTTGGGAGGGGGAGGGGGGGGTGGTGCAGTCTTACTGAGCGATTGAGCTGCACCTGTTTGCTAGCAAAATTAAAACTTTTCCTTTCTCGGCCCAAGTGCCTGGAGTCTTCTGTTTGTGCCTGCTCTTTGTAGCCTGTTACAAAACCAGTTATATATAGGTTCTATGACACAAAATATTACTTTTGGGGAATCCTGCTCTCTCTCCTTACACTCAGGGGAGTCCCAAAGTGTCTTTTCTGCCCGAAAGGTTTTCTCGGGGTCCTATTAAAGTCAGGGCTGACTTTGCAGTGTCCTCCCAGGCTAGAAAGCTGCAGCAGGGTTTGTACAGAGAGGGCAGGAAGCTGGGGTCCATCTCTTACCTGGGCAGAAGCTCCTGCAGGCATCTTTCGCTCTGCCTTTGCTGCGATCAGGATAAGAAATGAACTGGGGACTCTTTCTCTGGCTGGGGAAGAGCTGCGAGTTTGCCTCTTGTAGTGTTGGGGCGGGGGGAGCTCCAGCGGAACAGCTGCAGAAGACACTCTCCCTGCTTTTCCTCTAGAAGCAGAGCAGCTCCTCCTCCTATCAAGCAAATGCCGATGATGTCACGATGTTACAAGCGGGAGCGAGCTGTAAACTGAGACCTGGAGGTACTGGCTGCATGCTGCAGGGATTCTCACGGTGTGAAGGGAGTTTTCCTTCTAATCTAGAAAAGCTGCAAAGAGAAAAAAATGAACTATTGATTTTTAAATGCGATGAGGGGAAATAAAAATAAACACTGCATATTTAAATTCTGAAATGTTCTTGGGTATTGGTTTGGACGTGTCCTTCCCTCCATTTCTCTTTCTTTGGATTTAGTTTATCTTCCCGCCTCTTGGTGCTTACTTTGTGTGGATGGCGAAGTGCTGAGGTAAAAGTTAAAAAAATGTATTTATTAAATGAGACATTGCTTCTTGATATTGATCCAGTTTTACTGTCACAATTGTGCCCACCTAATTATTCCATTTTTGATAAGCCTTCATCCATTAGGAATAGAGGGGAGTTGTTCATTTTAGCTAACGATTTATATTTTTTTACTACCACAGAGTTAGCCACTTCTGGATGCTCTGAGGTGCTATTGACTACTAACAAATCATTTGGAATCTATTTCATTGTCCTCCAGGTATTTTAGCTGCAAATTATCTTTAGTGTACACTGAACTGAAGTATTTGTTTAATATTTCCGCCATTTCCTTGTCTGTCTCGACACATTGCTCCTCATCACCTTTCAGTTTCACTCTACCACTTCAGGCTTTCCTTCTTTCTCTTATATATCTGAAAAATGTTTTGTCACCTCTTTTTGGGGCCAATGCAAAACTGTTTAACTAGCAGTTGGACAGGCGTCCACAACCCCTTATGCTAAGAACATAAGAATATGCCATACTGGGTCAGACCAAGGATCCATCAAGCCCAGCATCCTGTTTCCAACAGTGGCCGATCCAGGCCATAAGAACCTGGCAAGTACCCAAAACTAAGTTCCTGCTTGGGTGACCAAATACCAACACATTAATCATCCAAAGTATGAACTCCCAAGTCCCGATTCCAAGCTGCTTTCTACTTGAGACATAGCAAGGTTATTTCTATTAGGATTTGGTACAACACAGAAATGTTAGCGTTATCAATAATTAAGACTTTTAGAAGGCAATTTTCTAACAGTTTGCATAAATCTGTGGACCATGTGTCCAAGTTACATCAATTTTCATAGCAAACTTCTGCACATATGCTCACTTTGAAAATTCTCCTACAAAATGTACATGCACAAAGTTCCACATGCTACTTTGTATGGGGAATGTTTTCAGGGAAATTAAAACCCCACCCAAACTCAGGCCTTCCCCCACAACTCCCCAGTGCACCTCGTCCCGAAATGATTAAGCTTACACACATATTGGCCAGGTAGTTTTCAAAAGGGATATTTTTGTGGGTAAAGCCCTTTTTTACCTATGCAAGTCACTCTGAAAATTACCCTCGTTAAGTAATATATATATATATTTTTTTATATTTATACTTTATTAGAATTTTCAAATTACAAACAATATCAAAACTGTGCCATACAGAGTGAGGTAGAAACAGTCAATGTAACAAGTAAACTTAACATAGCGAAGATACCTCACCCCCATGGATCACAACAACCACTAATCAGCCCCTCACCCCCCCCCCCCCCACCCCCCTTTTTCCCCGGATCCATTGTAGTTCCATCACACACAACATTGTTGTGGATATCTGTGTATATGCCATTTCCATGTCTCGATAAGTTCAAGTCATAAAACATGGTCGTGAGTAGAGAAAACAAGATCAATATATGAACTAAAGTAAGTAGCAAATGGATATCGTCCTGGGTACGTGTTCCCACCACACTGGATAGTGAATGAAATAAGAGAAGCAACAACCTTCAAGAGTCCAACTTCTCCTTGAGAAAATGCCACACGTTGCGATGAGAAGCCAACCTTTTATTACGAAGTGCCGTCAAATAGTCCAGTCGCTGATAACCCTGTAAAGTGGTAATCACTTCAGTGAGGTGCGGGAGGGTCGCAGACTTCCAACATCTGGCAACATTAGTACGAGCGGCCAAAAAGGCAAAGGTACAAAATTTACGTTGATGTAGGTTTAAATCGTCAATGGGCGCATTTAATAGAACATGCACAGGCCCCCCCTGAAAAGAGTAGCCAAATAAGCGCCGAAGCCAGTCAATTAACATCTGCCAAAAAATAACAATTTTCGGACACTGCCACCAGACATGAAAGTAGGTGCCAATCCCACCACAGTGTCTCCAGCAATAGGGAGAGATAGATGGATAAATTTTATGCAACCTTTCGGGATCAAAGTGCCATCTGTAGATCAATTTATAGCCATGCTCTTGTAGTCTAGCTGAAATGATACCTCTACTGGCTCTCTGATAAATCACATCCCAAGTTTTGGCCGGTAGGGATTCCCCGAGGTCCTGTTCCCATTTCAATACATGCAAAGGCAAGATGTTCTCCCCAGAGTTCAATAGTTGATATATTCTTGAAATTCCTTTAGTTAAGGAGTCAGCATTAATACAATAATTTTCAAAAAGAGACCTATTTCCCCTCAGTCTCCCCGAGCTGTCGATAGCTGTAATAAAGTGACGTATTTGAGCATAAGCCAAAAACATATTGTGATTAAGATTATACTTATCGACTAGGTGTTGCCAGGGCAATATCCTTCCCCCTTGGAAAAAATGTCCCAAGGTAGTTAAACCTGCATCATGCCATGCTTGAAAAGTCTGCGACTGGGACCCTATAGCAAATTCCCTATTGTAAAGAATAGATGTCTGATAGTAGTAAGAATACTTCCCTACCAATTTAAATTGCCATTTATGCCAAAGTTTCAGTGTAGTCTGTAAAGACCAGGGAATGCACCGTATCGTTAGCCATGTGGACTTGGGTTGCTAAGGCATAGCACCAATAGCCATATTGCCCAATATAGATTGTTCAATGGCTACCCATTGTTTACCGGTGTGATTTCTAGCTACATCCAATATGGCTCTCAATTGGGAGGCAGTGTAGTATGCCTGCAGGTCAGGGACCCCAAGTCCACCTTGGAGCTTATGCTGAAACAATATGTTACGGGCCACCCTGGGTGGTCTTTTCCGCCAAATAAAATCAAATATCTTTTTTTGAAGCCTACGGAGAAGATGCGGGGACAAAAAAACAGGCAAAGTTGAAAAAAGATATAAATAACGAGGAAGGATATTCATTTTGACAATGGCAATCCTACCTAGCCATGTGAAGGTGCCTCTGTACCATGTGTCAAAATCTCTTCCCATCTTTTTAAATAACGGGGTATAATTGAGTTTGAACAAATCATCAACCTCTGGATTCAAATGAATTCCCAGATATTTCAAAGAGAGCTTGGCCCAGCGGAAGTTAAGTAATATTTTATTGGTGAAGTCCTGAGCCCTGTCAGATAAAACCTTGGCACTAAAGCACATCTACTTGTCACAGCTTTGACAGATTAACTCTTATAAGAGACCGACCTTGCCACTTGACTCCCATCCCAAACTAGTCTGTATGTACTAGGGTATATTGAAAATTAGCACTGGATCAAAATCTCATGACACTAGATTGTTAACATGAAGTCAATTCTGCCAACTCCAAAGCCATTGGGGATCCTATGATTCAGTTCTGGCATTTCTGTTCATATCCCCCAGAATTCTGGGATTTGCAGTTCTCTGGTAAGTTATATTTTATTTCTGTACTCCACCTTTTGTGACTGGTCAGCCACTTCAAATAGGATTACATTCAGGTACAGTTGGTATTTCCTTCTCCCCAGGGATTAGCGCGTCCAAAATGCGCGTCCAACCCCCCCGCAAAACTAATAGCGCTAATCACATACAAATGCATGTTGATGAGACTATTAGCTATTCTCCCCAGATCCAAAAACAAATGTGCGCCCGACCCGCATAAAAAAGTGTACAGAAAAGCAGCAAATACTGCTTTTCTGTACATCCTCCAACTTAATATCATGGCGATATCAAGTTGGAGGAACCACAAAGTTAAAATTTAAAAAAAGTGTGCCAGCAGTCAGGTTAGGAAAAGTGATGCTCAATTAACGAGCATCCATTTTCCTAACCCGTGGCTGTGCACAGGTTAGGAAATGGACGATCGTAAAATTGAGCGTCCATTTTCCTATCCCACTGATGGCCACCTGACAGCTTCCTTTCCTGTGCGCCCACTGCCAAGGAGGCACTAGGGGGGCGCACATTTGTCCCTAGAAACCTCCTTGGCAGCATGACCCCTCATTTAAATATTCAATCCTGGGCCCAGGAAAGATGAGGGGCGCGCGTTAGGAATGCGGCCGCTCAACACTGAGGGCCCGTTTCCCCCGCTGATTTATTGTATTGGCCCCTTTATCTCTTGGGCAGTCCTTTCTTGCACTTGACCTTGACCTTTTGCTTTTCTGATCTCTTTCTTCGTCTTCCTCAGTTTCACCAGGTATTCGTTCCCTGTGTTCCTCTTTTCGGGATCTTTTATACCTCCTTTATTTTTGCAGCCACCTCCTTTGAGAACCAAATTGGTTTCTTTTCCAAAGGAGGTGGCTGCAAACATAAAGGCTAAAAGATCAGTGGTTCAGGAAATATAAAAGATCCCTAAAAAGAGAAACAAAGGGAACAATACCTGGTGAAACTGAGGGAGGCGAAGAAAGAAATCAAAAAAGCAAAAGGTCAAGCGCAAGAAAGGACTGCCAAAGAGATAGAGAGGTGACAAAACATTTTTCAGATATATATGAGAAAGAAGGAAAGCCCGAAGTGGTAGAGTGAAATTGAAAGGTGACGAGGAGCAATGTGTTGAGACAGACAAGGAAATGGCGGAAATATTAAACAAATACTTCAGTTCAGTGTTCACTAAAGAAGACCTTGAAGAAAGCAGAGTTGCTTACCTGTAACAGGTGTTCTCCCAGGACAGCAGGATGTAGTTCTCAAATATGGGTGATGTCATCAGGTGGAGCCCTATTTCGGAACACTTTTGTATAAGTTTCTAGAAACTTTGACTGGCACACTGAGCATGCCCAGCATGCCATGATCCCTGTGCCCACAGGGGTCTCCCTTCAGTCTCGTTTGTAGCAAAAAGCACGAGCGAAAAAATAAAATAATAAATGTAAGTGGACCCAACTCCGCGGGGTGGCGGGTGGGTTTCATGAGGACTACATCCTGCTATCCTGGGAGAACACCTGTTACAGGTAAGCAACTCTGCTTTCTCCCAGGACAGTAGGATGGTAGTCCTCACATATGGGTGATTAGCAAGCTACAGGCTGACTCATATTATAACAGAACTTCATTAATTAATTTCAAAAATGTGTCCAATTTAAAACAACACACACATCCGTACACACTCATACCTTAAAAACATACATTTCAAGGAAAGTACACATGAAAACCCCTTTGATACCCGTAATAACTTGAACCATTATACCCTGTGGGAAAGACCCACTTACAGTCTATTTATACACATTTATCTACGACGAACAAAACTCCTTGAGTGTCTCCTTCCTTCTTGGTGCTATGTTTGAATTTATGTCTGGCTTGTCTCGATGTAATCAACCCCAACAAGCGGCCCCTGTTTCGCAATCGTTTGCTTCCTCAGGGGGAAAACCTCTGAGAAAACCAAACGAAACATAACATTAAAAATGAGGACACATTCCCTTGTTGCAATTCTGTTTCAACATAATTACAAAAACTCAAACAATCCCAAACCATTATCACCTCAACACTTACCCGACCAGAACTCTTCTGTGCTCACTTTCAACCCGAATCTCAAACCGTCTACAGCGCGGTCTTTTTCATATCGAATGTAGTATTGTAACAAGGGAATTCCATCTGTAACATATCCATATGTATGACTATAGGGTACTATGACTTCAAAATTCCTACACTATTCCATTATGCCCCTATTGAAACTCACATACCTTGCAAACATTTTTTCAATCTCTCTTCAGCGGCAAAAAAACGCCCAAAGGTGAACCACCCTCTTACGCTGCGTCAAAGTATGTTAACCCTATGCTAACAACTCAAAGCTTTATTGTGCCGCATCGGCCACCACTCCCTTCTACGTCTCTTCAACGTCAAAAACGCACAAAGGAAAACCACCATCTTACGCTACATCGAAGTGTGTTAACAATTCCAAGTTTTATTATACCGCGTCGACATTCTTAATTTAAAGAAAACGTGTATACGCAACCACGCCCCCCACAAAACAAACAACAACTATGCACCCTCTCCTACTAATTCAAACAGCGTAATAGAAAACAAGACATTCAATCTCACTAGCAAAAATAAAGTATCTGCCCTACTGCATTCAAAGAATATACTCCATCAACTGTAACCCTCAGGTACCTACCTTACTCCATTGCCCAATCCTCCAACACCCCTCCTTTAAGATATCCATAGTATAGAATAGCATCCAAGATAAAGAACGCTCTAAAAGCAAGCCTGCCACTCAATTTCAGCGTTTAAACCAGTCGGCAACAAAGTCTGCCACTTAAATATACATTGTTGCTCCCATTTAATCAATAAACGATGCACATCACCCTCTTTACTGACACATTGTCTTATAACAAAGTATCTAACATCTTCCACAGTATGTCCCATCTGTAGCCAATGTGTTACCAATGGGGCAAATTCCTTTTTTGTTCTGATGCAACTTTTATGTTCTATTATCCTCTGTCTGATGGCCCTAGTTGTGTGGCCAATGTATATCATATCACAAGGGCAAACTATGGCATAAACCACTTGCTCAGAGGAGCATGTATAATAACCTCGCAATTCGTATGGGACTGACAACGTTTTACATCGATAGTGTTTAATTTGTAAAACGTTATTGCATACAGAACAATGTCCACACTGGAACTGACCCATAACAGTAGTGTCTATGTCCACTGGTTTTCTGTATTTCAGTCGTTGTCTTAAATTTCTACCCTTCTTGGTAGCAAATATGGGTGGCTCAGAAAAACCCGGTAATGCCGATATGATCCTCCATTGTCTCTTAATACTCTGTTTAATGGCTGTAGTTTTCGTGGAATATGGAAGGGTGCATACCACTCTGGAAATCTTATCTTTAACCTGCACTGATAACAAATTATCACGATTGGCGAACAATCCCCTTTTATACGCTTTCTTGATGATTCTTCTACTATAACCCCTCTCCACAAAGCGGTTGGATAACTCTTGAGCTTTGACTTTGTACTCCTCCACAGAGGAGCACAACCGTCTATATCTAAGGAATTGACCTGCTGGGATGTTCTCTTTTAACCTACGGGGATGAAAACTCTTCGCATGGAGTAAGGTATTCCTATCTGTGGGTTTCTTGAAAACTGATGTCTCAAAGTGATTCCTACATCTAGTGATAGCTATATCCAAAAATGGTACCTTCATTCTATCTTTCACAAATGTAAACTGTAAATTGACATCACACATATTCATATAATGGCAAAATTCAGCTAATGTCTCATCATCACCAGTCCATATAAAGAACAGGTCATCAATATACCGCTTCCAGGTTGTAATCTGGGTAAAAAAGTCAGAGGAGTATATATGTAAATCTTCATATCGGGCTACATACATGCACCCTTCCATATTCCACGAAAACTACAGCCATTAAACAGAGTATTAAGAGACAATGGAGGATCATATCGGCATTACCGGGTTTTTCTGAGCCACCCATATTTGCTACCAAGAAGGGTAGAAATTTAAGACAACGATTGAAATACAGAAAACCAGTGGACATAGACACTACTGTTATGGGTCAGTTCCAGTGTGGACATTGTTCTGTATGCAATAACGTTTTACAAATTAAACACTATCGATGTAAAACGTTGTCAGTCCCATACGAATTGCGAGGTTATTATACATGCTCCTCTGAGCAAGTGGTTTATGCCATAGTTTGCCCTTGTGATATGATATACATTGGCCACACAACTAGGGCCATCAGACAGAGGATAATAGAACATAAAAGTTGCATCAGAACAAAAAAGGAATTTGCCCCATTGGTAACACATTGGCTACAGATGGGACATACTGTGGAAGATGTTAGATACTTTGTTATAAGACAATGTGTCAGTAAAGAGGGTGATGTGCATCGTTTATTGATTAAATGGGAGCAACAATGTATATTTAAGTGGCAGACTTTGTTGCCGACTGGTTTAAACGCTGAAATTGAGTGGCAGGCTTGCTTTTAGAGCGTTCTTTATCTTGGATGCTATTCTATACTATGGATATCTTAAAGGAGGGGTGTTGGAGGATTGGGCAATGGAGTAAGGTAGGTACCTGAGGGTTACAGTTGATGGAGTATATTCTTTGAATGCAGTAGGGCAGATACTTTATTTTTGCTAGTGAGATTGAATGTCTTGTTTTCTATTACGCTGTTTGAATTAGTAGGAGAGGGTGCATAGTTGTTGTTTGTTTTGTGGGGGGCGTGGTTGCGTATACACGTTTTCTTTAAATTAAGAATGCCGACGTGGTATAATAAAACTTGGAATTGTTAACACACTTCGATGTAGCGTAAGATGGTGGTTTTCCTTTGTGCGTTTTTGACGTTGAAGAGACGTAGAAGGGAGTGGTGGCCGATGCGGCACAATAAAGCTTTGAGTTGTTAGCATAGGGTTAACATACTTTGACGCAGCGTAAGAGGGTGGTTCACCTTTGGGCGTTTTTTTGCCGCTGAAGAGAGATTGAAAAAATGTTTGCAAGGTATGTGAGTTTCAATAGGGGCATAATGGAATAGTGTAGGAATTTTGAAGTCATAGTACCCTATAGTCATACATATGGATATGTTACAGATGGAATTCCCTTGTTACAATACTACATTCGATATGAAAAAGACCGCGCTGTAGACGGTTTGAGATTCGGGTTGAAAGTGAGCACAGAAGAGTTCTGGTCGGGTAAGTGTTGAGGTGATAATGGTTTGGGATTGTTTGAGTTTTTGTAATTATGTTGAAACAGAATTGCAACAAGGGAATGTGTCCTCATTTTTAATGTTATGTTTCGTTTGGTTTTCTCAGAGGTTTTCCCCCTGAGGAAGCAAACGATTGCGAAACAGGGGCCGCTTGTTGGGGTTGATTACATCGAGACAAGCCAGACATAAATTCAAACATAGCACCAAGAAGGAAGGAGACACTCAAGGAGTTTTGTTCGTCGTAGATAAATGTGTATAAATAGACTGTAAGTGGGTCTTTCCCACAGGGTATAATGGTTCAAGTTATTACGGGTATCAAAGGGGTTTTCATGTGTACTTTCCTTGAAATGTATGTTTTTAAGGTATGAGTGTGTACGGATGTGTGTGTTGTTTTAAATTGGACACATTTTTGAAATTAATTAATGAAGTTTTGTATCAATAAATGATTAAAAGATATATGCTATCCTCTTTTTGAATTAAATGATATAGTACTCATAGAGGAGTTAGTTCTATTCACCCAGTGTATATACCTCATATTATAACAGGCCAATAGCAGACAACTCGTGCAGCAGGCACAATAATTGGGATGCTATTGGCAATGATGAGGCAGCCTGGAATCACAGCAGGTGGTTGTGGAAGGAGTTGGGAATTATACTGGAACAAAGTTTTTCAAGACAGATTGGCCAAAGGCAGAGTCTTGACGGACTTCCTTATCTAAGCAGTAGAAGGCTGTGAATGTGTGAGAGAGCTCCATGTCGCAGCCTAACAAATGTCGGCAATTGGTACTGAACGATAGTGTGCTACCGATGTTGCCATGGCCCTTACAAAATGTGCATGCACTCACCCCCTGGAGAGGAAGGCCTGCTTCCTCATAGCAGAATTCGATACAGTCTGCTAGCCAGTTGGAGAGAGTTTGTTTGCCCACTGGAACTCGCAGCTTGTCTTTGTCAAAGAAGCAAAGAGTTGGCTGGATTGCCTATGGAGTGCAGTGCAGTCCAGATAGAATGCAAGTGCACGCTTACAGTCCAAAGAGTGCAAAACCCTCTCGCCCTGGTGAGAGAGAGGCCTTGGGAAAGAGTGGGCAGACTATAGGCTGAAATTTAGGGTGAGTACGGAGGACCACTCGGTCACGGAGGAACCTAGTGTCGGGTGAGTATGCAACAAGGGCTTGTAACTCACTGACCCTTTTAGCAGAGGTGATGGCTATGAGGAAAAGAATTTTCCATGTTAGAATTTTAATGTTATAGGAACGCAAAGGCTCGAACGGGGAACGCATGAGCCTTGTAAGACTACATTTAGGCCCCATTCCGTAACCAGTGATCGTAGAAGAGGCTTAAGATGTAGAAAACCCATGAAAAGCAGACGCATAAGGGATTGAGTGATTAACAGGGCATCACCTACTCCCTGGTGGTACGCTGAGATGGAACTGAGGTGTACCTGTGCGGAGGATGTCTGGGGACCAGAATCCGAAAGGTATCCTAGATAGCCTAATAGAGATGGAGTGGGGCAAGAAAAAGGGGCCAATACCTTTTTGTGCACACTATTTGGTAAATCTTGCCCATATCGAATGGTAAGATTTACGTGTGGAAGGTTGTTGTGAAGCTACAAGTACCTGTGGGCAGGCGAATTGGTTCCTGGAGTGATAGGTTGAGAAGTATGGGGAAGCATACTTCTCGAGGCCAGTACGGGGTTATGAGAATCATTGAAAACCTGACCTTCACGACAGTTTTGGCTATGAACGGTATTGGAAGAGATGCATATATGAGGCCTCTGTTGCAGGGGCGAGCAAAGGGCCCATGGCTAACGCAGTTCGATGCCTATGTAGGGAGCAGAATCTGTCCACTCTGTGGTTGTATTCGGACGCAAGAGGTCGATGGTTGGTTGACCTCAGCACTAGAAGATTTTGCTCGCTACACATGGATTCAGAGACCACTTGTGGGGATGGAGACATCGATTGAGATGGTCTGTTAGTATGTTCGATATGCCTGTTAGATAAGTGGCCCGGAAATGCATGGAGTGTGCAAAGGCCCAGGCCCAGAACTGCGTGGCTTCCTGGCAGAGCAGATAAGAGCCTGTGCATCCCTGTTTGTTAGAGTACCACATTGCCACTATGTTGTCTGTCTGTATCCACAAAGGTTTATGTGAGAGGCAGTGTTTGAAGGCATAAAGGGCATAACGCATGGCTTGAAGCTCCAGGAAGTTGATGTGAGACTTTTCATGGAGCGGAGTCAACGCATTTTGGGTTTTGAGGGTGTTGATACGAGCTCTCCAACCTAAGTTGGATGCGACCGTGGCCAAGATCATCTGAGGATTTGATACTGGATCGGTGATGTGGATCAGGGATGAAAGTAGTTGAACGGCATAGAGCCACTGAAATTTTAAAATCCACTGAGTTTTTCTCATGGCTAGTCTGGCCATAGGAGTGCGTGGATGTGGAAACCATGTGGCCCAGCAATGAAAGAATTGATGGGCTGAGGCTATGTTGCATGCATGCAGAGATGTGGACAATTTGATAGGATGTCTGTGCAGTTGTTGGGCAGGAAGGCCATTGCAACTGTAGTGCCCAGATCTGCTTCATATGGGATTTATGGTAGTTGATCAGAAATCCCAGCCAAATTTAGTAGATTTATAGTGAGTCTTAGAGAATTTAGAGCTCCTTGTTTGGATTGACTCCTTATTAGGCAGTCGTCCAGGTAAGGAAACGCGTGAATGCTGCTGTTCTTTGTAGATGAGCAGCAGTCACTGCTAGGCATTTGGTGAAATACACAAGTTGTCAAAGCTAGTTCGAATGGCAGAACTTGGTATTGAAAATGTTGTTGACTCACTATGAAGCATATAGAAAGTCCAGAGAATAGAGGCAACCCCCTTGTTGTAGTAAGGGAAGCATGGTGCTGAGAGACACCATTCTGAACTTTTCTTTCTGATGAAATTTGTTGAGATTTCTGAGGTCCAGAATGGGCAGAGGTCGTCTGTTTTCTTTGAAAATAGGAAATAACGGGATTAAAATCCTCTGCCTTGTTGCACCCGGGAAACGGTATCCCGAGCCCTGGTCCTCAGTGGGATGTCCGTTCTGTTGTCTGGCAAGGTTGAAAAATCCAGGAGCCTGCCCGACTGGCAGAGCTGGTGTGATCTGGATATCAGTTGGTCTCATGCGGGAGCGTGAGCGGTAAAAGGTCCTTCTAGCATCCCTCTTTGCTGTGCAAGAAACGTAGAGAGCTGTCGCAGGGTCTCACGGTGGTCTTGCAATTGAGCCACTGTCTGCTGGACCTTGTGCATGAAGATATTATCTGTGGTGCATGGCAGATCAGCTAGTTTATCTTGGACTTTGGGCCGTAAATCAGGGGCCGTAAGCCAGGTTACCATCTAGTACGGAGTCCTGTTGCTGGCAACGGGAGGACTTTTCGAAGCAATCACATGTTGCTCGAGTTTTATGTGGATGGCAGAGAGGTTCCCTTGGTGTTGTGTCAAACATAGCTGGTAAATAGCAATATGTGACACCAATATGGTTCTTGGAAGATGTTATGACCTAGAACCTCCTGAAAACTTCTGGTCCTTTTTAATGACCAGATCGAAAGGGATGGTTTCAGACACGTCCTTTACTTAGGTCTTGATGGGATCGGTGCCGAAGCGGGATTAGAGTGCCCATCGCCCTTCGAGGATCCCGGGATAGGTATAGGGGTCCGTGGAGGCTCAGAAGGACGAGTCGGCGTTGATGACTTAGGCTGTTGTTGGTAGGTGCCACAACGAGGCGGTGCCGCAACGGTGCGAATATCAATGGCTTCGGTGTTAGTAGATTCCGGAAGGCATCGAGGACAGCCTGACGGACGAGGACATCCAGCTCCTACCTGGAAGCTGGTATAGGTAGCGCAGCTACAGGGGGAGACAGGCTAGGCATTACTGGTACTTCCACATAAATCTGTGGTGGCCCAGTACCTGGCACTGGTGTCGGTGGGAAATGCCTCGGTGCCTCGGGTGCAGAGAAGCATGGAGACTCTTGTACCCGGGCCCGCTTCGCAACTGGCTCAATGGACATTGATGCTGGTGCGGTATCAGTGCCGGCACCGAACGTGGAACCACATCGGTGCCGGCGACGATGTTTCCCTCTGTGCTCGGCCCGGTCATTCTCCAGCACCGAGGAAGCTGCCACCGATGTCATGGATGGCGTCGGTGACGGATGGTCACCGTGCCAGTGAAGATGATTCCCACGGTGCTCGGCTCGGTCATTCTCCAGCACCGAGGAAGATGCCCTCGCTGTCCCGGATGGCATTGGTGACGGGCGGTCACCGTGCCTCTACTGCTCCTGGGATTGTTTGCTGCCCAAGGATTACACGGGGCTCTGGTTTAGAACCCAAAATATGGAGAGTTTTCTTTAGTTGAGGGCATCAATGGAGGTATTGACGGTGGCTTCGATAGCATCAACGGAGGCATCGACGGACGCATCGATGGCATCAACAGGGGCATTGATGGCATCGACGGGGGCATGGACGGTGACCCTGGCAGCAACGGGAACAGCAGTTGTCCCAATCCCTCTAGCCCCGATGGAAGATCGCAGAAAGGACACTCGTGGGCATCATGGGGCGGACCGAGGGTGATAGACATAGGGAGAAAAGAAGGTCACAATTCGGTTGGTAACCCGGTGGAACCGATAGTGAGGTGACAGGAACTGACCGGAAAACAGGACATAGTACTCACCGCACGTCGATGAAATGCATGCGAAGAGAGACCCGTGTAGGGAAATTATTTGTGAAGTAAAACTTCAAGTGTTTCCATGAGGAAAAGTTGTGAGAAAAATCTCACAGAGCTCCTAAACGCAAGGCAAACTGCAGCGCGGAAAAAAAAGAGACTGAAGGGAGACCCTTGTGGACACAGGGATCATGGCATGCTGGGCATGCTCAGTGTGCCAGTCAAAGTTTCTAGAAACTTTGACAAAAGTGTTCCGTAATAGGGCTCTGCCTGATGACATCACCCATATGTGAGGACTACATCCTGCTGTCCTGGGAGAAAGACAATTGCTGGCTGACAAGACCATAGAATGGAATGGGCTAGACACAACTCTTTTTACCAAAGAGTATGTATGGGAAGAGCTAGGAAAACTGAAAGTGGACAAAGGGCTGGATGAGGTACATCCCAGGATACTACAGGAACTCAGAGATGTACCAGTGGGTCCGCTAAATGACCTATTCAATAAATTCCTGGAAACAGGAGTGGTGCCGTGAGATTGGAGAAGAGCAGTTGTGGTCCCGCTTCATAAGGGTGGTAGCAGAGAGGAGGCTGGAAACTACAGGCTGGTTAGCCTCCCCCCAGTGGTAGGAAAATTAATGGGGATGCTGAACTATCTACAATAAGTAAGTTGCTGGACCTGAGGCAGCATAGATTCACCAAGGGAAGTTTCTGTTAGACAAATCTGATTGTTTTTTTTGATTGGGTGACTAGAGAATTGGATCGAGGAAGAGCACTCAATGTCATCTACTTGTATTTCAGCAAAGCTTTTAATACATAGGAGGCTTGTGAATAAAATGAGAAGCTTGGGAAAGAGCTCCAAGGTGGTGGCGTGGGTTACAAATTGGTTGACCGATAGGAGACAGCGTATAATGGTAAATGGAACCTACTTTGAAGAAAGAACGATGTTATGTGGCGTGCCACAAGGATCGGTATTGGGACTGGTTCTGTTCAATATCTTTGTGAGTGACATCGCGGAAGGGATAGAAGGTAAAGTTTGTCTATTTGTGGATGATATTAAAGATCTGCAACAGAGTAGACACACCTGAAGGAGTAGAGAGAATGAAAAGTGATTTACAAAAGCTTGAAGAGTGGTTGAAGATTTGGTAGCTGCAGTTCAGTGCCAAGAAATGCAGAGTCATGCATCTGGGATGTGGTAATCCAAAAGAGGGGGGTGAAAGACTGATGTGTACAGACCAAGAGCAGGATTTTGGAGTGATAGTATCTGGTGATCTGAAGATGGAGAAGCAATGTGTCAAGGCGATAGCTAAAGCCAGAAGAATGCTGGGCTGCATAGAGAGAGGAATAACCAATAGGAAAAAGGAGGTGGTAATGCCCTTGTTCAGGTCCTTGGTGAGGCCTCACCTGGAGTACTGTGTTCAGTTCTGGAGCCGTTATCTTAAAAAGGGATAAAGACAGGATGGAGGCAGTCCAGAGAAGGGCTACCAAAATGATGTGTGGTCAGTATCAGAAAACCTATGAGAGGTGAAGGATCTGAATATGTAGACCCTGGAAGAGAGGAGGTGCAGGGGAGATATGATACAGATCTTCAGATACCTGAAAGGTTTTAAAAATGCATGAACTTCAAACCATTTCCGTTGGAAAGAAATCAGTAGAATTAGAGGTCACGATTTGAAACTCCAGGTAGGATGTTTCAGAACCAACATCAGAAAATATTTCTTCACGGAGAGGGTGGTGGATGCCTGGAATGCCCTTCTGGAGGAAGTGGTGAAGACCAAAACAGTGAAAGAATTCAAAGGGGCATGGGTTAAATACTGTGGATCCCTAAAGGCAAAAGGATAGAAATGAAGAAAAAAGTGCATGGAGGTAACTTTCTGCTGTGGCGGTTACTATTCTTAACCAATAATCCTAGGTAATGTTGATACTACTCCATCATTGCTCTCTGGTTCAATGGCAGAGGAAAAGGAGAACTGAATTCAGACAGCAACCAATGAGAGCCCTGAACTTTTACATTCTAGGGAACTGATAAGTATGGGGGTAACTTGCTCGTGCGATGGTTATTACCTATAACCAATAAGTCTTGATACAGTTGAAGCAGAGAGCAATGATGGAGTTGCATCAACGGCAGGTGGAAAAGGGGAATTGGATTCAGATAGCAACCAACAAGAGCCCTGACTTTTACGGTCTGGGGAACTGATAGGCAGACATAAGGGAAAAAACCACAGGACTGCTTCTATGGCCAAGTCCATAAGCACAGCGCGTGAAGTAGCACAGTCTGAATTTTCAAAAAGGCTCATCACTCAGTAAAAATGTTGCTAACAGTAATTGTTTTCGGTTATCATAAGGCTTGGGGGTAACTGCACAGAGCAGCAGTTGCTAGCCTTAAGAGAAACATGGGGTAACCTGCATGGCGCGGCAGATACTACCATAAGCTTGCTGGGAAGACTGGATGGACCACTTTGGTCCTTTTCTGCCATCATTTCTGTTTCTATTCTCCAGTAATTGAAACTATGGGTGGTGGGATACCTTTTCGGTTGGAGGGGGAGAGGACATGCAAATTGCCCTCAGCTCCACCAACTGTTATTCTCTTACATACTTTCTTAATGTAAACCATATAATGCTAATTTCAAAATCAAGTTAAAACACTGTGTAGGAAGAATGAAGCTGTTTTCTGACATTTCTGTATCCAGTTAATTTATTTTGGTTTTTATTAGAGGAAAAGGGGGCTTTAGTGATTAGGGATGGGGAAGGAGAGGAAAGAGTCTAGAAATGGGGACAGGAAAGCTCAAAAGAGGGAACTAAAGAAAGAATCTTAGACAGGAGGGATAAGGGATGGAGGAGAATAGAGGCACAGAGGGAGAAAAGGATGAGGAATCATGGAGGATAAGGAAACAGAATAAGGGGAGAGAAAAGGAATCAGGACTGGGGAGGAGGTAGGAAGAAGGGGAAAATTCAGGTTGGGAATGGAAAAGGAGGAAAGATCAGGACGAAGAAGAGAGGACTAAGGATGGGGATGGAGAAGGAGGGAAGATTGGGCTAGGGGTAGAGAAGGAATGAAGCCACAGCCCCCCAATCTCACCCAATCCTCTTACTCTCTCTCACCTGCCCCCCCCCCCCCAACCTGGTCCCCTTAACCTTCTGGGTTTACTTCCCTCTAATCCCCTTCCCTTCATTCTCTCCCTCTCCCCAATCTATTTACTCACCTCCTTCACTCCCATTCCCACAATCACCTCACTCTCCTTTCACTCCCACCCGTACAAATCCATTCCCTCCACCCATCTCTTCCACTATCCTCCCCCCAATCGCCTCGCTCTTTCACTCTCGCTCTTTCACTCTCTCCCTGTCACAATCCCCTCACTCACTTCTTTCATTCCCATTCCCCCTACAACACACTCCCTCCCATCTCAATCCCCTCACTCCTTCACTCCCCCACCACGATCCTCTCAACTCCTTCACTCCCTCCCTATCCCTCACCTTCACTCATCCTGGAAGAAAAGCCTCATTTGTGACAGGTGGTCTGACACATTATTTCCTATCTATGCCCCCGCCGGCTGCTGTGATCCCCTCGCTCACCCTCCATGTTCTGAAAGAGGAGTAGGATTGCAACTTTGCAATGCCTCCGTTTCTTTTTGAGGTGCTACAAGGCTGTGATCCTCCTCCTTTTTCAGATCAAGGAGGGTATGTAAGGGAATTGAGGCAGTGGCAGCTATGGGGAGAGAAGGGGCATGAATAGGAAATAATGCTCCTTCCCACCTGCCACCAAGGAGGCTTCTCTTCCAGTTGGGGGAGGAATGTATCTGGCAAAAGGTTCTCTTCATTGTGGCACACCACCAGCTTTCCCATCATCACTTTCTCTTCCCTCTTCCCCCATTCCACTGACATCATCATAACCTTCCCTCTCCTCTCATTACTTGGTACCATCACCTTCTTGCTTTCCTTTTTCTCCACTCCCCAGCATCATAATTGCCTTCTCACCCCTCTCCTTTGGCATCTTCATCTTCTTCCTTTCCGATCCCCTCACTCCACTGGCATCATCATCATCTTCCCTTTCCCTTCAACCATCTCCCCTACATCCTGACATATCATCTCCTTCCCTCTGCCTCCAACCCTTCCTCTCCCCCTAACATCACAATCTGCTTCCCTATGCCTCCACCTCAACCCTCACACCTTCTCTTCCCTTCTATCTCCCTGGCAATCATCTTCTGTTCCCTTTTCTTCCGCCCCCTGGTATCATCATCACCTTCTCTCTCCCTCCAGCCCCTGGCATCATCACCTTCCTTTACTTTCCCTCTCCCCCTCCACACACCGTGACACATTCAGCAGTCCTTCCCCACCCCCAATTCCTGGAATGGCATAAGCCTGTACTAGGCTTACCTAATGATATTTCTTCCTCCTGTTAGCTTTCCTCTGCAATTAGGGTGACCAACTGCCCGGTTTTGGACCGGACAGGCTGGTTTTCCAGCCCGTTGTACAGTGTCCGGTTACAAGGGTAGCTGGATACCGTGATAGGTGGCCCAAAAAGGCTTGCTGGAAGGCTGGCCAATCAGAGCAAGCTTGGCAGTGGTGATCCAGTCCGGTGCCTATTCTTCCCGGTGCAGCTGCAGAACAAAGTGTGCAAGAGGGGACACCTGCAGAAGTTTGGGCAGCTGAGCATGTTGTTAAAGCAACTGCCTGTAACTCTTCCTTTCACTCTATGGGGTTTGAAGTACTGCGCTACCAGGGGCTACCCCCCTAATACCAGTAAGGGCTGCCCTCCTTACAGAACCCACTAACTTAAAAAACTTAAAATACTAATTCCCTTTTGCGAAGTTGTCGTCCATATCTAGGTATAAACTGCTGGGTCGAGATGTCTTAGTGATCTAAACTCTAGGGGCCCGATATTGAGCGCTGGCTGGTTATGATTTATCCGGCTAAGTTACAAGGCATATTCAGCGGCATGGCTGAATATCCCCTAGCCAGATAAGTTATATCTGGCTTAGTTAGACCAGCTCTACGGCTGGTCTAACGTATCCAATTATTTAACCGGATAAGTAGCGAATATTGCTACTTATCTGGTTAAGTTAACCAGATAAGTAGTGCCACCCTGATGTGCCCACTGCCCACCCACAAATGATGGGCTAAAAGATAGCCAAATAAATGACTATCTGGCTATATAGCAGCCACTGATTTTCAGCAGACCGCTAGATAGCCAGATAAGTTCTAGTTATCTCAGCCTATTAATTTTAATGGCTATGGGAAAAACCTATTGAATAAATGATAATAAATTGTTCCAGAAAACCCAAATAAAGTAGGCTTGACAGTTTTTAAATTGACAAACGTGACTACATGTCCATGGGCCAATGCACTTTTAAAAATGTATCAACCTTCTTGCCAACTGCGCTCCTCGCAACGAGGTTTGCTAGATGTGCCATCTGTTCAACTTGCTCATCTATCATCTACAAGGGAATCAGCTTTCTCTGTTGCAGCACCTACATGAAGGAACAACCTTCCAAATGAATGGAGAAATTACTTACCTGATAATTTTGTTTGACGTCAGTACTACATATACCCGTGCACGAGGCTCTGCTCCTCAGTTTTCTCCTTGAAAAGCAGTTGTGGATATATGCGTGTTTGATTAACTTGTTCAACTTGGTTAACTTGGATTAACTTGTGAAACTTGATTAACTTGAATTGGTTGGTATGATTTGTAGCTGGAGACCGACCAGCGTCCAACCGAAAGGCGTCGACACTCGGTCATTGTGGGTGTCGTAGTTGCGGGTAAGTGTTGGCTTACCCGTGCTTGTCTTGTTCTCGGGAAGTGACCTCCAAGGTTTTCTTATTTCGGGGCAGCCATGGGCGGGATGCTGAGTCCATCTGTCTACACTAAGGAAAACGAAATTATCAGGTAAGTAATTTCTCCAGTTCCTAGCGTGTAGCCAGATGGACTCAGGACCAATGGGATGTACAAAAGCTACTCCCAAACCAGGTGGGAGGCTGCCCGTGGGCCACTTAGTGCTGCCCTTGCAAATGCTGTGTCCTCCTAGGCCTGAACATCCAGACGACAGAACCTCAAGAAGGTGTGGATAGAGGACCATGTTGCCGCCCAAACGATCTCTGCTGGTGACAGCATCTTGGTTTCTGCCCAGGATACCGCCTGGGCCCTAGTGGAATGGGCCTTGACTTGTCTAGGTGGCGGATCTACGTAGGCTGCCTTAATTACTTCTTTGATCCAGCGGGCTATGGTTGCCTGCAAGGCCGCTTCCCCTTCTTCCCGCTGTGAAGAACAAATAGGCGGTCCATCTTTCGTACAGTTTCCGATCTTTCTAGGTATCGGACTAGGATTCTGCCAACATTCAAGTAGCGAAGAAGGCGTGAGTCTTCCGAGACCTTAACCTCGTCTGGAGAAGGTAGCGAGATGGTTTGGTTTAGATGGAAGTGAGAAACCACCTTTGGCAGGAAGGATGGTACAGTGCGCAGCTGTATGGAACCTGGCGTGAATCTGAGAAACAGTTCCTGGCATGATAGTGCTTGAAGTTCGGAGATTCGACGGGCTGAGCAAATTGCCACGAGGAACGCAGTCTTCAAGGTCAGGAGTCGTAGGGACAGACCGCGGCTTGGTCCGAAGGAAGCTCCAACTAGGAAGTCTAACACTAGGTTGAGATTCCATAGAGGTATCGGACACTTTAGGGGTAGTCAAACGTGCTTGACTCCTTTCAGGAAGCGGGAGATGTCTGGGTGGGCCGCCAGGCTGATGCCGTTCACCCTGGGTCTGAAGCTGGCCAGGGCGGCCAGTTGCACCTTGATGGAGTTGAGGGCCAACCCTTTGTTCACGCCATCCTGCAGGAATTCCAAGGATCATGGGGATTTTGATTGTCCGCGGAAGGATGTCGCAGTCCTCACACCAGGCTTCGAATATTCGTCATACTCGGATGTATGTTAAGGAGGTGGAGAATTTGCGCACTCGGAGCAGTGTGTCAATCACTGGTCCCGAGTACCCCTTCTTTTTCAGGTGAGATCTCTCAATGGCCAGACCGTAAGCGAGAATCTCATTGGGTCTTCGTGGAGGATCGGTCCTTGCTGAAGTAGATCCTTGTGTGGAGGTAGGCGTAGAGGGTTCCTCGCCAGAAGTCTTCGCATGTCCGCATACCACGGTCTTCTTGGCCAGTCCGGGGCCACTAGAAGTACCAGCCCTTTGTGGTGTTCTATCTTGCGGATGATTCCGCCCAGGAGTGGCCATGGAGGGAAGGCGTACAGTAGGTCCTCCTGCGGCCAGGTCTGGACGAGGGCATTGATTCCCTGGGATAGAGGTTCTTGTCTGCGGCTGAAGAACTTGGGAACTCAGGCGTTGGACCCGGTTGCCAGCAGATCCATGGTTGGGGTTCCCCAGCTGTTTCCTATCAGCCGGAAGGCTGCTGTAGAGAGTGTCCATTCCCCTGGATCCAGACTCTCTCTGCTGAGGTAGTCCGCAGTGACATTGTCTTTTCCCATGATGTGGGCGGCTGAGATCCCTTGTAGGTGTGATTCTGCCCACGTCATTAGGGGCTCTATTTCCAGAGACACCTGTTGGCTTTTGGTTCCCCCCTGGCGGTTGATGTAGGGCGCTGTTGTGGCGTTGTCCGACATGACTCTGACTGATTTGCCCCGTAGTCCGTGACTGAACCATAGGCAGGCTAGTCTGACTGCTCGGGCTTCCAATCGGTTTATGTTCCATGCCGACTCTTTTTTGTCCCATTGCCCTTGAGCCGTTAGTTCCTGGCACTGGGCTCCCCATCCTCGCAGGCTTGCATCCATGGTGAGCAAGCTCCATTCCGGAGGGGATAAGCTTGATCCCTCGCTTAGATGGTCTTCTTATAGCCACCATTGTAGCTGGTTCCAAACCTTCTCCGGTTGCTGGAGGGGGGCGGAGACGTTTTGAGACATCGGGTTCCACCGTGACAGTAGGGTATGTTGTAGGGGCCACATGTGGGCCCTTGCTCATGGCACAACTTCTATGGTTGACGCCATGAGTCCGAGGACTTGAAGGTAGTCCCATGCCATGGGGAGAGCGGAGTTCAATAATGCTCTTAGTTGATCCATTAGTTTCCTTCTCCTTGGTGGGGGGAAGGGTGACCTTGTTCCACTTGGTGTCGAACCGGACTCCCAGGTACTCTAGAGATTGGGAGGGCTGCAGGTGGCTCTTGGATGTGTTGACAACCCACCCGAGGCTCTGCAGTAGTTCCTTGACTCTGGTGATCGCTTGGTGGCTCTCCTCTGGCAATTTAGCTCTGATCAGCCAATCGTCCAGGTATGGGTGCACGAGGATTCCTTCTCTCCTCAGTGTCGCTGCTACTACCACCATGATCTTGGTGAACGTGCGTGGAGCCATAGCTAGCCTGAAAGGGAGAGCCTGGAACTGGTAGTGATGGCCCAATTTTGTGAAGCATAGGAAACGCTGATGGGTGTGATGGATCGTAATGTGGAGATAGGCCTCTGACAGATCCAGGGAGATCAGGAATTCTCCCGGTTGTATCGCCTTTATGACCGAGCGCAGGGTTTCCATGTGAAAGCAGGGTACCTTCAGGTAGCGATTGACGGTCTTGAGGTCCAGTATGGGCCGGAATGTTCCCTTTTTCTTGGGCACAATGAAGTAAATGGAATAGTGCCCAGAGTTTTGTTGGTGTGTGGGCACCGGTGCTATTGCCTTCAGGACGATGAGCTTTGCTAGTGTGGTTTCCATAGCCGTCCTCTTGGAGGGGTCGTGGCACGGAGAAATCACAAACTTGTCTGGGGGATGCTGTGGAAGTCCAGGTAGTATCCCTCTCGGATGATGGATAGAACCCAATTGTCCGACGCTATTTCGACCCATCTTTGGTAGAACAGGGTGAGTCTGCCCCCTATGCACTCTTCCTGTAGATGGGTCCTGCTGATTCTCATTGTGGGTTGCGGCTGGGGCCTGGTCCTGAGCCGGCTCCTCTTTTGTTGTGTCTGTTCCGAAAGGACTGTCCCCTGCCGGCGGGGCGAGGGCTTTGGTAAGAGGTTCTGTATGGTTTAAAATGCTGGGTTCCTCTGCCCTTGAGTGCCCAGGGAGAGGGGCGTTGGTTCCTCTTGTTCCTGTCCTCCGGTAGACAGGGTTCTGGGGACTTGCCCCATTTGTCAGCTAGTTTATCCAGCTCGCTTCCGAACAGGAGTGATCCTTTGAAGGGCATTCTCGTGAGCTTCGTCTTAGAAGTGGCGTCGGCTGACCAGCTTCGGAGCCAAAGTTGTCTTCTGGCTGCCACTATGGACGAGAGGCTTCTGGCTGAGGTGCGTACCAGGTCTGAGGTCACATCCATGAGGAATGATATTGCCGGGATTGTGGATGTGCCGCTGGTGGCCCTGTCTGAGCATGGATGTAGGAATGCAGCTTAGCGAAGAATCCCGCCCAGGTAAAGTTACCTGGGACCACATTAGGTCCGACGGTGATCCCTGAGGGCCCCCGGGGAGGGGGGGGGGGCCGAGTCGGGAATGGAGAGGTCCGGGGTAGCCTCGCTGGAGGAGCCGAGTTCCTCTGCAGGCTGAGGGGGGCCTTGTGTCGGTTCCTCCCGAGCGTCTTCGCATGGCAGGCACAGGGCAGAGGCCAACTCGGGTCACGCCGCTCTCAGATGGCAAAGCTTTTAAAATGATGGTATCACAGGAATTTAAAGGACAATTAGATTTATTCATAGCTTTAACCATACTGATGGTCTCCATCTTGGACACAATACTCAAAACTGTACCAAGCTGTGATCAAGGCCACAGGGATGATAGGAACAGATTAAAATCTGGCACTAATATCAAGAATTTTTTTTTTTAAATGAACAAAGGATTCTGGACTTAACTCTGCATTTCCCAACCATCATGCCACAGCTGCAGTCTTCAATTTCTCTTTTCTTCCTGGCCTTCAGGGTGTCCCTCAGTCATTGGGGGGGGGGGGGGGGGGGCAGCGCTTATCTGCAGCTCTTCCTGCTTTCTGACTCGGCTGGATCTTCTCTGCAATAGAAACTACATGGGGTCCTGTAGTTTTGCCAGACCTGCTGGCTCTGTGCAGTTCCTATTGCACAGGGAAGGCAACAGAGGAGGAAAAAGAAGCTCAAGGTAAGCCTGCTCACCGACTACTGCCAGTCGAGAATATGGGGGGATTGGGGGGGGGGGGAGTAGCAGGAGGGACAGCTGAATATGCATAGGGTGTGGGGTAGAGGGAAGGGAAAAAAAGGTAATGATGCTAGGTGGGTGGGGAAAAAGGGTGGAGGGAGAGGGAAGATAATGGTGATGTCAGGGAATGAGGGAGAAGAAAAGTGATACCAGGGGGTGGAAGGACAGAGAAGAGAAGGTGATTATATCAGGGGGATGGAGGGGGAAGGGATGGTGATGATGCCAAGGGCTGGAGGGAGAGGGAAGGTGATTACGATGCCTGGGGGTGCACTGCCCTGATTCCCTCACTCACCCTCTATGTTACAAAAAAGGAAGAGAAATGCGGTCTTGAGGCATTTTGTACGTCTTGTATTGCTTCATCCTCCTCAGCTGCCAGTGCCTGCATGATGTCATTCAGGCAACAGTAGCCAAGGAGAAGGAAGTGGCCCAAGGCACTCCCTGTAACCTGTCACCTCGTACTGAAAATGAATGATGTTCTAACTGTGCTGTCCCTCCCGTCATAGCCAGCTTGGCGAAACACGGGGTCTGTGTCGGGGGACCCTTGAATTGAATTGAGATACTATGTACTTAACAGTGGAGTTGCCATATTAAAATCTTTGATATATGAAAAAGCTTTGGACCATCAGTGAATTCTTCTGCACTTGCTGTGTATATTCCAAGGCACTACAAGGCCATGATCCTCCTCCTCTTTTACAACATGGAGGGTGAGTGAGGGAGATCGGGGCAGCCATTAGGGAGCACAGGAAGGAGATAATGCGCTGTCCCACCTGCCTCCACTGAGGATTTTCTTCCAGGGGAGAGTGAAGGTGAGTCAAGGGGAAACACTGAAGGAAGTGAGAGGATCATAGAGAGGTGGAAATGAAGGAGTGAGGGGATTGTAGGGGGTGGGAGTGAAAGAGATGAGTGAGGGAAATGGGGTGGGAATTAAAGAGATGAATGAGGGAATGGGGATAGAGGGGAATGTGGGCGGAGGGAGGAGATTGTGGAGGTGGGGAGTAGGATGAAGGAGGTGAGTGAGGAGATTGGGGAGAGTGTGATAAAAGTGAAGGGATCAATGAAAGATTGTGGGGGCGGGAGTGAAGGAGGTGTGGGGATTGTGGGTAAGGGTGTAAGAGGGTGTGGGGGTGGGGGTGGGGGTGGGAGAGAATGAGGATTAGCGAGAGGATTAAGGGGAAGAGAAGTAAACCCAGGAGGGTAAGGGAATCAGGTGGATGGGTGGGGAGAGAGGGAGAGTAATGGGATGGGAGGAAATGAATGAGGAGACTGAGGGAATGGGATGTGATTGGGTCTGCAGCTTCCTTTCTTCAGCCCTATCCCAACCTCCTCCTCCACCCCCATCCTTAGTCCTTCCTTCTTCAATCTAATTATCCCTCCTCCTCCTCTTCCACCCCATCCACAATACTCCCTTACTCCCCACCTCCTCCTCCCCATTCCTGATTACTTTTCCCTTCCCCTTTTGAATTTATCCTCCATGATTCCCCATCTTTTCCTCCACTGTGCCTCTATCCTCTACTACTTAACACTTCTATAGCGCTACACGACACACGCAGCACTGTACAAACATACAAAAAGACAGTCCCTGCTCAACAGAACTTACAATCTAATAAGACAAACATACAGGAGAAGAGACTTATTTATTTTATTTGAAGAGTTTTTTTATGCCGGAAAATACAATGAACAGGTATTGGGGGAGGGCTCACATAGGAACAAGTAACAGTAAAGATTAGAGAAGAACAAAATGAGGGCTGCTCAAAAGACGATTGAGAGCCGTTAAAACAATAACATAATGGTATGGCAATTGTGCCCAGAACTTTGTACAGGGTTCAGTAAGTACTAGTAGAGGGGGGTGGGGCCGGGAGGGGCAATGGGGAGGGGTTTATGGGGGGGAGGAGTTATTGGGGTAAGCTTGCTTGAAGAGCCAGGTTTTTTCGTTGGCCCTGAATTTAGAGGAGCAGGTCTCGAGCCGGAGATTAGGAGATTGAACGAGTTCCAGAGTGTGGATCTGGCAATGGAGAGGGCTCGATCCCTCGTGGAGGTGAGGTGTGCCTTTTTAAGGGAGGGCACGTGGAGGGTCCCATTGTTGGAGGCTCTGGTGGATCGTATTGGACGGAAGGGCTCATCAAGCCAATTTGAGTTGTGGGAGTGTATGGATTTGTGAATCACGGTCAGGGTTTTGTAGAGGATACGCGAGGGGATAGGGAGCCAGTGCAGGTTTTTCAGGATGGGGGTGATGTGGTCGTATTTACGGGCATTAGAGATGGTTCTCGCTACAGCATTCTGTAGCATTTGGAGAGGTTTTAAGGAGGAGTAGGGGAGACCTAGGAGGAGGGCATTGCAGTAATCCATTTTTGTTGAGAGGGTGGCTTGAATGACGGTGCGGAAATCGGCAGCATGAAGTAAGGGTTTTAGTTTTTTCATCACATTGAGTTTGAAAAGAGACTTGGGGTATTTCATAAAGCAAGACAATGGTTAAAAAGAAAAGAAAAGAAAGTTAACAAGACTATAAGAAGTCAATCTGGCATAAAATTTAAAAGCGGTTTCCCACCCCTTATCCCTCTACCCCTCCTGCCTAAGATTTCTTCTTCATTTCCCTCTTCTGAGATCTCTTCTCCCTATTCCTAGATCCTTTCCCCTTCTTCTTCCCCACACCTAATCACTCAAGATTCCTTTTTTCTACTAAAGAACCAAATAAATTAACTGCATACGGAAATGTCAGACAGAAAACAGCTTCATTCTTCCTGCAGAATGACAGCTGGTGAAGTTGGGGGCAATCTGCATGCCCCTCCCCCCACCAACCAAAAAGGCAGTCCACTGCCCCTGGTCTCAATTGCAGGGGAAAAGTTAGCAGCTAAAATACCTGAAGACGATGCAATATACAGATTTGAAATGATTTGTTACTGGCCGACAGCACAAGGCCCTAATGCGTCCCCGCACGCAAGGGGGGATTTTAAAAACATACATGCGGGGACGCAATAGGGCCTTCCCCAGTTCCCTCCCAGTCTGCTCCAATTAGAGAAGGGTGACCAGGAAGGTGGAGGGTCTTCACAGGATGACATACGAGGAGAGATTGAAGAATCTAAATATGTACTCCCTGGAGGAAAGGAGGAGCAGGGGTGATATGATTCAGACTTTCAGATACTTGAAAAACTTTAATGATCCAAAGACATCGACAAACCTTTTCCATCAGAAAAAAATCAGCAGAACCAGAGGTCACGAGCTGAGGCTCCAGGGAGGAAGACTAAGAACCAATGTCAGGAAGTATTTCTTCACGGAAAGGGTGGTGGATGCCTGGAATGCCCTTCCGGAGGAAGTGGTGAAGTCTAAAACTGTGAACGACTTCAAAGGGGCATGGGATAAACACTGTGGATCCATCAAGTCTAGAGGGCGTGAATAAAGTGGAGACATTCAAACACTGCACGGAGCGGCAGTAGCCACAGCGGCATTCAAACACTGCACGGAGCGGCAGTAGCCACAGAGGCATTCACGGAGCGGGATGCCAGTGGCCAGTAGTTGGTGTTCCACCTTCACGGAGCGGAAGGATGGAGGGCTGCTATTTCCAAAAAAAAAACAAAACAAAAAAATAAAAACAGGGGTGGGTAAGAGTATGGGGCAAGGGGGTGGCCTGCTTGTTACAGCGGTTGCTAACCCTAATTGAGCTGGATGTCACTTGGATGCAGATTCAAAGCTGCTCTCTAAATTGGGTGGAGGGGAATTAGGGCTGGAGGGTACTGGAAGCCAATAGTAACAGGTGGGAGAGAGAAAAAGGGAAAAAAAAATGGATAAAGTGCATAGCTTGCTGGGCAGACTTGATGGGCCATTTGGTCTTCTTCTGCCGTCATTTCTATATTTCTATGTTATTAAGAAGTGGACTGGGAGGGAACTTCCCTATCCCCCTAACTACCCTTCCTGCCTTTCCCCTCTCCAGCACTTCCCGGAACAGAGCCTAATGGCCGTTGTCTCAGTTGGCTCCCGCCCCGCCCAGACCTCACCCCACGGCCCACCCCTTTCATCGACCCGGCGCTTCTGTGCGTATTGGGCGATACACGCGTGGCTGGGCCATTTTTAAAATGCGCTCGGCACGTGCATGGCCCAGCCCAGCACATATCCCCGATTTTTGCGTGCGCAGGCTTTTTAAAATTAGGGCTTAAATGAGCTGCTGTGCTGAAAAGGACGCGCTAGGGAAAATTGTGCATCCCTAACGCATCCTTGGTATTGGGCGCCCAGAAAACATGGCTGTGAGCGGGTTAGGAAAACGGACTCTAAGTACTAGCATCCATTTTATCGCGATATCGGCACAATATACACACACACACACACAAAATATACACTGCCTGTAGTGTATATAATGTGCGCACCGAATTTTTTTCCACTTTTCATTTTGTCATGATACAGCTTTCTATGGTTCTTCCGAACAGAAGAATGCTGGGCTGCATAGAGAGAGGAATATCGAGTAAGAAAAGGGAAGTGATTATTCCCTTGTACAGGTCCTTGGTGAGGTCTCACCTGGAGTACTGTGTTCAGTTCTGGAGACCGTATCTTCAAAAAGACAAAGACAAGATGGAGGCGGTACAGAGAAGGGCGACCAGGAAGGTGGAGGATCTTCATCGGATGACGTACGAGGAGAGATTGAAGAATCTAAATATGTACACCCTGGAGGAAAGGAGGAGCAGAGGTGATATGATACAGACTTTCAGATACTTGAAAGGTGTTAATGATCAAAAGACAACGACAAACCTTTTCCGTAGGAAAAAAATCAGCAGAACCAGGGGTCACGATTTGAAGCTCGAGGGAGGAAGATTCAGAACCAATGTCAGGAAGTATTTCTTCACGGAGAGGGTGGTGGATGCCTGGAATGCACTTCCGGAGGATGTGGTGAAGACCAGAACTGTGAAGGACTTCAAAGGGGCATGGGATAAACACTGTGGATCCATAAAGTCAAGAGGCTGCCAATGAAGAGTAGGTGACTCGCCAGAATGATGGCTACTGCCTGGAGTCAATACCCTTATTCAATAAATATACACATGGTTACTGTGACTCCAACATCGCTCTAAGCTTCAACAGCAAGAGGAAATGTGGAAAAAAGGATTCGCACTCACAAAGAGGGGAGTAGCTGGCTTGTTACGGCGGTTACTACCCCAAATCAAATAAGCCTGATACTTCACTTTCAATGCATATACAGCATAGTTCTCTGATTCAACGGCAGGGGAGAAGAAAAACTGATACTTCACACATCCAGCAGAGCTCTCTGCTTCAACGGCAGGGGAGAAGAAAAGAGGGTTCGCACTCACAAAGCGGGGAGTAGCTGGCTTGTTACGGCGGTTACTACCCCAAACCAAATGTGCCTGATACTTCACTTTCGATGCACATCCAGCATGGCTCTCTGCTTCAACAGCAAGGGAGAAGACTGATACTTCACGCATATCCAGCATAGCTCCCTGCTTCAACGGCAGGGGAGAAGAAAAACAACCAATAAGGGCTGTATAACATAGTCTGGGTAAAACAAATAAGCATGGGTGTAGCTTGCTTATTGCGGCGGCTACTACCCCTAACGAATCAAGCTAGATATTTCACTTGGATGCAGCTCCATCACTGCTCTCTACATTAAAGGTGGGGTGGAAGGGAAAGAGAACCAAGAGCTAAGAGAAACAGATAAGTATGAGAGAAAAAATGTGTGAAGCTTGCTGGGCAGACTGGATGGGCCATTTGGTCTTCTTCTGCCGTCATTTCTATGTTTCTATGTTTATGTTATGTTATATTATCCAAGTTGTTCACTCCCTTGTTCATTGTAAGACATATGTTGTCATTGTTTTCTACTTGTTATAATGTAAACCGGAGTGATAAGTAATTCTGTTAACTGAACTTCGGTATAAAAAAAGTTATAAATAATAAATAAATTGTCGCAATACTAAGTAGGAAGCACCACAGAAAGCAGGAATTTTTTTGGTGAGCCTTTGACGCGCGGCAAGGCTTAACGCCAGCTCCAGGGCTGGAGTTAAATCTGCCGCATTAACAAGGGCGTTGAGTGAGCGGTAATTTATTGCATCGCAGGGTAATAGCTTATAGCACTCATCTGCATGGACTCTGATTGTGTTGAGCACGATTAGCTGCACGCGCACTTTCGATGCGCTGATCCCCTTTTTGCATTGGGTGTTATGGACTCGTGTCCAACTACTCGTTAAGCTGAGCGCACTTTATTATATAGGCCTCAGCGGAAATACCAAGAGACACTGGGGGAAGAGAAACTAAATCCAATAAAACAGGAATGGAGGGAAGGACATGTACAAACCAATGTCCAAGAACATTTCAGAATTTCAATAAAAATAAACCTTGCATAAGTTCCCTCACCACATTTAAAAACCAATAACTTTCATTTTTATCCTTTGCAGCTTCCTTAGATTAGTAGGAAAACTCCCTTCAGATCATGAGAATGCCAGATCTCGGTTTACCGCGCACTGAACTCCCCGCTCCTTCCTCCTGACGTCATCAGCGCGCGCCGGTCAGGAGAAGGAGGAGGAGCTGCCCAGTTTCTAGGGAAAGAGCCGGGCAAGGCAGGGAGAAATCACCCCTGCACGCTTCCACTTGTAGCTTTTTTTTTTCTTCTAGTGCTGCAAGAGGCAAACACTCAGCTTTTCTCCAGCCAGAGAAAGAGACCCGATTCATTTTTAATCCTGAAAGCAGTGCGGATAATGCCTGCAGGAGCTTCTGCTCAGGTAGAGATTGCTTGCACTTCCTGCTCTCTCTCTCAATACAAACACTGCTGCAGCTTTCTAACCTTTGATACTGCTGAGTCAGCCCTGACTTTAATAGGACCCCGGGCCGACCTGAGGTGCAGAAAACGCACTTTGGAAGTCTCCTGATTGTAATAAGAGAGAGCAAAGGACCCAAAACTGTTATATTTTGTGTCCTAGAATCTATATATAACTGGTTTCCTATTGATATAATCTTGTTTTGGAACTGTATTATGTGACCCTGATTTATACAGATTCTGTTAGTGTATACTAATCTTAATATGACCAGAGCTCAAAAGTTCCCCCGCTATTCTTATACAAATATATAAAAATAATATGAAAGAAAGAAACCAGAACTGAGAATGAGGAAGTAGCTTAACTTTCTGAGGCACGGGGTGAAGAGAGGCGCATTAGCCTGAGTAGCACAAGAGGCAATCGGTCAACTCTTCCGTATCCAGAGAAAGAGCCACAAATCATTTCTTATCCTGAACGCTGCAAAAACAGAAAGGAAAATGCCTGCAGGAGCTTCTGCTCAGGTAGGAGATTGCCCCCAACTTCTTGCTCTCTCTATATAAATACTGCTGCAGCTTTCTAAGATGGTAAACTGCAGAGGAGCCTGAGCAGACCTGGGACACTGGCGAGGTACTTTGGGACTCTCCTCAATGATGTGGGGCAGCGGCAGCATGCGTGTGTTTTAAGGGGAGATTATTTTGGGATGGTGTATATGTAGAAGAATGCAGGAAGTTTGTGGTAGGAAGATTTCTTCATACGGTCAGTGTGTGTGGTGTTTCTGTGAGGGTGTGGGAGGTGGATTTGTGTGCTTATGGAAGTATATTTATTTTACTTTCATTAAAGCATTTTATAAACTATGCAATCCAATGTTCTTGGTGGTATATAATACAGCATAAACGGTGAAGTTTATACTTATTTGTTAATTTCCCTTCCTTTAGTCCTACCAGAACAGTACAGATAAGTGGGTTATGTCCTTATTCCACCAGAAAGAAAAACATCAAAGCTGACTTCACTCCCATATAAGGGTCTGGGGATGCCTTCAGCATTCTATATCAAAGCTAAGGCAATGGTTTGCTTTAGTTTCCAAATCACCAGCACAAACAAACCAGGAAAAATCCAAAAAGCTCCCTCCCTAGTTATTAACTCAGGAAAAAGAATCCCTACATGGAGTTCAAGATTATGCCAGTTGCGTTCAGAGTGGGCAACAACATATTTGCTATTAGATTTATGAACCTATCAGACTTCGCTTTTGATTGCTGTGACTTCCTCTGTTGGGTTCTAGACTGGGCTGGCAGGACTAAAGGAAAGAAAATTAACAGGTAAGTTTAAATTTCAGCTTCCTTATCCATGCCAGACAAATCCAGAAGGATGCCTCGATAGCGCTCAGGACTTCTGCATCCAAAGCTTAGCTTCCCCTCACCTACACGCCCATAGTGAGGTGTTCAGAGCAGGAATGCAATGAAGGCATCAGCATTGCCCTGCCATTATCTTCTGGAAAGACAGATTCTGACTCTACCTTCAAGGACTCCTGCTCCCTTGTTGAGTGGGGTCACTGATCCTCTGAGCCCTGCAAGCGCTTGCTGGAGTGGGCCAAAGTGCTCCTCTTCTTGATTTCTCCTGAAATTGCTGCCTTAGAACTCACTGTGCTTTTGCAGCATTTATTAATGGAGCAAAGAACTATCTGAAAAGAAACTGGTTACCTACAATGCACTTGATGTGACCATCCCTGCCCTGGTCTGTCACCTGATTTCTCACCATCATTAAGTGAGAAAATCTCGATTCTGACAAAAGTGAAACACCACCCTCTAAAAAAGGAGTGCATTGGGCACAGAGATATCCTTACTTTTAAAATGACCAAAAGACTGATTTCAATAACAAAACTCAGATGCTATCCTATGACGCTCAAGAGGAAGACATGGCAGATCCCTTCAAAACTAAGTGCACTTGCAAATCGAGGAGACCTCCCTCAGCAGAGGACTTGTGTTATTGATTCCTTTGAAGAATATAATCTGAGAGCGTAGCGCAAGAGCTTCCATGATTGTGTCTCTTGCAGCAAGCTAGAGTCAGTCTCTGCCCTCTGCAATCTCCTCCAGTGGAAGGACAAGATTGAAGAAATGAATACCTGAAAGGGAATTATTGTCTCCTGTAAACGGACCTCGCAGAGGCTTAAAATTATCAAGCCTACTTTGTGGTCCTCTTTTTATATCACTGAGGCTGTAATCCTAACATTAAATATTCTCTGGTTCTCTTAATAGTCAAAGTTGTAAAATGGAAAGGATCATCTGTGGAAGAATCCTCTGATTAGGAGAACGGGTGAATGAATATTCCGGCTTGCACTATCTGAACTCAATCCAAGGAATGCCCAGGCTTCTAGTGAAAACACACACCAAAGACTGGATGCTGCTCATGGTTCTACCAGGATATCTGAGCCTCCTAGCTCCAACTTTAAAGTCATGGAAAAAGTAGTTAATTCCCAAATATCTGACTATTTAGAAAACCATAACTTACTATACCCATCTCAATTCGGCTTCCGAAAATTCAACATAGAAACCCTTTTAATTTCACTCTCCAACACCATCCTCAAAGGCCTTGACCAGGTTCAATCCTATATCCTAGCCCAACTAGACATCTCGTCAGCCTTTGATACAATAAGCCACAACATACTAATGAACCGGCTATCAGAAATTGGTATCATTGGCTCAGCACACCTTTGGCTTAAATCCTATCTTGATAATAGAGCCTACAGTGTCAAAATTGGTAACGCTGAATCCTCACCCATCTATTTAACCCAAGGTGTACCCCAAGGTTCCTCCCTATCCTCCACCCTTTTCAATATATACCTCATGCCCCTTTATCAACTCCCCTCCGATCTTGACCTCAAACATTATATTTATGCAGACAATGTTCAGATCCTTATCCCCATACAAGATTCCTTAGCCAAATCTCTCAAGATCTGGGATAAATGCCTCTCTGCCATAAACACCCTCTTCACTAATCTACACCTGGCATTAAACACATCTAAAACTGAACTATTAATCATATCACCGCAAAATAACATTGTCTCCTCTAAGCATAGACCCCTCCCCCCATCTATCATTTTCCCTTTCAGCGTAAGGGATCTTGGCGCTACCATCGACCAACAATTCAACATGAAAAAACACATCAATGCTACCAAAGAAGACATTTTTTTAAACTACAGGTTCTTAAAAAACTTAAACCCCTGCTTCATATCCATGATTTCCGCACTGTCCTTCAAGCAACCATTCTCCCCAAACTGGACTACTGTAACTCCCTCCTCAGCCTCTTGCTCACCACTGTCAAACCCCTACAGATGCTACAAAATGCAGCAGCCAGAATTCTAACCAATACCCGCAAATCTGATCACATTATCTCCTCTCACATAACCTACAAAACCCTCACTATGATACACAAAACACTACACTCTCACAACATCAGTTGGTTTAAAAACTCCCTCCACTTCCTCTCCTCCGACCGACCCACCAGATCAGCCTACAAAGGCTGCCTATACACTCCCTCCCCCAAGACCACTCACCTCATCTCCACTAAACAATGAGCCTTTACCATCGCAGGCCCCACCCTGACCTTTGCTTAGAGCCATATACACACAAATTCAAAAAGAAACTTAAGACATGGCTTTTCAAACAGGCATACCCAGAATAGACCTCGTCCTACCCTAACACTGCATTTTATCTCCTTGTATATACAGTCATTTTTCCTTGTACAGCATATATAGTTACTTTTCCCTATACAGTATTTTTATCACCTTGTATAAAAAATTACTTCTCCGTGTTTCTTTGGACACAGCATTCTGTGTCCTTTGATTTCTCCTGTTCTCCCTACCCTTGTTATTTGTAACTTTAAGTTCTCTGTAAACCGATATGATGTACCCACGAATACCGGTATATACAAAAAACTGTAAATATATCCAGATCATTCCAGATCAGTGGGTTTATACCTCCCTACCAGCAGATGGAGGCAGAGAACAAAACCTTGAGGCATCTTTGCATAACCAGCACAAGTCGCGTAGAAAAATGCTGAATCTAATGCCTGCCCGCGTGTCCCACACACGCGGTAGGCCTGCGATTACAATCGTGGTCCCAGGGGAAAAAGCGCGGCACCTTGTGGTCGGAAGAAAAGGAAGGCCGCGAAAAACGACAAGCCGCTCGCAGCCGCGACGCGGGAAAATGTCAGATCTGCAGAGACAGAAATAAACAAATTTGCCAAAAACTATGTGCAGCCGCGCCACGGTAAAGAAAACTGAAAGGATGGCTCGACTACCCGCAAGTGGCCTAGTGTTTTGCCGGAAAGTTTAAAATAAACGGGTCACTTGTAAACTTACCCCTCCCTCTGAAGCAGCCCGGAGATCCGGGAGTTGAGGGAAATGCTGACTGCCTTCCACAAAGTTGGTCCCAATGGGCCCGATTCCTCCTGCACTGCTCCTTACCTCAGCACTGCTGAAAAACAGACGCTCAGCCGCAAGTAACTTCTGAATCTTACTTTTTTTTTTTTTAATTCAAAGTGTGTGTGTGTGTGTGTGTGTGTGGGGGGGGCTCTTTGTGTGCAGGGGATAAAACAAAAGAAGCTCTTGCAGGGGACAAGGGAGCAGCTGTAGTAGTACCGGTGGAGAGTCACCAGGAGCCCCTGGCCTTCGTCCACCGAGCTGTGGCGGGCGAGACCCTGCCAGGGATATCCAACCCCCCGGACGCCCGGCTTCCACTGGGGGATGGCCCACAAAGGTGCCTAACACCCCAGGAAGCGACCACATGAAAAAAAAAAAGAGGCTAACTAATTAAAAGAAAAAAATTGTAAACTAAGACTGCAGGAGTGCACTCTGCCACCTGCTGGAGTCAGAGAAATACTGAGGGGCTGCAGGTGGCACTCTTGTATATATCCAGAAGAACACAAGAGCAACAGCTGCACTCAAAACCAATAGTCCACCACGAAAAGAGCAGAGAAATATTGACATAGTCCGTTTAATTATTTCAAATAAATCTTTTTATTCATATGGCAACTCCACTGTTTTTCATTGTTATTTTTCAAAAGAGGGGTCCCCCGACACGGACCCGTGTTTCGCCGCGGCTGCGTCAGGAGAGACGGACAATTTGTAACAAGTCTAAAGATAAAACATGAAAAGGACTATGTTAACAAATGGATCACATACCGACATGCATTTCATACAAATTAAAAAAATATTTAATACCATATTGTGCCTTGAAATTGTTTAACAGGAAGCATGTACACTCAACATACAGAAGGGTTTTAAACACCGTCAAAAAAGGCGCCAAATACCATGGACTAATCAGCATACAGGGAGGAAACAACCAATCAGAGTCAGAGAAAAGTAACCAATCAGAGTTAAGTAAAGTACATCCATTCCAGTTTCTTGTTGAGTCCGTGAGGTGTAACAGTGTTTAACACATATATCCATTTTTACTCTTTTCGAATCAGATGTTCAGAAAAATTCCCCCCTCGATTTGGGCAAGGAACAACTTCTAAGACGAAAAAATATAAATCAGATACAGTATGTGAAAACTGAGTCCAATGGTCAACCAAAGGTGCATTTTCTTGTAAGTGTTTAATATTGGACCTATGTTCAATAATTCTAGTTTTTATTTTTCTGACAGTTTTCCCCACATACAGTTGCGCTGTAGTTGTCCCGAGTCTAAAAAAGATATAGCAATAGATGAGTAGGACCCAGAGGATGAAGCTACATTTGAGGTTATCATCTGGTTTTCCTGAGACGTATGTGTTGTTTTTTGTCCTGCATCGTCTCCGGCTGAATCGTCCGAAGACGATTCATCCTATTGTTTTTGTCACAAAATTGTAGCACAGACATCACATTGAATTGTTTATTACCCTTTTCCCCGTTGAGTAATTCCATCACACATGTTATACGTAAACACTGGCAATCATTATCTCTTCAAGAACGTTTTCAGGGTGCATTGCGTTTTACATACCGGAGAGGCATGAACTTGCGGGACATGTTGACACATTCCGACTTAAGTCTAACACGCACCCATCATCAGGTTATCGGAGAACATAAACCTTGTGGATAATGTAATGTTCTGTGTGTTCCCATACAAATACCATAATCATTCTTTGAACATCCCCGATCTGAGAAAAAGTATGTGTTAAGAGGTTTTTCAGATTGTAATTCAGAAGGGGTGATTTATATTATTCAATGTCCGTGTCAAAAACTGTCAGAAAAATAAAAACTAGAATTATTGAACGTAGGTCCAATATTAAACATTTACGAGAAAATGCACCTTTGGTTGAACATTGGATTCAGTTTTCACATACTGTGTCTGATTTAAATTTTTTCATCTTAGAAGTTGTTCCTTGCCCAAATCGAGGGGGGAATTTTTCTGAACATCTGATTCGAAAAGAGCAAAAATGGATGTGTGTGTTAAACACTGTTACACCTCACGGACTCAACAAGGAACTGGAATGGATGTACTTTACTTAACTCCGACTGGTTACTTTTCTCTGTCTCAGATTGGTTGTTTCCTCCCTTTATGCTGATTGGTCCGTGGTATTTGGCGCCTTTTTTGACAGTGTTTAAAACCCTTCTGTATGTTGAGTGTACATGCTTCCTGTTAAACAATTTCAAGACACAATATGGTATGTAAATATTTTTTTAATTCGTATGAAATGCATGTCTGTATGTGATCCATTTGTTAACATAGTCCTTTTCATGTTTTATCTTTAGACTTGTTACAAATTGTCCGTCTCTCCTGACACAGCCACGGCGAAACACGGGTCCATGTCGGGGGACCCCTCTTTTGAAAAATAACAATGAAAAACAGTGGAGTTGCCATATGAATAAAAAGATGTATTTGAAATAATTAAATGGACTATGTCAATATTTCTCTGCACTTTTCGTGGTGGACTCTTTTACATATATGGCAGTGCCCAAAGTTTTTTTTTGCTCTGTGACTCCACCTGCTGGTAGGGATACACAACCCACTTCTCTGGACTGATCCTGTACGTACTGGGAAATAGATTTATGTATTTAATTTATGCAAGTGTACTACGGATTAATACATTTTGCCACAGAATTAAATCATTCAATGCAGAATTTACCCTGTGCAATTGCTAGAACCTGGGATCTCTGATATCTCCCTGTGACTTTGTTACGGGTTCAGACCGTCACACTGGCATTCTGCCCAGGGGCTCTGACCTGGGGGGGGGCTAATGTCACTGAGGTCTACACTGGGTGCTCCTGAGGGGCTTCTCACCTGTGTGCACATGATTACCTTAGGGGCTTACACAATATATACACACTCAATCACTGGGATTATACCTGGGGGCTTGAACCCAGGAGCTTATCCCCTGCACACAAAGAGCCACACACACTTTGATTCAGTACAACATGGTTACAGGTATTTATGAAAGTACGTTTATTTGAGCAATAAGAGGATAGAACAAATAGATTTCACAGAAGAAGTAATAGTAGAAGTAAAGCTTACATGTTTCCAACGGATGAGCCTGTGCTTTCACGTCCAGCGTGCTCTCCACCTTCTCTCCCTCTTATTTTTTCCTTATTCACTAAATGCTTGGGGAAAAAAGCGATGTTCCCTCTCTCTGAGTTCTTATCAATCTTAAGCTCAGCTGTGTGGCCTTCATTCTCTCTCAGGCTTTAGTATAAGTTAATTGCTTGCTTTTCTTATCATAGACGTACTGGAATAACAGACTCTTGCCTGTTTGTAAACATTTCACAGTGCAAGACAGTAAATAGTAGTTCACTCAGAGGTTGGCCTGTTGCCTTCAAACTAGTCTGTGTCTGGGTGAAAACTCTGAATCCATACGGCCTACCCTTTTATATACATTCTCAGCAAAAGTAACAAAACATTACTCCAACAGACTTACAAATACAAGGAACATTCTCCCTTCCCTGTTGAGCCCTGGGGCTGGGAGGTCTCCTGATGGACGATATGTAAAAGGTGCTGAGTGTGGAAGGGTCTGTGTTTCAGGTCCCATTAACCTTTGAGGACATCGCAATCTATTTCTCCCAGGAGGAGTGGGAGGATTTAGAGGAACAGCAGAAGGAGCTTTACAAGGATGTGATGAAGGAGAACTATGAGACCCTCATCTCTCTGGGTAAGGAAGAACTTTACAATCTTTATTAGCAGCCTTGGGGCATCATGAAAAGGAAGTTCAGAGTCTGCGGATTTAATGGTGTGAGATAGTAAAAAGTAAGAGAACGAGTGCTGAAGAGGTCAGTTAGCTTCCTGTCAGCTGAACCATATGCAACAGAAGCAACCTTACAGGAAGTAAAAGTAAGTAACATCTGACTGTATCAATGGGTTATAGCAGGATAGAATGGATGTGTCAGTGGCATTTAATATATTTCAGTGGCATTCGGTCAGAGGAATTACAAAGAAGCAATGACATCTCCTGCCATGGAGTCAATCTCGCAGCTCTTACCATGCACGGGCAGCAGAAGATGTCATTTCAGTGTGACTCATACTATATCCCAAGCCACAAAGAACCTGGGATCCAGCAGGCCACTACAGAGCCCATCCCATTGCAGCTAAAAAACAGAAAGGACCCAATGACTGCCAGCAGAGCTCATCCTGCTGGCGGGTGAATACAAGTCCTGGCAGGCCATCACAGTGTCCGTTCCGTGGCAGCTGAAGAAGGGAGGACCTATGATCAAGCAGCATGATGAAGAGGTAGAGAAGAGAGGGGGAGGCCTGAGCCTGTGTGAGTGAATAAGAGAAACTGTGTGTGTGAGAGACAGAAATTGAGCCACTGAATGTGAGAGAATACCTGAGTGTGTGTGAGCAAGACAGTGTGAGAATACCTTTTTATGTGTGAGAAAGTACTTGTATGTGTGAGGGAGAGAGAGCCACTGAGTGTAAGGGAGTGAGAACATAAGAACTTGCCATACTGGGTCAGACAAGGGTCCATCAAGCCCAGCACAGAGAGCTAATAAGTTTGAGAGAGTGCCTGTCTTTTTTTGTAAGGGTGAGAGAGTCACAGACTGTGAGAGAGTGGGCTTTTGTGTGTGGGAGGAGGAGAACCAATGAGTATGGGAGAGTGTTCCTGCATTTTTGTGAGCAACAGAGAGCCACTGAATGTGGGTGTGAAAGAGAGCCCACTGAGTGTGAGCAAGTGCCTATATATGTGTGTGAGGGAGAGAGAGCCACTGAGTGTCTGATCTTTGTATTTTTCTAATCACTTGGTCCAGGTCTCTTTTTTTCCACTTTCCCTTTGTCAGTCTTTTTCCTAATTCTTTCTTCAGGATCACTCTTCTGTTTCTGCTTCTTCTGTCTCCTATCTTCTTCCCTTCCTCTCACAAACACGCTTTCTCAGACTCCCTCACACAAACAAGCTCTCACATACACACACCCAGGCGCCCATTCTCACATACACACACCCAGGCGCCCATTCTCACATGCATGCACCGGGGCTAGCCACCAAAAAAAATCATGTGATGGGAGCGACCGGCCCACCGGGGCAAGCCCAATCCCCCGATATGGCAAGCCATCCCTCAAAGAGCACACAATTTTCTTTAAAAATTAATTTTTATCCTAACTTACTGAAGGCAGGGATTCTCTGTTGTGAGGACTCTGGAACTCTGTCTTTGTGCATCTACAGTCCCAGGTCTCAGATTTCTGGATGATGCTGGTGGCGGCTTCTCTGGTTGCCTGTGTGTCCTGCTGAATCTGTTGCTTCATCTCTGTCTTTATTCTTAAAGTTTTGAGAAAAAATTCTGTGGTTATAGGTCATATGCTGTGTAGTAACTCAGTCACATACCAGATGAGGTGATATCCATTTTCTCAGTTCTTTGAGATGGAGGAGAGGGTGGGACTGGTTACGGATATGGGTTTTCAGGTGGGGTGGTCATTTCCTGGCTATCATTTCTAGAAAGTTCAGATAATTTCAGCAGAGGCTATCACTACTTGAGCCTTAATTTTAGGCTATTGTAAGGAAAGATGCACAGAAGGGAAACTGATCTATCCTGTTCAACACCCAAGCCCTGTGTTTTTTAGGTAAATAATTGATCTTTATTTTGCTCTCTACCTCTGGTTGGTCTTTTGTTTATGGACTTTTGTTGTGTTTGGATCTTGTGTTGGTGGTGCTCTTCCAAGAGACTTTCCAAGTGATGGGCTTTGCTTTGGGAGGGGGAAGAATTCAGAATCAAAGCGTTCTTGATTTCATGAGTCATTTTTCTCCTATCCAGATATAATAATAATCCTGCAGCACTGTGATTAATACCTTAGCATAAAATAATTATAAATATAACTCATCCTACACTGACTGCCAGCTGCCATCATGAAATGAAATGAATAGAGATCCAGTTTGGATTTTAATTTTCATGTACACATCTGTGACTCTGTAGGTGATTCTCCTAATGAGGAAATATTGTAGGAATCCTGAAGCCTCCTGCAGGTGAATAATCCTGCCCAGACTGGATGTGGAAGATTTGAGAGAGACAGAACCTGTTCAGGTCACTCCTGACCAGATCCTTTATCTCCCAACTATGGGGCCGATGCTATAAAAAAAAACGTGGAAAGTGGGTGCTTAATGTGCGCATGGCACCCGCAAAAGGGGGCGCTATGCTATAAGCAAATTAGGGGGTCGCGCTAGGGTCGCTTGTGCGCCCCTAGTGTCTCCTTGCTTAACAGAACCCGCGGCGGCTGCCGGTTACAAAAACAGACGCCAGTAAACTCTGCATCGGTTTTCATAACCAGCCGTCTGCCAGTAATGAAAACGGACACCAAGTGCATACGGATGAGTTTATCAGTGTCCGTTTTCATTAATGGCAGACGGCCGGTTATGAAAACAGATGCCGAGTTTACCGGCGTCGGTCTTCATAACTCGGCAGTTTGCCGAGGTATGTTTTTTTTTCTTTTTTTTTTTACTTAAGTAGTAAAGAAAAGCAGTTTTTCTGCTTTTTTTTCTTCTTTTACATGCGCTCAACTATTAATGTCTGAGACGCACACTTTTTTTTTTTTTTTAATGTGGAGTGAATGAGTAATAGCCTCATTCACATGCATTTGCATTCACTCCGCTTGGCTGAGCGCACTGTATTTCATCGGCCCCTGTGTGAGCAATTTCATGGACCCCTTCAGTCCATAAAAACCCTGTCACAGGCTGACTGTGGAGAGGAAAGGGATAACTGCTGATTGTGTCCTATGTCCTGTCTGCTGCTACAGATTAACAGGAGAGAGAACTGTAAACAGTCGGTTCTGTCTGCAGGTGTTGCCTCCATGGTTTCCTGAAAGGCTGATAATATCCAGTACCTGTGCATCCAGCAGGAGGTGCAGGATGGCATTTAGTAGGGATACGCTGTTTCAGCCAAATTGTTTTGTTTAGTATGCACTAAATGCTTTTAGTGTTAGATACTTTAAAAATGTTAAATTGGTTTGGAGTGTACTAAAACTATTTGTCACGTTCCAAAATTCATAGAAACAAAATCATATAGGATGAAGCAGAATTAATGTTTTTTAATTCATTCCCCTACCTTTTTGGAGTTAATGAAGTTTATGTATTTTAAGATGACTCATATTGTACTCTTTAAGATGTTAGCCAGACTATAAAGATAAGTAATGAAGGTTTACTGTATGTGACTTTTCTGAGATATACAGGGCCTCTAAAGGGTGCCTCTGTAACCAAGAGTTTGAATATTTTTATTCCTTGTTGTTGTTGTTAGAATATATGAAGGGTGAAAACATTTTTCAATTTGCTAAAATTAGGCAACTCACACTCCATGATGGGAAGCCTAATACAGTGTTCTTATCCCAGGAAAAGACATTCTGACAGTCTCCCCTGATATTATCTCCCACATTGAACGAGGAGAAGAGCCGTACATCAGGGATGAGCCGGGGTCAGAGGAAAGAGGACCTGGGAAAATCAGCTGTTCAGGTGAGTACAGTAATAAGAGGGACCGGGGTAAAACTGCTGAGATGAAGAGAGGAAGGAGCAGCTGGGAACTGCAGAGACCCCTTCACAAGCTCCTCTGGAGATCTCTTTAATCACTCACAGGGTTTCTGTTACAGGTGTCAGTCACACATGATATCCTTTTCCAAATCCAGACCCCAAAGCCCTGTGCCATGATTTCTGTAAGATAAACTGCTCCTTCTTGGGTTGGATCCTTTTAGACTAATCATTGCATGATTTTATAGTATTAGGTCTCTTTGGCTTACAGCTCTGCATTTTACTGGTTTACTAAATAAGGAAACAAGAAGTGCTTCAGGATTTGGTCCTGATTATTATCCCAGCTCCTCTCCTATGGTCAGAGGCTCTGAGCTGGAACATAGCATACCCCAGTGCGGATTTCTTTCCATTATTATCATAAATCCTTTATTACCGGCTGATCTGAATTCTAGTTCCATCAGAACCCCTCATATCTCTGAAATGTCTTATTCTGTCTCTTGAGAAAACATATTAATGCCCAATGATTTCTTTTTTCTGTCTAGAAAAAGATGAATCCGGAAACAGTAATACAGAGACAAACCACTGGAAAGTTAGTGAGAATCCAGAGGAGAACGAGATGTTATCAGAAAAAGAGGGAGAGAATGCGTCTTCATATTTTGACTGTGGTAGAAATTGTCAGAAGATAAGCCTTACAAGACAATGGAAAATCCATAATACTGAGGCACTATTTTTATGTACTGAGTGTGATGATAGCATCAGCAGAAAGGATAAATTATCATACCACAAAATCATAAAGAAAAAAATACCCTTTTCATGGTCTAAATTTCAGAAAGGTTTCACAAGCAAAGGACTGCAAATAAATGACCACAAGGTAAATTCCGCTCAAAGACCATTATGTATTAAATGTGGAAAATACTTCATTACAAAAACAGGATTCTTCCCTAAGAAACCTTTCTTATGTACTGAGTGTGGTAAAAGCTTCAGTCAGAAGGTACACCTCACAAGCCACCAGGTAATCCACACCGGATTGAAACCATTTACATGTACTGAATGCAATAAAAGTTTTAAGTGGAAGTCAAATCTCTCAGTTCATCAGAGAACTCATACAGGAGTGAAACCATTTATGTGTACAGCATGCTGTAAAAGTTTCAAGAGCAAGTCAGAACTCACAGTCCACCAGAGAATCCATAGTAGTGAGAAAATGTTCATATGTACTGAGTGTGGTAAAAGTTTCAATCGGAAGACAAACCTTGCACTCCACCAAAGAATTCACACAGGACTGAAACCATTCACATGTACTGAGTGCAGTAAAACTTTCAATTCAACAACAGATCTCAGAGTCCACCAGAGAATTCACACAGGTGTGAAACCATATACATGTTCTGAGTGTGGAAAACTCTTCCATAATAATTCAAGCTTCATAAGGCACCAGAGAATTCACACTATGGAAAAACTGTTCATATGTGCTGAGTGTGGTAAAAGTTTTAATAGGAAGTCAAATCTCACAGTCCACCAGAGAATTCATACAGGACTGAAACCATTTACATGTACTGAGTGCAGTAAATGTTTCAAGAGGAAGTCAGATCTCACAATCCACCAGCAAATTCACACAGGTTTGAAACCATTCACATGTTCTGAGTGTGGCAAAAGCTTCAATCAAAAGAAATACCTCACATGCCACCAGCGCATTCACACTTGTGAGAAACCATTCACATGTACTGAGTGTGGTAAAAGTTTTAATAGGAAGTCAAACCTCACAGTCCACCAGAGAACTCACACAGGACTGAAACCATTTACATGTACGGAGTGCAGTGAATGTTTCAAGAGAAAGTCAGATCTCTCAGTCCACCAGCAAATTCACACAGGTGTGAAACCATTCATATGTTCTGAGTGCAGTAAAAGCTTCAGTTTGAAGAATCTTCTCACAAGACACCAGAGAATCCACACTGGTGAGAAGCCATTCATATGTACTGAATGCGGTAAAAGTTTTACACACAAGTCAAACCTGTCAGTCCACAAGAAAATTCACACAGGAGTGAAACAATTTACATGTTCTGTGTGTGGAAAAAGCTTCACTTGGAAGATAAGCCTCAGAAAACACCAGATAATCCATACACTGTGATAAGAGATGTACATGGAACCAAAGATCACCTGATTCTAAATAAAGCCATAATGAGCAGCTGTAAGAAAACTCTGAACCTAAGTATAACATGGATTGACTCTTAGATGATGATTTGCTTTGAGATGACCAGGGTGAACCCTGAATTGAATGAGTATATCAAGTATACTATGAATATTTCAGACTACACTCTATGAAGATGGGCAATATGTCATTCCCAACCATAAGAACCAATGAGGAATATTTAAAGTTTACCTTTCACCAGTCCTGTATTATGTCGTTGAATCCAGTGAGTACTTTTATTGACTCCTTTGCTTATGGATTTAACATTAATCTCTGAGACACAAATGGCCCACACATAACATCACATCTTTATGTGTAGATGATTTGAAGCTTTACAGGTCTTGTGATCATCATATAGTGGAAAAACTCATAGTGGTGAAGAGATTTTCGGATGGCATCGTGATGACATTTGGCCTTGACCAATGTGATAAAGTGGCTATCCTTAAAGGAAAACTAAGTAAAATATGATCGTCTGTCTGATAGAAGACTGTAACCTAAAGAACTCGAGCAGGAAAATGTATGAAAGTAGAAGGTGCAACAATCCATCACAAGTACCTGTGAGAATAGTTCAGCAAAGAATACTACAGAAAACTGAAACTGTTTGTGAGAAGCGCGGTGTCATCATGAAATAAGTTAAATCTATAAATTAACTTCCAAACTCTATACTCTTCTACAGTTTTGCAATCATTAATGGGCCTCACAAATATCTTGAACTCTTTGATAAAAAGAAAACTATTCCATGCCTACCAGGAGATAGATGGGAACCTGTGTGTGCACAAATTGTTCATTCCCAGAGATGAATGTGGTATGGGCTTTATAGAAATTGCTTATTTAACAGAATCAGCATTCCCAAATACTCTAAAAGAGAGAAACTACAAAAGTAAAAGGCCAAAATTGGTCTCCATTTTTACACTTGGACAAGTGTTCTGATAAGTAGAAGGAATGAGTGAGAAGTTACCAGAACATTTGAGAAAATAAGCAACAGAATTTTCACTACAAGAAAAAAACGTCTTTATAGAATGAGAGCAGCAACCAAGGAAAAGGAATTAGCAAAAGCATAAATATAGTAGGAAATACAAAAAGGTACTTCAACATCAATGTATGGGTCAAAATTTGACACAAGAATGGTTCATGAGGGATGAAATTAAACCTAAGGATGAGAGATTGCAACACTGGACAATGGAGTATGAACAAGATGGTTCACAGCTAGCACAGAAAAAAAAAACAGACAATTGCAGTTCTTCATAATAGAAAAAGAAATGGTTACACCTCTTGGATTGTGTTGGATTGTGTAATCCAAATGTAACCACAATACTTATATAACTATAAAGGCCACCAAGCAGAACAGTTAACAAATTCCAGTAACTTTATTATAAAACTCACTGCAGTATATATTCCTTAGCAACTGCACCTAAGACCTATATCTAGAAACCAAGGATAAGCAACAAAGTATAACATTTAAAAATGACCTGGATTGATTAGCCAGCTTGAGTCCCTCTGCTGTTTTCCTTCTGAGTGCACGGGGGAGGGCAGTGATTTATTAATGTTTATGATTCCATCAAAGATTCCAAAAACTTCAAAAAAAGAACTAAAAACATGGCTGTTTAGACAATCATACACAGAATGATATGATCTATATATACCATTCCCAACCACCATCTAAAACCCAAATACTTCGTTAATAAGTTAATGTTTTATTCAAAATTAACCTATATTGTCTCATTCTAACATGTTATAATCTGCTTTTGCCGAGATGTTATATATATATACATTTTCTCCCTTTGTTTGGTGTTATATTTATAATTTATAACTGTTCATTGTATGAATTTGCTGTTACACTGTAAACCGGAATGAAGGCACTCTGCTATATTTCGGTATAAAAAAGAATATAAATAAATGATTCCTGCTCCATCCTCATCTGAGGATACTCCTCCCTCGTACCTGTCCAAGTCACAGAGAAAACTACTCAGATCCTCGGTTGATCCCACATCAATCTTTCTTCCTTGTGTTCTGTCAGACAGGGGATCTGCTGCAAAGTAAGGGTGTGTCACTGTTTATGGACTAATCTCCGAAGAATTAGGCTTTGCACATTGTGCAGCCTGCAGATTGTTTGCCCAGCTATGGAGACCAGTTCTTGGGATAAGAAGATCATATTGGCCTGCTTGCTTTATTTCTGCATCATATACAAATGAACTACAATAGTTGTACTGATGTCAGAAGGCCTGTATACACAGATGCACAATAAGGCAGACTGGCTCATCCACTGGAAACTGTTTAAACACTGTAACAAAAACACTGGGATCACAATCCTGACAGAACTGTAAAGAATAAAGAAGCTGTGATCTGTGGCACATTCCCATTCCAAGTGATTAAAAAAACTTGGTGTTAGAAAACCAGAAACAGTATAATGGTAGAGGAGAGAAACAAAAAAATGGCAATCCTAATAATAGTATCAACACTGAGCAACTATTCTTCACAATGTATAGAAAGAAAATGGTCAAGCATCCAAGACCAAGAAAAAATGTGGCAGAAAGATACTGAAATAATCGCATTTTTATTGGGCAGAATCTCCCGAGTGCACCTTGCTCTGGGCCAGTATCAACTCCTGAAGGACGCTTTGTTTATCACACTCTGGTCCCCCAACTTGATTAGAGACTTTTTTCAAGTGCCCTGGGATCCATTGTCTATATATATTACACTCTTTAAGCTCCAGAAAGTCTCTTTCTCACAGAATGAGGTCAATTTTTAAAGAGATTTTGCTGGCTAAGTAATTATTTCCATTTACTATATTAATTTTTCAACATAACTCAATAGCTGATTTTATTATTTGAACGTGACCATCATACTAGGCACTACCTGCTTAAAATCTTTCAAATTGCCTTTCATATAATCTTCGGGCAAACTGAATGTTGCCATAATATATTTTTTTTATTCCCCACATTTTTCTAAATTGCAAATAAAATGTTCATTTATCTGGCAAAACAATATTTCCATGGAGGTTGACGAAACACATCAAGACATTTTGGATTACTAAAGCCCCAGTTGTGTTCAAACATGGGTCATTTTTCAAATCATTGTTCTACCTCAGGGGAATGAGCTTGTGCTATCTCTGGCCACCATTATTTTTACTTCCATGCTGGAATGGCATATCTCATTCATTGTTTCAATAAATATTTGACTACTTGGAATTAATGTTCTCTGCTATTTAATTGATTGAAATTATTTTTGGACCTTTTCTACCTTGTCGCAACACACCTGCTGGATTGATTAATGTTAGTGTGTTTGTTCGTCGTTCCACACCTTGTTGTGGCTTTTCCCTATATCTTCGTGGATCTTGGATTTGATGGCTACTCCTACAGAGGATACCTTTAGCTATTAAGAGAAGGACTTTCAGTCACTATTGTCTGATACCTCACTGTTTGCGGAGAATAACCAACCCATCAACTACACCTCGTGGGCAGAGGCTATCAGTTTACAAAAAAGAGCTACCCGTGCTGAATTACCCGCTGCAATCCTAGTGGAGTATTGCCATGTCAGAAGAATCCCACGGTGTCTACGTATCTTAAAGGAGCCCAGATTACATACGGATAACACCGCTTTCATCACTTGTTGGAATCAAATATTAAATAAATACTCTTTTGATCTGATCATTTTGATAGTGGAAACCACTAAGCAAACTGCCCTTGCTTTACAGGAACAGGTTTTCTCTTCAATTGACTCCCTTAAATCCTAGATTTCTCCTGATTTATTTTCTTCACAATTATCCGAATTCCAACAAAGTCTAGAGAAATTTTGTGCAGTTTAAAATCCCTTAAGTACAAGAAATTTCAGCGGGACCAATTTGACTACTCAAAAAGTTACATTTTTCCTTGGATGAACACTGCTCATCCCCCGCATAAGAAGGATGCATTTAACTCTTCTTCTTAAAGTGATTCATCAGGTGACAAGCAATGTTCAGAAGTACCTCCCCCCCCCCAGTTAAATACAAAACTACTTTCAAATTCCTCATTTCCTTCTACTTCCTTGTCTTTTTTAGATCCACGAGCATATGCCAAGAATTAACAAAACCCCAGGGAATATTACATCATCAATCTACTCAATGAACTACCCATTCACAGACTCAGCGCCACACTGACCTTTGGAGCTGACAGCTGTGGGCTCCCAACCCACTGGATCATCTTCCATTAATCTATCAGTTTTTAATCTTTCTTCCAGATCTTTGTCTGATATTGAGACTCTGACATTACAGTTAGGTTTATCTTTTGTGCCCTCAGTTAATTTTGACCTGTTTTGGGTGAATATTGGCCTTCAACGTTTTTTCCGCTCCCTAATGTTAAGCTTACTCTATGCTTATGGCCAGGGACACAAGAACACTTAGACTCAGTAAAAAGTATAATGTATTTTTATTAGTCAATATAAGTGTTCTCGGGAGATGCTGGGTACTGGGTGCCCTTCGTCTTACAATCTGACCAGCATCTCCCTGTATACAGAAAGTGATCCTTGTTTTATAGATAACATTCAAATACAGGGTAGAAGGTTCTAGAGACTTGCATGACTGCCCAAAGGATCATTTACATAAGTTGTGATGTCAACTGCATGATTAAATCATCGCTAACTATCCTGATTGGCTTCCCAGGATGTGTAGCCCATTTCCCATGACTTTCTTTGTTCTGGTAAACTGTTACTGGTCAAGACAATCAACACGTCTGTAACTGTGTGGATTACAAACTCCTGAGAATAGTGCCTGAAGCTCCCCTGTGGTGACTCTATGAATAGACATCACCTGTCTGGTGCCAGCTTGCCTCCACAGATATCCAGGGACATTCTGTAAGTCACTCAGAGTCCATTCTGCCCAGGCAGGCCAAAGACACGCAGAGGGTTCTGGGGATTTCCTTCTCCATTTTGGTTGTGTTCAGGCATACTTCTCATTTCCCTCTTGTGCCACTTACAAATGGCAAAGTGGCACACCCAAGTACCAGTTCGGAGGACAGAACTGTATGAAGTCATTATGGCAAATGGGCTAAATGTGTAAGCTAAGCTAACCTTGTGTGTGTTATCCCTCTAGATCCCCCTAAAAGTAAATGAGACTAATAGGCAGACATGCACTCTTGAATTGACAAATAATAACAGCATAACTAAGTTTCACTAGGTAGCCATTAGCTCTATGATTGAGCTATAAGGATACCTGCATTATAAAAAGGACCTAATTTATAATAGCAAGACCACATATGTTATTTTTCAGAGTCAAGTAATTACACAATAGTGGTGTAACAGGTAAAGGTAAGGAGAACAAAGCGAGACTAGTATGAAAATATTATGTCTCTCATATAATACTAGGTATACTGGGCAAATCTTTACAAGGAATACTGTTATTGTAAACAACTACCCAGGATAATATTCATTACAATGGCAAGCAGGGATATAATCAATGCACGTTATCAGAAAAGTGAAGGACAGCATAAGGACTCATACTATGTTGGCATGCATCCTGTGGGACAAGTTATAAAAGTGTTGCAAAAAAATAAGACATGTTCTGGTCATAGACAGAAATGGGCTTAGGTGAACAGAAGTGTCACGCTACCAGAGCACATCTGTGAGCGCTTGTGACTAAACTCTAGGTAAAGCAACCAATAGGTAGTGTTACAGGAAGAAATGCTCAAAAAGGTATACAGGGAAAAATAGAAGGGGCTCACTAAATTCAAGTATATTGGGTACAGAAAAATACTTGTGCAGAAGCAGCAATAGAACAGAATTTACCTCAAGGGAATATTTGATTTATACCAAGACATATCACACTGTCAAGTGGCCAGCAGTGGGTCAGGGTGTTTGGTTAGTGTGATCAGATTAGCTTTCATAGATTAAAGTAAAAAAGAACATATCAAATAATCATCTCACTGACTCAGCAAGTAAATGCATATACTCATTATAAGGTATAGGACTGCATAATGCTACAAAATACTGGAACTGTAAGGCTACTAAAGACTGCTTCAATTCAGACTGTGGTATTAACTTAAAATCTAAATAGTGACAATTTTAAATGTGTACATAACTAAAATATTGACTAGGTGTATCATTTCATATTTTTTGTTATTGACAATCAGTTATCACATATGAAATTAATGTCCATCTGATGAAAAGTGCACAATGACTTCTGTGCATAGGATGGGATGATTTCTGAAATCAATGACATTTGACGTATGCAGATCTCTCAGCTGGGTGGATTTCTGACATCCGAGCATAGCCTCTTAAATCAGTATTAGATGTATATGTTATTTAAAGCCTAATATAACAAGCAAAACAAATTCAAATTAATCAATGAGAAATTCTGTCATGGCCCTAGCTCCCTATATCTGGTAATCCCTACATCTGCTATAATAATAATCCTTCTTAATTATTAAGTAATATGAATTTAAGTGCTCAGACATTACACAGACACATGCATTTCACTAAACTGACACACAGATTCATTCATTGCATTCTTCAGGTGTCATGACACACACATAACACACAAAAAAGACAGATAACAATTAACATATTTGAGCTCAAAAAGTAGACAAAAAAAGTATTTGGATCGATCCAGAATAAAACAAAAATTAAAATGATCTATTTAAAAATGAGAAAATCAAACTGAGGAAAAATATACTCTTCAAGCTTTACAGCTCAAATGGCAAGGAAGGTGTTTTCTTTTTCAATCTGAAAAGATATAAACTCTGGCATACAATAAAGTAAGGTTATAGTTAAAGTGGAATTGCAGCATCATTGAAATTAACATTATGATATATCTTAATTCAGCAAATAGCAGTTAAGCAAATTTCTTGTTTCTTTTGTTAAGTATCTGGGAAATACTACACAAGGTGTGGTGAGTGAACTGTTCTCCATCTGGGATTTAAAACCCTTTGTGTTCCTTTTCTTAAGGTGATAATGAAACCTGGGACAGACAGTTTTGTACTTTGGTAGAATTTATTTTATTTCCTTTCTATGCTCTTTATATAGGTAGTTCTGTAGGGTGCCTTGCACATAGATCCTGAAAATACTGTACTTAATAGATCATTTAGATCAGAGCTTTCCAAAGTGTGTGTCGCGACACTTTGGTGTGTCGCCTGAGGTGTGCCGGTGTGTCTCGCAAGCCCGGTGCACGTGACACACCGGCAAGTGGGAGCCAATGCGGCCGCCGGTGGAGCTCATCCCACTGGCGGCTGAGCAGCGAAGAATCGTTGTGCTGTGTGCCGCAGACACACAGCCGGAAGATCGGTAAGGCCGTGGTGAGTTCACTTCACCACGGCCCGAAGAAAAAGGGCACGTCTAAACGTGCAGGTGCTCCGCCTCCTTCCTGCCCACGCGGCCCCGGAAGAAAAATGTTGCCGGAGCCGCACGGGCAGGAAGGAGATGAAGCAGCCGCGTGCAGAAGAGGAGCCGCGTTGTTGCAGCGGGCGAGAAGAGCCCCGGTAGCAGGGCCCCCACCGCGGATCGGCCTGAGAAGATCAGGGCCGCTGCAGAGCCGATCCTGCAGCGACCCGTGAAGAGGAGGCCCAGAGGTAAGAGAGAGGCTGAGGGCCCGTAGAGTGCGTGTATTAGCTGAGTTGAGAGATTGGGTGCCTGTGAGTTGAGAGATTGGGTGTGGGAGTGAGGATCTCAATGTTTGCAGAGACAGCATGTGAGAGCCTGTGTGTGTGTGAGAGAGAGACAGCATGTGACAGTGAGAGCCTGTGCATGAGCAAGACAGCATGTGGGAGTGAGAGAGAGCCTGGGTGTGTGAGAGTCAGACAGTATGTGCAAGAGAGAGACTGTGTATGAATGATTGTATGAGAGAGAGAGCATGTGAGAGTGAGAGCCTGTGTGTGTGTGAGAGAGAGAGAAAGCATGTGAGAATGAGAACCTGACTGTATGTTTGAGGGAAGAAGATAGATGGAGAGAAAAGAAATAGAAAAAAAGACAATATGAAATGAATTGGCAAAAGAATAAGAAAGGGGAGGTGGAACAAAAAAGCCTGGGACCAACCAATTAGAAAACTAAGATCAGACAGCAAAGGTAAAAAAAAAAAAAGAAATAAATTACTTTTTACTGATTGGCACATGTAATCTTTGTTAATGTCAAGAGTAGCACTTTCTCTATGCGGATCTCACAATGTACGAGATCAACATGGAGGAACTGGAAACCCACAGGGCCTGCACAGAGGAGGCAGCAGAATGGGCTTCAGTGTCAATAGCAGCAATCAGCGCCTCCCCAATAGCCATGCGGCATCAGAGGAATGAGAGAGGCTCCGAGGTTGCTGGCAAAAGAAAGAGAGGGGGTCTGCCTTTAGTGTGTGCATGTGTATGAATGGGTGCCTGCCTGGGGGTGTATGTGTGTGAATGGATGGGTACCTGCCTGGGGGATGGTGAGGGAGTGGTGTGAAAATGAATGGGAGCCTGCCTGGGGGTCAGTTTTAGTGTGTGAGAATGATTGGGAACTTGCCTGGGTGTGTGTGTTTGTGTGTATGTGAGGGAGCCAGAGAGAGTGTGTATGAGAAAATCCAGGGGAGTAAGAGTTTGTGTGTGGGGTGTGTGGAGGGGGAGAGAGTGTCTTAGAGCCTGAGAGTGTGTCAGTGTCTGTGAGAGCGAGAGGTGATGGTGGGTATAAGAGCATGAATGTGTATGTATGTGACAGTGTATGTGTGAGAGAGAATGGACATGTGAGTCTGTGTGAGAGAGGATAACCTCTGGGAAATTGTAAAAAATGTATATGATTTTAATTAATAGAAATTCTATTTATCAGTAGTTTTAAAATATTCTTTTATTAGTATGGTTTTACTATTATAACTGATGCTTTATGTTTCTTGATTTTGTTTGTTTTATGAGGAATGGTGGTTCTGTTTTTCCATTGTTAATACACAGAGTCTGGCTTCTTGGAGTTTCCATTTCAGTTTTTGTCTAATTTGTGCTCCTTTATTTTGTATTCTGTATTTGGTGAGGGTCTGTCTCTGCTCTGTGTGTGTGACCATGATGAGAGATTCTGCTAGCATAGGGATTGCAGTATAGATTTTGAGTGTCTTTTTTGCGAGGTTTTATTTTAGTTCACAATGTGCCTGGCAGTGGAAGGTGTTTGTGCTGCTGTTACTGTGAGGTGACACCAGCATTTGAAAATATCTTTTAGTATGATGAGCTGTAAGGGAAACATCCAAGCTCCATTGTTTGGGGGAATTTCAGTGGATGCACAGAGTTACAGAACTGGAGGTGCAGGATTTATATTGACATTCTGTCCCTTCCTATAAATTCCAGATTTCACTCTCATAGCCATATAAAATTAGTTGAATGAGGCTATCAAATAATTTTATAGTATGAAACTGGCCAGCTTTTTAAAATTATGCAGAAGACCCTTTGGTCTTTTTTATTAACACCAAATATTCAAAAGCTGTGTTCATCCCATCAAGCTCATATATCTCATTAAAGAGGTAAATTGAATAACACAATAACTTTGTTTTATTATTGTTACTCATAAATTATAACAATAACATTAATCTTGGAATATTATATATTTTTAATATAAACGAAAGGTTTTCACAAGATATGTTGTGTCGTGAAACATTTTATTATGTATATATTTAAGGAAACATACATAAATTGTCGAAATACATTTCGTTCATTTAACCTTTAACCTCCGGTTTGCTTGTAGACTAATTACTGTGTCCTGAAATTATGTTTGTCTAAAAAGTGTGTCACCAACATGAAAAGTTTGGAAAGCTCTGGGAGAGAGGGTTTATTAAGTTGTAGGAAACCTCCTTCTCATTTTATAGCTGTTTTGTACAAAACCTTTCAGGCCACCCTAAGTGCAAAGACAACCACTCCTAACCCTATTAGGCTATGGAATGAGGATCTAAATTCGACATTGGAGAGCAAAGAATGGAAGTCTGTATGCAGAGCCTCACGTCGTATCACATGTTGTTACAAGAGATGCAATATAAACTATTGAATAGAATATATCGTACCCCAGCTTTTTATGCTATGTTTAGTAATGTTAGGGACACCTGTTGGAGGGATTGTGGTTCTTTGGGGACCTTTTATCACATGTGGATCCGGGTGGGGGAGATTATTTCAGTGATTTGTGGTCAGACATTGCGGGTGGACCCTGCACTATTTCTGTCTACTCGATGGGAGATGAGGGGACGCAGACAGCTGTTGGGGTTAATGTTACATGCGGCACATCTTACGGTAGCTCATCAATGGAAAGGATTCCCCAATATTACTCTTTGGGAAGTCAAGTTATTAGACATTGCACTTACAGAAAAGCTGACCCTCTCTTTCCAAAATCAAAGAGCGAAATATCAGGTGATCTGGGGGATCTATTGGAAGTGGAGGGAAGGGAGGTAATGATGATGTGTAGGGGGATTTCTAGGGGGCAAGAACAGTGGGGTTCCTAGGCACTGTAATAATTGTATTGTCGCATGTGAACTCTTGTGTGCTTTATAATTAGGCAATTCCACACATTGTATTGTTTGAAAACAATGTTTAAAATAAATTAGTTTAGAACCAGCACTTCTATTAAGAATGCTGTTCTTGGGGTTTGTTTATTTGGGATTTTTTTTATCCTTTACTACGATGTCTGGTTTTCTTTATTCTTTATTTCGGTTGGAATAGGAAGGTCCCAGGTGATCACAACAAAATTCATTCTTTACAATTGTATTAGAGTTGTGATGCCACTGTATTTGTGCTTTTGCCAATTCCTTTTTCCTTTTTTGTTGGTCTGGTTCTTAAAATTTTTTTATTTTTTCTTGTTTTGCAAATCCTGTTCCTTCTTTCTCCAAGTGTGGTGGTGGATCCTCACTCATTCTGCTCTCCAGAATGCTAGACCAAGCTTAAGGATGGAGACCAGTTTTGGCTATGGGGGTTCTGGATGCTGTTAACTCTGCTTGGAGGTTTATGATGGTATCTCTGTATGTGTAATCTACTTCTATAAGGCTCAGACCGCCTTCAGCCCTAGGAATGTACAATCTCGCCACACACTGGTTCTTATAAATTACCTGATGGGTATGGAGGCGTTTTCTTGTTCTTACATCTAACTCCCACCTACCCCACCTTCCATTCTTACTATATAGACTAATCCACTAATTAGGAAGTGGGATTACACAGAATGACTTGACACTGGTCTACAGGAAATAATTTAAATGAATTGTTAGTCATTTGTAAATCATAATACTTAAAAGTAAAGTTCAGGGAGAGATAAATTAATATAATAATGGATACTTCAGGTAATTATTTTTTATTGATTTGATCTAAGGCAATGGGATTCTTTATAGACTACACACCAGATAGGGACTAATAGATAAGATACTCTACTTCACATCTCCTAATTACAAAAAGCAAGCAAATAGGGTTACAGACAGGAAGTGTGCAGATGCTTGATGTCACAGAAAGGAAACCAGCTAATTATATATGTTCCTTATCACTCTGCTTTGCTGAGATGTTAATTATAACACCAATATTTTTACGTTTATATTCTCTGTTATTAAATGTTTTCATGTATGAAGTTGTTCAATGTACACTGGAGTGAAGGCTTCTCGCTATACTTCGGTATAAAAAAGAATCTAAATAAATAAATATATTTCCAGACCAGCTGAGGAAAAGGTAGGGACTTTGGGAAGTCTTTTGTCTCATTTCTTTCTACAAGTATGAAGGTCCTAAGAAGAGCACCGGCACCGGCTGGAAGCTCTTCAGTGCTTTTCCGATGGCCTCTTGGATCATGCGATCCAAATCCTCACAGAAGCCTGGTGCGCTTCAATGTCCATAGACCCCTTCATCTGTTCCACGGCGAAGTTTCTGGACAATCTCTGGCACCTGTCGGAGTCAGGCCTGAAAACTTCCTCTATCATGGTGCATGTCAGCGTGGTAGCCGTGTTTCATAAAGGCGTTGGGGATTTTCCTATTTTGACACAACCCTTAGTTATGAGAGGCTTGCTCCACTTAAAACCTCCACTGCGCCCTCCGGCCCCTGCTTGGGACCTCAACGTGATTTTGGGGCGGCTCATGGAACCTCTGTTTGAGCCTCTCCACTCCTGTGATCTCCGTTATCTCACTTGGAAAGTAGTTTTCCTTCTCTCTATCACGTCAGCTCGCAGAGTTAGTGAATTGCAGGCATTAGTCACTTATCCGCCGTACACTAAAATTCTGCACGACAGGGTAGTGCTCCGCACTCACCCTAAATTTTTACCGAAGGTAGTGTCAGAATTTCATATTAACCAATCCATTATCCTACCTACCTTTTTTCCCAGGCCCCATGCAAACCCAGGAGAACAGGCTCTGCATTCTTTGGACTGCAAACGTGCCCTCGCCTTCTACCTAGACCGCACGTCGACCCACAGGAAATCCACTCAATTGTTTGTTTTTTTCGATACCATCAAATTGGGAAATCCTGTAGGAAAGCAGGCCCTCTCCTCCTGGTTAGGGGACTGTCTTTCTTTTTGCTACCAACAAGCAGGCATTCCGCTGCAAGACCGTGTAAAAGCACACACTGTCAGGGCCATGGAGACATCAGTAGCGCACCTCCATTCGGTGCCGCTTGCTGATATTTGTAAGGCTGCCACCTGGAGTTCTCTCCATACTTTCACAGCCCACAGGCTGGCCCACAGGAACCAAATTTCCACCCCTGTTGTTGTGCCTGTTGCACGTCTTTGAATGCATTTGGTGCTTTGCTCGGGCATCCTCAGCTTGGTACTCACCCATATGTGAGGACTACCATCCTGCTTGTCCTGTGAGAAAGCAGAGTTGATTACCTGTAACCCCGCGGAGTTGGGTTCGTTTACGTTTTCTTATTTTATTTTTCACATGTACTTTTTACTGTAAGACGAGACTGAAGGGGGACCCCTGCTGCATGCAGAGTCAGTGCATTGCTGGGCATGCCCAGTAGGTTACAGTCAAAGTTCCAGAAACTTTGACAAAAGTGTTCCGTGATTGGGCTCCATCCTGATGATGTCACCCATATGTGAGGACTAACATCCTGCTGTCCTGATAGAACACCTGTTACAGGTAAGCAACACTGCTTTCTCTCCAGGACCCTCTCTCATACAGCCTGCTGTGCTCTGATGTGTCTCTCTCAGTCCCAGGGAGGAGGGGGTGGAGTGCATGTGGTCCCTGAGGGGCTGGGGGAGCTTGTCACTGCTGCAGAGGCTATCCCAGCATCCCTTGCTATTGTCCCTGCTGTCCTCTGATGTGTCTCTATCACTCCCAGGGAGGGAGTGTGTGTGCATGCTGTCACTGAGGGGCTGTGTGACCCCCTTACCTCCAGGCTTGCGTTCCTCACCACGACCTGCTCTGTTTCGCCCCGGGCTATGTTGGGGCCTTCCTGCGGCATCTTCTCCACGAGGGAAGTTGGGGTAGTCCCGTAGTCCTTCATGCCTTGCCTTGGCAACAGGTCGACTCATCGAGTAGCTGGTTGCTGATCCTGCTGTTCCTGTATTCCTGCCTAACTTTTCCATCTCCGTTCCTGCCCTCCTGCCTGTTCCAGCTCCGTTCCTGTGGTCCTGCCCTCCTGCCTGTTCCAGCTCCGTTCCTGTGTTCCTGCCTTCCTGTTCCAGCTCCGTTCCTGTGGTCCTGCCTGCCTGTTCCAGCTCCGTTCCTGTGTTCCTGCCTTCCTGTTCCAGCTCCGTTCCTGTGTTCCTGTCTGCTTGTCTGTTCCAGCTCCGTTCCTGTCCTCCTGCCTGTTCCAGCTCCATTCCTGTGTTCCTGCTCTCCTGCCTGTTCCAGCTCCGTTCCTGCCTGCATGCCTGTTCCAGCTCCGTTCCTGTGTTCCTACCTGCCTGTTCCAGCTCCGTTCCTGTGTTCCTGCCTTCCTGTTCCCGCTCCGTTCCTGTGTTCCTGTCTGTTTGCCTGTTCCAGCTCCGTTCCTGTCCTCCTGCCTGTTCCAGCTCCATTCCTGTGTTCCTGCCCTCCTGCCTGTTCCAGCTCCGTTCCTGCCTGCATGCCTGTTCCAGCTCTGTTCCTGTGTTCCTGCCTGTCTGTTCCAGCTCTGTTCCTGTCTTCCTGCCCTCTTGCCTCAGCTCCGTTCCTGTCTTCCTGCCCTCCTGCCTGTTCCAGCTCCATTCCTGTGTTCCTGCTCTCCTGCCTGTTCCAGCTCCGTTCCTGTGTTCCTGCCTGTATGCCTGTTCCAGCTCCGTTCCTGTGTTCCTGCCTGCCTGTTCCAGCTCTGTTCCTGTCTTCCTGCCCTCTTGCCTCAGCTCCGTTCCTGTCTTCCTGCCCTCCTGCCTGTTCCAGCTCCGCTCCTGCTTTCATGTTCCAGTTCCTGTTTGCTTGATCCTCTGGTTTTGACCTCGGCTTGGCTTCTGGTATTCTTCGTCTGCTGCCCATCCTGATTCCTGGTTTGTCTTCTGGTTTCGTCTGCTTCTGCCTGCCCTGACTACTGGCCTGCCACCTCGCCTCACACCTCAGCTGCCTGCCTAGACCCCTCGCTCGTCTCTGACCACTCCAGTCTTCAAGCTGCCTCAACTTGGACTGTCCTTTTGGATTTCTCTTTGCCAGGAGACCCTCGCCTAAGTCCTGCTGGCCCCGGCACCCAAGGGCTCAAGCTGCAGGGAACGTGGGCTGGTATAGGTGAAGGTCCAGTCTGGTCTCCTGGCTCCGTACCACCTCCCGGTTACGTGCATCACTGCAGGCTTCCCTTCAGTGAATCTTCCATACACACCGGCCCAAGGGTCCACGTGCACAACAGAGAGTGAGAGAGGAGGATGGGGGAAGAGACTGTGATGTGGAGGGGATGGAGCGGGAGGGAGGAAACTGGTGAGGATGAGCTGGGATTCAGAAAATTATTAATTGAGGGACTTTCAGTGCTTCCCTGGCTTTTGTTTTGACCATATGAGCCTGTCCCATATCTACATTACCTGCTCCTTTCTGGACAGTTACATGCAGGCTGATCAGTCATATTCACAACACACTCTGTTGTTTTTTTGATTCTTGGGATGAGAAGTGCGTAATTTGTGTTGATTTCAGCACCCCTAATCATTTTCAAAAGTTGGATCCAATAGCGAGATCCACCACCTTCGCACCAAGCAGGCAAGTTACCCCATGTCCATCAGTCACCCAGCTATCTCCATTCCTAATGATCAAATCATCAGCTACAGCGACCGTCCTAACCCGTTCCTCCGGGGGATGTTTCCTCAGTGTGAGGGGATAATAATGCATCACCCTGAGGGCAGCTCCTAGCTCCAGTATCGCCTCCTGGCTTATTAAGGTGAAGCTCTCTTTCCAGGTGACCTTTCTCTTTTCAGCAGCAGATAAAAAACACCATTATATCTGGATTTTAAAACTGAGGGTTCTGCGTGGGCTTAAACCACTCCTCAGTTCAGCTGTTTTTGCTCATTTGTCCAGGCTTTAATTATGCCCCTCCAGGATTACTGTAATGGTAATTATATTTCTTAATGCAAGGTCTCTAAACCCAACACTATGCAATTTGGCAGATCTGTTCTTGTGAATCACATATTTTATTTTGGGCATCTCACGCTTTCTTACCAGAATGGGTTTTCTTTTCTATTTGGGTCTTATCTATTGGTCTTATCTGTTTAATATTTATAGTTTTTATTTACATTTCTATATTTTAACAGCTATGATTTTTGTAATTTCTTTCTTTTAAATTTAGCTGTTTCTATCTTTTATGACTGAATGTAATTTCTTCACTGTATATTTATTTGTATTGTAAACCGCTGTGAAGGCTCGCTGAGACAACAGTATACAAATAATAATAAACCTTAAACCTTAATATGAGCTATTTGGGTCTTCCTGCCTACATGCTAAAAGTCCTTCAACATCTTCAAAATGCTACAACTCATCTTATTACTGGTACACACATTTGCAAGCATGTTACACCTGTTTTGGCTAAGTTACACTGGCTTCCAGTTCAATGGCGGGTGAAGTTTAAGATTGCTGTCATGGTGCACAATCTTCTTCAGCTCCACCCCTTTCCCTGGGCTAATGCATTACTGAAAATTTACACTCCTACTAGAAATTTACATTCTCTCACCCGGGGCCTGCTAGAAATTCTATCCCACAAACTGCAGGAGACTCAGGAGCTAAAAAATAAAAATCAGGTAGCATAGGGGCTAATTGTGTGGAGGTTTGATTGCTCTATGATGCACTTGAAGGTCTCCTCTATAAACCCCCTTAGGTCTGGGGTACGGAGATTGACAGAACCAGAAGTGACACGAGGAGGGCGACAGTGAGGATGGGTGATAAAGTTATGGGTAATGAAGGGGAAGGTAACAGAACCAGAAGTGACACGGGGAGGGTGACAGTGAGGATGGGTGATAAAGTTATGGGTAATGAAGGGGAAGAGGGAAGGTAACAGAAACCAGAAGTGACACGGGGAGGGTGACAGTGAGGATGGGTGATAAAGTTATGGGTAATGAAGGGGAAGAGGGAAGGTAACAGAACCAGAAGTGACACGGGGAGGGTGACAGTGAGGATGGTTGATAAAGTTATGGGTAATGAAGGGGAAGAGGGAAGGTAACAGAACCAGAAGTGACACGGGGAGGGTGACAGTGAGGATGGGTGATAAAGTTATGGGTAATGAAGGGGAAGAGGGAAGGTAACAGAACCAGAAGTGACACGAGGAGGGCGACAGTGAGGATGGGTGATAAAGTTATGGGTAATGAAGGGGATGAGGGAAGGTAACAGAACCAGAAGTGACACGGGGAGGGCGACAATGAGGATGGGTGATAAAGTTATGGGTAATGAAGGGGAAGGGGGAAGGTAACAGAACCAGAAGTGACACGGGGAGGGCGACAGTGAGGATGGGTGATAAAGTTATGGGTAATGAAGGAGAAGGGGGAAGGTAACAGAACCAGAAGTGACACGGGGAGGATGACAGTGAGGATGGGTGATAAAGTTATGGGTAATGAAGGGGAAGAGGGAAGGTAACAGAACCAGAAGTGACACGGGGAGGGCGACAGTGAGGATGGGTGATAACGTTATGGGTAATGAAGGGGAAGAGGGAAGGTAACAGAACCAGAAGTGACACGGGGAGGGTGACAGTGAGGATGGGTGATAAAGTTATGGGTAATGAAGGAGAAGGGGGAAGGTAACAGAACCAGAAGTGACACGGGGAGAGTGACAGTGAGGATGGGTGATAAAGTTATGGGTAATGAAGGAGAAGGGGGAAGGTAACAGAACCAGAAGTGACACGGGGAGGGTGACAGTGAGGATGGGTGATAAAGTTATGGGTAATGAAGGGGAAGAGGGAAGGTAACAGAACCAGAAGTGACACGGGGAGGGTGACAGTGAGGATGGGTGATAAAGTTATGGGTAATGAAGGAGAAGAGGGAAGGTAACAGAACCAGAAGTGACACGGGGAGAGTGACAGTGAGGATGGGTGATAAAGTTATGGGTAATGAAGGGAGAAGGGGGAAGGTAACAGAACCAGAAGTGACACGGGGAGGGTGACAGTGAGGATGGGTGATAACGTTATGGGTAATGAAGGGGAAGAGGGAAGGTAACAGAAGCAGAAGTAGTGATGGTGGGGAAGGGACAGAATGAGACTCAGAGGTATGATGGGGTGGAGGATTGAGAGAGAGTCAGAGGTGTGATTGGGAAGGGGCAGGAAGGGGTGAGTATTGGAGGGGTATAGGGAGGGTTATAAGTGAGATCCAGCACAGGTGATGGAGGAGGGAGTAGGGGAGAGAGAGAGACAAAGAGAGAACTGGAGGGGAAGGAGGGGGGGGGGTCAATTTAGAGGAAGAAAAGAGAGAATGGGTGAGGGCTGAGCCCCCATCATAATTATTGTGGAGGTTGGAGGTGCTGTGCTGGGGCTGCAGTGAGGGTCTCTGAGGACAAGTTGGAAAAATTGAGAGAATCTTCTGGATAACTGATAGAGAGACTTGTGGGGATAGGATGGGGGGATTTAGAGGGAGCCTGGTAGGGACAAGGTGGGGAATTGAGAGAAGGATGGGTGGGAACAGGATATGAGAGAGAGAGACTGGAAGGCACAGGGTGGGAGGATAGAGAGAGACTGAAAGGGATGGGGGCACTCATTGGTACCCCCTTTGCTGAGGCTCTGTGGTAAATTCTGATTCCACGACGCTTGGTGCGTGAAACGTTGGCCACGTCAGGTTTAGAACAAGTGGTCCTGGTGTGAGGCTCAAAGTGAGCAGATTTGCCCATAGGTAAGTGGAAATCCGGTTGGTGGGTGGGAGATTGCCAAGAGAGAGACACTCACAAGAGAATAAATCCGTATGATGCAGGGATGTGGAGAAGCTCTGGAAGCTTTATTTATAGGATATTATAAAATATTTTGGAAGTAAAACAATCCTCCAGGCCAGCGAGTCTTCACTATTGCAGAGATTTTTTCTTTAGTCTGACAGCAAATTACAGGACTGAGATGGGCTGGAGAGCTGCGTACATCTAGGAGTGCTGTAGACTGATTAGCACCAGCATCCAGAACCATCAGGTAACTAAGATCCCCCCTCAGGTTAATGTCTGACTGCGCCACGATTAATGAGAAAGTTCAGGTCCTGCTAACAAAGATCAGATTTCTGCTTTCCTCTCGCTGACACCATCACTGCATTGTGCTGTGAGCAGAGAGCCTGGGCTGTGCAGACCTGGAGTTACAGGTCAGGGAGAGGCTGAGCTCAGAGAGGAAAAGAGAGAAAAAATGCAGTACAGAGAGGATCAGCAGTAAAACCAATCCAGGAATGGGGAAATAATGTGAAGTGTAGGAAGTGCGTAATTAAGATGTCTGGTAGCAGAATCACACCCCCATCCTCTCTTTTCCTTATCCCTCTTCCAAAGCCCCTTTCACTCCTCACTTTCACTTGCTCTTCCCACCTGATCCCCCTTCCAAAGCCCTTTTCACCCCTTCACTCCCCTCTTTTACTTCTTCCCCCCCCTCTGATCCCCTCACTCACCCTGGCTCTTCCCCCCATAAGCTCCTTAGTCACTCAAATTATTTTCCCCTCCCAAACCCCTCACTCACCCTGGCTCCCTCCCCCTGTGAACCCCTCACTCTCCATGGTTTATTCACTCCTCCCAAACTCCTCACTCACCTTGATACACTCCCTCCTTCCCTCCACCCCACAAACCCTTCACTTACCCTGATTCACTCCCCGTTTCCCCTGGTTCACTCCCCCATTTCCCCTGGTTCACTCACTTCCCCTCCTCTCCAATCCCCAGTCAGTTTGTTCTCTTCCCTCCAGCCCACAATCTCAGGTTAACCCTCTACAAGAGCTCCCCATGCCCATGGACCCCCTCACTCAGAGGGTACTATTGGCAAACCAGGAAGAGGAAGAGGACAGTGACTCTGCAGCGTTCCTGATACATCCTCCCTCCTCCCTTACCACGTCAGAGCATCCTGCTTTGAACCTCGAGGATCAAACTGCACCATTCAGACCTCAGCGGGGGAGAAGGGAGGTTGTACTAGAGGATCTGCAGGGCCTTCATCCTCCTCCTCCTCCTGTTTGTCCAATACAGAGCCAGTGAGTGAGGAGATCCAGGGGAGGGGAGCGGGGAGATTGCGCTGTCCACTGTCATCAATATGTCTCTTTGGGAGCAGGCGGGCAGGCAGGTGGGTAAGAGAGGGTTAATGCACCATCCACTACAATCAATGTTTCTCTTCTGGGGTGGGCAGGTGAGGGTAAATGCGCTGTTTGACTGCCATCAATGTTTTGGTTCCTTGGCAAGGGCTGAATTTTGTGGCCCTTGCTACAGCCACACAATTATGGGAGTGTGGGGGCCCTAGCAGAGTGGATTGGGAAATTCTGACAGAGAAAAGGGTGAAAATGCGGAATACATTGACAGGGAGAGAGAGGTGCAGAGGTGGAGAATACGGAGAGAGAGAGAGGAGCCAGAGCTGGAGAGCACAGCATGAGAGAGAGGGGGGCAGAGCTGGAGAGCACAGCGTGAGAGAGAGAGAGGGGGCAGAGCTGGAGAGCACAGCGTGAGAGAGAGAGGGGGGCAGAGCTGGAGAGCACAGCGTGAGAGAGAGGGGGGCAGAGCTGGAGAGCACAGCACAAGAGAGAGAGGGGGGCAGAGCTGGAGAGCACAGCACGAGAGAGAGAGAGGGGGGCAGAGCTGGAGAGCACAGCGTGAGAGAGAGAGAGGGGCAGAGCTGGAGAGCACAGCGTGAGAGAGAGAGGGGGGCAGAGCTGGAGAGCACAGCGTGAGAGAGAGGGGCAGAGCTGGAGAGCACAGCATGAGAGAGAGAGGGGCAGAGCTGGAGAGCACAGCATGAGGGAGACAGGGGCAGAGCTGGAGAGCACAGCATGAGAGAGAGAGGGGCAGAGCTGGAGAGCACAGCGTGAGAGAGAGGGGCAGAGCTGGAGAGCACAGCGTGAGAGAGAGAGGGGCAGAGCTGCAGAGTGGAGAATGAGAGGGGAGGAGCTCAAGTTCTATACAGACAGAGCTGGAGACTACGAGGGAGGGGCGCAGTTCAGGTTGCAGGCCGGTGATGCAGGAATGGGGCATCTTTCCTCTTTATTATATTCAGATTATTTTAATTAATTTGTACTGATCTGAATTCAGTTGCTCCTCTCCCCTCCCCTCCCCATCAGCCTCACATGGTCTCTCCCCCCCTCTTGTGATGTTATGATGACAGGAGGTGACATAATAAAAGGCAAAGCTGCCAGGGTGTCTGTTAATGCAAAGGATGGCAGCAAGCAGGGAGCATTTCTGCTGATTGGGACTCTGGATATTATGAGACCAAAGGACCTGAAGCTTCTGGAAGTAAACCCCAAGCTAGAGGAGAAAGGGGAGGATTAATGCAGCGCAGACTCAACTCCACCTGGAACTGAACTACAAGCGAGAGGAGAAAGGGGAAGGAGCAATCACCAAACATGGAAATGAACTACAAGCGAGAGGAGAAAGGGGAAGGAGCAATCACCAATCATGGAAATGAACTACAAGCGAGAGGAGAAAGGGGAGAACTAATGCAGCGCAGAACTCAACTCCACCTGGAACTGAATATTTTAACAATTTCTCCCACCCCTCCTTCCAATGCTCCCTCTGCTCTCCCCTCGCCATATCTCCCTTCCTTATCTCCTGTTCTCCCCCTCCACTTTTCCTATCTTTTCTCCTTTGCTCTTTCCTCTCTGCCCACCTGCCTTGCCTTTGCTGTTCTCTATATTTCCTCCCCTTTCTCTGTCTTGTTTCTGCTTCCCCTTTCCCTTTCCCTCACTTCTCCTCTTAGCTGAGGACGGTCGCTGTTGCTGAGGGTCCCTGAGAGAGACAGAGCTCTGGGTTAATAGGGAGAGTTTGTAAAGCTAAGGAAGGGCAGCCAGTTGTACAGTCTGAGCTGATCTTATCAGCACCCTCACCCCTGACTGAGACAGGGGCAGCATTCAGCTCTGCAAAAACCTTCACTTAAAAACCAGTTGGAGTTACTGGGAAATTCCTTTTCTTCTTCCCCTGCTTGTAATGCAGTTTATTTAAAATCCTTTGGGTTCATTGTTCTACCTTCATAACAAGCTCTGGTTTATTAGCACTGTGGATCCTAGGTGAGTGAGTTTTTCAGTGATTCTTGTATTTTTTGGATGCACAGTCTTTAGTTTTCTGGGTACTGTGAAACCCCAGGTTTGGGGAGTCTCACTGTCCCCAGAAAACCCCACAAGAAGGAGCAGGTGGTGCATACAGTACTTGCCCCAGATCCAAGCGGAAACCCAGTTGCTGGGTGGGAGGTTGTCAGGAGAGAGGCACAAGTGCAGGAGCAGGCAAGGCCTCTGCAGTGCTTGCCGGGACCCTCAAGCGAGCAAGGGTTTAACCCCCAAGTGTCAGGGGAAGCAGCTCTTGCTCTACTTCTGCTATGAATGTTTTATTCCAGGGAGGTAAAGGAAGAGATGTGATGTGTGCTCTTCATTCCTGCCAGGATATTTAATTCTGGGTGGCTGGGGCAGAGCCAGAAGAAGCAGCAGCTCTGTTTCTCTGTGAACATTTAATTCTTGGGTGGGAGGCTGCAGGAAGGAGCCAAGGATGAGGCAGGAGCTCTTGTGCCACTCTCCAGTCCTTATGAATATTTAAATCAAGAATAAGGGGGAGGGATGAACCAAAGCTGTGGCAGCAGATCCTGCTCGCTCCTGTGGTGAACATTTGATTATGGGGGGGAGGGGGAGGAGTCAGAGGCACGGAGCAAAAGCTCCCACCATGAACCTCTGGTTTGGGGCTCTGGCAGCGGCTGCATGGGACTGAGCTGTGAGTCTCATCTGGGTCTGGATGTTTCCCAGCCTTGAACTAAATAATCAAAGTATGCAAGGTCTGGCCAATCCCATGTGAATTTTAACCTGGAGGTTTGCTGTGATAATGAATGCAAAAGTACACATCTAGTTTTGCTTTGTTTATTGCCCTCTCAAATACCCCTGCCTGCTTTAGGTGAGGGCAGGTTGTTATAGGAAAACTCTGCATATAGGTTTCTCCCTTCTCCGAACTCCAAACCAGAAATATTTGCAAAACTACATGGGGAAAAGCCCATGCCTTGCTGATATATGCTCCTACTTTTACTTGTGTAGAGGATGGACAATAATCAAACAGCCCATTTCTGTGGATAAAAGAGCGTTTTACCCCCGGAAATGGCTTTCATTATTGTCCTCCCTGTATATAATGGTGATGTGCGATCAGTCTTACACATTTTAAAGTCTGAACCTTTCTTTAACAGATCAAATAAAGAAATCCCAGCCATCAAGAAAAATACACCCCTTTCCCTCCCTCATTTGTAACCCCCTCCCCTCCCCTTCCCCCCTTCCCCTCCCTCCTCCCCTTCCCTCCCCCTTCCGTTCCGTCCCTCCCCTCCCTCCTCCCTTCCCTTCCCCCCTTCCCCTCCCTAACTCCCTTTCCTTCCCCTCCCCTCCCCCCTTCCCCCTTCCCTTCCCCCCCCTCCTTCCTCCCCTTATCCCTTCCCCCGCCTCCCTCCTTCCCTTCCCCTCCATTACTCCCTCCCTCCTTCCCTTCCCCCTTCCCTCCCCTTCCCTTCTCCCTTCCCTCCCCCTCCCCTCCCTTCCCCTCCCCTTCCCTCCCCTTCCCTTCCCCCCTTCCCCCCCTCCCTTCCCTCCCTTCCCCCTTCCCCCTTCCACCCCCCTCCCATCCTCCACTTAAACACCCTGTTCCCTTTCATCCCCTGATCCCACTACTCCCCTACCCCTACACCGCATCCCCCTCCCCTGACCCTTCCATCCATGACGCCCTTCCCTTCATCCTTTTCCCACCATCATCAACACCACCTCACAACCCCGGTAAGTTACAGCTACTCTCAGGAAAGCTACAGTCTGTCCCGTTCTGAAAAAATACCCAACATCTTCTCCCAAATATTCCTGAAAACTATTGTCCTATCTCAAGTTTGCCTGTCTTGTCCAAAATTATTGAAAAAGTAGTTCAAGGTCAACTCTGGGGCTTTCTAGAGAAGATGTTAGTGTTTCATGCTAAACACGCAGGTTGCAGGAAGTGCTTCAGCATGCAGACAGCACTCACTGTCCCTTGATGCAGCCCTATAGGATTTCCCTCTTCTTTGTCAGCCCTGGTTATGACTTTGTTACTAGTTTTAACAGGATGCATTCATTACGGCCATTTATTTATAGCAGGGAGTGCTGTTTATTTTATTCTTTGTACATTGCATTGATTTCCTGTTGTAAGATTTTGTGATTAATCAAGCTAATAAATCATAATCATAATTAAAAAGAAAACATGACAAAACAATCGAACAGGAAATCAGTAACAGTGAAATGAATAAAAATCACAATGTCCAGAACAGGAGAAGGGGACATGTGGTCTAAGATTGGGGAAGAGGGGTAAACTCGAGTCAGGGGAGGGGTGAGGTCAGGGGTCATGGTAAGGGAGGACTCTGGGGCTGGAGTAAGCTCTGGGGTCAGAGGAGGGGGTGACTTCTGGGGTCGGGGGAGAGGTGGGTATTTTTCTTAGATTAAGGGGCAGGCAGTGAGGGTAGATCCTCTGCAGCTGCTCAGGGTAAGTTTTCAGGAGGCCGCTCAGTGCTGAATTGGCGAAGCTAAATTTGGGAACATTTCCAGCCACCATGCTGTGATTGAAAACTCACTAAAATTTATCCAATAAACGTACTCAACTCTTGTGGACAACTCAGCAGCTCTTCTGAAAACTTGCCCCCTACTTTGTATACAGAAATGGACATAATTAACTTTGTGATAACCAAGATCAATGCTCACACATCTCCTTTCTTTCTCTTTCTGGTTCCGCTCGTCCCGCAACAAAAACAACCAACGTGGTAAGGAGCCTTTGCAAACATCACTTTGTGTCTGTAACACTTTTAAAGGTCCTCGGTCACTGGATTTGTCCGGCTGAGTTTGGAATTTAGCTGGACACAGTGGTAAAATTGTGGGCCAATGAATTGTTAACTTACCTGGATAAAAAAAAGTGATGTGCTGGGTGTGGGGCTTATGCTTAGCTGGGTAGCAGGGATATTGAGTGTTTCCCAGTTACACTGAGCCGGGGAAGTCTGGTAACAGTGGAAGCAGCCCTGAAGTGAGCTGGATAAACTGACTTCACTGTCTTTGGGTCTATCCAGCGGGAACTCGTACCCGGGTAAGTCCAGCTAACTTCCTGCTCTCGGCATGGACCTATTAGTTTATAAATATAAATGAAGAAACATTGTGTTGGTATTCAGGGATTGCACAATGCTAATCAGTGATTCCTCAGAGCACAGGGAACTGTCTGCCCTCTATAGTTACCCCAGTGAGCCATAGCAAATGGTTTAGTCCACTCACTACCCCTAAACTAGGGCCTCCTCTGAGAGAAGCTTAGACCTTAGAAAAGGGACCCAGAAAAGACAAAACAATAAATATAACAACTGAGGAATCACTAAATAGCAGTCAAATATTTATTTATTAGCACAATCTGTGGTCAGAAGACCTCCTCACTGATTCAGATGCTGGTTGGTTACTCCAGCTCTGCTGACACAAAAACCTGTTAGAGCTGTGTGAGACTTGGTGCAGGACCCTGCTGATACCCAGTACTAACTCACCTGTCACTACTCCTTCACAGAAACAGTGCTAATAAATGAATGTTATAATATATAAGAAAAGGATTTACAGTTAACTCAAAAGGCTTGGAAAACTGGAAACAGCAAAAAGGGAAAAAGATAAGGAACAGTAATTGCTGGTACTTAACAGTTTGTCTGCAGAGTGAAATGCTGCATCCTTCCCAGTCAGATAGGAGGGTCCTGTGCAACCTTTTCCTGTCACCCCACAGCTGTACTTCCCAGCTGAAACAGGTCTCTCTCTCTCTCTTTCTGCTAATTCCATCTCTCAATCTCTCAGCCCGTTCTGTCCCTCTGACAGATCCTCAGCAGCAGTGCAATGTCTGCTGAAACGAGCATCTCTCTCTGGGTGTTACAGTCTCTCTCTCTCAGAACTTAGCAGCAGGGTGAAGACATCGGTCCTGGGATTCATCTCCTCAGCTCCAGCTCCTGGTGCCAGTGGAACACTGCCCTCTTATACTGCCGCCTGCTGACCGGCTGAAGATCATCTGAATAAAAAACAAAGCATTCTCTCACTGTACCAGGCAAATGACAATTACATCTCCTACTCGTCACCAAGAATAATTTTCCAAGTGCATGGCTGGACTTTTGTGCTGTATCAGAGGGACATTTGAAATTCAAAAGCTAAGTTCATAATTGCTGACTCCGCCCCTCCAGCTCTGCCTCTGCTCACTGGCTGTAAAAGTCCAGTGGTTAGAGCAGTGGGCTGGAACCCAGGGTTCAAATCCCAGTGCCACCACTCCTTGTGGCCTCAGGTACAGATTGTGAACCCACTGGGGACAGGGAAATAACTAGAGTACCTGAATGTAATGCACTTTTAATGTCTGAAAGGTGGAATATAAATAAAATTAAGTTTAAAAAAAAACGGAGCCTCCTGATTGATTTTCAAAAGCTGATTTACCCCCATAACCTCTACAGTACTGGCACAATGGCCCTTGCTAGCACAACCCCCTACTTTGGATATTGACTTTTCAGCGCCCGCTTTCCGTGCTTTATATTGCATCCGCCCCAGGGAGAGATGCGGTGCTGACCAGAGAGGAACAACTGCTGCAGGGGAGGCAGGAAGAGGTGAGGGAGAGGGGTAAGGAGCTGGGGTCTGAGCTTGCTGCTGGGGAGGGCTGGGGGTAACTGAATGGCGCTGGCTTGGGGGCTGTGGGGTTAGGGAGCTTATGGGAGAAGGAAGGGAACAAGGGGAAGGATTGAGAGGGAGGGAGACTGCTGGGCACCCACATTTAATTCACATTGAGAGCCTGATTTACTAAGCTTTCCCCCCCTTAGACAGAAAGGAGAAATGGGCTTAGTAAATCAGGTCTTAAGGAGCTGTAGCTCACCTTGGATGTGAATCCCCCCAGCTTCTCACCATCAGCCGCTGCCCATAAAGTTAGAAGGAGCTGGGGGGATTCACATCCAAAATGTGCTTCAGTTACTTAAGGCCGGACTTACTAAGCCCATTTTCCATTCTGTGACGCGATTAAAGAGAATGTCCCGGTGTTATTCTGCAGAACAGGAGAAGGGGAAAAGGTGAAGTTCCCAGGCAGCGGGAGAGGTACTGAGCAATCTCACACTGACGGAGACAAGAGGCACGGAGAATGGTAAAGATCAGTAATTTGTAAAAGTAAAGGAAGTTCAGAGACGGAGGTTGCACTACAAAAGAACCATAAGACTGAGGAATGACAGAGTAAGGTCAAGAATGCAAACAAATAGAAAAAAGCAATCCAGCTCTACCCCCAAGAGGATCAAGACCTGAACCAGAGCTGCAGAGGTGAAGGATGCGGCCCATGCACCACTGATCTCCTCCCCCTACTCCTCTTCCTGCTGCCTGCCTGACCCAGTCCCAGATCTTCCTCAGTGATTATGCAGAAAGGGCCAGATATTGGTCGAGCAGACAGCACAAGAGTTGAAAATACCAGAGGAGACTCTAGCAAAATGCAGAGAGCGCAGGGGTTAATTTGCACAGAGTGGCAGTTACTACCCTTACCAGAATGCATAGAGGTAACCTGCATGGAGCAGCAGTTACTACCCTTACCAGAATGCATAGAGGTAACCCGCATGGAGCGGCAGTTACTACCCTTACCAGAATGCATAGAGGTAACCCGCATGGAGCGGCAGTTACTACCCTTACCAGAATGCATAGAGGTAACCTGCATGGAGCGGCAGTTACTACCCTTACCAGAATGCATAGAGGTAACCCGCATGGAGCGGCAGTTACTACCCTTACCAGAATGCATAGAGGTAACCTGCATGGAGTGGCAGTTACTACCCTTACCAGAATGCATAGAGGTAACCTGCATGGAGCAGCAGTTACTACCCTTACCAGAATGCATAGAGGTAACCCGCATGGAGCGGCAGTTACTACCCTTACCAGAATGCATAGAGGTAACCTGCATGGAGCGGCAGTTACTACCCTTACCAGAATGCATAGAGGTAACCTGCATGGAGCGGCAGTTACTACCCTTACCAGAATGCATAGAGGTAACCCGCATGGAGCGGCAGTTACTACCCTTACCAGAATGCATAGAGGTAACCTGCATGGAGCGGCAGTTACTACCCTTACCAGAATGCATAGAGGTAACCCGCATGGAGCGGCAGTTACTACCCTTACCAGAATGCATAGAGGTAACCCGCATGGAGCGGCAGTTACTACCCTTACCAGAATGCATAGAGGTAACCCGCATGGAGCGGCAGTTACTACCCTTACCAGAATGCATAGAGGTAACCCGCATGGAGCGGCAGTTACTACCCTTACCAGAATGCATAGAGGTAACCCGCATGGAGCGGCAGTTACTACCCTTACCAGAATGCATAGAGGTAACCCGCATGGAGCGGCAGTTACTACCCTTACCAGAATGCATAGAGGTAACCCGCATGGAGCGGCAGTTACTATCCTTACCAGAATGCATAGAGGTAACCCGCATGGAGCGGCAGTTACTATCCTTACCAGAATGCATAGAGGTAACCCGCATGGAGCGGCAGTTACTACCCTTACCAGAATGCATAGAGGTAACCCGCATGGAGCGGCAGTTACTACCCTTACCAGAATGCATAGAGGTAACCCGCATGGAGCGGCAGTTACTACCCTTACCAGAATGCATAGAGGTAACCCGCATGGAGCGGCAGTTACTACCCTTACCAGAATGCATAGAGGTAACCCGCATGGAGCGGCAGTTACTACCCTTACCAGAATGCATAGAGGTAACCTGCATGGAGCGGCAGTTACTACCCTTACCAGAATGCATAGAGGTAACCCGCATGGAGCGGCAGTTACTACCCTTACCAGAATGCATAGAGGTAACCCGCATGGAGCGGCAGTTACTACCCTTACCAGAATGCATAGAGGTAACCCGCATGGAGCGGCAGTTACTACCCTTACCAGAATGCATAGAGGTAACCCGCATGGAGCGGCAGTTACTACCCTTACCAGAATGCATAGAGGTAACCCGCATGGAGCGGCAGTTACTACCCTTACCAGAATGCATAGAGGTAACCCGCATGGAGTGGCAGTTACTACCCTTACCAGAATGCATAGAGGTAACCTGCATGGAGTGGCAGTTACTACCTTACCAGAATGCATAGAGGTAACCCGCATGGAGCGGCAGTTACTACCCTTACCAGAATGCATAGAGGTAACCCGCATGGAGCGGCAGTTACTATCCTTACCAGAATGCATAGAGGTAACCCGCATGGAGCGGCAGTTACTATCCCTTACCAGAATGCATAGAGGTAACCCGCATGGAGTGGCAGTTACTACCCTTACCAGAATGCATAGAGGTAACCTGCATGGAGTGGCAGTTACTACCCTTACCAGAATGCATAGAGGTAACCCGCATGGAGTGGCAGTTACTACCCTTACCAGAATGCATAGAGGTAACCCGCATGGAGCGGCAGTTACTATCCCTTACCAGAATGCATAGAGGTAACCCGCATGGAGTGGCAGTTACTATCCTTACCAGAATGCATAGAGGTAACCCGCATGGAGCGGCAGTTACTACCCTTACCAGAATGCATAGAGGTAACCCGCATGGAGCGGCAGTTACTACCCTTACCAGAATGCATAGAGGTAACCCGCATGGAGCGGCAGTTACTACCCTTACCAGAATGCATAGAGGTAACCCGCATGGAGCGGCAGTTACTACCCTTACCAGAATGCATAGAGGTAACCCGCATGGAGCGGCAGTTACTACCCTTACCAGAATGCATAGAGGTAACCCGCATGGAGCGGCAGTTACTACCCTTACCAGAATGCATAGAGGTAACCCGCATGGAGCGGCAGTTACTACCCTTACCAGAATGCATAGAGGTAACCCGCATGGAGTGGCAGTTACTACCCTTACCAGAATGCATAGAGGTAACCCGCATGGAGCGGCAGTTACTACCCTTACCAGAATGCATAGAGGTAACCCGCATGGAGCGGCAGTTACTACCCTTACCAGAATGCATAGAGGTAACCCGCATGGAGCGGCAGTTACTACCCTTACCAGAATGCATAGAGGTAACCCGCATGGAGCGGCAGTTACTACCCTTACCAGAATGCATAGAGGTAACCTGCATGGAGCGGCAGTTACTATCCTTACCAGAATGCATAGAGGTAACCTGCATGGAGCGGCAGTTACTATCCTTACCAGAATGCATAGAGGTAACCTGCATGGAGTGGCAGTTACTATCCTTTACCAGAATGCATAGAGGTAACCTGCATGGAGCGGCAGTTACTATCCCTTACCAGAATGCATAGAGGTAACCCGCATGGAGTGGCAGTTACTACCCTTCCCAGAATACATAGAGGTAACCCGCATGGAGTCGGCAGTTACTATCCCTTACCAGAATGCATAGAGGTAACCCGCATGGAGTGGCAGTTACTACCCTTACCAGAATGCATAGAGGTAACCCGCATGGAGCGGCAGTTACTACCCTTACCAGAATGCATAGAGGTAACCCGCATGGAGCGGCAGTTACTACCCTTACCAGAATGCATAGAGGTAACCCGCATGGAGCGGCAGTTACTACCCTTACCAGAATGCATAGAGGTAACCCGCATGGAGCGGCAGTTACTACCCTTACCAGAATGCATAGAGGTAACCCTGCATGGAGCGGCAGTTACTACCCTTACCAGAATGCATAGAGGTAACCCCGCATGGAGTGGCAGTTACTACCCTTACCAGAATGCATAGAGGTAACCTGCATGGAGCGGCAGTTACTATCCTTACCAGAATGCATAGAGGTAACCTGCATGGAGTGGCAGTTACTACCCTTACCAGAATGCATAGAGGTAACCCGCATGGAGTGGCAGTTACTATCCTTACCAGAATGCATAGAGGTAACCCTGCATGGAGTGGCAGTTACTACCCTTACCAGAATGCATAGAGGTAACCCGCATGGAGCGGCAGTTACTATCCTTACCAGAATGCATAGAGGTAACCCGCATGGAGTGGCAGTTACTACCCTTACCAGAATGCATAGAGGTAACCCGCATGGAGTGGCAGTTACTACCCTTACCAGAATGCATAGAGGTAACCTGCATGGAGCGGCAGTTACTACCCTTACCAGAATGCATAGAGGTAACCGCATGGAGCGGCAGTTACTACCCTTACCAGAATGCATAGAGGTAACCCGCATGGAGCGGCAGTTACTACCCTTACCAGAATGCATAGAGGTAACCCGCATGGAGCGGCAGTTACTACCCTTACCAGAATGCATAGAGGTAACCCGCATGGAGCGGCAGTTACTACCCTTACCAGAATGCATAGAGGTAACCCGCATGGAGCTGGCAGTTACTATCCTTACCAGAATGCATAAAGGTAACCCGCATGGAGCGGCAGTTACTACTCTTACCAGAATGCATAGAGGTAACCCGCATGGAGCGGCAGTTACTACCCTTACCAGAATGCATAGAGGTAACCCGCATGGAGAGGCAGTTACTACCCTTACCAGAATGCATAGAGGTAACCCGCATGGAGCGGCAGTTACTACCCTTACCAGAATGCATAGAGGTAACCCGCATGGAGCGGCAGTTACTATCCTTACCAGAATGCATAGAGGTAACCCGCATGGAGCGGCAGTTACTACCCTTACCAGAATGCATAGAGGTAACCCGCATGGAGCGGCAGTTACTACCCTTACCAGAATGCATAGAGGTAACCCGCATGGAGCGGCAGTTACTACCCTTACCAGAATGCATAGAGGTAACCCGCATGGAGCGGCAGTTACTACCCTTACCAGAATGCATAGAGGTAACCCGCATGGAGCGGCAGTTACTACCCTTACCAGAATGCATAGAGGTAACCCGCATGGAGCGGCAGTTACTACCCTTACCAGAATGCATAGAGGTAACCCGCATGGAGCGGCAGTTACTATCCTTACCAGAATGCATAAGAGGTAACCCGCATGGAGCGGCAGTTACTACCCTTACCAGAATGCATAGAGGTAACCCGCATGGAGCGGCAGTTACTACCCTTACCAGAATGCATAGAGGTAACCCGCATGGAGCGGCAGTTACTACCCTTACCAGAATGCATAGAGGTAACCCGCATGGAGCGGCAGTTACTACCCTTACCAGAATGCATAGAGGTAACCCGCATGGAGCGGCAGTTACTACCCTTACCAGAATGCATAGAGGTAACCCGCATGGAGCGGCAGTTACTACCCTTACCAGAATGCATAGAGGTAACCCGCATGGAGCGGCAGTTACTACCCTTACCAGAATGCATAGAGGTAACCCGCATGGAGCGGCAGTTACTACCCTTACCAGAATGCATAGAGGTAAACCGCATGGAGCGGCAGTTACTACCCTTACCAGAATGCATAGAGGTAACCCGCATGGAGCGGCAGTTACTACCCTTACCAGAATGCATAGAGGTAACCCGCATGGAGCGGCAGTTACTACCCTTACCAGAATGCATAGAGGTAACCCGCATGGAGCGGCAGTTACTATCCCTTACCAGAATGCATAGAGGTAACCCGCATGGAGCGGCACGGTACTACCCTTACCAGAATGCATAGAGGTAACCCGCATGGAGCGGCAGTTACTACCCTTACCAGAATGCATAGAGGTAACCCGCATGGAGCGGCAGTTACTACCCTTACCAGAATGCATAGAGGTAACCCGCATGGAGCGGCAGTTACTACCCTACCAGAATGCATAGAGGTAACCCGCATGAGCGGCAGTTACTACCCTTACCAGAATGCATAGAGGTAACCCGCATGGAGCGGCAGTTACTATCCCTTACCAGAATGCATAGAGGTAACCCGCATGGAGCGGCAGTTACTACTCCTTACCAGCAATGCATAGAGGTAACCCGCATGAGCGGCAGTTACTACCCTTACCAGAATGCATAGAGGTAACCCGCATGGAGCGGCAGTTACTACCCTTACCAGAATGCATAGAGGTAACCCGCATGGAGCGGCAGTTACTACCCTTACCAGAATGCATAGAGGTAACCCGCATGGAGCGGCAGTTACTATCCTTACCAGAATGCATAGAGGTAACCCGCATGGAGCGGCAGTTACTACCCTTACCAGAATGCATAGAGGTAACCCGCATGGAGCGGCAGTTACTATCCTTACCAGAATGCATAGAGGTAACCCGCATGGAGCGGCAGTTACTACCCTTACCAGAACGCATAGAGGTAACCCGCATGGAGCGGCAGTTACTACCCTTACCAGAACGCATAAAGGTAACCCGCATGGAGCGGCAGTTACTACCCTTACCAGAACGCATAGAGGTAACCCGCATGGAGCGGCAGTTACTACCCTTACCAGAACGCATAGAGGTAACCCGCATGGAGCGGCAGTTACTTCCCTTACCAGAATGCATAGAGGTAACCCGCATGGAGCGGCAGTTACTATCCTTACCAGAATGCATAGAGGTAACCCGCATGGAGCGGCAGTTACTACCCTTACCAGAATGCATAGAGGTAACCCGCATGGAGCGGCAGTTACTACCCTTACCAGAATGCATAGAGGTAACCCGCATGGAGCGGCAGTTACTACCCTTACCAGAATGCATAGAAGTAACCCGCATGGAGCGGCAGTTACTATCCTTACCAGAATGCATAGAGGTAACCCGCATGGAGCGGCAGTTACTACCCTTACCAGAATGCATTGAGGTAACCCGCATGGAGCGGCAGTTACTACCCTTACCAGAATGCATAGAGGTAACCCGCATGGAGCGGCAGTTACTACCCTTACCAGAATGCATAGAGGTAACCCGCATGGAGCGGCAGTTACTACCTTTTCCAGAATGCATAGAGGTAACCCGCATGGATTGGCAGTTACTATCCTTACCAGAATGCATAGAGGTAACCTGCATGGAGCGGCAGCTACTATCCTTACCAGAATGCATAGAGGTAACCCCCATGGAGCGGCAGTTACTACCCTTACCAGAATGCACAGAGGTAACCCGCATGGAGTGGCAATTACTACCCTTACCAAAATGCATAGAGGTAACCTGCATGGAGCGGCAGTTACTATCCTTACCAGACTGCAGAGGTAACCTACATGGAGCAGCAGTTACTACCCTTACCAGAATGCATAGAGGTAACCGGCATGGAGCGGCAGTTACTACCCTTACCAGAATGCATAGAGGTAACCCGCATGGAGCGGCAGTTACTACCCTTACCAGAATGCATAGAGGTAACCCGCATGGAGCGGCAGTTACTACCCTTACCAGAATGCATAGAGGTAACCCGCATGGAGCGGCAGTTACTATCCTTACCAGAATGCATAGAGGTAACCCGCATGGAGCGGCAGTTACTACCCTTACCATAATGCATAGAGGTAACCCGCATGGAGCGGCAGTTACTACCCTTACCAGAATGCATAGAGGTAACCCGCATGGAGCGGCAGTTACTACCCTTACCAGAATGCATAGAGGTAACCCGCATGGAGCGGCAGTTACTACCCTTACCAGAATGCATAGAGGTAACCCGCATGGAGCGGCAGTTACTACCCTTACCAGAATGCATAGAGGTAACCCGCATGGAGCGGCACTTACTACCCTTACCAGAATGCATAGAGGTAACCCGCATGGAGCGGCAGTTACTATCCTTACCAGAATGCATAAAGGTAACCCGCATGGAGCGGCAGTTACTACTCTTACCAGAATGCATAGAGGTAACCCGCATGAAGCGGCAGTTACTACCCTTACCAGAATGCATAGAGGTAACCCGCATGGAGCGGCAGTTACTACCCTTACCAGAATGCATAGAGGTAACCCGCATGGAGCGGCAGTTACTACCCTTACCAGAATGCATAGAGGTAACCCGCATGGAGCGGCAGTTACTACCCTTACCAGAATGCATAGAGGTAACCCGCATGGAGCGGCAGTTACTACCCTTACCAGAATGCATAGAGGTAACCCGCATGGAGCGGCAGTTACTACCCTTACCAGAATGCATAGAGGTAACCCGCATGGAGCGGCAGTTACTACCCTTACCAGAATGCATAGAGGTAACCCGCATGGAGCGGCAGTTACTACCCTTACCAGAATGCATAGAGGTAACCCGCATGGAGCGGCACTTACTACCCTTACCAGAATGCATAGAGGTAACCCGCATGGAGCGGCAGTTACTACCCTTACCAGAATGCATAGAGGTAACCCGCATGGAGCGGCACTTACTACCCTTACCAGAATGCATAGAGGTAACCCGCATGGAGCGGCAGTTACTACCCTTACCAGAATGCATAGAGGTAACCCGCATGGAGCGGCAGTTACTACCCTTACCAGAATGCATAGAGGTAACCCGCATGGAGCGGCACTTACTACCCTTACCAGAATGCATAGAGGTAACCCGCATGGAGCGGCAGTTACTACCCTTACCAGAATGCATAGAGGTAACCCGCATGGAGCGGCAGTTACTACCCTTACCAGAATGCATAGAGGTAACCCGCATGGAGCGGCAGTTACTACCCTTACCAGAATGCATAGAGGTAACCCGCATGGAGCGGCACTTACTACCCTTACCAGAATGCATAGAGGTAACCCGCATGGAGCGGCAGTTACTATCCTTACCAGAATGCATAAAGGTAACCCGCATGGAGCGGCAGTTACTACTCTTACCAGAATGCATAGAGGTAACCCGCATGAAGCGGCAGTTACTACCCTTATCAGAATGCATAGAGGTAACCCGCATGGAGCGGCAGTTACTACCCTTACCAGAATGCATAGAGGTAACCCGCATGGAGCGGCAGTTACTACCCTTACCAGAATGCATAGAGGTAACCCGCATGGAGCGGCAGTTACTATCCTTACCAGAATGCATAGAGGTAACCCGCATGGAGCGGCAGTTACTACCCTTACCAGAATGCATAGAGGTAACCCGCATGGAGCGGCAGTTACTACCCTTACCAGAATGCATAGAGGTAACCCGCATGGAGCGGCAGTTACTACCCTTACCAGAACGCATAAAGGTAACCCGCATGGAGCGGCAGTTACTACCCTTACCAGAACGCATAGAGGTAACCCGCATGGAGCGGCAGTTACTACCCTTACCAGAACGCATAGAGGTAACCCGCATGGAGCGGCAGTTACTACCCTTACCAGAACGCATAGAGGTAACCCGCATGGAGCGGCAGTTACTACCCTTACCAGAACGCATAGAGGTAATCCGCATGGAGCGGCAGTTACTACCCTTACCAGAACGCATAGAGGTAACCCGCATGGAGCGGCAGTTACTACCCTTACCAGAACGCATAGAGGTAACCCGCATGGAGCGGCAGTTACTATCCTTACCAGAACGCATAGAGGTAACCCGCATGGAGCGGCAGTTACTACCCTTACCAGAATGCATAGAGGTAACCCGCATGGAGCGGCAGTTACTACCCTTACCAGAATGCATAGAGGTAACCCACATGGAGCGGCAGTTACTACCCTTACCAGAATGCATAGAGGTAACCCGCATGGAGCGGCAGTTACTACCCTTACCAGAATGCATAGAGGTAACGCGCATGGAGCGGCAGTTACTACCCTTACCAGAATGCATAGAGGTAACCCGCATGGAGCGGCAGTTACTACCCTTACCAGAATGCAGAGAGGTAACCCGCATGGAGCGGCAGTTACTACCCTTAGCAGAATGCATAGAGGTAACCCGCATGGAGCGGCAGTTACTACCCTTACCAGAATGCACAGAGGTAACCCGCATGGAGCGGCAGTTACTTCCCTTACCAGAATGCACAGAGGTAACCCGCATGGAGCGGCAGTTACTACCCTTACCAGAATGCATAGAGGTAACCCGCATGGAGCGGCAGTTACTACCCTTACCAGAATGCATAGAGGTAACCGCATGGAGCGGCAGTTACTACCCTTACCAGAATGCATAGAGGTAACCCGCATGGAGCGGCAGTTACTACCCTTACCAGAATGCATAGAGGTAACCGCATGGAGCGGCAGTTACTATCCTTACCAGAATGCATAGAGGTAACCCGCATGGAGCGGCAGTTACTACCCTTACCAGAATGCATAGAGGTAACCCGCATGGAGCGGCAGTTACTACCCTTACCAGAATGCATAGAGGTAACCGCATGGAGCAGCAGTTACAACCCTTACCAGAATGCATAGAGGTAACCCGCATGGAGTGGCAGTTACTACCCTTACCAGAATGCATAGAGGTAACCCGCATGGAGCTGGCAGTTACTACCCTTACCAGAATGCATAGAGGTAACCCGCATGGAGCGGCAGTTACTACCCTTACCAGAATGCATAGAGGTAACCCTGCATGGAGCGGCAGTTACTACCCTTACCAGAATGCATAGAGGTAACCCTGCATGGAGCGGCAGTTACTACCCTTACCAGAATGCATAGAGGTAACCCGCATGGAGCGGCAGTTACTACCCTTACCAGAATGCATAGAGGTAACCCTGCATGGAGCGGCAGTTACTACCCTTACCAGAATGCATAGAGGTAACCTGCATGGAGCGGCAGTTACTAACCTTACCAGAATGCATAGAGGTAACCTGCATGGAGCGGCAGTTACTACCCTTACCAGAATGCATAGAGGTAACCTGCATGGAGCGGCAGTTACTACCCTTACCAGAATGCATAGAGGTAACCCGCATGGAGCGGCAGTTACTACCCTTACCAGAATGCATAGAGGTAACCCGCATGGAGCGGCAGTTACTACCCTTACCAGAATGCATAGAGGTAACCCGCATGGAGCGGCAGTTACTACCCTTATCCAGAATGCATAGAGGTAACCCGCATGGAGCGGCAGTTACTACCCTTACCAGAATGCATAGAGGTAACCCGCATGGAGCGGCAGTTACTACCCTTACCAGAATGCATAGAGGTAACCCGCATGGAGCTGCAGTTACTACCCTTACCAGAATGCATAGAGGTAACCCGCATGGAGCGGCAGTTACTACCCTTACCAGAACTGCATATAGGTAACCCGCATGGAGCGGCAGTTACTACCCTTACCAGAAATGCATAGAGGTAACCCGCATGGGAGCGGCAGTTACTACCCTTACCAGAAATGCAATAGAGGTAACCCGCATGGAGCGGCAGTTACTATCCCTTACCAGAACTGCATAGAGGTAACCCGCATGGAGCGGCAGTTACTACCCTTACCAGAATGCATAGAGGTAACCTGCATGGAGTGGCAGTTACTACCCTTACCAGAATGCATAGAGGTAACCCGCATGGAGTGGCAGTTACTACCCTTACCAGAATGCATAGAGGTAACCCGCATGGAGTGGCAGTTACTACCCTTACCAGAATGCATAGAGGTAACCTGCATGGAGTGGCAGTTACTACCCTTACCAGAATGCATAGAGGTAACCCGCATGGAGCGGCAGTTACAACCCTTACCAGAATGCATAGAGGTAACCTGCATGGAGTGGCAGTTACTACCCTTACCAGAATGCATAGAGGTAACCCGCATGGAGCGGCAGTTACTACCCTTACCAGAATGCATAGAGGTAACCTGCATGGAGTGGCAGTTACTACCCTTACCAAAATGTGTAGAGGTAACCCGCATGGAGCGGCAGTTACTACCCTTACCAGAATGCATAGAGGTAACCCGCATGGAGTGGCAGTTACTACCCTTACCAAAATGCATAGAGGTAACCCGCATGGAGTGGCAGTTACTACCCTTACCAGAATGCATAAAGGTAACCCGCATGGAGTGGCAGTTACTACCCCTTACCAAAATGTGTAGAGGTAACCCGCATGGAGTGGCAGTTACTACCCTTACCAGAATGCATAAAGGTAACCTGCATGGAGTGGCAGTTACTACCCTTACCAAAATGTGTAGAGGTAACCCGCATGGAGTGGCAGTTACTACCCTTACCAGAATGCATAGAGGTAACCCGCATGGAGTGGCAGTTACTACCCTTACCAGAATGCATAGAGGTAACCCGCATGGAGCGGCAGTTACTACCCTTACCAGAATGCATAGAGGTAACCCGCATGGAGTGGCAGTTACTACCCTTACCAAAATGTGTAGAGGTAACCCGCATGGAGTGGCAGTTACTACCCTTACCAGAATGCATAGAGGTAACCCGCATGGAGCGGCAGTTACAACCCTTACCAGAATGCATAGAGGTAACCCACATGGAGTGGCAGTTACTACCCTTACCAAAATGTGTAGAGGTAACCTGCATGCAGCGGCAGTTACAACCCTTACCAGAATGCATATAGGTAACCCGCATGGAGTGGCAGTTACTACCCTTAGTAAGTCTAATGCAAACATAAATCAGTATTTTCTTTCCCCTTGCTGTTCGCACTATACACACATGCTAATAGCCCAGCCATGTTCTTTAGCCCATCCTGAGAAAAGATTATAATGTCCAATAACCATTTAGAACTGTTTAGTACCTGTGGGGTACGATCAATAATCTCTGTGCTACACATTTAGTACCCCCTCTTTCTGGCAGGATGAAATCTAATGCTTTATGATTATCCATTGCATAACGATGAGTCTCAGCTAATTGATGTGCTAGAGCACAGATATTATCCTGGGTAACGTTCTTAAGGATTTCTACTAAGGCTTGTAAACGGAGGACAGCAGTAGAGAGATGGCCAATAGCGTATATGTTAGAAAATGGGAACCATGCGGAACGCATCAGTCTATGGCGTTCCTCAACAGTAATAGGTGTGAATCGTAAGGCATTCTGACTGCCCTGATCAGCCCAATCCTGGGAGGGGAGTTCTTCTAAGGTTTGCCGTTTATAACAGGACTTGTATGTCTGCTTCTGCTGGTGAAAAGCAGAAATAGGCAAATAAGCATTCACAGGGGTACATTTTGCAGTCCAATCAACAGGAAGAGTTGCTCAAATTTTATTCCCTCGAAAAGAGAAATACACAGGAGCTGAAATACGGACGGGATGGGAAATGGGCCATGAGGACTGCAAGTCAAGAATAATCATCTTAATAATAAACCAATCTTTGCACAAATGCAAGCATGAGGCACTGTTACAGGATGGGAGTTCAGTAAGATTTATTGTTATTGAAGCTTCCTCATTGATTTCCTGGTACCGCTGGAATATCTGGTTACGATATTGCCCAGCACCAGTAAAAATATTCCCAGTCGCAGCTTGCCATGAGGAGGATGAAGTATTCCTCCCACATTTGGGAGGGAGAACACAATCCATCGTTCATCTCTAAAGTAATCAGAGATATTACTCAAGGTCACGCTGGTAACATTACATGAAATGGAGGGGTTTCCCAAATGAGGCCATGGGCTGAGTCGTGGGTTTGGATTTGCGCTGTTACTAATGAGGGTCTGGTAGGAACAAACTGTAAATGAGTAAGGAGGAGGGACATATGGGGAGCGGAAGATATCATTAACCATAGGTCTGGCTTGTGGGCACAGAGCAGAGAATCTGGGATTAGTATTACTACGTGAACAGTTAGCCATTATGGCTAATGGTATGGGGGCATTGGATATAATAAGAGAACGATCACCAACCCTTAAGGGCCATTCTATGAAACTACCAAACTGAGGGTGGTATAGTTAGAAATATTAGGAAAGGCCAAAGATATCTCAGAGGGATTTCTATTTCATGCTTATGGTGTATATGGATGTTACCATGATTATCATAACGTGTGATATTAGTGAGTGATTCTAATGCTAAGCATGTAAAATGCAACCCAAAAAGATTAAAGCAAACAAACCAAAGGTCTTTTGTATAGAAATGTTCATTCTGCAGCTTTAAGTCGGTGACTTGGAAGGAAGACGGGTGCGGTGTCTCCTTCCATCAGTACGGATGTGGTACGCCCTGCACCCAACGCTAAGATTTCACCTTTGCTGCAGTCAGATCTTGGAAGTGGAAAACGCACCCAAACTTTCTGTTCCTCACAGTCAACCTTTCTGATGTGTCTCCCAAAGAAACAGTGGGTTTGGTCTGTAGGTTGGAATGTAAAACATGTTTAGCCCGACTGAACTTTACCCTGCATTTACTATTTATAACTCTGGAAATAGACAGGAGACACCGCACTCCTTATAGGAGATTGCCAATTTACTCAAGCTAAACCTTCCTCTCCCAAATGTCTCCCTTTCTGTTTTACCTTTATATATATATATTACATGAAGACTTGGATTCAGGATTATAAAATATGTTTATTATATATTTTTTATTAGTAAAATGAAGTTATTACAAGTTAGTAATAATCATTTCTTTTATAAGCATCATTTGTATTATAATAATCTTGTGCTCAGTTAAAAGCACAAAAGCAATATCTCAGTCAATTCTTTTCCTGTGTTTAGCCGGGAGGGAAGGTAAGGAGTGCACGTAATAACGTAGTTGCACACCTCAGCAAGGACGCGAGCCTTCTCCCAGTTCCCGGGTTTTCTGCACTCCTTTGTATACAGGTTTCTTGCAATGCCTTGCGTGTGATCGACCCTTACCTCCTGGTGCCAGGTTACATATTCCCCTGTGTCCTGTCAAGTACACATTTACTCTCACCCTTGCATCCCTCGATTATTTTTATCATTTATTTCCAATATATGCATAATTTCCTCTCATCCCTTGTGCAAAGGTACAAAAGTTCATGGTGAATCATAAATGTGTGCATGTGTTTGTGTGAATATATTTTATTACCTCTCTCCTTTGCATCCCCCTCCCAGGCATCTGCTTCCCTCTATGTTATCCTCACTTCTGTATCGTCAAAAATAATCCATCACTGCACGTGTCCTCTGCCTTGCCAAGTTTCCTTTTTGTGCCTACTCGAATGGCAGCAAAGGTCCTAATGCCTAGGGGATCTCTGAATAATGGGAGAATTTTATTCTAAGGATACAGTAGCCAAAGTGGACCGCAGTTTAGAAGTTCATACAAGGCGGTGTTTGCATCCATGAGTTTAGTTCTTGCTGATACCCCGCAGATATGGCTGCCCATGAGTTTATGTTCCAGAGTGGACACTGGAGAGTCACTATCTCATTAACCTTTTCATGACCTTCACTTGTTTTTGAGCTCTAAATAATCTGATGTCACATGCATGCCTCAGAAGGTGTCAGGGATAATAAAGAGGTTGTGGATGGAAACCTGATGTTTCTTGGCTATTTTTGGATTTCATCCGAATGGGATCCCACTGATGGGAAAGAAGATGCTAAGTCTTAATCTGTTAGGCTACGGTTTTGAGTTCATACAGCAAGCTTTGAATAAGTAACAAATGTACTGTTTATCACACAATCAAAATATTTTAATACAAGGAGATGGTTTGGGCACACCCCAGAGAGAAGAGAAGAGTCTGGGGGGAGTGGTCCCTTGGAGCACATGGGGGAAAATGACTGTCTGTATGCTTGGTTGGAGTGTAGGAGAGAATGAGAGAATGAGTGAAGGTAGGCAAAGGGAGATATATAAAAGTGAAGAAATGTTGTTTGTCCAGTTAAATGATATGGATCACTCTGGCTGCACTTCTATTTATTAATCTAAGTATTGTGTCATTACCAAATGCAGTAAAGAACTTATTGCTTAGCTTAGCTATAATTTCTCCAAAATCATGAAAGGATTTGAACAAGTTAATGTAAATCAGTTATTTACTCGCAGGACCAGGGAGCGCTCCATGAAGTTAGCAAGTGGCTCCTATGAAACAAATTGAAGAAAATTCGTTTTCACTCAGCACATAGTTAAGCTCTGGAATTCATTGCCAGGGGATGTGGTTTCAGCAGTTAGTGTTACTGAGTTTAAAAAAGGTTTGGATTAGTTCCTAGAGATTAAAATCCATAAACTGCTATTACAGTAATTAATAAGCAATAGTAGCTTGTGATCTATCTAATGTTTGGGTGCTTGTGACTTGGATTGGCCACTGTTGGAAACAGGATACTGGGCTTGATGGACCCTTGGTCTGACCCAGTATGGCAATTCTTATGTTCACACTAGCTCTCCACTTTCTGTAGCTGACTCTGATACATAGATCCAAGATAACCATAACTAGATGGTCTTAACCTATCTAAATTCCTCAGTAAGCTTAACATAGTGCCAGATATGAGGAGTGATTGTAAATCTGTAAAAGAACCATAAAGGGAGACGAGAGTAAAAGAGTCAATGTTCTCTGTAGGGAATCGGGGCTAATAGACATCTGGAGGAACCCTGGGGAGCAAGATTTTACTTTATTCGAGGCTGGATTATTTTTTAATCTCTAGAAGCTGTTCCCAAGGGTTCAGGAGTCCTCACTAGAAATATTTCAGCCTCTGATCATGCCCCTATTTCATTTGGGTTAGACTTGGGAGATGAGCTCAGAATTAATCCATGATGATTTTTTCATCTATATCTAAAAGACAAATGGGCTGAATATATATATATATACTAACACCACAGGCTGAATATATATATATATATATACAAACGCCACGGGCTGAAATATTATATAATTACTATTATTACTACTGCCATGGGCTGGAATATATTATATATTATATATATATATACTAACGCCATGGGGCTGAATATATAGATATATATACTACTAACGCCACGGGCTGATATTGTACATGATGACTACAGCCCACAGGGCATTAATATATATAATCTATATATATGCAACGACATGGATGAATATTATATATATATATACTAACGCCAAAGGGCTGTAATAATATATATAATATATTACTAAACGCCATGGGCCTGACTATATATTATATATATATATATATAACTAACGCCACGGGCTGAATATATATATATATATACTAACGCCACGGGCTGAATATTTATATATACTAACGCCACGGGCTGAATATATATATATATATATACTAACGCCATGGGCTGAATATTATATACTAACGCCACGGGCTGAATATATATATATATATATATATATATATATATACTAACGCCAGGGGCTGAATATTTATATATATACTAACGCCACGGGCTGAATATATATATATATATACTAACGCCAGGGGCTGAATATTTATATATATATAAATATTCAGTATATATATATATATATATATATATATATATATATATATATACACAACCCTTAGGATCAACAACCCACCACCGCAAATCACTACCAAATCCACCATCCACTTCAGGAAACCATGCTCTCCAGACTTACTCAGTGAAAAGATGTCCGAAGCATTAAATCAACTAGACCTCACAGACGCAACAACTGCAACCACCTCATGGATCAAGATTAACAATAAAATTGCAGATCAAATCTGCCCAACTTCAACCAAAACAATACAACCCACATTAGACAATAGAAAACCCTGGTTTACCCCAGAACTTAAATCCCTTAAGCAATCTCTTAGAAAAAAGAACAAAGCTGGAGAAAAAACCCAACCACTTCGACACATGCCATCTACAAATCCCTCCTCAACACTTACAGGAATACTATCCTTAGAACAAAGAAAGAATTCTACGCAAAAAAAATCCACAACTTCATTTTCGACTCAAAGGCTCTTTTCTCTTACGTCTCCTCTTTAACCAAACCATCTCCTCCCACCATCCCAGACCACCAAGCTCTCAACAAAGCAAACGAACTAGCCAACTACTTCAAGACAAAAATCACCAACCTTACCCATTCAATCACAACCAACAGCCTCACCCTAACACACCATCTCATAGCCTTGCCTCAACAAAACACAAGCCTGGATTCATTCGAGCTCACTTCTTCACTGGAGATTGAAAATACACTCAAGAAACTTAAACCATCCTCCCACCCATCAGACCCATTACCAACAAATCTCCTCATCGCCATACCAAACACCATCTCAAAACCAATTGCAGAAATTATCAACACATCCCTTTCTCAAGGTTTAGTGCCTAACCAGTTAAAATTGGCAATCCTCAAACCACTACTAAAGAAACCAAACGCCTCTCCATCAGACCCAGCTAACTTCCGACCTATCGCAAACTTACCACTCATCGCCAAACTGATGGAAAAAATTGTCAACAAGCAACTGTCAGAATATCTGGAAGATCATAACATTCTATCCCAGCTCAATATGGCTTCCGAAACACCTAAACACCGAATCTCTCTTACTATCTCTCACTGACACCATCCTCGTTAACCTGGAGAAAAAAACAATCTTACCTGCTTGTTCTTCTTGATCTTTCTGCTGCGTTTGACACGGTAAAACACACTATATTATAGGACCAACTAGCCATATAGGGATCAAAGGCACAGCTCTCAGATGTTTCATTCCTTCTTAAGCAACAGATTCTACAAAGTCAGGATAAACAACAAAGAATCGCATCCAATCCTTACAGAGCAAGGAGTCCCGCAAGGATCCTCACTTTCACCCACCCTCTTGAATATCTACCTCCTCCCTCTCTGCCACCTACTCTCAAATCTCAAGCTCACCCATTACCTCTATGCAGACGACATACAAATCCTTCTCCCGATTACAGAATCCCTTCAAAAAACCATCACATACTGGAACGAATGCCTACAGCCTATTAAAGACTTACTCTCAAGCCTCAACTTAGTATTGAATGGCAATAAAACCGAAATGCTCATTGTCTCCCAGGATCCCCTTACAATATCTTCTAGCCTCTCTCCACCAAACACAAATAGCATGTTCTCACCTGATGTCAGAGACCTTGGAGCCTGGCTAGACAACCACCTAAACCTAAAAAAGTTTGTAAACACTACCACAAAGGACTGCTTTTACAAACTGCAAGTCCTCAAAAACTTAAACCCCTCCTTTACTTCTCCGACTTCAGGCTAGTACTGCCAATCCATCAATATTATCTAAGCTCGACTATTGCAACTCCTTCTGCTAGGTCTACCCAGCAACACCATCAAACCATTACAGATGGTACAGAATTCAGCTGCTAGAATTCTCACAAGCTCTAACAAAAAAAGATCATATCACCCCAATCCTTCGTAACCTACATTGGCTTCCTATTAAACACAGGATACTCTATAAGGTACTCACAATCGTCCACAAAGCGACATACAAACTAGCTCCTATTATGTTAAGCTCTCAACTCCAACCGCACACATCTTCTAGACCTATTAGAAGCGCATACAAAGGAACACTGCATGCCCCACAAATAAAATCATCATTGAGCAAACAAGCACTATCTTCAGCAGGCCCCCACCAGTGGAACTCGCTCCCCCCAGATCTAAGACTTGAACCCAGTCATCAAGAATTCAAAAAAGACTGAAGACCTGGCTTTTCCAACAAGCCTTCCCAGACTCTTAATTCTACTCAGACAGAAAGACATCCTAAATATTAGGTATCCCAAATTATGGACACCGCACCAAGTCCTACTATCAGGACCCTGCAACTGTACAACAATTTTCGAGTCCAAAAGTTCATCACATTTTATTGCATCTATTTTGCAGCGCTAATATGTCACTATCTCTACGTTAAATAGTTAAACTGTATATATAATATTTATTTATTACTATGTTAAACTATAATATTTATTTATTACTATGTTAAATTGACATACAGTTATATTGTTCCATCTGTTCTACGGTTCTATGTAAAGCCAGTTATATCGTTCCATCTGTTCTACGGTTCTATGTAAAGCCCCTCTCTCTGTTGGGCAGTTTATCGTTTAATGTAAAACCGGAGTGATTTGTAGTCCCTACAAGAACTTCGGTATATAAAAATTAAAAATAAAAATAAATAAATATATATACTAACGCCACGGGCTGAATATATATACAAGGCCGTTAAGCCCGTTAAAACGGGCTACATCCCTCTGTCTCTCATCTCCCCCTCATTCTCTCTCCCTCCTCTACTCTTCACCACCCCCCTCCCCACCCACTCCTCTCCACCTCCCTCTCCTCTCACTCAGTCCCCCTCTCCCTCCCTCCCTCCCACTCAGTCCCTCCCTTGCACCCGCCTCCATTCCTTCCGACGCCGTACTCGCGACGGTCCTCCCGCTCCTGCCGGCAGATCTCGGGGGGGGGGGGTCACTGCCGCGCGCGGTGCCGCTACTTCTCCTCCCGCTCCTGCCGGCAGATCTCGGGGGGGGGGGCGTGGGAGTGCACACCCCCCCCCCCCCTGAGATCTGCCGGCAGATCGGGGGGAGGAGAAGTAGTGGGTGGCACCGCTGCGCATGCGCGGGCGCCGCTGCTTCTCCTCCCGCTCCTGCCGGCCCCACCGCAATTTTTTTTTTTCGGCCATGCACGGCTCTGACCGACGTCCTTGCGCATTTGCGGGCCGTCGGTCACGGGCCATTTATAAGGTGATATATATACTAACGCCATGGGCTGAATATATATATACAAACGCCAGGGGCTGAATATATATATATATACTAACGCCACAGGCTGTATATATATATATATATATATATACTAACGCCATGGGCTGCATATTTATATATATACTAATGCCAAGGGCTGAATATACATATATATATATATACTAACGCCACGGGCTGAATATATATATATATATACTAACGCCATGGGCTGAATATTTATATATATATACTAACGCCACGGGCTGAATATTTATATATATACTGACGCCAGGGGCTGAATATATATATATATATATATATATATACTAGCGCCACGGGCTGAATATATATATATATATACTAACGCCACAGGCTGAATATATATATATACTAACGCCATGGGCTGAATATATATATATATATACTAACGCCATGGGCTGAATATTTATATATATACTAACGCCACTCCTCACTTTCCACAATGATGGGGACCGATGCAAAAAAGTTTCGCTGAAAGCAGACGCTGAGGGCCGGATTTTATAAATTAGCGCGATCGCGTACTTTTGTTCGTGCACCAGGCGCGAACAAGAGTACGCGGGATTTTAATAGATACGCGCGTAGTCGGAGCGGCCTCGGAGGGAACTTTCCTTCTACCCCCCCCCCCCCCGCACCTTCCCCTTCCCTTCCCCTACCTAACCCACCCCCCCGGCCCTATCTAAATCCCCCCCACCTTTGTCGGCAAAGTTACGCCGCCCCCGAAACGCCGCATCACACGCAACACACCCCCAAAACGCCGCGTCACTGCCGGCACGCCCCCGACACGCCCCTCCATGCAAGCCCCGGGATTTGCGCGTGCCGCCGAGCCTATGCAAAATAGGCTCGGCACGCGCAGAGGGGGTTTGTGGTAGGTTTTCCTACGCGCGTACCCCTTTGAAAATCTACCCGTGAGTGTTCAGCGCCCGCTTTCTTAACATATCCCCAGGCACCTCTCCTGGCAGCGCGGTGCAATATTTAAATTAGGGTTCGCGCTGTTGAGGAGGCGCTAGGGGCGATTGCGCACCCCTAGCGCCTTCTTGACAGCATGCACCCGAGAGGTACACTGTCGGGGGCTTTCCGCCGGTAAAGAAATGGGCGCTGAATTTACCAGCATCCGTTTTCCTAACCAGCGCACATGCACAGGTTAGGAAAACGGATGCTGATAAATTCGGCGGCATTCTCCGAACCTGACTACCGGCATCTAAGGAATGTATAAATCAATATTAAAGTGTTTGGCACTTAATATTAATTTGTTCACTCCTTCACTTATTGCCCATTGATTCCTTCACTGTCACATGTCAGTGAAATGGACCGATGGGCAATAAGAGGAGTGAATAAATTAATATTAAGTGCCTGACATTTTAATATTGATTTATTCACTCCTTACAATGCAGGCAGTCAGGTCTGGAAAATGGATGCTGAATTTATCAGCATCTGTTTACCTAACCCATGGATGTGCTAGGGGTTCAGAAACCAGAGGCTTGTCAACTGAGCAGTTTTTTCTGCTTTTCTATACTAGTTTTAGGAGCGCTCAGCAATTAACGCCTGCTCCGGGTGGAAATTAATTTCTGATCGGTAAAATGTGCATCCTAGACGCACTTTTTTTTTGCATTGGGAGTGAATAGCTAATAGCCTCATTTACATGCATTCACATGTGATGAGCACTATTAGTTTCACTCCGCGTTGGATGTGCGTTGTAGAGGCGCTAATCCCCTTATTGCCATGCTAAGTGCACTGTATTATGTCGGCCCCTTGGTGAGTGAAGCAGGTAAAGCAGTAATGCACGCGCATACAATGGCTTATGTCACTCGGATTAAAAGAAATCTGCAATGCAGATATCTTGAATTTGACTAAAGCGCTGAAGGCAGCGCAGGCTAAACATAGAGCTGATATGTCAGAACACTAAAAAAGGCCGAACAATTCTGCAGCTCATCCTTATTGTCACCAGTACCTCCTGCTTGAATCTACCAGCTAATTCTGGCAGTGATGTACAATAACCAAAGCCACATGGTTTTGGCTGAACTGATGGGGGCACAGGAGGCTGATAGCAGCAGCAAGTAAAGCAGGAAGTTGGGGGCAATCTCCTACCTGAGCAGAAGCGCCTGCAGGCATTTTCCTCCCTGATTTTGCTGCCTTCAGGATTAGAAATGAATTGGGGACTCTTTCTCGGGCTGCGGAAGAGCCGAGTGTTTGCCTCTTGCTGTATGTGGGGAGGGGGTGTCAGACTCAGAGCTGCAGAGCCTGGCAGGGGAGGAAGTCTCTCGTTTCCTGAATCTGAATCTCAAAGCATCAGAGCTGCACAGCTGTGGAGGGGAGGGAATCTTCCTCTCTCTTTTCCTGAATCTGAATCTCAAACCTATCAAACTTACAGAACAGCTGTGCCCCCCACATCCTACCCAGTGCTTTCACTGAGGGCACAGAATGATGACATCACTGAGGAGGGCACTTTACAGTTTGGACACATGCTGATGACATCACAGACGAGGTGTAGTGGTATTCTGAGGGCTCACAAAGATGACATCACACAGGAGGCGGGGAAACTTTACTATGAGGGCAGAGGCTGATTCAGTATTGCCAATTTAGAGATTTTGTAGCTAGATCTGGTGACTTTTTAAACCAAATGGAGATTTTAGAACTGTGAATGAGACTAGGGTTTAATTTAGTTCCTTTTGGACATTTAGTTACAAATCTAGGGACTTTCTCACAGCTCTATAATTTCCATCAGGCTCCCAACTTGCAGAACATATCTGGAAGCAGAAAAGTGCATTAGAGTGAGACCTCATCTGGCTAGAATGGGGCAGGAAAGTACAAGAGATAGCTAAAGCCAGAAGAATGCAGGGCTGCATAGAGAGAGGAATAACCAGTAAGAAAAAGGAGATGATAACGCCCTTGTACAGGTCCTTGGGGAGGCCTCACCTACAGTACTGTGTTCAAAAAGGATAGAGACAGGATGGAGGTGGTCCAGAGAAGGGCAACCAAAATGGTGTGGGGTCTGTTTTAGAAGACCTACGAGGAGAGGCTGAACGATCTGAAGATATATATAGATATGTCCTGTAAGAGAGGCGGTGCAGGGGAGATATGATACAGACCTTTTTATGTTGTATGAACTTTGAACTTTTCCCTTGCAAATGAAACTCAGATCAAACAGGAAATATTTCTTCATGGAGAGGGTGATGGATGCCCGGAATTCCCTTCTAGAGGAATGGTGAAGACAGAAACAGCCACAAATTTCAAAGGGGCAAGGGATAGATACTGTGGATCTCTAAGGCTACAGACAGGACAGAAAAGAGAAAAGCATGCAGAAGGTAACGTGTTGGTACAGCGGTTACTACACTTAGCAAAAGGCTTGGACATTACTACCCTTAACCAATATGCTCTGATTGCTTTCAATACAACTGCAAAATTGCTCCCCGCTAAGACGGCGGGGGGGGGGGGGGGGGCGGAAAGATGAACTGGATTCAGATGACAACTCAGGGCCTCCACTTCCATGGTCTGGCATATTATTATTATTATTTATTTATTATTTATTTCTTTTATATACCGACATTCAATCGAGATATCACATCGGTTTCCAGATAACCAAGAGAATAGGGCGTAGTCCGCCCTATTTTACATTATAACATGGTAACCAAAAGAAAAAAACAATTATAACATATTATAACAGTGGTACATGGAACAAAAGGTTATAGGATATAACAAAAGGTTATAGAAAATAACATATGTACATGAATGTGTTGTTGATAAAATAAATTTAGGATTAGGGACTTGTTGGTTAGGTAATTTAGGAATAGAGGTGGGGGGGATGAGGGAAGGGAGGGGGGAAGGTGGGGTGGGAGGAAGTAGCGGAGTGAGGGATTCAGGGGGGTGAGAAGACTTGAGTATGGGATGAGGTGGGTTGCGTTCGGGCAGGTTAAGGGTCGGGTGGGAAGGCTTTTAAAAACAGCCATGTTTTTAGGTGTTTTTTGAAGGTTTGCAGTGATGGTTCATTTCTGAGACAGGTGGGGTGTTCCATAGGGTGGGGTCCCGCTATTGTTATGGCTCGTTTGCGGGTTGCGTTGAGGTGTGCAGATTTGAGATTGGGGATGGCTAGGAGGCCAGTGTTGGTGGATCTGAGGTTCTTTGTGTGGGGTGTGGATGTATTGCGTTGTTTAGCCAGTTCATTTTGTTGTTGTGTATTTTTTGTGCATGAGGGTGAGTGTTTTGTAATGGATTCTTTGTGTGATGGGTAGCCAGTGGAGTTCTTTGAGGGTGGGTGTGATGTGGGAGGATTTTTTGTTGTTGGTGATGATTCTGGCTGGCGGCGGCATTTGTAGAACTTGGAGGGGTCTGATGTGGATTTCTGGTAGGCCGATGAGAAGGGAGTTGCAGTAGTCGAGTTTTGAGAGGATAATTGATTGAAGGACTGTTCGGAAGTCGTGCGCTTGGAGAAGGGGTTTAAGTTTTTTCAGGGTTTGGAGTTTGAAGAATCCATCCTTAATTGTATTGGAGATGTGTCGTTGAAAGTTGAGTTGGCTGTCAATTGTTACTCCTAGGTTTCTTGTGGATGGAGTGAGTGAGATTTGTGAGATCTGTGGCACTCCCGTGTTGATTGAGGTTCCTGGGTGGTTGGAGGGGGTGCACTTGAGGGGATAAGAGGGACGGTCATCGTGGATGTGAAGGATTTCTGTTTTGGGCTTGGTTGAGGCATAGTGATAGTTGGGATAGTAATTGGGACAGATTTGAGCTGAGGTTGTTCCATTTTTCCATGGTGAGTTGGATGGACTTGTTTATGGGGAGAAGTATTTGTATGTCGTCTGCATAGACGAAGTAGGTGAGGTTTGCATCTGAAAGGTATTTGCATAGTGGGAGAAGGTAAATGTTAAAGAGGGTTGAGGAAAGGGAAGAACCCTGTGGGACCCCATGTGTGAGGGGCACTTGAGAGGATTCGGATGAGTTTGTCTTGACGATGTAGGATCTGTTTGAGAGGTAGGATTTGAACCATTTGATTGTGGTGTCTTGAAGACCAATTTCTTTAAGTCTGGCGAGGAGTGTTCTGTGATATAGATATGCATATAGATATGCATATAGATATGCAGGCATAAGAGAAATAGCACAGGACTGCTTCTATGGATAAGCCCTAAAGGAAGTGAAGAAATTGCGCATGGGGTAACTTTCTAGTACAGCAATTACTACCCTTAGCAGAAGGCATGGAGATTACTAACCTTAACCAATAAGCCTTGATGCATATAATGTAAGTGCAACATTGCTCCCCACTTCGACAGCAGGGGAAAGGGGAATTGGATTCAGACAACAACCAAGAGGGCCCTGACTTCTACTGTTTGGGGTACTGATATGCAGGAGGGTGTGGACCCAGCAACAGATCGGGAGGTGGAGTCACGTCCCCAGGAGGGCATGGACCCCCAGTGTTGGCACGGACCTTTCAGCAGAGGGGAAGTGGCACTGAGGAGATGGCAGCGGTTTAGATACAATGGACCCCCTCCCCCCCCCAGGCCAACAGTACTCACCAACCCAGTTGCATCTTTTCACATGGGTGAGACTTGGGATAAAAAGGGGAGGATAATAATAACACTTGATTAAGTGGGAGCTCAATATTCCCTTCTATTCTATAGGGGGGTATACTGAGGGGGGCCAACAACCCCAAATTGCCAAATATTAACTTTATTTATTTATTTATTTAAAAGTTTTTATATACCGCAAATAGGACAGTAGCCTGACCATCTAAGCAGCTTACAATAAAACATTCATAAATAAAAGACAAACCAAGCAATCATAAAAAATACATCACATTTACAGTACATCGTATGCAACCATATATATATGTATAGATATTTGAGACTAGTATAGTGAACAAGTTCCTATTGGAAATAGATTTTAGTGATTAATGTATATTATAAGCGGCGGTACAAAGGTAGGTTTTCAGAGATTTCTTAAATTCTTTGGTATTTGCAGTTAGGAGAATTTGTTCAGGGATAGAGTTCCACAAAATTGGACCTGCGACGGAGAAAGCCCGCTTGCGAGTCAATGCCAAACTTGCGATTTTTACAGATGGTACTTCTAGAATGAATTTATCCATGGAACGAAGCTGTCTGGTAGGTTTGTATGTTCTTAGTAGGGAGCAAAGTCAGACTGAGTTAGAGCTGTATAGTAGATTATGGATGATTGTAAGAATTTTGTAGGTGATGCGATAAGATACCGGTAACCAATGAAGCTGCTGCAGGACAGGTGTGATGTGTCCTCTACGGGGTAAGTTAAACAGAATCCGAGCTGTAGCGTTTTGGACAAGTTGCAAGGGATGGATGGTAGATGTGGGTAGCCCTAAGTATAAAGAATTGCAGTAATCTAAGGTTGTTAAAATTAATTCTTGTGTGACTGAACCAAAATCTGATGAAAATAACAGGGGATTTAGTTTGTTTAACATTTGTAGTTTGAAAAAGGATTGCTCCCTTGTAGAAATGTATAAAGTTGTGTGCCCTGAGACTTAACCATGAGTAGATAAGTGAGCTGTTTGACATCCTATTAGCGATGTACATAGTCATGTAGAAATGTATATACTTATATAGTCTAATGAACCCTTATATATTTGCACATACTGCCAGCCTTCTTCACAGTCCCATTTGTTTTCCTGGGGTGAAGGGTGGGGAATCCTACCCATTGACCCCTTCTTCCCCAGGTGGAGGCACCAGGCGCCTAGAATGTGAGGACCTATGGCGTCTGCCCTGGGGGGGCCCCTGCCAGATCGGTCCCTGACCCAGGAACACCCCGTGAGGTCAAGGGGGTGTTATATAGAGGAAAGGTGAGATAGAGGAAATATGATAGAGACATTTAAATACCTCCAAGGTTTCCATGCATAGGTTTAATGCATCATGGTCTTGGAAAGACCTCCCATGAGCATTCTTTGGTATCTCATGAGATTTGTTCTCTAAGAAAACCTTTTTCCTCAGTCAGTGAATAGGAATGGCCTCTCTCATGGGGTAATGTCTCCAAATGGATTAGCTTTACGCATACCATGGCAAGAGTGAATCTCATATTTAAGCCATGGCCTGTTGGATATGATCTCAATATCTCAGGTTTGCTGCTAATGCTCTTCTTAATACTTGCATTGTAGCAAGGACTGCCTTCTTCTGAAGTTCATAGGATTGTATTTATTCATTTTAGATTTATATTCCAGTTTTTGCACTTCAAAGCGGATGTAATGGGGTAGATTTTGAAAGGGGTACCCCCCGAAAACCTACCCCAAACCCCCCCTGCGCGCGCCGAGCCTGTTTTGCATAGGCTCGGCGGCACGAGCAAGCCCCGGGACGCGCGTAAGTCCCGGGGTTTGCATGGAGGGGCGTGTCGGGGGGCGTGTCGGGAGCGTGCCGGGAGTGACGTGGCGTTTCGGGGGCGTGTCGCGAGTGACGCGGTGTTTCGGGGGCGGCGCCGCGGGCGTGGTTTCAGCCCGGGGGCGTTCTGGGGGCATGGCCGCGGCCTCCGGACCATCCCCCGGACCGGGACATGGAGCGCGGCAGCAAAGGTAGGGGGGGTTTAGATAGGGCCGGGGGGGGGGGGGGGGTGGGTTAGGTAGGGGAAGGGAAGGGAAGGTGCCGGGGGTGGAAGGAAAGTTCCCTCCGAGGCCACTCCGATTTCGGAGCGGCCTCGGAGGCAACGGAGGCAGGCTGCGCGCCGACCCTGGATTTTAATGGATAAGCACGGCTACGCGCGTATCTATTAAATTCCCACATACTCTTGTTCGCGCCTGGTGCGCGAACAAAAGTACGCGTGTGCGCAGATTTATAAAATCTGCCCCAACGTGTATAGCCAATGTACCACCCCCACCTCTGATCTGAAGCAACTCCAGCATCATGCTGCATCCAAAGAACATGGCTAACTTCTTGTAGCCCTGGAATTCCTTTATAGGTTCTCCAGTATGGACTTCCTGTGGCACTGGTTAATGACATCACATCCTGCATGAATAAATAAGGAAGTCCATTGCAACTAGCCAGCACCTCAGCAATAGGTCCTCCTCCCTTGCAGTGTATGTTGCTGTTCCCTGTGCCTTGTTGTTACTGTGTGTGTCTTGATTTCTTGCTGTCTTGCCTTGCCTTGGCCTGATTCTATGGTTCTCACCTCAGCCTTGGATTCTGACTTTATTCCTGGATTGCTGCCTGCCCTGACCTTTGGCCTGGACCTGAATATCATCAGTTCATTGCCTGCCCTGACTATTGCCTGTAACTGGATTCTCTCTGACCGCTCCTTAAGTGACACTTGCCTAAGCCCTGCTGGCACCTGGAACACAAAGGATCAACCCACAGGGAATGGGGCTGATACAGCTCCAGCTGCAGTAAGGGCAACCCAATCTGCTGTTGGCATGGACCTAGTAGGTTCACCTATTAGGCTGCATCAACCATGCCCCAGCCCAAGGGCTCACAACAGGTCGGACTATAAGTTATTTTTAATCAGACCAGTGATGACCAATACAGTTAGAACCCTTTCTGTATCTTTTAATCAGGTTTTCTTGGTCTGTGATTGCATCATTTGCTACTAAAGGATCTTCTCTTTCCATAGGTTGTACATAAAATTAGTTTAGAATTCTCCCCTGATATTCACATTTGGGCATCGGTGGGATTGAGGTTTTTGGCTGATGGTCGAATTAAAATTTTTACAGAACTGAGGGAGGATTTTGGTATTCCCCCTTTGACCCGATGTTTATATTTTTGTATACGGAAAGATATCTCCGCTATAGCACGAGACGTGCCGGAAATCGAGGACGCTGAGCGGATAGAGGGTTTATTAAGTTGTAGGAAACCTCCTTCTCATTTTATAGCTGTTTTGTACAAAACCTTTCAGGCCACCCTAAGTGCAAAGACAACCACTCCTAACCCTATTAGGCTATGGAATGAGGATCTAAATTCGACATTGGAGAGCAAAGAATGGAAGTCTATATGCAGAGCCTCACGTCGTATCACATGTTGTTACAAGAGATGCAATATAAACTATTGAATAGAATATATCGTACCCCAGCTTTTTAAGCTATCTTTAGTAATGTTAGGGACACCTGTTGGAGGGACTGTGGTTCTTTGGGGACCTTTTATCACATGTGGATCCGGGTGGGGGAGATTATTTCAGTGATTTGTGGTCAGACATTGCGGGTGGACCCTGCACTATTTCTGTCTACTCGATGGGAGATGAGGGGACGCAGACAGCTGTTGGGGTTAATGTTACATGCGGCACATCTTACAGTATCTCATCAATGGAAAGGATTCCCCAATATTACTCTTTGGGAAGTCAAGTTATTAGACATTGCACTTACAGAAAAGCTGACCCTCTCTTTCCAAAATCAAAGAGCGAAATATCAGGTGATCTGGGGGATCTATTGGAAGTGGAGGGAAGGGAGGTAATGATGATGTGTAGGGGGATTTCTAGGGGGCAAGAACAGTGGGGTTCCTAGGCACTGTAATAATTGTATTGTCGCATGTGAACTCTTGTGTGCTTTATAATTAGGCAATTCCACACATTGTATTGTTTGAAAACAATGTTTAAAATAAATTAGTTTAGAACCAGCACTTCTATTAAGAATGCTGTTCTTGGGGTTTGTTTATTTGGGATTTTTTTTATCCTTTACTACGATGTCTGGTTTTCTTTATTCTTTATTTCGGTTGGAATAGGAAGGTCCCAGGTGATCACAACAAAATTCATTCTTTACAATTGTATTAGAGTTGTGATGCCACTGTATTTGTGCTTTTGCCAATTCCTTTTTCCTTTTTTGTTGGTCTGGTTCTTAAAAAAAATTTTTTTTCTTGTTTTGCAAATCCTGTTCCTTCTTTCTCCAAGTGTGGTGGTGGATCCTCACTCATTCTGCTCACCAGAATGCTAGTCCAAGCTTAAGGATGGAGACCAGTTTTGGCTATGGGGGTTATGGATGCTGTTAACTCTGCTTGGAGGCTTATGATGGTATCTCTGTATGTGTAATCTACTTCTATAAGGCTCAGACCGCCTTCAGCCCTAGGAATGTACAATCTCGCCACACACTGGTTCTTATAAATTACCTGATGGGTATGGAGGCGTTTTCTTGTTCTTACATCTAACTCCCACCTACCCCACCTTCCATTCTTACTATATAGACTAACCCACTAATTAGGAAGTGGGATTACACAGAATGACTTGACACTGGTCGACAGGAAATAATTTAAATGAATTGTTAGTCATTTGTAAATCATAATACTTAAAAGTAAAGTTCAGGGAGAGATAAATTAATATAATAATAGATGTTTCAGGTAATTATTTTTTATTGATTTGATCTAAGGCAATGGGATTCTTTATAGACTACACACCAGATAGGTACTAATAGATAAGATACTCTACTTCACATCTCCTAATTACAAAAAGCAAGCAAATAGGGTTACAGACAGGAAGTGTGCAGATGCTTGATGTCACAGAAAGGAAGCCAGCTAATTATATTTCCAGACCAGCTGAGGAAAAGGTAGGGACTTTGGGAAGTCTTTTGTCTCATTTCTTTCTACAAGTATGAAGGTCCTAAGAAGAGCACCGGCACCGGCTGGAAGCTCTTCAGTGCTTTTCCGATGGCCTCTTGGATCATCCGATCCAATTCCTCACAGAAGCCTGGTGCGCTTCAATGTCCATAGACCCCTTCACCTGTTCCACGGCGAAGTTTCTGGACAATCTCTGGCACCTGTCGGAGTCAGGCCTGAAAACTTCCTCTATCATGGTGCATGTCAGCGTGGTAGCCGCGTTTCATAAAGGCGTTGGGGATTTTCCTATTTTGACACAACCCTTAGTTATGAGAGGCTTGCTCCACTTAAAACCTCCACTGCGCCCTCCGGCCCCTGCTTGGGACCTCAACGTGATTTTGGGGCGGCTCATGGAACCTCTGTTTGAGCCTCTCCACTCCTGTGATCTCCGTTATCTCACTTGGAAAGTAGTTTTCCTTCTCTCTATCACGTCAGCTCGCAGAGTTAGTGAATTGCAGGCATTAGTCACCTGTCCGCCGTACACTAAAATTCTGCACGACAGGGTAGTGCTCCGCACTCACCCTAAATTTTTACCGAAGGTAGTGTCGGAATTTCATATTAACCAATCTATTATCCTACCTACCTTTTTTCCCAGGCCCCATGCAAACCCAGGAGAACAGGCTCTGCATTCTTTGGACTGCAAACGTGCCCTCGCCTTCTATCTAGACCGCACGTCGACCCACAGGAAATCCACTCAATTGTTTGTTTCTTTCGATACCATCAAATTGGGAAATCCTGTGGGAAAGCAGGCCCTCTCCTCCTGGTTAGGGGACTGTATTTCTTTTTGCTACCAACAAGCAGGCATTCCGCTGCAAGACCGTGTAAAAGCACACACTGTCAGGGCCATGGAGACATCAGTAGCGCACCTCCATTCGGTGCCGCTTGCTGATATTTGTAAGGCTGCCACCTGGAGTTCTCTCCATACTTTCACAGCCCACAGGCTGGCCCACAGGAACCAAATTTCCACCCCTGTTGTTGTGCCTGTTGCACGTCTTTGAATGCATTTGGTGCTTTGCTCGGGCATCCTCAGCTCGGTACTCACCCATATGTGAGGACTACCATCCTGCTTGTCCTGTGAGAAAGCAGAGTTGATTACCTGTAACCCCGCGGAGTTGGGTTCGTTTACGTTTTCTTATTTTATTTTTCACATGTACTTTTTACTGTAAGACGAGACTGAAGGGGGACCCCTGCTGCATGCAGAGTCAGTGCATTGCTGGGCATGCCCAGTAGGTTACAGTCAAAGTTCCAGAAACTTTGACAAAAGTGTTCCGTGATTGGGCTCCATCCTGATGATGTCACCCATATGTGAGGACTAACATCCTGCTGTCCTGATAGAACACCTGTTACAGGTAAGCAACACTGCTTTCTCTCCAGGACCCTCTCTCATACAGCCTGCTGTGCTCTGATGTGTCTCTCTCACTCCCAGGGAGGAGGGGGGGGGGTGCATGTGGTCACTGAGGGGCTGGGGGAGCTTGTCACTGCTGCAGAGGCTATCCCAGCATCCCTTGCTGCTGTCCCTGCTGTCCTCTGATGTGTCTCTATCACTCCCAGGGAGGGGGTGTGTGTGCATGCTGTCACTGAGGGGCTATGTGACCCCCTTACCTCCAGGCTTGCGTTCCTCACCACGACCTGCTCTGTTTCGCCCCGGGCCGTGTTGGGGCCTTCCTGCGGCATCTTCTCCACGAGGGAAGTTGGGGTAGTCCCGTAGTCCTTCATGCCTTGCCTTGGCAACAGGTCGACTCATCGAGTAGCTGGTTGCTGATCCTGCTGTTCCTGTATTCCTGCCTAACTTTTCCATCTCCGTTCCTGCCCTCCTGCCTGTTCCAGCTCCGTTCCTGTGTTCCTGCCCTCCTGCCTGTTCCAGCTCCGTTCCTGTGTTCCTGCCTTCCTGTTCCAGCTCCGTTCCTGTGGTCCTGCCTGCCTGCCTGTTCCAGCTCCGTTCCTGTGTTCCTGCCTGCTTGCCTGTTCCAGCTCCATTCCTGTCCTCCTGCCTGTTCCAGCTCCATTCCTGTGTTCCTGCTCTCCTGCCTGTTCCATCTCCGTTCCTGCCCTCCTGCCTGTTCCAGCTCCGTTCCTGTGTTCCTGTCCTCTTGCCTGTTCCAGCTCCATTCCTGTGTTCCTGCTCTCCTGCCTGTTCCAGCTCCGTTCCTGTGTTCCTGCCTGCCTGTTCCAGCTCCGTTCCTGTCCTCTTGCCTGTTCCAGCTCCATTCCTGTGTTCCTGCTCTCCTGCCTGTTCCGTTCCTGTTCCTGCCTCCTGCCTGTTCCAGCTCCGTTCCTGTGTTCCTGCCTGCCTGTTCCAGCTCTGTTCCTGTCTTCCTGCCCTCTTGCCTCAGCTCCGTTCCTGTCTTCCTGCCCTCCTGCCTGTTCCAGCTCCGCTCCTGCTTTCATGTTCCAGTTCCTGTTTGCTTGATCCTCTGGTTTTGACCTCGGCTTGGCTTCTGGTATTCTTCGTCTGCTGCCCATCCTGATTCCTGGTTTGTCTTCTGGTTTCGTCTGTCTTCTGCCTGCCCTGACTACTGGCCTGCCATCTCGCCTCACACCTCAGCTGCCTGCCTAGACCCCTGGCTCGTCTCTGACCACTCCAGTCTTCAAGCTGCCTCAACTTGGACTGTCCTTTTGGATTTCTCTTTGCCAGGAGACCCTCGCCTAAGTCCTGCTGACCCCGGCACCCAAGGGCTCAAGCTGCAGGGAACATGGGCTGGTATAGGTGAAGGTCCAGTCTGGTCTCCTGGCTCCGTACCACCTCCCGGTTACGTGCATCACTGCAGGCTTCCCTTCAGTGAATCTTCCATACACACCGGCCCAAGGGTCCACGTGCACAACAGATAGTGAGAGAGGAGGATGGGGGAAGAGACTGTGATGTGGAGGGGATGGAGCAGGAGGGAGGAAACTGGTGAGGATGAGCTGGGATTCAGAAAATTATTAATTGAGGGACTTTCAGTGCTTCCCTGGCTTTTGTTTTGACCATATGAGCCTGTCCCATATCTACATTACCTGCTCCTTTCTGGACAGTTACATGCAGGCTGATCAGTCATATTCACAACCCACTCTGTTGTTTTTTTTGATTCTTGGGATGAGAAGTGCGTAATTTGTGTTGATTTCAGCTCCCCTAATCATTTTCAAAAGTTGGATCCAATAGCGAGATCCACCACCTTCGCACCAAGCAGGCAAGTTACCCCATGTCCATCAGTCACCCAGCTATCTCCATTCCTAATGATCAAATCATCAGCTACAGCGACCGTCCTAACCCGTTCCTCCTGGGGATGTATCCTCAGTGTGAGGGGATAATAATGCATCACCTTGAGGGCAGGTCCTAGCTCCAGTATCGCCTCCTGGCTTATTAAGGTGAAGCTCTCTTTCCAGGTGACCTTTCTCTTTAGAGCAGCAGATAAAAAACACCATTACATCTGGATTTTAAAACTGAGGGTTCTGCGTGGGCTTAAACCACTCCTCAGTTCAGCTGTTTTTGCTCATTTGTCCAGGCTTTAATTATGCCCCTCCAGGATTACTGTAATATGAGCTATTTGGGTCTTCCTGCCTACATGCTAAAAGTCCTTCAACATCTTCAAAATGCTACAACTCGTCTTATTACTGGTACACACATTTGCAAGCATGTTACACCTGTTTTGGCTAAGTTACATTGGCTTCCAGTTCAATGGCGGGTGAAGTTTAAGATTGCTGTCATGGTGCACAATCTTCTTCAGCTCCACTCCTTTCCCTGGGCTAATGCATTACTGAAAATGTTCACTCCTACTAGAAATTTACATTCTCTCACCCGGGGCCTGCTAGAAATTCCACTCCACAAACTGCAGGAGACTCAGGAGCTAAAAGATAAAGATCAGGTAGCATAGGGGCTAATTGTGTGGAGGTTTGACTGCTCTATGATGCCCCTGAAGGTCTCCTCTATCAACCCCCTTAGGACTGGGGTACGGACATTGACAGAACCAGAAGTGACACGGGGAGGGTGACAGAGAGAATGGGTGATAAAGTTATGGGTAATGAAGGGGAAGAGGGAAGGTAACAGAACCAGAAGTGACACGGGGAGGGTGACAGTGAGGATGGGTGATAAAGTTATGGGTAATGAAGGGGAAGAGGGAAGGTAACAGAACCAGAAGTGACACGGGGAGGGTGACAGTGAGGATGGATGATAAAGTTATGGGTAATGATGGGGAAGAGGGAAGGTAACAGAACCAGAAGTGACACGGGGAGGGTGACAGTGAGGATGGGTGATAAAGTTATGGGTAATGAAGGGGAGAGGGAAGGTAACAGAACCAGAAGGGGCGACAGTGAGGATGGGTGATAAAGTTATGGGTAATGAAGGGGAAGAGGGAAGGTAACAGAACCAGAAGTGACACGGGGAGGGCGACAGTGAGGATGGGTGATAAAGTTATGGGTAATGAAGGGGAAGGGGGAAGGTAACAGAACCAGAAGTGACACGGGGAGGGCGACAGTGAGGATGGGTGATAAAGTTATGGGTAATGAAGGGAGAAGGGGAAGGTAACAGAACCAGAAGTGACACGGGGAGGGTGACAGTGAGGATGGGTGATAAAGTTATGGGTAATGAAGGGGAAGAGGGAAGGTAACAGAACCAGAAGTGACACGGGGGGGGGCGACAGTGAGGATGGGTGATAACGTTATGGGTAATGAAGGGGAAGAGGGAAGGTAACAGAACCAGAAGTGACAACGGGGAGGGTGACAGTGAGGATGGGGTGATAAAGTTATGGGTAATGAAGGAGAAGGGGGAAGGTAACAGAACCAGAAGTGACACGGGGAGGGTGACAGTGAGGATGGGTGATAAAGTTATGGGTAATGAAGGAGAAGGGGGAAGGTAACAGAACCAGAAGTGACACGGGGAGGGTGACAGTGAGGATGGGTGATAAAGTTATGGGTAATGAAGGGGAAGAGGGAAGGTAACAGAACCAGAAGTGACACGGGGAGGGTGACAGTGAGGATGGGTGATAAAGTTATGGGTAATGAAGGAGAAGAGGGAAGGTAAACAGAACCAGAAGTGACACGGGGAGGGTGACAGTGAGGATGGGTGATAAAGTTATGGGGTAATGAAGGAGAAGGGGGAAGGTAACAGAACCAGAAGTGACACGGGGAGGGTGACAGTGAGGATGGGTGATAAAGTTATGGGTAATGAAGGGGAAGAGGGAAGGTAACAGAAGCAGAAGTAGTGATGGTGGGGAAGGGACAGAATGAGACTCAGAGGTATGATGGGGTGGAGGATTGAGAGAGAGTCAGAGGTTGTGATTGGGAAGGGGCAGGAAGGGGTGAGTATTGGAGGGGTATAGGGAGGGTTATAAGTGAGATCCAGCACAGGTGATGGAGGAGGGAGTAGGGGAGAGAGAGAGACAAAGAGAGAACTGGAGGGGAAGGAGGGGGGGGGGTCAATTTAGAGGAAGAAAAGAGAGAATGGGTGAGGGCTGAGCCCCCATCATAATTATTGTGGAGGTTGGAGGTGCTGTGCTGGGGCTGCAGTGAGGGTCTCTGAGGACAAGTTGGAAAAATTGAGAGAATCTTCTGGATAACTGATAGAGAGACTTGTGGGGATAGGATGGGGGGATTTAGAGGGAGCCTGGTAGGGACAAGGTGGGGAATTGAGAGAAGGATGGGTGGGAACAGGATATGAGAGAGAGAGACTGGAAGGCACAGGGTGGGAGGATTGAGAGAGACTGAAAGGGATGGGGGCACTCATTGGTACCCCCTTTGCTGAGGCTCTGTGGTAAATTCTGATTCCACGACGCTTGGTGCGTGAAACGTTGGCCACGTCAGGTTTAGAACAAGTGGTCCTGGTGTGAGGCTCAAAGTGAGCAGATTTGCCCATAGGTAAGTGGAAATCCGGTTGGTGGGTGGGCGATTGCCAAGAGAGAGACACTCACAAGAGAATAAATCCGTATGATGCAGGGATGTGGAGAAGCTCTGGAAGCTTTATTTATAGGATATTATAAAATATTTTGGAAGTAAAACAATCCTCCAGGCCAGCGAGTCTTCACTATTGCAGAGATTTTTTCTTTAGTCTGACAGCAAATTACAGGACTGAGATGGGCTGGAGAGCTGCGTACATCTAGGAGTGCTGTAGACTGATTAGCACCAGCATCCAGAACCATCAGGTAACTAAGATCCCCCCTCAGGTTAATGTTTGACTGCACCACGATTAATGAGAAAGTTCAGGTCCTGCTAACAAGATCAGATTTCTGCTTTCCTCTCGCTGACACCATCACTGCATTGTGCTGTGAGCAGAGAGCCTGGGCTGTGCAGACCTGGAGTTACAGGTCAGGGAGAGGCTGAGCTCAGAGAGGAAAAGAGAGAAAAAATGCAGTACAGAGAGGATCAGCAGTAAAACCAATCCAGGATTCGGGAAATAATGTGAAGTGTAGGAAGTGCGTAATTAAGATGTCTGGTAGCAGAATCACACCCCCATCCTCTCTTTTCCTTATCCCTCTTCCAAAGCCCCTTTCACTCCTCACTTTCACTTGCTCTTCCCACCTGATCCCCCTTCCAAAGCCCTTTTCACCCCTCACTCCCCTCTTTTACTTCTTCCCCCCCTCTGATCCCCTCACTCACCCTGGCTCTTCCCCCCATAAGCTCCTTAGTCACTCAAATTATTTTCCCCTCCCAAACCCCTCACTCACCCTGGCTCCCTCCCCCTGTGAACCCCTCATTCTCCATGGTTTATTCACTCCTCCCAAACTCCTCACTCACCTTGATACACTCCCTCCTTCCCTCCACCCCACAAACCCTTCACTTACCCTGATTCACTCCCCGTTTCCCCTGGTTCACTCCCCCATTTCCCCTGGTTCACTCACTTCCCCTCCTCTCCAATCCCCAGTCAGTTTGTTCTCTTCCCTCCAGCCCACAATCTCAGGTTAACCCTCTACAAGAGCTCCCCATGCCCATGGACCCCCTCACTCAGAGGGTACTATTGGCAAACCAGGAAGAGGAAGAGGACAGTGACTCTGCAGCGTTCCTGATACATCCTCCCTCCTCCCTTACCACGTCAGAGCATCCTGCTTTGAACCTCGAGGATCAAACTGCACCATTCAGATCTCAGCGGGGGAGAAGGGAGGTTGTACTAGAGGATCTGCAGGGCCTTCATCCTCCTCCTCCTCCTGTTTGTCCGATACAAGCCAGTGAGTGAGGAGATCCAGGGGAGGGGAGCGGGGAGATTGCGCTGTCCACTGTCATCAATATGTCTCTTTGGGAGCAGGCGGGCAGGCAGGTGGGTAAGAGAGGGTTAATGCACCATCCACTACCATCAATGTTTCTCTTCTGGGGTGGGCAGGTGAGGGTAAATGCGCTGTTTGACTGCCATCAATGTTTTTGGTTCCTTGGCAAGGCTGAATTTTGTGGCCCTTGCTACAGCCACACAATTATGGGAGTGTGGGGGCCCCTAGCAGAGCTGGATTGGGAAATTCTGACAGAAGAAAAGGGTGAAAAGCGGAATACATTGACAGGGAGAGAGAGAGGTGCAGAAGGTTGGAGATACGGAGAGAGAGAGAGGAGCCAGAGGCTGGAGAGCACAGCATGAAGAGGACAGGGGGGCAGAGCTGGCAGAGAGCACAGACGTGAGAGAGAGAGAGGGGGCAGAGCTGGAGAGCACAGCGTGAGAGAGAGAGGGGGCAGAGCGGGGAGAGCACAGCCATTAGAGAGAGCAGGGGGCAGAGCTGGAGAGCACAGCACGAGAGAGAGAGAGGGGGGCAGAGCTGGAGGAAGCACAGCACTAGAGAGAAGAAGGGGGCAGAGCTGGAGAGCACAGCGTGAGAGAGAGAGAGGGGCAGAGCTGGAGAGCACAGCGTGAGAGAGAGAGGGGGGCAGAGCTGGAGAGCACAGCGTGAGAGAGAGAGGGCAGAGCTGGAGAGCACAGCACAAGAGAGAGAGGGGGGCAGAGCTGGAGAGCACAGCACGAGAGAGAGAGAGGGGGGCAGAGCTGGAGAGCACAGCGTGAGAGAGAGAGAGGGGCAGAGCTGGAGAGCACAGCGTGAGAGAGAGAGGGGGGGCAGAGCTGGAGAGCACAGCGTGAGAGAGAGGGGCAGAGCTGGAGAGCACAGCATGAGAGAGAGAGGGGCAGAGCTGGAGAGCACAGCATGAGAGAGAGAGGGGCAGAGCTGGAGAGCACAGCATGAGAGAGAGAGGGGCAGAGCTGGAGAGCACAGCGTGAGAGAGAGGGCAGAGCTGGAGAGCACAGCGTGAGAGAGAGAGGGGCAGAGCTGCAGAGTGGAGAATGAGAGGGGAGGAGCTCAAGTTCCATACAGACAGAGCTGGAGACTACGAGGGAGGGGCGCAGTTCAGGTTGCAGGCCGGTGATGCAGGAATGGGGCATCTTTCCTCTTTATTATATTCAGATTATTTTAATTAATTTCTACTGATCTGAATTCAGTTGCTCCTCTCCCCTCCCCTCCCCATCAGACTCACATGGTCTCTCCCCCCCTCTTGTGATGTTATGATGACAGGAGGTGACATAATAAAAGGCAAAGCTGCCAGGGTGTCTGTTAATGCAAAGGATGGCAGCAAGCAGGGAGCATTTCTGCTGATTGGGACTCTGGATATTATGAGACCAAAGGACCTGAAGCTTCTGGAAGTAAACCCCAAGCGAGAGGAGAAAGGGGAGGATTAATGCAGCGCAGACTCAACTCCACCTGGAACTGAACTACAAGCGAGAGGAGAAAGGGGAAGGAGCAATCACCAAACATGGAAATGAACTACAAGCGAGAGGAGAAAGGGAAGGAGCAATCACCAAACATGGAAATGATCTACAAGAGAGAGGAGAAAGGGGAGAACTAATGCAGCGCAGAACTCAACTCCACCTGGAACTGAATATTTTAACAATTTCTCCCACCCCTCCTTCCAATGCTCCCTCTGCTCTCCCCTCGCCATATCTCCCTTCCTTATCTCCTGTTCTCCCCCTCCACTTTTCCTATCTTTTCTCCTTTGCTCTTTCCTCTCTGCCCACCTGCCTTGCCTTTGCTGTTCTCTATATTTCCTCCCCTTTCTCTGTCTTGTTTCTGCTTCCCCTTTCCCTTTCCCTCACTTCTCCTCTTAGCTGAGGACGGTCGCTGTTGCTGAGGGTCCCTGAGAGAGACAGAGCTCTGGGTTAATAGGGAGAGTTTGTAAAGCTAAGGAAGGGCAGCCAGTTGTACAGTCTGAGCTGATCTTATCAGCACCCTCACCCCTGACTGAGACAGGAGCAGCATTCAGCTCTGCAAAAACCTTCACTTAAAAACCAGTTGGAGTTACTGGGAAATTCCTTTTCTTCTTCCCCTGCTTGTAATGCAGTTTATTTAAAATCCTTTGGGTTCATTGTTCTGCCTTCATAACAAGCTCTGGTTTATTAGCACTGTGGATCCTAGGTGAGTGAGTTTTTCAGTGATTCTTGTATTTTTTGGATGCACAGTCTTTAGTTTTCTGGGTACTGTGAAACCCCAGGTTTGGGGAGTCTCACTGTCCCCAGAAACCCCACAAGAAGGAGCAGGTGGTGCATACAGTACTTGCCCCAGATCCAAGCGGAAACCCAGTTGCTGGGTGGGAGGTTGTCAGGAGAGAGGCACAAGTGCAGGAGCAGGCAAGGCCTCTGCAGTGCTTGCCGGGACCCTCAAGCGAGCAAGGGTTTAACCCCCAAGTGTCAGGGGAAGCAGCTCTTGCTCTACTTCTGCTATGAATGTTTTATTCCAGGGAGGTAAAGGAAGAGATGTGATGTGTGCTCTTCATTCCTGCCAGGATATTTAATTCTGGGTGGCTGGGGCAGAGCCAGAAGAAGCAGCAGCTCTGTTTCTCTGTGAACATTTAATTCTTGGGTGGGAGGCTGCAGGAAGGAGCCAAGGATGAGGCAGGAGCTCTTGTGCCACTCTCCAGTCCTTATGAATATTTAAATCAAGAATAAGGGGGAGGGATGAACCAAAGCTGTGGCAGCAGATCCTGCTCTCTCCTGTGGTGAACATTTGATTATGGGGGGGGAGGGGGAGGAGTCAGAGGCACGGAGCAAAAGCTCCCACCATGAACCTCTGGTTTGGGGCTCTGGCAGCGGCTGCATGGGACTGAGCTGTGAGTCTCATCTGGGTCTGGATGTTTCCCAGCCTTGAACTAAATAATCAAAGTAAGCAAGGTCTGGCCAATCCCATGTGAATTTTAACCTGGAGGTTTGCTGTGATAATGAATGCAAAAGTACACATCTAGTTTTGCTTTGTTTATTGCCCTCTCAAATACCCCTGCCTGCTTTAGGTGAGGGCAGGTTGTTATAGGAAAACTCTGCATATAGGTTTCTCCCTTCTCCGAACTCCAAACCAGAAATATTTGCAAAACTACATGGGGAAAAGCCCATGCCTTGCTGATATATGCTCCTACTTTTACTTGTGTAGAGGATGGACAATAATCAAACAGCCCATTTCTGTGGATAAAAGAGCGTTTTACCCCCGGAAATGGCTTTCATTATTGTCCTCCCTGTATATAATGGTGATGTGCGATCGGTCTTACACATTTTAAAGTCTGACCCTTTCTTTAACAGATCAAATAAAGAAATCCCAGCCATCAAGAAAAATACACCCCTTTCCCTCCCTCATTTGTAACCCCCTCCCCTCCCCTTCCTCCCCTTCCCTTCCCTTCCCCTCCCTTCCTCCCCTTCCCCCCCTTCCTTCCCCTCCCCTCCCCTCCCTCCCTTCCCTTCCCCCCTTCCCCTTCCCCTCTTCCCCTCCCTCCCTTCCCTTCCCCTCCCCCCCCTTCCCCCTTCCCCTTCCCCCCTCCCCTTCCCTTCCCCCCTTCCCCTTCCCCCTCCCCTCCTTCCCTTCCCCCTTCCCTCCCTTCCCCTTCCCCTCCCCTTCCCTTCCCCTTCCCTCCCCTCCCTCCCTTCCCCCTTCCCCTCCCCTTCCCTCCCCCCTTCCACCCCTCCCTTCCCCTTCCCTCCCCCCTTCCACCCCCCTCCCATCCTCCACTTAACACTCTGTTCCCTTTCATCCCCTGATCCCACTACTCTCCTACCCCTACACCGCATCCCCCTCCCCTGACCCTTCCATCCATGACGCCCTTCCCTTCATCCTTTTCCCACCATCATCAACACCACCTCACAACCCCGGTAAGTTACAGCTACTCTCAGGAAAGCTACAGTCTGTCCCGTTCTGAAAAAATACCCAACATCTTCTCCCAAATATTCCTGAAAACTATTGTCCTATCTCAAGTTTGCCTGTCTTGTCCAAAATTATTGAAAAAGTAGTTCAAGGTCAACTCTGGGGCTTTCTAGAGAAGATGTTAGTGTTTCATGCTAAACACGCAGGTTGCAGGAAGTGCTTCAGCATGCAGACAGCACTCACTGTCCCTTGATGCAGCCCTCTAGGATTTCCCTCTTCTTTGTCAGCCCTGGTTATGACTTTGTTATTAGTTTTAACAGGATGCATTCATTACGGCCATTTGTTTATAGCAGGGAGTGCTGTTTATTTTATTCTTTGTACATTGCATTGATTTCCTGTTGTAAGATTTTGTGATTAATCAAGCTAATAAATCATAATCATAATTAAAAAGAAAACATGACAAAACAATCGAACAGGAAATCAGTAACAGTGAAATGAATAAAAATCACAATGTCCAGAACAGGAGAAGGGGACATGTGGTCTAAGATTGGGGAAGAGGGGTAAACTCGAGTCAGGGGAGGGGTGAGGTCAGGGGTCATGGTAAGGGAGGATTCTGGGGCTGGAGTAAGCTCTGGGGTCAGAGGAGGGGGTGACTTCTGGGGTCGGGGGAGAGGTGGGTATTTTTCTTAGATTAAGGGGCAGGCAGTGAGGGTAGATCCTCTGCAGCTGCTCAGGGTAAGTTTTCAGGAGGCCGCTCAGTGCTGAATTGGCGAAGCTAAATTTGGGAACATTTCCAGCCACCATGCTGTGATTGAAAACTCACTAAGATTTATCCAATAAACGTACTCAACTCTTGTGGACAACTCAGCAGCTCTTCTGAAAACTTGCCCCCTACTTTGTATACAGAAATTTACATAATTAACTTTGTGATAACCAAGATCAATGCTCACACATCTCCTTTCTTTCTCTTTCTGGTTCCGCTCGTCCCGCAACAAAAACAACCAACGTGGTAAGGAGCCTTTGCAAACATCACTTTGTGTCTGTAACACTTTTAAAGGTCCTCGGGCACTGGATTTGTCCAGCTGAGTTTGGAATTTAGCTGGACACAGTGGTAAAATTGTGGGCCAATGAATTGTTAACTTACCTGGATAAAAAAAAAGTGATGTGCTGGGTGTGGGGCTTATGCTTAGCTGGGTAGCAGGGATATTGAGTGTTTCCCAGTCACACTGAGCCGGGGAAGTCTGGTAACAGTGGAAGCAGCCCTGAAGTGAGCTGGATAAACTGACTTCACTGTCTTTGGGTCTATCCAGTGGGAACTCGTACCCGGGTAAGTCCAGCTAACTTCCTGCTCTCGGCATGGACCTATTAGTTTATAAATATAAATGAAGAAACATTGTGTTGGTATTCAGGGATTGCACAATGCTAATCAGTGATTCCTCAGAGCACAGGGAACTGTCTGCCCTCTATAGTTACCCCGTGAGCCATAGCAAATGGTTTAGTCCACTCACTACCCCTAAACTAGGGCCTCCTCTGAGAGAAGCTTAGACCTTAGAAAAGGGACCCAGAAAAGACAAAACAATAAATATAACAACTGAGGAATCACTAAATAGCAGTCAAATATTTATTTATTAGCACAATCTGTGGTCAGAAGACCTCCTCACTGATTCAGATGCTGGTTGGTTACTCCAGCTCTGCTGACACAAAAACCTGTTAGAGCTGTGTGAGACTTGGTGCAGGACCCTGCTGACACCCAGTCCTAACTCACCTGTCACTACTCCTTCACAGAAACAGTGCTAATAAATGAAGGTTATAATATATAAGAAAAGGATTTACAGTTAACTCAAAAGGCTTGGAAAACTGGAAACAGCAAAAAGGGAAAAAGATAAGGAACAGTAATTGCTGGTACTTAACAGTTTGTCTCCAGAGTGAAATGCTGCATCCTTCCCAGTCAGATAGGAGGGTCCTGTGCAACCTTTTCCTGTCACCCCACAGCTGTACTTCCCAGCTGAAACAGGTCTCTCTCTCTCTCTTTCTGCTAATTCCATCTCTCAATCTCTCAGCCCGTTCTGTCCCTTAACAGATCCTCAGCAGCAGTGCAATGTCTGCTGAAACGAGCATCTCTCTCTGGGTGTTACAGTCTCTCTCTCTCAGAACTTAGCAGCAGGGTGAAGACATCGGTCCTGGGATTCATCTCCTCGGCTCCAGCTCCTGGTGCCAGTGGAACACTGCCCTCTTATACTGCCCCCTGCTGACCGGCTGAAGATCATCTGAATAAAAAACAAAGCATTCTCTCACTATACCAGGCAAATGACAATTACATCTCCTACTCGTCAGCAAGAATAATTTTCCAAGTGCATGGCTGGACTTTTGTGCTGTATCAGAGGGACATTTGAAATTCAAAAGCTAAGTTCATAATTGCTGACTCCGCCCCTCCAGCTCTGCCTCTGCTCACTGGCTGTAAAAGTCCAGTGGTTAGAGCAGTGGGCTGGAACCCAGGGTTCAAATCCCAGTGCCACCACTCCTTGCAGCCTCAGGTACAGATTGTGAACCAACTGGGGTCAGGGAAATAACTAGAGTACCTGAATGTAATGCACTTTGAAATGTCTGAAAGGTGGAATATAAATAAAATTAAGTTTAAAAAAAAACGGAGCCTCCTGATTGATTTTCAAAAGCTGATTTACCCCCATAACCTCTACAGTACTGGCACAATGGCCCTTGCTAGCACAACCCCCTACTTTGGATATTGACTTTTCAGCGCCCGCTTTATATTGCATCCGCCCCAGGGAGAGATGCGGTGCTGACCAGAGAGGAACAACTGCTGCAGGGGAGGCAGGAAGAGGTGAGGGAGAGGGGTAAGGAGCTGGGGTCTGAGCTTGCTGCTGGGGAGGGCTGGGGGTAACTGAATGGCGCTGGCTTGGGGGCTGTGGGGTTAGGGAGCTTATGGCAGAAGGAAGGGAACAAGGGGAAGGATTGAGAGGGAGGGAGACTGCTGGGCACCCACATTTAATTCACATTGAGAGCCTGATTTACTAAGCTTTCCCCCCCTTAGACAGAAAGGAGAAATGGGCTTAGTAAATCAGGTCTTAAGGAGCTGTAGCTCACCTTGGATGTGAATCCCCCCAGCTTCTCACCATCAGCCGCTGCCCATAAAGTTAGAAGGAGCTGGGGGGATTCACATCCAAAATGTGCTTCAGTTACTTAAGGCCGGACTTACTAAGCCCATTTTCCATTCTGTGACGCGATTAAAGAGAATGTCCCGGTGTTATTCTGCAGAACAGGAGAAGGGGAAAAGGTGAAGTTCCCAGGCAGCGGGAGAGGTACTGAGCAATCTCACACTGACGGAGACAAGAGGCACGGAGAATGGTAAAGATCAGTAATTTGTAAAAAGTAAAGGAAGTTCAGAGACGGAGGTTGCACTACAAAAGAACCATAAGACTGAGGAATGACAGAGTAAGGTCAAGAATGCAAACAAATAGAAAAAAGCAATCCAGCTCTACCCCCAAGAGGATCAAGACCTGAACCAGAGCTGCAGAGGTGAAGGATGCGGCCCATGCACCACTGATCTCCTCCCCCTACTCCTCTTCCTGCTGCCTGCCTGACCCAGTCCCAGATCTTCCTCAGTGATTATGCAGAAAGGGCCAGATATTGGTCGGGCAGACAGCACAAGAGTTAAAAGTAACAGAGGAGACTCTAGCAAAATGCAGAGAGCGCAGGGGTTAATTTGCACAGAGTGGCAGTTACTACCCTTACCAGAATGCATAGAGGTAACCTGCATGGAGCGGCAGTTACTACCCTTACCAGAATGCATAGAGGTAACCTGCATGGAGCGGCAGTTACTACCCTTACCAGAATGCATAGAGGTAACCCGCATGGAGCGGCAGTTACTACCCTTACCAGAATGCATAGAGGTAACCTGCATGGAGCGGCAGTTACTACCCTTACCAGAATGCATAGAGGTAACCTGCATGGAGCGGCAGTTACTAACCCTTACCAGAATGCATAGAGGTAACCTGCATGGAGCGGCAGTTACTACCCTTACCAGAATGCATAGAGGTAACCTGCATGGAGCAGCAGTTACTACCCTTACCAGAATGCATAGAGGTAACCTGCATGGAGCGGCAGTTACTACCCTTACCAGAATGCATAGAGGTAACCCGCATGGAGCGGCAGTTACTACCCTTACCAGAATGCATAGAGGTAACCTGCATGGAGCGGCAGTTACTACCCTTACCTGAATGCATAGAGGTAACCCGCATGGAGCGGCAGTTACTACCCTTACCAGAATGCATAGAGGTAACCCGCATGGAGTGGCAGTTACTACCCTTACCAGAATGGATAGAGGTAACCTGCATGGAGCGGCAGTTACTACCCTTACCTGAATGCATAGAGGTAACCCGCATGGAGCAGCAGTTACTACCCTTACCAGAATGCATAGAGGTAACCCGCATGGAGCGGCAGTTACTACCCTTACCAGAATGCATAGAGGTAACCTGCATGGAGCGGCAGTTACTACCCTTACCAGAATGCATAGAGGTAACCTGCATGGAGCGGCAGTTACTACCCTTACCAGAATGCATAAAGGTAACCTGCATGGAGCGGCAGTTACTATCCTTACCAGAATGCATAGAGGTAACCTGCATGGAGCAGCAGTTACTACCCATACCAGAATGCATAGAGGTAACCCGCATGGAGCGGCAGTTACAACCCTTACCAGAATGCATAGAGGTAACCCGCATGGAGCGGCAGTTACTACCCTTACCAGAATGCATAGAGGTAACCTGCATGGAGCGGCAGTTACTACCCTTACCAGAATGCATAGAGGTAACCTGCATGGAGCGGCAGTTACTACCCTTACCAGAATGCATAGAGGTAACCTGCATGGAGTGGCAGTTACTACCCTTACCAGAATGCATAGAGATAACCTGCATGGAGTGGCAGTTACTACCCTTACCAGAATGCATAGAGGTAACCCGCATGGAGCGGCAGTTACAACCCTTACCAGAATGCATAGAGGTAACCTGCATGGAGCGGCAGTTACTACTCTTACCAGAATGCATAGAGGTAACCTGCATGGAGCGGCAGTTACTACCCTTACCAGAATGCATAGAGGTAACCTGCATGGAGCGGCAGTTACTACCCTTACCAGAATGCATAGAGGTAACCCGCATGGAGCGGCAGTTACTACCCTTACCAGAATGCATAGAGGTAACCTGCATGGAGCGGCAGTTACAACCCTTACCAGAATGCATAGAGATAACCTGCATGGAGCGGCAGTTACTACCCTTACCAGAATGCATAGAGGTAACCTGCATGGAGCGGCAGTTACTACCCTTACCAGAATGCATAGAGATAACCTGCATGGAGCGGCAGTTACTACCCTTACCAGAATGCATAGAGGTAACCTGCATGGAGCGGCAGTTACAACCCTTACCAGAATGCATAGAGATAACCTGCATGGAGCGGCAGTTACTACCCTTACCAGAATGCATAGAGGTAACCTGCATGGAGCGGCAGTTACAACCCTTACCAGAATGCATAGAGATAACCTGCATTGAGCAGCAGTTACTACCCTTACCAGAATGCATAGAGATAACCTGCATGGAGTGGCAGTTACTACCCTTACCAGAATGCATAGAGGTAACCTGCATGGAGCGGCAGTTACAACCCTTACCAGAATGCATAGAGGTAACCTGCATGGAGCGGCAGTTACTACTCTTACCAGAATGCATAGAGGTAACCCGCATGGAGCGGCAGTTACTACCCTTACCAGAATGCATAGAGGTAACCCGCATGGAGCGGCAGTTACTACCCTTACCAGAATGCATAGATGTAACCCGCATGGAGCGGCAGTTACTACCCTTACCAGAATGCATAAGAGGTAACCCGCATGGAGCGGCAGTTACTACCCTTACCAGAATGCATAGAGGTAACCCGCATGGAGCGGCAGTTACTACCCTTACCAGAATGCATAGAGGTAACCTGCATGGAGCGGCAGTTACTACCCTTACCAGAATGCATAGAGGTAACCCGCATGGAGCGTCAATTACTACCCTTACCAGAATGCATAGAGGTAACCCGCATGGAGCGTCAGTTACTACCCTTACCAGAATGCATAGAGGTAATCTACATGAAGTGGCAGTTATTACCCTTACCAGAATGCATAGAGGTAAATCGCATGGAGCGGCAGTTACTACCCTTACTAGAATGCATAGAGGTAACCTGTATGGAGCAGCAGTTACTACCCTGACCAGAATGCATAGAGGTAACCTGCATGGAGTGGCAGTTACTACCCTTACCAGAATGCATAGAGGTAATCTACATGAAGCGGCAGTTACTACCCTTACCAGAATGCACAGAGGTAACCCGCATGAAGTGGCAATTACTACCCTTACCAGAATGCATAGAGGTAACCCGCATGGAGCGGCTGTTACTACCCTTACCAGAATGCATAGTGGTAACCTGTATGGAGCGGCAGTTACTACCCTGACAAGAATGCATAGAGGTAACCCGCATGGAGTGGCAGTTATTACCCTCACCAGAATGAATAGAGGTAACCTGCATGGAGTGGCAGTTACTACCCTTACCAGAATGCATAGAGGTAACCTGCTTGAAGCAGCAGTTACTATCCTTACCAGAATGCATAGAGGTAACTTGCATGGAGTGGCAGTTACTACCCTTACCAGAATGCATATAGGTAACCTGCATGCAGCGGCAGTTACTACCCTTACCAGAATGCATAGAGGTAACCTGCATGCAGCGGCAGTTACTACCCTTACCAGAATGCATATAGGTAACCCGCATGGAGTGGCAGTTACTACCCTTAGTAAGTCTAATGCAAACATAAATCAGTATTTTCTTTCCCCTTGCTGTTCGCACTATACACACATGCTAATAGCCCAGCCATGTTCTTTAGCCCATCCTGAGAAAAGATTATAATGTCCAATAACCATTTAGAACTGTTTAGTACCTGTGGGGTACGATCAATAATCTCTGTGCTACACATTTAGTACCCCCTCTTTCTGGCAGGATGAAATCTAATGCTTTATGATTATCCATTGCATAACGATGAGTCTCAGCTAATTGATGTGCTAGAGCACAGATATTATCCTGGGTAACGTTCTTAAGGATTTCTACTAAGGCTTGTAAACGCAGGACAGCAGTAGAGAGATGGCCAATAGCGTATATGTTAGAAAATGGGAACCAATCGGAACGCATCAGTCTATGGCGTTCCTCAACAGTAATAGGTGTGAATCGTAAGGCATTCTGACTGCCCTGATCAGCCCAATCCTGGGAGGGGAGTTCTTCTAAGGTTTGCCGTTTATAACAGGACTTGTATGTCTGCTTCTGCTGGTGAAAAGCAGAAATAGGCAAATAAGCATTCACAGGGGTACATTTTGCAGTCCAATCAACAGGAAGAGTTGCTCAAATTTTATTCCCTCGAAAAGAGAAATACACAGGAGCTGAAATACGGACGGGATGGGAAATGGGCCATGAGGACTGCAAGTCAAGAATAATCATCTTAATAATAAACCAATCTTTGCACAAATGCAAGCATGAGGCACTGTTACAGGATGGGAGTTCAGTAAGATTTATTGTTATTGAAGCTTCCTCATTGATTTCCTGGTACCGCTGGAATATCTGGTTACGATATTGCCCAGCACCAGTAAAAATATTCCCAGTCGCAGCTTGCCATGAGGAGGATGAAGTATTCCTCCCACATTTGGGAGGGAGAACACAATCCATCGTTCATCTCTAAAGTAATCAGAGATATTACTCAAGGTCACGCTGGTAACATTACATGAAATGGAGGGGTTTCCCAAATGAGGCCATGGGCTGAGTCGTGGGTTTGGATTTGCGCTGTTACTAATGAGGGTCCGGTTGGAACAAACTGTAAATGAGTAAGGAGGAGGGACATATGGGGAGCGGAAGATATCATTAACCATAGGTCTGGCTTGTGGGCACAGAGCAGAGAATCTGGGATTAGTATTACTACGTGAACAGTTAGCCATTATGGCTAATGGTATGGGGGCATTGGATATAATAAGAGAACGATCACCAACCCTTAAGGGCCATTCTATGAAACACCAAACTGAGGGTGGTATAGTTAGAAATATTAGGAAAGGCCAAAGATATCTCAGAGGGATTTCTATTTCATGCTTATGGTGTATATGGATGTTACCATGATTATCATAACGTGTGATATTAGTGAGTGATTCTAATGCTAAGCATGTAAAATGCAACCCAAAAAGATTAAAGCAAACAAACCAAAGGTCTTTTGTATAGAAATGTTCATTCTGCAGCTTTAAGTCGGTGACTTGGAAGGAAGACGGGTGCGGTGTCTCCTTCCATCAGTACGGATGTGGTGCGCCCTGCACCCAACGCTAAGATTTCACCTTTGCTGCAGTCAGATCTTGGAAGTGGAAAACGCACCCAAACTTTCTGTTCCTCACAGTCAACCTTTCTGATGTGTCTCCCAAAGAAACAGTGGGTTTGGTCTGTAGGTTGGAATGTAAAACATGTTTAGCCCGACTGAACTTTACCCTGCATTTACTATTTATAACTCTGGAAATAGACAGGAGACACCGCACTCCTTATAGGAGATTGCCAATTTACTCAAGCTAAACCTTCGTCTCCCAAATGTCTCCCTTTCTGTTTTACCTTTATATATATATATTACATGAAGACTTGGATTCAGGATTATAAAATATGTTTATTATATATTTTTTATTAGTAAAATGAAGTTATTACAAGTTAGTAATAATCATTTCTTTTATAAGCATCATTTGTATTATAATAATCTTGTGCTCAGTTAAAAGCACAAAAGCAATATCTCAGTCAATTCTTTTCCTGTGTTTAGCCGGGAGGGAAGGTAAGGAGTGCACGTAATAACGTAGTTGCACACCTCAGCAAGGACGCGAGCCTTCTCCCAGTTCCCGGGTTTTCTGCACTCCTTTGTATACAGGTTTCTTGCAATGCCTTGCGTGTGATCGACCCTTACCTCCTGGTGCCAGGTTACATATTCCCCTGTGTCCTGTCAAGTACACATTTACTCTCACCCTTGCATCCCTCGATTATTTTTATCATTTATTTCCAATATATGCATAATTTTCTCTCATCCCTTGTGCAAAGGTACAAAAGTTCATGGTGAATCATAAATGTGTGCATGTGTTTGTGTGAATATATTTTATTACCTCTCTCCTTTGCATCCCCCTCCCAGGCATCTGCTTCCCTCTATGTTATCCTCACTTCTGTATCGTCAAAAATAATCCATCACTGCACGTGTCCTCTGCCTTGCCAAGTTTCCTTTTTGTGCCTACTCGAATGGCAGCAAAGGTCCTAATGCCTAGGGGATCTCTGAATAATGGGAGAATTTTATTCTAAGGATACAGTAGCCAAAGTGGACCGCAGTTTAGAAGTTCATACAAGGCGGTGTTTGCATCCATGAGTTTAGTTCTTGCTGATACCCCGCAGATATGGCTGCCCATGAGTTTATGTTCCAGAGTGGACACTGGAGAGTCACTATCTCATTAACCTTTTCATGACCTTCACTTGTTTTTGAGCTCTAAATAATCTGATGTCACATGCATGCCTCAGAAGGTGTCAGGGATAATAAAGAGGTTGTGGATGGAAACCTGATGTTTCTTGGCTATTTTTGGATTTCATCCAAATGGGATCCCACTGATGGGAAAGAAGATGCTAAGTCTTAATCTGTTAGGCTACGGTTTTGAGTTCATACAGCAAGCTTTGAATAAGTAACAAATGTACTGTTTATCACACAATCAAAATATTTTAATACAAGGAGATGGTTTGGGCACACCCCAGAGAGAAGAGAAGAGTCTGGGGGGAGTGGTCCCTTGGAGCACATGGGGGAAAATGACTGTCTGTATGCCTGGTTGGAGTGTAGGAGAGAATGAGAGAATGAGTGAAGGTAGGCAAAGGGAGATATATAAAAGTGAAGAAATGTTGTTTGTCCAGTTAAATGATATGGATCACTCTGGCTGCACTTCTATTTATTAATCTAAGTATTGTGTCATTACCAAATGCAGTAAAGAACTTATTGCTTAGCTTAGCTATAATTTCTCCAAAATCATGAAAGGATTTGAACAAGTTAATGTAAATCAGTTATTTACTCGCAGGACCAGGGAGCGCTCCATGAAGTTAGCAAGTGGCTCCTATGAAACAAATTGAAGAAAATTCGTTTTCACTCAGCACATAGTTAAGCTCTGGAATTCATTGCCAGGGGATGTGGTTTCAGCAGTTAGTGTTACTGAGTTTAAAAAAGGTTTGGATTAGTTCCTAGAGATTAAAATCCATAAACTGCTATTACAGTAATTAATAAGCAATAGTAGCTTGTGATCTATCTAATGTTTGGGTGCTTGTGACTTGGATTGGCCACTGTTGGAAACAGGATACTGGGCTTGATGGACCCTTGGTCTGACCCAGTATGGCAATTCTTATGTTCACACTAGCTCTCCACTTTCTGTAGCTGACTCTGATACATAGATCCAAGATAACCATAACTAGATGGTCTTAACCTATCTAAATTCCTCAGTAAGCTTAACATAGTGCCAGATATGAGGAGTGATTGTAAATCTGTAAAAAAAACCATAAAGGGAGACGAGAGTAAAAGAGTCAATGTTCTCTGTAGGGAATCGGGGCTAATAGACATCTGGAGGAACCCTGGGGAGCAAGATTTTACTTTATTCGAGGCTGGATTATTTTTTAATCTCTAGAAGCTGTTCCCAAGGGTTCAGGAGTCCTCACTAGAAATATTTCAGTCTCTGATCATGCCCCTATTTCATTTGGGTTAGACTTGGGAGATGAGCTCAGAATTAATCCATGATGATTTTTTTCATCTATATCTAAAACACAAATGGGCTGAATATATATATATATATACTAACGCCACGGGCTGAATATATATATATATTTATATATACTAACGCCACGGGCTGAATATTTATATATACTAACGCCACGGGCTGAATATATATATATATATATATATATACTAACGCCAGGGGCTGAATATTTATATATATATACTAACGCCAGGGGCTGAATATTTATATATACTAACGCCACGGGCTGAATATATATATATATATATATATATATATATATATATATATATATATATATACTAACGCCACGGGCTGAATATATATATATATATACTAACGCCATGGGCTGAATATATATATATATATATATATATATATACTAACGCCACGGGCTGAATATATATATATATATACTAACGCCAGGGGCTGAATATTTATATATACTAACGCCACGGGCTGAATATATATATATATATATACTAACGCCATGGGCTGAATATTTATATATACTAACGCCACGGGCTGAATATATATATATATATATATATATATATATATACTAACGCCAGGGGCTGAATATTTATATATATACTAACGCCACGGGCTGAATATATATATATATATACTAACGCCAGGGGCTGAATATTTATATATATATAAATATTCAGTATATATATATATATATATATATATATATATATATATATACACACAACCCTTAGGATCAACAACCCACCACCGCAAATCACTACCAAATCCACCATCCACTTCAGGAAACCATGCTCTCCAGACTTACTCAGTGAAAAGATGTCCGAAGCATTAAATCAACTAGACCTCACAGACGCAACAACTGCAACCACCTCATGGATCAAGATTAACAATAAAATTGCAGATCAAATCTGCCCAACTTCAACCAAAACAATACAACCCACATTAGACAATAGAAAACCCTGGTTTACCCCAGAACTTAAATCCCTTAAGCAATCTCTTAGAAAAAAAGAACAAAGCTGGAGAAAAAACCCAACCACTTCGACACATGCCATCTACAAATCCCTCCTCAACACTTACAGGAATACTATCCTTAGAACAAAGAAAGAATTCTACGCAAAAAAAATCCACAACTTCATTTTCGACTCAAAGGCTCTTTTCTCTTACGTCTCCTCTTTAACCAAACCATCTCCTCCCACCATCCCAGACCACCAAGCTCTCAACAAAGCAAACGAACTAGCCAACTACTTCAAGACAAAAATCACCAACCTTACCCATTCAATCACAACCAACAGCCTCACCCTAACACACCATCTCATAGCCTTGCCTCAACAAAACACAAGCCTGGATTCATTCGAGCTCACTTCTTCACTGGAGATTGAAAATACACTCAAGAAACTTAAACCATCCTCCCACCCATCAGACCCATTACCAACAAATCTCCTCATCGCCATACCAAACACCATCTCAAAACCAATTGCAGAAATTATCAACACATCCCTTTCTCAAGGTTTAGTGCCTAACCAGTTAAAATTGGCAATCCTCAAACCACTACTAAAGAAACCAAACGCCTCTCCATCAGACCCAGCTAACTTCCGACCTATCGCAAACTTACCACTCATCGCCAAACTGATGGAAAAAATTGTCAACAAGCAACTGTCAGAATATCTGGAAGATCATAACATTCTATCCCCAGCTCAATATGGCTTCCGAAAACACCTAAACACCGAATCTCTCTTACTATCTCTCACTGACACCATCCTCGTTAACCTGGAGAAAAAACAATCTTACCTGCTTGTTCTTCTTGATCTTTCTGCTGCGTTTGACACGGTAAAACACACTATATTTATAGACCAACTAGCCAATATAGGGATCAAAGGCACAGCTCTCAGATGGTTTCATTCCTTCTTAAGCAACAGATTCTACAAAGTCAGGATAAACAACAAAGAATCGCATCCAATCCTTACAGAGCAAGGAGTCCCGCAAGGATCCTCACTTTCACCCACCCTCTTGAATATCTACCTCCTCCCTCTCTGCCACCTACTCTCAAATCTCAAGCTCACCCATTACCTCTATGCAGACGACATACAAATCCTTCTCCCGATTACAGAATCCCTTCAAAAAACCATCACATACTGGAACGAATGCCTACAGCCTATTAAAGACTTACTCTCAAGCCTCAACTTAGTATTGAATGGCAATAAAACCGAAATGCTCATTGTCTCCCAGGATCCCCTTACAATATCTTCTAGCCTCTCTCCACCAAACACAAATAGCATGTTCTCACCTGATGTCAGAGACCTTGGAGCCTGGCTAGACAACCACCTAAACCTAAAAAAGTTTGTAAACACTACCACAAAGGACTGCTTTTACAAACTGCAAGTCCTCAAAAAACTTAAACCCCTCCTTTACTTCTCCGACTTCAGGCTAGTACTGCAATCCATCATATTATCTAAGCTCGACTATTGCAACTCCTTTCTGCTAGGTCTACCCATCAACACCATCAAACCATTACAGATGGTACAGAATTCAGCTGCTAGAATTCTCACAAGCTCTAACAAAAAAGATCATATCACCCCAATCCTTCGTAACCTACATTGGCTTCCTATTAAACACAGGATACTCTATAAGGTACTCACAATCGTCCACAAAGCGACATACAAACTAGCTCCTATTATGTTAAGCTCTCAACTCCAACCGCACACATCTTCTAGACCTATTAGAAGCGCATACAAAGGAACACTGCATGCCCCACAAATAAAATCATCATTGAGCAAACAAGCACTATCTTCAGCAGGCCCCCACCAGTGGAACTCGCTCCCCCCAGATCTAAGACTTGAACCCAGTCATCAAGAATTCAAAAAAAGACTGAAGACCTGGCTTTTCCAACAAGCCTTCCCAGACTCTTAATTCTACTCAGACAGAAAGACATCCTAAATATTAGGTATCCCCAAATTATGGACACCGCACCAAGTCCTACTATCAGGACCCTGCAACTGTACAACAATTTTCGAGTCCAAAAGTTCATCACATTTTATTGCATCTATTTTGCAGCGCTAATATGTCACTATCTCTACGTTAAATAGTTAAACTGTATATATAATATTTATTTATTACTATGTTAAACTATAATATTTATTTATTACTATGTTAAATTGACATACAGTTATATTGTTCCATCTGTTCTACGGTTCTATGTAAAGCCAGTTATATCGTTCCATCTGTTCTACGGTTCTATGTAAAGCCCCTCTCTCTGTTGGGCAGTTTATCGTTTAATGTAAACCGGAGTGATTTGTAGTCCCTACAAGAACTTCGGTATATAAAAATTAAAAATAAAAATAAATAAATATATATACTAACGCCACGGGCTGAATATATATATACAAGCCGTTAAGCCCGTTAAAACGGGCTACATCCCTCTGTCTCTCATCTCCCCCTCATTCTCTCTCCCCTCACTCTTCACCACCCCCCTCCCCCACCCACTCCTCTCCACCCTCCCTCTCCTCTCACTCAGTCCCCCTCTCCCTCCCTCCCTCCCACTCAGTCCCTCCCTTCACCCGCCTCCATTTCCTTCCGACGCCGTACTCGCGACTCCTCCCGCTCCTGCCGGCAGATCTCGGGGGGGGGGTCACTGCCGCGCGCGGTGCCGCTACTTCTCCTCCCGCTCCTGCCGGCAGATCTCGGGGGGGGGGGCGTGGGAGTGACACCCCCCCCCTGAGATCTGCCGGCAGATCTGGGGAGGAGAAGTAGTGGCACCGCGCGCGCGCGGCGCCGCTGCTTCTCCTCCCGCTCCTGCGGCCCCACCGCCATTTTTTTTTTTCGGCCATGCACGGCTCTGACCGACGTCCTTGCGCATTTGCGGGCCGTCGGTCACGGGCCATTTATAAGGTAGATATATATACTAACGCCATGGGCTGAATATATATATACAAACGCCAGGGGCTGAATATATATATATATACTAACGCCACAGGCTGTATATATATATATATATATATATATATATATATATATATATATATACTAACGCCATGGGCTGAATATTTATATATATACTAATGCCAAGGGCTGAATATACATATATATATATACTAACGCCAGGGGCTGAATATTTATATATATATACTAACGCCACGGGCTGAATATATATATATATATATATATATATATACTAACGCCACGGGCTGAATATTTATATATATACTAACGCCAGGGGCTGAATATATATATATATATATATATACTAACGCCACGGGCTGAATATATATATATATATACTAACGCCACAGGCTGAATATATATATATACTAACGCCATGGGCTGAATATATATATATATATACTAACGCCATGGGCTGAATATTTATATATATACTAACGCCACTCCTCACTTTCCACAATGATGGGGACCGATGCAAAAAAGTTTCGCTGAAAGCAGACGCTGAGGGCCGGATTTTATAAATTAGCGCGATCGCGTACTTTTGTTCGTGCACCAGGCGCGAACAAGAGTACGCGGGATTTTAATAGATACGCGCGTAGTCGGAGCGGCCTCGGAGGGAACTTTCCTTCTACCCCCCCCCCCCCGCACCTTCCCTTCCCTTCCCCTACCTAACCCACACCCCCGGCCCTATCTAAATCCCCCCCACCTTTGTCGGCAAAGTAACGCCGCCCCCAAAACGCCGCATCACACACGACACACCCCCAAAACGCCGCGTCACTGCCGGCACGCCCCCGACACGCCCCTCCATGCAAGCCCCGGGATTTGCGCGTGCCGCCGAGCCTATGCAAAATAGGCTCGGCACGCGCAGGGGGGGGGTTTGGGGTAGGTTTTCCTACGCGCGTACCCCTTTGAAAATCTACCCGTGAGTGTTCAGCGCCCGCTTTCTTAACATATCCCCAGGCACCTCTCCTGGCAGCGCGGTGCAATATTTAAATTAGGGTTCGCGCTGTTGAGGAGGCGCTAGGGGCGATTGCGCACCCCTAGCGCCTTCTTGACAGCATGCACCCGAGAGGTACACTGTCGGGGGCTTTCCGCCGGTAAAGAAAATGGGCGCTGAATTTACCAGCATCCGTTTTCCTAACCAGCGCACATGCACAGGTTAGGAAAACGGATGCTGATAAATTCGGCGGCATTCTCCGAACCTGACTACCGGCATCTAAGGAATGTATAAATCAATATTAAAGTGTTTGGCACTTAATATTAATTTGTTCACTCCTTCACTTATTGCCCATTGATTCCTTCACTGTCACATGTCAGTGAAATGGACCGATGGGCAATAAGAGGAGTGAATAAATTAATATTAAGTGCCTGACATTTTAATATTGATTTATTCACTCCTTACAATGCAGGCAGTCAGGTCTGGAAAATGGATGCTGAATTTATCAGCATCTGTTTACCTAACCCATGGATGTGCTAGGGGTTCAGAAACCAGAGGCTTGTCAACTGAGCAGTTTTTTCTGCTTTTCTATACTAGTTTTAGGAGCGCTCAGCAATTAACGCCTGCTCCGGGTGGAAATTAATTTCTGATCGGTAAAATGTGCATCCTAGACGCACTTTTTTTTTGCATTGGGAGTGAATAGCTAATAGCCTCATTTACATGCATTCACATGTGATGAGCACTATTAGTTTCACTCCGCGTTGGATGTGCGTTGTAGAGGCGCTAATCCCCTTATTGCCATGCTAAGTGCACTGTATTATGTCGGCCCCTTGGTGAGGGAAGCAGGTAAAGCAGTAATGCACGAGCATACAATGGCTTATGTCACTCGGATTAAAAGAAATCTGCAATGCAGATATCTTGAATTTGACTAAAGCGCTGAAGGCAGCGCAGGCTAAACATAGAGCTGATATGTCAGAACACTAAAAAAGGCCGAACAATTCTGCAGCTCATCCTTATTGTCACCAGTACCTCCTGCTTGAATCTACCAGCTAATTCTGGCAGTGATGTACAATAACCAAAGCCACATGGTTTTGGCTGAACTGATGGGGGCACAGGAGGCTGATAGCAGCAGCAAGTAAAGCAGGAAGTTGTGGGCAATCTCCTACCTGAGCAGAAGCGCCTGCAGGCATTTTCCTCCCTGATTTTGCTGCCTTCAGGATTAGAAATGAATTGGGGACTCTTTCTCGGGCTGCGGAAGAGCCGAGTGTTTGCCTCTTGCTGTATGTGGGGAGGGGGTGTCAGACTCAGAGCTGCAGAGCCTGGCAGGGGAGGAAGTCTCTCGTTTCCTGAATCTGAATCTCAAAGCATCAGAGCTGCACAGCTGTGGAGGGGAGGGAATCTTCCTCTCTCTTTTCCTGAATCTGAATCTCAAACCTATCAAACTTACAGAACAGCTGTGCCCCCCACATCCTACCCAGTGCTTTCACTGAGGGCACAGAATGATGACATCACTGAGGAGGGCACTTTACAGTTTGGACACATGCTGATGACATCACAGACGAGGTGTAGTGGTATTCTGAGGGCTCACAAAGATGACATCACACAGGAGGTGGGGAAACTTTACTATGAGGGCAGAGGCTGATTCAGTATTGCCAATTTAGAGATTTTGTAGCTAGATCTGGTGACTTTTTAAACCAAATGGAGATTTTAGAACTGTGAATGAGACTAGGGTTTAATTTAGTTCCTTTTGGACATTTAGTTACAAATCTAGGGACTTTCTCACAGCTCTATAATTTCCATCAGGCTCCCAACTTGCAGAACATATCTGGAAGCAGAAAAGTGCATTAGAGTGAGACCTCATCTGGCTAGAATGGGGCAGGAAAGTACAAGAGATAGCTAAAGCCAGAAGAATGCATGGCTGCATAGAGAGAGGAATAACCAGTAAGAAAAAGGAGATGATAACGCCCTTGTACAGGTCCTTGGGGAGGCCTCACCTACAGTACTGTGTTCAAAAAGGATAGAGACAGGATGGAGGTGGTCCAGAGAAGGGCAACCAAAATGGTGTGGGGTCTGTTTTAGAAGACCTACGAGGAGAGGCTGAACGATCTGAAGATATATATAGATATGTCCTGTAAGAGAGGCGGTGCAGGGGAGATATGATACAGACCTTTTTATGTTGTATGAACTTTGAACTTTTCCCTTGCAAATGAAACTCAGATCAAACAGGAAATATTTCTTCATGGAGAGGGTGATGGATGCCCGGAATTCCCTTCTAGAGGAATGGTGAAGACAGAAACAGCCACAAATTTCAAAGGGGCAAGGGATAGATACTGTGGATCTCTAAAGGCTACAGACAGGACAGAAAAGAGAAAAGCATGCAGAAGGTAACGTGTTGGTACAGCGGTTACTACACTTAGCAAAAGGCTTGGACATTACTACCCTTAACCAATATGCTCTGATGCTTTCAATACAACTGCAAAATTGCTCCCCGCTAAGACGGCGGGGGGGGGGGGGGGGGGGGGGGGGGGGCGGAAAGATGAACTGGATTCAGATGACAACTCAGGGCCTCCACTTCCATGGTCTGGCATATTATTATTATTATTTATTTATTATTTATTTCTTTTATATACCGACATTCAATCGAGATATCACATCGGTTTCCAGATAACCAAGAGAATAGGGCGTAGTCCGCCCTATTTTACATTATAACATGGTAACCAAAAGAAAAAAACAATTATAACATATTATAACAGTGGTACATGGAACAAAAGGTTATAGGATATAACAAAAGGTTATAGAAAATAACATATGTACATGAATGTGTTGTTGATAAAATAAATTTAGGATTAGGGACTTGTTGGTTAGGTAATTTAGGAATAGAGGTGGGGGGGATGAGGGAAGGGAGGGGGGAAGGTGGGGTGGGAGGAAGTAGCGGAGTGAGGGATTCAGGGGGGTGAGAAGACTTGAGTATGGGATGAGGTGGGTTGCGTTCGGGCAGGTTAAGGGTCGGGTGGGAAGGCTTTTAAAAACAGCCATGTTTTTAGGTGTTTTTTGAAGGTTTGCAGTGATGGTTCATTTCTGAGACAGGTGGGGTGTTCCATAGGGTGGGTCCCGCTATTGTTATGGCTCGTTTGCGGGTTGCGTTGAGGTGTGCAGATTTGAGATTGGGGATGGCTAGGAGGCCAGTGTTGGTGGATCTGAGGGTTCTTTGTGTGGGGTGTGGATGTATTGCGTTGTTTAGCCAGTTCATTTTGTTGTTGTGTATTTTTTTGTGCATGAGGGTGAGTGTTTTGTAATGGATTCTTTGTGTGATGGGTAGCCAGTGGAGTTCTTTGAGGGTGGGTGTGATGTGGGAGGATTTTTTGTTGTTGGTGATGATTCTGGCGGCGGCATTTTGTAGAACTTGGAGGGGTCTGATGTGGATTTCTGGTAGGCCGATGAGAAGGGAGTTGCAGTAGTCGAGTTTTGAGAGGATAATTGATTGAAGGACTGTTCGGAAGTCGTGCGCTTGGAGAAGGGGTTTAAGTTTTTTCAGGGTTTGGAGTTTGAAGAATCCATCCTTAATTGTATTGGAGATGTGTCGTTGAAAGTTGAGTTGGCTGTCAATTGTTACTCCTAGGTTTCTTGTGGATGGAGTGAGTGAGATTTGTGAGATCTGTGGCACTCCCGTGTTGATTGAGGTTCCTGGGTGGTTGGAGGGGGTGCACTTGAGGGGATAAGAGGGACGGTCATCGTGGATGTGAAGGATTTCTGTTTTGGCTTGGTTGAGGCATAGTGATAGTTGGGATAGTAATTGGGACAGATTTGAGCTGAGGTTGTTCCATTTTTCCATGGTGAGTTGGATGGACTTGTTTATGGGGAGAAGTATTTGTATGTCGTCTGCATAGACGAAGTAGGTGAGGTTTGCATCTGAAAGGTATTTGCATAGTGGGAGGAGGTAAATGTTAAAGAGGGTTGAGGAAAGGGAAGAACCCTGTGGGACCCCATGTGTGAGGGGCACTTGAGAGGATTCGGATGAGTTTGTCTTGACGATGTAGGATCTGTTTGAGAGGTAGGATTTGAACCATTTGATTGTGGTGTCTTGAAGACCAATTTCTTTAAGTCTGGCGAGGAGTGTTCTGTGATATAGATATGCATATAGATATGCATATAGATATGCATATAGATATGCAGGCATAAGAGAAATAGCACAGGACTGCTTCTATGGATAAGCCCTAAAGGAAGTGAAGAAATTGCGCATGGGGTAACTTGCTAGTACAGCAATTACTACCCTTAGCAGAAGGCATGGAGATTACTAACCTTAACCAATAAGCCTTGATGCATATAATGTAAGTGCAACATTGCTCCCCACTTCGACAGCAGGGGAAAGGGGAATTGGATTCAGACAACAACCAAGAAGGCCCTGACTTCTACTGTTTGGGTTACTGATATGCAGGAGGGTGTGGACCCAGTAACAGATCGGGAGGTGGAGTCACGTCCCCAGGAGGGCATGGACCCCCAGTGTTGGCACGGACCTTTCAGCAGAGGGGAAGTGGCACCGAGGAGATGGCAGCGGTTTAGATACAATGGACCCCCTCCCACCCCCCCCAGGCCAACAGTACTCACCAACCCAGTTGCATCTTTTCACATGGGTGAGACTTGGGATAAAAAGGGGAGGATAATAATAACATTTGATTAAGTGGGAGCTCAATATTCCCTTCTATTCTATAGGGGGGTATACTGAGGGGGGCCAACAACCCCAAATTGCCAAATATTAACTTTATTTATTTATTTATTTAAAAGATTTTATATACCGCAAATAGGACAGTAGCCTGACCATCTAAGCAGCTTACAATAAAACATTCATAAATAAAAGACAAACCAAGCAATCATAAAAAATACATCACATTTACAGTACATCGTATGCAACCATATATATATGTATAGATATTTGAGACTAGTATAGTGAACAAGTTCCTATTGGAAATAGATTTCAGTCATTAATGTATATTATAAGCGGCGGTACAAAGGTAGGTTTTCAGAGATTTCTTAAATTCTTTGGTATTTGCAGTTAGGAGAATTTGTTCAGGGATAGAGTTCCACAAAATTGGACCTGCGACGGAGAAAGCCCGCTTGCGAGTCAATGCCAAACTTGCGATTTTTACAGATGGTACTTCTAGAATGAATTTATCCATGGAACGAAGCTGTCTGGTAGGTTTGTATGTTCTTAGTAGGGAGCAAAGTCAGACTGAGTTAGAGCTGTATAGTAGATTATGGATGATTGTAAGAATTTTGTAGGTGATGCGATAAGATACCGGTAACCAATGAAGCTGCTGCAGGACGGGTGTGATGTGTCCTCTACGAGGTAAGTTAAACAGAATCCGAGCTGTAGCGTTTTGGACAAGTTGCAAGGGATGGATGGTAGATGTGGGTAGCCCTAAGTATAAAGAATTGCAGTAATCTAAGGTTGTTAAAATTAATTCTTGTGTGACTGAACCAAAATCTGATGAAAATAACAGGGGATTTAGTTTGTTTAACATTTGTATTTTGAAAAAGGATTGCTCCCTTGTAGAAATGTATAAAGTTGTGTGCCCTGAGACTTAACCATGAGTAGATAAGTGAGCTGTTTGACATCCTATTAGCGATGTACATAGTCATGTAGAAATGTATATACTTATATAGTCTAATGAACCCTTATATATTTGCACATACTGCCAGCCTTCTTCACAGTCCCATTTGTTTTCCTGGGGTGAAGGGTGGGGAATCCCACCCATTGACCCCTTCTTCCCCAGGTGGAGGCACCAGGCGCCTAGAATGTGAGGACCTATGGCGTCTGCCCTGGGGGGGCCCCTGCCAGATCGGTCCCTGACCCAGGAACACCCCGTGAGGTCAAGGGGGTGCTATATAGAGGAAAGGTGAGATAGAGGAAATATGATAGAGATATTTAAATACCTCCAAGGTTTCCATGCACAGGTTTAATGCATCATGGTCTTGGAAAGACCTCCCATGAGCATTCTTTGGTATCTCATGAGATTTGTTTTCTAAGAAAACCTTTTTCCTCAGTCAGTGAATAGGAATGGCCTCTCTCATGGGGTAATGTCTCCAAATGGATTAGCTTTACGCATACCATGGCAAGAGTGAATCTCATATTTAAGCCATGGCCTGTTGGATATGATCTCAATATCTCAGGTTTGCTGCTAATGCTCTTCTTAATACTTGCATTGTAGCAAGGTCTGCCTTCTTCTGAAGTTCATAGGATTGTATTTATTCATTTTAGATTTATATTCCAGTTTTTGCACTTCAAAGCGGATGTAATGGGGTAGATTTTGAAAGGGGTACCCCCCGAAAACCTACCCCAAACCCCCCTGCGCGCGCCGAGCCTGTTTTGCATAGGCTCGGCGGCACGAGCAAGCCCCGGGACGCGCGTAAGTCCCGGGGTTTGCATGGAGGGGCGTGTCGGGGGGCGTGTCGGGAGCGTGCCGGGAGTGACGTGGCGTTTCGGGGGCGTGTCGCGAGTGACGCGGTGTTTCGGGGGCGGCGCCGCGGGCGTGGTTTCAGCCCGGGGGCGTTCTGGGGGCATGGCCGCGGCCTCCGGACCATCCCCCGGACCGGGACATGGAGCGAGGCAGCAAAGGTAGGGGGGGTTTAGATAGGGCCGGGGGGGGGGGGGGGGGGGGTGGGTTAGGTAGGGGAAGGGAAGGGAAGGTGCCGGGGGTGGAAGGAAAGTTCCCTCCGAGGCCACTTCGATTTCGGAGCGGCCTCGGAGGCAACGGAGGCAGGCTGCGCGCCGACCCTGGATTTTAATGGATAAGCACGGCTACGCGCATATCTATTAAATTCCCACATACTCTTGTTCGCGCCTGGTGCGCGAACAAAAGTACGCGTGTGCGCAGATTTATAAAATCTGCCCCAACGTGTATAGCCAATGTACCACCCCCACCTCTGATCTGAAGCAACTCCAGCATCATGCTGCATCCAAAGAACATGGCTAACTTCTTGTAGCCCTGGAATTCCTTTATAGGTTCTCCAGTATGGACTTCCTGTGGCACTGGTTAATGACATCACATCCTGCATGAATAAATAAGGAAGTCCATTGCAACTAGCCAGCACCTCAGCAATAGGTCCTCCTCCCTTGCAGTGTATGTTGCTGTTCCCTGTGCCTTGTTGTTACTGTGTGTGTCTTGATTTCTTGCTGTCTTGCCTTGCCTTGGCCTGATTCTATGGTTCTCACCTCAGCCTTGGATTCTGACTTTGTTCCTGGATTGCTGCCTGCCCTGACCTTTGGCCTGAACCTGAATATCATCAGTTCATTGCCTGCCCTGACTATTGCCTGTAACTGGATTCTCTCTGACCGCTCCTTAAGTGACACTTGCCTAAGCCCTGCTGGCACCTGGAACACAAAGGATCAACCCACAGGGAATGGGGCTGATACAGCTCCAGCTGCAGTAAGGGCAGATCAATCTGCTGTTGGCATGGACCTAGTAGGTTCACCTATTAGGCTGCATCAACCATGCCCCAGCCCAAGGGCTCACAACAGGTCGGACTATAAGATATTTTTAATCAGACCAGTGATGACCAATACAGTTAGAACCCTTTCTGTATCTTTTAATCAGGTTTTCTTGGTCTGTGATTGCATCATTTGCTACTAAAGGATCTTCTCTTTCTATAGGTTGTACATAAAATTAGTTTAGAACTCTCCCCTGATATTCACATTTGGGCATCGGTGGGATTGAGGTTTTTGGCTGATGGTCGAATTAATATTTGTACAGAACTGAGGGAGGATTTTGGTATTCCCCCTTTGACCCGATGTTTATATTTTTATATACGGAAAGATATCTCCGCTATAGCACGAGACGTGCCGGAAATCGAGGACGCTGAGCGGATAGAGGGTTTATTAAGTTGTAGGAAACCTCCTTCTCATTTTATAGCTGTTTTGTACAAAACCTTTCAGGCCACCCTAAGTGCAAAGACAACCACTCCTAACCCTATTAGGCTATGGAATGAGGATCTAAATTCGACATTGGAGAGCAAAGAATGGAAGTCTGTATGCAGAGCCTCATGTCGTATCACATGTTGTTACAAGAGATGCAATATAAACTATTGAATAGAATATATCGTACCCCAGCTTTTTATGCTATGTTTAGTAATGTTAGGGACACCTGTTGGAGGGATTGTGGTTCTTTGGGGACCTTTTATCACATGTGGATCCGGGTGGGGGAGATTATTTCAGTGATTTGTGGTCAGACATTGCGGGTGGACCCTGCACTATTTCTGTCTACTCGATGGGAGATGAGGGGACGCAGACAGCTGTTGGGGTTAATGTTACATGCGGCACATCTTACGGTAGCTCATCAATGGAAAGGATTCCCCAATATTACTCTTTGGGAAGTCAAGTTATTAGACATTGCACTTACAGAAAAGCTGACCCTCTCTTTCCAAAATCAAAGAGCGAAATATCAGGTGATCTGGGGGATCTATTGGAAGTGGAGGGAAGGGAGGTAATGATGATGTGTAGGGGGATTTCTAGGGGGCAAGAACAGTGGGGTTCCTAGGCACTGTAATAATTGTATTGTCGCATGTGAACTCTTGTGTGCTTTATAATTAGGCAATTCCACACATTGTATTGTTTGAAAACAATGTTTAAAATAAATTAGTTTAGAACCAGCACTTCTATTAAGAATGCTGTTCTTGGGGTTTGTTTATTTGGGATTTTTTTTATCCTTTACTACGATGTCTGGTTTTCTTTATTCTTTATTTCGGTTGGAATAGGAAGGTCCCAGGTGATCACAACAAAATTCATTCTTTACAATTGTATTAGAGTTGTGATGCCACTGTATTTGTGCTTTTGCCAATTCCTTTTTCCTTTTTTGTTGGTCTGGTTCTTAAAATTTTTTTATTTTTTCTTGTTTTGCAAATCCTGTTCCTTCTTTCTCCAAGTGTGGTGGTGGATCCTCACTCATTCTGCTCTCCAGAATGCTAGTCCAAGCTTAAGGATGGAGACCAGTTTTGGCTATGGGGGTTCTGGATGCTGTTAACTCTGCTTGGAGGTTTATGATGGTATCTCTGTATGTGTAATCTACTTCTATAAGGCTCAGACCGCCTTCAGCCCTAGGAATGTACAATCTCGCCACACACTGGTTCTTATAAATTACCTGATGGGTATGGAGGCGTTTTCTTGTTCTTACATCTAACTCCCACCTACCCCACCTTCCATTCTTACTATATAGACTAATCCACTAATTAGGAAGTGGGATTACACAGAATGACTTGGCACTGGTCTACAGGAAATAATTTAAATGAATTGTTAGTCATTTGTAAATCATAATACTTAAAAGTAAAGTTCAGGGAGAGATAAATTAATATAATAATGGATACTTCAGGTAATTATTTTTTATTGATTTGATCTAAGGCAATGGGATTCTTTATAGACTACACACCAGATAGGGACTAATAGATAAGATACTCTACTTCACATCTCCTAATTACAAAAAAGCAAGCAAATAGGGTTACAGACAGGAAGTGTGCAGATGCTTGATGTCACAGAAAGGAAACCAGCTAATTATATATGTTCCTTATCACTCTGCTTTGCTGAGATGTTAATTATAACACCAATATTTTTACGTTTATATTCTCTGTTATTAAATGTTTTCATGTGTGAAGTTGTTCAATGTACACTGGAGTGAAGGCTTCTCGCTATACTTCGGTATAAAAAAGAATCTAAATAAATAAATATATTTCCAGACCAGCTGAGGAAAAGGTAGGGACTTTGGGAAGTCTTTTGTCTCATTTCTTTCTACAAGTATGAAGGTCCTAAGAAGAGCACCGGCACCGGCTGGAAGCTCTTCAGTGCTTTTCCGATGGCCTCTTGGATCATGCGATCCAAATCCTCACAGAAGCCTGGTGCGCTTCAATGTCCATAGACCCCTTCACCTGTTCCATGGCGAAGTTTCTGGACAATCTCTGGCATCTGTCGGAGTCAGGCCTGAAAACTTCCTCTATCATGGTGCATGTCAGCGTGGTAGCCGCGTTTCATAAAGGAGTTGGGGATTTTCCTATTTTGACACAACCCTTAGGGGTAGATTTTCAGACGAGCGCGAACAGCCTACTTTTGTTTGCGCTCCAGGCGCAAACAAAAGTACGCTGGATTTTAGTAGATACGCGCGTAGTCGCGCGTATCTACTAAAATCCTGGATCGGCGCGCGCAAGGCTATCGATTTCGTATAGCCTGCGCGCGCCGAGCCGCGCAGCCTACCCCCGTTCCCTCCTAGGCCGCTCCGAAATCGGAGCGGCTAGAAGGGAACTTTCCCTTGCCCTCCCCTCACCTTCCCCTCCCTTCCCCTACCTAACCCACCCGCCCGGCCCTGTCTAAACCCCCATCCTACCTTTGTCGGGGGATTTACGCCTCCCGGAGGGAGGCGTAAATCCCCGCGCGCCAGCGGGCCTCCTGCGCGCCGGGCCGCGACCTGGGGGCGGGTACGAAGGGCGCGGCCACGCCCCCGGGCCGTAGCCACGCCCCCGTACCCGCCCCCAAAACGCTGCCGACACGCCACCCGCAACGCCGCGCGCTCCGGCCCCGCCCCCTGACACGCCTCCCGACACGCCCACTCCGAAAACCCCGGGACTACGCGAGTCCCGGGGTTCTGCGCGCGCCGGGAGGCCTATGTAAAATAGGCTTCCCGGCGCGCAGGGCCCTGCTCGCCTAAATCCGCCCGGTTTTGGGCGGATTTAGGCGAGCAGGGCTCTGAAAATCTACCCCTTAGTTATGAGAGGCTTGCTCCACTTAAAACCTCCACTGTGCCCTCCGGCCCCTGCTTGGGACCTCAACGTGATTTTGGGGCGGCTCATGGAACCTCTGTTTGAGCCTCTCCACTCCTGTGATCTCCGTTATCTCACTTGGAAAGTAGTTTTCCTTCTCTCTATCACGTCAGCTCGCAGAGTTAGTGAATTGCACGGCATTAGTCACCTGTCCGCCGTACACTAAATTCTGCACGACAGGGGTAGTGCTCCGCCCTCACCCTAAATTTTTT